>NW_026017110.1:57230930-57261692 GCF_020466585.1 Dendroctonus ponderosae | reverse complement strand
TTCAAAGGCTAACGACAAGGCTTTCATTGCAAAGGACAAAATTGAATCTTAAGTTATGTACTTAATACAGTTTGAAAATTTAGCTGTAGAGTTTACACGTCGACAACTTAAGCTTGTAGATAATCAGTTAAACACAGTTAATCTGCTAATAGCAGACATTTTTTAAATTATTTGTACCGGCGATAACAAAAATATGAACAATTATTAACGACCAAGCGTCATTTTTTATAATTTCACGCATCAATTTGTGCATCAACTGTTGATTCTGAAATCAATGTAAATCGATACAGGTTTAGAAATTTGGAAAAAACGATAATAATTTGAGAACTTTGTCGCCATGTAAGGCTAAAATGAAGCAACATCTGACATAGTTAAGTTTGCCTAGATTGTCTTACTATCGGGTAGGTATATAATTTATAGTTAAGCCGTTAAGCATTGTATAGTAACTTCAGGGAGACCCTGTATATTATGAAACTGTATACCATGTTTTTTAAACCATGTATGTAATACTCTTGTCTATCGAAAATGTCTTTGTTGTGAGAAAAACATTCATAAATCCTGAACTGACTTGAATGTGAATATGGCCTTTAGGCCGCTTTTCCACAGCATATCAAGCTGTACAAACTCAAAGTTTCATAAAAATGGAGCAACATCCTAATCAGAATCCTTATCAAAATCTGAGAGCTCGTGTGAACATCAAGTTCCGACGCTCTTAATAGTGCAATCAAAATGAAGCATTCACAAATCATGGCATGTCTGGTGAATGCTTTACTTTGATTTTGATGGATCAACTAACAATTGTATAGCCTCTCTAATAGATCGAGCAAAAAAATTTTCAAGCTTCTTGAAAATTGAGCAAACTATTGATCGAAGACCTGACAAAAGAGAGATCGGAGTAGCATACAAAAGTCGCCACATGAACTGCAATGTTTGTTTATCTTTGGCCGAGAAAACAAAGCAAATCGAACAACATAGTAAAGCAAGTAGTAATCCGAAGGGCCAGCAAGCAAACGATTATATCATTATGTAATTTCTGTAGCTCGGTGCGTTTTTAATGTGATAAACACATTTATATCGCACGAATTTTTTTCGGAAAGCTGAACATTTGGTTCAGTGTATTATAGCCAAGGGAATAAATCGGTCGTCGGCTCTTTATTCATAAAAATAAGGGATAAATGTATTAATTTAGTGCCATTTAGGCAAGTACGGTCGATCATCTTACCTGTTAATTGCGGAGTGTAATCCACATTTACTTTCAACTTCGTCTCGATATTCATTGTGTTCAAGTGTAATGTGTGCCTTTAGGTCCAATGCATAGAAAGTGGAGAATGAGGCCAGTTTGCAAAAAGCAGGTCAGAAGGATTATTAATCTATAAACCCTTAATTTGAACTGAGTTGAGTTTTCCAGAAATATTAAAGTTTTATTCAGTTCCCTATTTCTTTTTCTTTCCAATTAAATCACTGGGTTTTCGACTAAGTTTATGTAAGAATACAAATTGTTCTTTTTTTCCAGGTGGTACAATGCAGCTTTCGGTAAGTTTAGCATTACTTTCACCATGATCCCTGCCAACTCATTTAGATTTTGCGCTGTTTTTCCAATTTTTTTTTCTTTAACCAGCATTCATACATGTATGTATAAGGCATAAGTATATGCATTTCGCAGAGGCGATTAACCACCTGTTTTTTTTTTAATGTATGCAAATGATTTTTTGCTAAACGATTCGTGTTAGGGATTTTCAGGGGCTGGGATCCGCCCGAACACTTGCATGTTTTATTGTTTATTGCTATTTATTGCATTATTGGAGAATAGCATGTTAAAACGTTGCGTGTGATCCTGGCTAAACCAGTTAGATGTCGGGCTGTTTTTTCCAAATTTAAAAATTTAAGCAAATTATTTTTTACTAAACGATTTGTAGTAGGGATTTCCAGGGGCTGGGATCCGTCCGAATAATTGCATTTAATTCTGTTTATTGGAGGACAGCGCGTTAAAACGTTGCGTGTGATCCTGGCCAAACCATTTAGATGTCGGGATGTTTTTTCAAATTTAACAATTTAACAATTTTTTTTGCTCAACTATTCGTGTTAGGGATTTTTAGGGGCTGGGATCCGTCCAAATAATTGCACTTTTTATATAGCACGTTAAAACGTTGTGTGTGATCATGGCCAAACAGTTTAGGTTTTGCGTTGTTTTTCACGTGTCTGGATCCGGGCAGCATTTTATTTTGTGATTGAAATGATGATTGTACCTACTTGATGAATCGTTGATTTTATAGGACCTTTTGTTTATTTTACATAATAGTTTTTTAATGACTGCCCAATTATTTTTGTTTTCGATTTACTTTACGGTTTTTTTTACATTTTAGTATAGGTATAACGATGTACTCTCATCATTTACTGTAAGTACACACATCTATAAAGCTTTATTCCCCAACGTTTGAATCAGTTTTTCTATGTGCATTTCTTCTACTTAAACGGCTTTAAATAACTTAACAAATCACAGCCCCTTTTCAAAAGTATGTATACTTAGCTGATAAAAAGTATTGTTGTTATGGACTCACCTGGTGATGTTTGGGATAAACATGATGGCAATTTTTGTAACCTGTCGCGAAAATAACATTCCATAAATTTATAATGCACGTAAAAACTAATATACTGGTAAATTCCCACTTGAGCTTTTTCTCCATATTGAATGAAAATTAATTGAACGTTCAACAAAAAATTTAAACATTAGCACAATTGAGGTTATATTTATTCATGTAAACTTCACTAGAAAAACATCCGACACCGCGCAGCACTCGATAAACAACTGAACCACAGAATATCTCCCTTGTGATGTTCTGTGTAAATGCACAGAACATCCCCATTATATCTAACGGTGTCTAGTGGTAGCCCCAGTTTTTGTATAGGCGCAGGAATGGGGCGCAGTTTCAAAATTTACATTTAGCGCCGTATTTAAGTAATTAGTAAGTAATTTAAGCCATAAGTATTTTTGTAAAATAAATCGCAATAAGTTTCGTAAATAGAAGTCCGTGCCAATTTGTTTGCTGCAACACTTCGCAAAATGTGATAATGGTTTGAAAAGAAAAAGTAAAATGAAGATAAAATTATTTAAAACAGTTTGGGGTACGTAGCTTTTTATGAAGAAAGTTTTCTGAGTACCTGATAAAGCTAACGAATGTACGAAAGAAGTATGTAATTTGTTAAATTTTTATATAGAGTGCGTTAATTTTATATAGAATGCACAGTATGTTAAATTTGTTACGATGGACCAACCTCATTGGACGAGACAAGCCACATATAAGCGAAATGGGACTATAATTTTCAATTTCTTGTCTACTCCCCTTTTTGAAAATTGGGTTCAATTTCGCAGATTTCTAGCACTCAGCATCATTGGAGGATTAATGAGACGTTGAAATTTTTGTCCTCAGTAAAGATCGACATCATTATATCCAGTGCAGAGAACAACCCACTGTTGGAGGATGTTCTCATGTTTGTACATAATTCTTTTTTTGAGCAAGTATTGTTCTATTCTATTAAGAAAGGAGTATGCGCTCGCTCATCGAGAAATTCTTATGTCCTGTGGCTTGAAAGAACTGTGCTGCCGGCTCTAACCACAGATCACAGAGTCTATGTTCTGTGGCCTGTAGCTCTATCTGTGTAGCCGCTGCCCTCTCGGGCAAGTCTGTCAGCATTATCTATCACCCCCATTGCACAAAATATCCCCCCTACGGGGGTATGTTCTGTGCCCCATTGGAAGACTGGAACAGAGAACAACCCACTGTTGGAGGATGTTCTCTGTTCCAGTACATACTCCTTTCTTAATAGAATAGAACAATACTTGCTCAAAAAAAGAATTATGTACAAAGCACTCGTCTTTATCTATGCAAAGCACCCTAGAATGTATGCGTGCTGTCCCCAAGAGCCCTCCATTAGATAAATAGATGGCCTGTGGTTGCAAGAAAGGGAAAAAGGCATTGTTTGGAAATATTTGACATATGTATTAAGTACATTTTTTGTTGACCTGAAAATGTTTCAAATTAATGATTATTATGAAAATAAATTTGACGAATAATAGCAATACGATACAACTTTTGAAAATTCTGAAAATAACAGCGTATTAACAGCGAACCCACATATCACCATTATTTTGTCAAAAATGTGATCTGATTTTACAAAAAAAGCACACATTCAAACTGTACTGACTGCTGATTGATCACAGAAAACCTCTGACTGAAATTGATAATGGTACTGCCATTGTCAATTTGAAAATGACTATTCTCAAACTTAATTAAATGCGTAATTACAGTACAACTCCGATAATCCGGACCTTCGCTAATTCGGATTCTTCAGCAATCCTAACTGAAGTTTCCATTGCATTATATATTTGCAAGCAGAGTTTGGATAAGAAATTTTATGTCAACATTGAAAACGAAAATGTTAAGTTTCAATTTAACGATGCCACAAGTATGGTATCAATGCTGATAAGTCGGCTCTTTCCTAGAAAATCTTGCCCAAAAACACATCAAAATTATGAAGCTTGATGTCCTGTAGATGAAGTCGAAACAGAGGATGCAAGTGATGGTGAGAACTCCGAGGATGCTTAACTCAAAAGACAAAAAATAAAGATGAAGAAGCCGTTAAAACTTTTAGTTGATGCTTGGAGGGAGCAGAAATTAAAGAAGTCTCATTTCATGATGTTTCAAAGATTAAATAAAGGAGATGGCATTTCTGACTGATCAGACGAAAGTGAAGCAACGAAAAATATCACGTTTTTTTAAGACTTACATCTTTAATTTCAACTCTGTATTATTATCTAAATACAGACACATTACTAACATTTCACGCAGGTAATAAAATATTAGAAAATTTTTTGATCCGCTAATTTGGATTTTTTGATAACCCGGAGCTTCTGGGTTTTCATTGATTCGGATTATTGGAGTTGCATTGTTTAATGAATCTTACATATTTATTGCCTAATGAGCTTTATAACTAATCTTAGTCTTAGTCGTTAAGTTTAGAATCTGGTATTGTTAAGTACTAACTTTTGGAAAAAACATGATATTTATTTTTCATCGGCGCATTTCCTAAGTGATTCAGTAGTAGCCTCAAAAAATATTTTTAATAGTTCCTGACTTAACTTATCACATTGTTTTCACATTTCAATCCGTTCATCAAATAAGGCGCTTATAATGTGTGTATGTATGTATTTGATGTAGATTGAAGGTCCTATTCAAGGCTTACTTTTTTTCATATAAAAGAGAAAGAACGCAAGAGGTTGTCAATATTAACCGCAAACACTTTGGTGTAATATCTAGTTCCTCATATCCCGTAGTAATTGCATCTCATCACATTAATAAACGATCTGAGTCTTAGTGTACTTGTCAAACTTTCAGATTGAATGGAATTCAAAGGATCACTACAACCTAAACCTAACGTTAATTGTGCGCAAGAAATAGTAACTATCAATTTTCTTTGTAGCCTAAACTGCGCCCAAACAGCTCTTTTCAGATCAATGTTTGTAGGCTGCAAGCACCCATATGTTACAAAAATCGGCACCTTAAAGTCATCTGGGGAGTTTCAGCTAATTACCTACCAAATTTAGGTTTTGAATTCAGAACTGTTCCTTAGATATAGCGTGTTCCGTAAACAACTGCCATTACATTTTTTTGAAACAATTGACCTATATCAAAAACTATGAGATAAGTTAGCAAAACTAAGGTTGTCCAAACTTGCAATTGGAAGGGCAACCCAACCATGCTAAAAAATTAAAGTTTGCATTTGAAATAAGAAAGTTGGGTGATACTTTTCGTACACCCTGTACAGCTAGAGGGCTAAATGTAAAATAAATTACATGGTTTCGGCACGACTCATTATTATATCGGAAACGAAATTCGAAGTTTCTAAAACAACTGTAAGTTGGAAAACTTCTAATTCACGGCCTACGTGCGGTGTGAATGTTACTTTGATGCTTGCAAATATAACGGTTTTTAATTTATATTTTTTAAACTTTATTTATGCACTCCTAAATATCCGAAAACAACACATCAAGGGGAAAAACGCGAATCTTGATCACTGCTGATGAAAACCAGTGACACTATTGAATTTCGGACGGTTTCAACGGTAGCGCATAAAACATCCTCTTTCAGTGACCTCAAGAATACGAACTGGCCTAAGTTAAACAGTGTTTTTTTTTTAAAGCGGTGACAATCTCAAGACAAAAGTTATTTCAATTAGAAGTCCATGGTCACCTTATTCAACACTTTATCTCACGAAGAAACGAATAATTAATCCAACTTTGGTGACAAACAAAATTTTAAGTCGGGGACATTTAAAAATTACTGTAATTAGTTAGGTTTTATTTCACTGTAGTAATGAAAGTTATGTTTATTTACTATGCCATTATTATGGAAATTTATCTGTAAATAATACATGCAGCTTTATCAAGGGCGCTTATGCAATACTGAATTCTTGCCTGGAAATTCAGAACTTATAAGTCTTGATGTACCTAATATACCCCTTTGTGTTAACATTGGGTGCTTTAAGTACAGATTTCGCGGTCGCTAATTTCAGGCTCAACCCAGCTGACGAGAGCAAATAGGCAAGAAACCGCTCCTGGGGGTGCCTGAGGTTGGCGAACCTCGAGATTTGCACTATCTCACATAATTTATCATCTTCTATGATTACTATGAGGATCTTCTAATGACGAAGTCATTATTTGAGTTTCCATTAAGACTTTTATCATTCCATTGATGGTGATACTCTAAAACGAATAAATTTTACGCCTGACGATGTAAAAAGTATAGGTGTCTTATTTGCAGTTATCGAGAAATTTTAGTGAAAAGTTATTTAATTTTAAAGTTTCCGGACATATAATTAACTAAGTATCAAAAATGAAGATAAAATTATGCAATCATATGTAGGGTGTTCCATTAAAAAACATGCATTTCATATGTAACTTCTCTTTGAGGCACTATGTATCATTGAAACTAATTTTAACACGTGGCCCGCTTAAAAATCTGGCACCAAAAATTGCATATGAAACACTATTTAGTTTCCTAGTGAGATAAAGCCTCGAACGAGGCGGGCCACCCTGTGCATAATATAAATACTTGAAGCATAGTTGAAATACATTTTTTAATCTATTTCATTATCTGATCGACGATAGGCATTGAAATTTTCACAAAAAAACTTGTTTTGACGTCTTCTATATGCTCATGTTCTGTGTGGGATGCTTCGTAAACATACCCGTGTAATATATAAGAATCTGTATTGCTTGTTTTAAGTGCGAAAATAAATTATTTTTGACTTATCATGAAAACTGTTAGGCATTATATTAAAGATATGTTACGTTACATATTCTATATCCATGATGGTTTCCCAAAACACAATTTGGGTTTAGAAGTTCAGGAGCGAAGGTATACAACAAACAAGAAAGCCGAAAAAAAGATATCGCCTTATGTGAAAAACAAAGCGCAAAACATACAATTACTTACAAATAGAGGACACTCGTATTACACACTCAGCAAACATAAGCTTAACAATCGAGTAAGTTGGAGGCATCAGCTCAATTAAAAGGAGGAAAGAACAGCGAAATAATAAATTTTGCCAAAGATACTTAGTTTAAATATCACACGTCAATTTAATTTTATTTTGAGACATTTTTTAAACTTAAACAAATAGAACGTAGTATAGAATATTAAATGGCATTTTAGGTCGAGTGACAGCTAATTTAAAAGGGTTTTTAATATTGATGCTATGATTTCTTGGTAAAAAATCTTATTTGAAGATTTCCATCACCATCATCATCAAAAAACAAAACAAAGAACATTAAAACCGGTAAGGTATTTCTTTTGAAGGTTTAAAGAGCGTTTAAAAATTGAGTAATTTTTGCAAATTAAATTGTACACTAGCGGCTTATATTACGGAAATAACTAATACTTTACTCAGGCATGTTTGGTTAAAATATATTATTTCGCCAACGAGAATTTGTATGTTCTCGATGACCCATCTAGCACGGACCAGGCCGTATAGACATTGGGGACAATGAGAAGAAAATGCTTCATATGAAAGTTTATAGACTGAGAGCCAAGTTGCAGGAACTACACCAAGAATATAGAAGGACTCGGAAAGTGATAAGTGAACAAAACAGGATAAAATAATTGAGTGCCTAGAAGACTTCGTGAAAAATACTTCCACGCATAAACAAATTTGTAAGAAAATTCTAAAAAACTTAGTAACTTTGTCACATGTACTAAAACATTATGTCCAAAAATCTGTACCCATTTGTTTTATATTATGTTTTGAACAGTTCGCATCAGTTAGGTAACATTCTTGCTTGCCGAATGATTGATAAAATATTACTATTAGTATGTCATCAAAGTTATCTTTTAGCATATAAAATATAGCTTAAGAATCAATAAAATTATTTTGAATAAAAAATAATCTACTTTTAATTCTACATGTACAGACATATATGTTGTATACGAATATATATATATACAGTGCCCGCGTAAAAAATGAGACCCCCTTTTATTTTTTAAACCTTTGTAGCTCTTGTCACAAAATTTGGGACTCTTAAATAAGATCAAATTGTCCATCTTTTGGCATAAAAATTACTGCTGAAGATGTCAAAGTGACAGTCTTACGCCGTTCTCCTTATTTTTCCTAATGGAATGGGCGGTCTAGTGACACATTCTTTTGAAGGTCTGATCATCCTTCAGTCAAGCTTCAATTTGTCGATCATTTGTTTCACTGTTTTTCGAATGACCGATTAACGCTTAAATATCTGATGAGTTTGTTTTTTAACACTGTACGAGGAAAAACCGACTCCACCTTCCAAGATATTTTTAACTTTATAAGATGAGAGGCACCACCATTATCCATTTATCAACTTCGAGAAACAGCTGAACTTTTAGGAATTCTATTTTATTAAATGTTCAAAATTTTGCATGATGTCGTAACTCTTGAGATATCCCCAGAGGCAAACGTCTATTGGGGTACGATCAGGCGACCGTTTTTATTCCAATGTGCGTTTATAAACCATTTTTGCATTCAAATCAACGCTCTTAAGCTATCTTAAATAATACTTCCTCTATATAAGAGAAACAAGCTTTCAAACTTGTACATGTATATGTATGTGTCAAAAACTTTCAGTATAAATAATAAAGTTACTACTCTAGAAAATCGAACAGTAAAATAACGAAAAAAATGTGTATATTTAAGCGAACTGGATACGAAAACTAATAAAAATGTACTAGACAGTGTATGCGTCAAGTAAGAGCAGTTAAATTTACAGGTGTGAAGATATAAATCTAACTGATTTTAAATTTTTAACATTTAATAAAACAGAATTCCTAAAAATTAAGCTGTTTTTCCGAGTTGATAAATGGATAATGGTGTGTGGCACTCACTTTATGTGTGCCTTGCTCTATGTGATAATTACAGTTAGAGTGGAGTTACTTTAGGTACAAACACTATTTTGTGCAGGGTTATAAAAATCAACAAACTCATCAGATATTTAATTGGCAATCCAAAACAAATGATCTACAAATTGAAGGATGACGGGAGGATGAACAGACCTTCAAAAAAGGTGTCACTCAAAAATCTATCGAAAATGGCGTAAAACCGTCACTGACATTTTCAGCCGTCATTTTTATGTCAAAAAATGGATAATTTGATCTTATGTAGGCGTCCCAAATTTTGTGACAACAGCTATTAAGGTTCAAAAAACAAAAGAGAGGTCTCATTACTTACGCGGGCACTGTATAGATAAACAAATAAAGAAAATATACTAAACAAATAAGAATTTAATTTAAATCAGACAATATCAAAAGAAACAAAAGTATTCAGGTAAGTTCAACTGATCAACATTCTAATTACAAAAAAACACTGGATTTAAAAGTATTATACATTCAGTGACATACAATATATCGACTGAAATTTACCTCAAAGTTACATATGAAAACACATTCAGGGTATTAAAGAGTCGCAACCGCTTAAGGTGGTAACCAATATTAGAAAGTTTCCGACAAGAGACAGATACAAATCATATTCAGAACTTAACATGTGGTCTCGAACAACAAACATTGGCAATGCATATGCGCGATACAAGACATATCGGGGCAAATGGTAGCCAATTGCGAGGGAGCACGGACCTTGCAGGGAGACGACGTTCCTTTGATTAGTGGCAGTTCGTCAGTCATCCCTGCATCCTTACGCTACAGAAGTTTTTCGCTAACAGAACTAGAAGTTCCAGAAGTTCCTGAACTAAATGTGCACTCCTCGCCATTCAGTAATTGTCAGTTATCCAACTCGATGGTTATAAATTGTTTTAGTCTTTCGAGATAAACTGGGTACAGCTCTACATCGTTGTGCCCTGCTCCCTAAAATTCACATAAAATAAAGCTTATTAGGCGAATCAAGCTTATTTGTGTACAAATATAACGGTGACATGTTGATGTTATTTAATATAACACATAAGATTTATTAATTTCAAAAATTGTTAAAATGTAAGACTCACCTCCACCCAGAGAGGTTCAACAGCTTTGGGACATTTTTCAAAAATAGTCAGTCCATGAGAGAAATCTATAACTTCATCTTGAGTCCCATGAATGATTAGGGTAGGAGACATCACTTTTGGAACTTTATCGATACTTGCAAAATTAAAAAAATTATTAGTGCATGCATGTGATATGATTTATATCGTTTGGTGCCGCTAAAGCGTGTTTATAATTTTTCAATGTGTATTCATAGCCAGATTCTGACGAATGGAAGTAAACGGTTATCTTCCACATCAACAAATGCATCTATCAACAACAACAATCATCAGGGTGATTCAAAACTCGTGTCATTCCTATGGGGGTGTTTAGGAAGTACAGAAAAAATTGTAAAAAATACTTCTTATCAAAAATGGAGATATTTGCAAAAAACTAGATCAGACTTCAAATTGATGTAAATATTTCGGTATCAAACAGGTTTGTACTCGTAATCGCATTATTGTGCACTAATCGCAACTTCTCGTATCCGGCTAATTAACTCCTGCTCAATTTGTACCGGTGTTCGGTAGACCAGAGATTTAATGTATCGAATGTCCTGTATATCTTACATACATGGTAGGGTTGTAGCCCTTCCTCGGAAATTATCTGGTGCAAAGTTGCCAGGGAAAGTGTCAGTTGTGCAATGCTCCGAGTATTTTCAGGTGTTTACACAGAGAGATCGATACGGCTTGTCGCGTTAAAGCCTCTGTCCTATGCAACCGTTTATACGATGATATGAACGTGTTTTTATTGGCTGGGGATCAGTCAGTTCGTACGACCACGAACGAATTTACAGATCTCCAACCAATAGAAACACTTTCGTATCATCGTATAAACAAATGCATGGGACATAGGCTTTACATTTTTTATGATGCAGTAAACTCATAATACGATAAAATAAATGTGTTGGGAGATAACAGAGGTCGTTGCGTTTTGTGATGTGTAGTGGTTCGCAAATTCATTCGTAGCTTCGCTACACCGCTTAACAGCACATGACTCATGGGCTTTTAAGCGGTTAAATTGAAACCGGCTTTTGAAATGTAATTTTTATGTTGTTATAAAAAATGTATAATTTAAATAATGCTGTTTAATTTCAATCGAAATAAATCGTTCTATGCAGCATTTTATTACGGTTAAAGGTGGGTTAGAGAAAGAGAGTTAAAACGTATCTACTCTTGTTATGGTAAATTTTGTACCTAAATAGACATTTTGAGAATAATTAAAATCTTAAATTATTATGAGCATAGATACTTAAGATTTCATTCTTCGGTTATCCGGTATCAGTGACTAAGGCTTAGATTAGGGAAATGCAAATTAATTCAAAGTTAAAATAGTTATTATTTACACTAAGTACATACCTTGGAAATGCATCGAAGAACCATGTCCTCTTGGTATTAGGAAAAGCTACTTTCATTCCAGAAATAAGAGGAGAATGTAATATCACAGCCCCAACTTCATATCTAGCAGCTAAGTCAACAGTTGGTACAGTACCAATGCTCTGGCCATAAAGAATAATATTTTCAGGACTGATTCCATATCTCGTCCGAAGAGCTTGCCACGCTGCATCAATATCAGCATATAAGTTCTTTTCAGAAGGTTTTCCCCCACTGACCCCATACCCTGAATAGTCATAACCAAATACGTTACAGTTCATTCGGGTCCCCAAGCCCCAATAGAAACTACTCATCTGTCCAAGATCCACAGCATTGGCATGTGAAAAGAGTATAGTGAACCTAGCTGTACTGCAGCACCTTAAAAATACACAGGCTATTCTATTTCCTCTTGTTGTTCGTGTGTAGAAGGCATCGATGAATTCTTTTTCCCGCTCCGTAAATTGCCACTCTGCTCGTTCTGACAAAGCAAAACTGCATTTACCAGATTCGTCTGAGACAAATTCGTAAGTTGGCTCAGGTGGGATGAATGCTAATTTTGCAGCTATTCTACTAGGGCATGGTGGACAGCAAAATAGGCAACAAAATTCACTGAAACTTAACCCGTTCATCTTTCATTGAATACTTGGCACCGAAATTAAATAAACTATACGTATTGAACAAATAAAAATTATAAATACATCAATAAAACAGAGCTTTGATTATCTTTGTTGACAACGCCATTTTGAAACGTACGTCCACTATCAGGCGTTCGCTATTCACTCTTCTTCCTCTTCATATCTTTATAAAATATACAGGGTTAGTTTACATATATACATACATACATACAAGACAGTTTCATGCCCAACATGTAACAAAAAAAAATGCGCATCATTAATAAATTTGCAGACAATTCAAACATTTGAAAATCGTTGTCAAATAATCGGATATTTATCATGGAAAATGAGATTGCCCAGTACCGTGTACTGTCAAATCTTGTTTAAAGAACTAATAATTCATGATTCGACACACAAAATTGTGTCTGAGATCCACTGCAGTAAAGTTTTGCAAAATGTTGGCACTTATTTTAAACCTTTGAATATAAAACTAACTTTTATATTCAAAGTTTTAAACCTCCTGATTGATGGCGGTTATGTTCTTCTCGCTTTGGGCACGTTTGCATGCAATGTTGCATGTTAATCATGATACAATGAACATAGATGAAGATGACAATGAATACAAGGTAGGATATTAATCGGTCGAAAACTCGATGTTCGTGCGCACATGACGTCACTGGTTACCACTTTGGTAAAGTGAACAGCTGATCTCATTTAAAATGCATGTAACCTAGACAGATTTTCACTGAATTCAAAACGCAATAGTTCAAAAATGGAAAGTTATATGAGGATATGGTTTTGGGTCCTGATTTGGGCTTATTGGGAAGAAAAATACCCTAAATAATTCTTTACAAAATATCTGATTTTCAGCGTTTTAGCGTGCTGTGTTGCCAGAGTGTCATTTGAGAAATCGGGTTGAGCCAAACGAAATAATGAATTAATTGTATCACAACGAATGAATGCACTGTTCATACAATGAATTGATTGTATCATACAATGAGTTCATTGTCGTACAATGAAGTCATTGTCGTGCAATGAATTCATTGCATCATGGGGTCAATGCGCTTGCGCATGTTTGAGAATTTTGTAGACAAAACTGAGTATTTTGCGTTTGGTAGTTGGAAAGTGTACTCTAGATTGTTTGCTACTTTTAAGCGTCGGTTCAAAAATATAAAAAATGCGGTCTGCAGTCATTTCATTTGTATTAAAATTTACATATCATCCGCGGCACCACAAACCGCATATTTCGTCGTAAATAATAGGAAAGTAACATTGGGTCATTGTTTGAACTTCCGTCTCTTGAATCGTAATGTACTATTTCTGCAAGGATACATTTTCACCTAACGCTATACTTTATTGCACAACTGGCCACTGTGCTAGTCTACAAAATAAATACATTTTTGTTACTTTTAATTTTCAAGTCTAAAATCTGCTGCAAAGCATCTTGTAATAATAAGGAAGATTTATAAAAAAATTATTAAATGTGACAAAGACTAAATAAGCTATATTTAATCACATTTAGCAGACAAAAAGCCGCCCGCCAGTGTTTTCCACTGACGTCACGCAAATCCACGCAAGATCCTACCTTGTATTCATTGTGTCATGCATGTCAATAGTCAGATCCGTGATTCAGAAATTATACAAAGTCCAATGTTGCCACTTATTTTCCTTATGCATAATTATTTAACTCGCGTCTAGTGTTAGCCTCAATATTTAATTCAATTTAAACAAAAACTGGCACTTTCGGACAGAAACCGTGAAGATAAAAAAACCAGCTCCAGAGCTGGCGAGATGTTGGATGCAATTTATTTAAATATGCTTCTTCAATTTTTCACTGCGCTAAATATAAAATTTGAATCTACGCGTCATTCATCCGCGCCAGAGCTGTCGAGACTCTCACCCATTTATATATTGGGGCTACCACTAGACGAGAGTGCACTTTCCGAAAAGGGAAATTCCCTTTAAGTGACTGGCATATTTGTACTTTAAACATCTTTATTTATGTATTTTTTAATCTAAGGGAAACTGGAAATTTTTTAAGTGATCATTCGGGGATTTTAATTTTACCGATCTGGCATCACTGCGCTGGAGGAGACCACTCGCCTTTTTTTTGGTCCTGCTCCTTTTCTCCACTTGTCTTTATCTATGTCACATCTCTATGGTAACATCTATGTGCTCCTTTAGTGCAATTTGCCAGCTCGATACTTTTTGGATTCGTGTGTATGGTGCACAGCTGGGGATTCGATCCTCGGAGAAGTTTGGAATAATTTATCTTTCAATGTTGAACAGAAGAAGTATTGTTTCGGTTCGACTAATGTAAGATAAGGAAAGAAATAACAATCTGCATAATTCAAAACTTGTATTTAGTTTCTATTTTCAATTACTAACAACTTGGAGCATTTTAAATTCATTAACACACGTATAACTGACCTAACTGACCTTGGTAGTAGGTGGCAAGAATACAAATATATAAACAAATGCTTTGAATTAAAACGTTTCCTTCGCTTCTTTAATGGATTCTAGGACGCGAACAGATCTTGATATATGATGCAAAGACAGTCTACATTTTTAACAAACTGAAAAAACAAGAGATAATTGCACTTACCGGAACAACGTTTCTGTTACTGGAACATTTTTATGTTTACATTTTCATTTAAGTTCATTCCCGTTAATTATAGTTAACGAAAGAGGAGCAATGCAATTTAATATGGAAAATAACACTTGAAACGTAATTTTTATACTATAAAAATGATCAACGACACAAAGGTATTGCAGACAAAGACTAGGCTACGTAAACTTCAACTAACAGACAATACATCACTCTAAGCCAAGTTATTGGTTTGTAGATAGGTAGACGCAGAGCTGAGAAGTCCCAGGCGATGTTTCTGTTTTCTTTGCTCAGCCATCTGCTCCTTTAGCTCCATCAGTTGATGTGACAAGTTTTTTACTAAACTTTGAGTATTTTCTAAAACTGATTGTAGACTTCTAAGCTCTATTTGCTCTCCGTCTCCTTCTACCGCCGCTAAAGACATCGCTCGTAATCGTGGAAACCAATCTAGATTAACAGCTTTTACTAGAGTGTAAACATAGCTTTCAGGTCCAGTAAATTCAGTAGGATCTTTCACTCGGATCAAGACTATGAAGTACAAATAATGCCACATGTTGTGCTCATTTTTTACGTGCTCTTCAAAGCTTACAGTTTTGTTATCAAATGCTGATCTGTTCAACCCTACAAACATAATAACTATTATTAATGCAGCTTGATTACTTTTTTCAAGTTACATGCAGATTATTGATATTTAAGTTGTTTTATTTAATTAAAAATTGATTTAAATAACTGAGTAATTAGTTAAATGAATAAAATTATGGATATCAAAAAGAGTACATTTTTATTAGTTAAAGCTTCGGCCTATATATAAATAGTCTTATTGTGCCTCTATTCATTGCCTTTTATTAATTAAAATGATGACGTGAAAAAAATTAGAGAAACTGTTAGCTTTTGCCAATAAATCAAATCAATAATTTTAAAATAGCAATTTAAAAAGCCGACTCGAACAAGACATACGTACTAACATCAGATTTTTGACTAACTGGGTGAACAAGTAATAGAAAAAGAACGAAAATTGTTGGGTACTACCAAAAACTTTCAAATAGTTAACATGAATTTTCGAATCTACTTACCACAGATAAAACAAGTGTTCTTTAATATCAACTCTTTTTGTTGCTTCTCAGATCTCAAATCGGCAAATGTATCGATGATAACACCAAAAATTAGATTAAGTACTATAATTATAACAACAAAGAAGAATAGCAGATCATATACAACCCTGGGAACAAATAGAGATTCCTAAAACAAAGTAGAATAATTATATAATTGTGTGCTGATTTGTGAAAACACTTTATCTTTAAGTTACTTTGCGATAGTTAATTGTAATTTTACTAAGGATGTCAATATTAATAAAAAGTAACAAATACATTTTTACATACTTCACTGCTGGGCGCTCTTAAAATATCTCCAATTCCTCCACCATTTCGCAAACCCTGGTTTAACGTGGTTACAATACACATTCTTAACGAGTCACAAGCACGTTCCTTTTTTTCTTCACCTGAATCAGTCAGTTCACAATATTTATCAACTTCATCGTTTTTAAACTGCCTGTTGCCCTGCCCTGTGAGCTGGGATATCTTTTCGCAAGTACCATCTATAAAAATGTATGTATTGATTCAACGTTGCATGGTTTTCTAAATTTGGTAATGTTACCTTCTTTTTTATTAACACTCACAATGAAATCATCTCTGAAGAACATGTAACCAATAATGGAAAACATATACACCAAGATTAAAGCTAATACAGCAGTTAAAATAATCGATCGGCCGTTTCTCGTTACTGATCTAATCACATTCAACAATGTTTCTTCTCTATACACAACGTCGAACAACTAAAAATGTATAACAAAGAAATATTTTTTTTATCTATATTGTAATATACCCACCAAGAAAGAGTAAAAAAATGGATGCATAACAAGTCCCAGCATACAGAAAACTAAATAAGTCAGGTGATATACCAGTTCGGCATCAGTTAGAATTTGTTGATATGTTTTTGTAAGAGTACCATGGTTTCCCATTATACTAACTAGGTGAATGCCTTTCAAAAGTATAGTTATTGAACCAAGAAGCCATAAAGTTGGTTCTGGTCCTAGAGAGTATATCAGCCTCAATATGGTAGACACTACTAATGTACGTATTCCGGTTTCTCTAGGCAGCGTTATCACTATGGCTGACGAGACCAACATAGCAAACCATATTAATATCGAGATAGTAGAACTGATTTCTACAATGGAGTTATCGTTTGACACATTGCCAACTATTATCTAAACTTACTTGATAACAAATACTCACGGGGTAATATATGTTCAAATGGATAAAAACAGGCAACTATAAGATTGATTAATACTGCACAATTAAACAGGATATTACTCCACAACGACATGTAACTGCTGACCCAAAATAACACCGGTTGAGCTTAAAATAGAAACTGTTTTCTTAACACCAAGTTCAAAGAAAATGTTACTATACCTCTTAGTTTCTTTTGCCAGTTCATCTCACTAAACATATTGTCCGTTCTCTCGAAGAAAGCGGCAACTTTGGATCCTTGATCATCTCTTTCAGCAGTATTAAGTACTTTGATTTTGGTATCTTTAGTGATATATTCGCAAATCTCTGGTATAGGAAACACTATTTGTTCTAGTGTGCGATCATGCCTAACTATTTCAATTTGTGCGGTGTGAGTATTATAGTATTCTAAGGCCTTTTGTACCTTGGGATCCAAACAATCCGAAGGTATCAACCAGTTTGCTAGTTCTTTATGATGTTGAGCTAACTGATGGCAGAGGATATAAATATTATGACCAACTTCTTTGGGTGAAACCACATCGTCTATATTAGGATCATCCATATCATCTTCATCATTAGTTTCTTGATGGAATGCTTTACAAGCAACTTCAACTAGTTGTTTTGGGTTCATATTTGATAATATTCTTTCCGCATTTTCACTATCACCTCTGCTTTCCATTATGGCTAAAAGAAGCTTAGAGGCATTATTTTTTAGCTCTAAAACTAAATCCATTCTTGATTTCCCTAGAGGGTTAATATCATTAAGTATTAAAGCAGTAATGATATCAAGCCCGCTAGATTCGTGTGTAGCGATGCAGTTTTGATTTTCATGACAAGGACCTTGGCAATACTCAGTTAAAGTTTCTAAGGTTTGGTTGATGAGCGAAACATTGTTTTCATTTATATATAGGCCCAAAAGTCCTAATCCCCCTGTTGTAGAGCCACAAATACAATCTAAAAACATCAGCGTCTCAGATACCAAATTAAAGTTCGTTTTATTATTTTGATTTCTCAGTAGATTTTGCAGCTTCGGATTATGATTTTCACAAAGCAATTGCAGAAATCGTAAAATTGGCTGCATTATCAAAACTTTATTGGAAAGACTATTTTGCTCGTCTCTTTCCCGATGCTTCTCAAGTTTCTCTGCCAATAAATCTTCAAAGGCACTTGTAGCATTTGATATTAAGTTATCGTCTCCAGTTGCCATATTTCTTATATGAGTATATGCTTGAGAGGTCGACTCGGCAGCTCTACTCAGTTCTTCTCTGAGTTCATCGCTTATCAGTATTCCGTTAGTCTTTCCTTGCTTTTTAGAGAGCTTATCTAATTCTTTTCCATCTTGTTTGTCATCATGGACTTTTGCTGCCATATCAGAAGTATTCACACTGACGGTGGACTTTATTTCCGATTGGGAATCTCGCATTTTATCGTAAAATACCTGAAATTAGGATATGATTAGCAAATATATACTCGAAAGCAAGGCACTTGCCTTAAAAAAGGATTGGCTGAGATCTCCCCCTAAAAGTTTATTAAACATGCTTTTCTGAATTATCGAGTTACCCCCTTCCAATAGTGCTATTCCCAATTCGACAGCTTCGCCAAAAATGGAAGGAGAATTAACTGACTTTATTACCAATTCTACGACTAAATCTGAAGCCCCTTCTTTATCTAAATGTGCTTGAACTTCATGAAGTGTTTGCCCAGCTCTACTGATGATTTTTGCTGAAGTTAAAGCGGGTTTAAAGCCAGAGAGCTGAAGTGATACATTGTTATTACCTCCTGGTCCATGAGTAACAGGTATTTGACAATTGGCAATAGTGACATTTTCGTGGTTTTGAGTGAAATTTTTGCCAAAATACCTGCTTAATAAGCTGTTACGAAGAACGTCTCCCTGTAAATTTGAAAACGAGTATTAGAAACTAGTAAGAATACATTCAAAAAGGTACCATCAATTGGGAAAACACACAGTACGAGGTAATAAATAATTACAAAATTTACAAATGGGATACACACGAAAAGGGGAAACTCGAAAAAATACTATACCATATCATCTTTTAACTGACTTTCGCTCTAAGCAGCATTTAAAAAAATGGTCAATTTAAGTAACAAATATATTTGTTAAACACGTATTTTATAATTAACCTTCTCTCCATAATCTGGATCCACAGCCATCATTTTTCGTAAGGTCCGTAGGACTTTCACACATAGCTTTTCTTCTTTTTCTTCTAACAGTTTTTCCGTATGCTTTATTAACCTGTAAAACTTTATATGACAGACATTTATACTGGTGTTTTTTACTACCTTCGAATGAATCCTCCATTTTCACATCGTCTTCGCGACTCTGTTCCATCTGGAAAAAGCAGTTCAGGTCTGTACAGAACGTCGACCAAAAGAGATAATTCCGATTGCACCAAGGGCTTTAACTGGTCTTCCAAAAGCGACACGATGTCTTGTAATCCTTCTATAATACTTCTATCTAATCTCATTAACTAAAACAGCGATGACAATTTTGTTATACGTATGTAATTGCAACTATAATATTTACTGTGGACTGCGTTCGTTCTATTTTTGGGGTTTTAGATGCAGTTAACCATTTGCTAGTTTGCCTAGTGAGAATACTGGCTTTATTAAACATGGGTGTCACCTGACTTTCTAAGTCTAGCGGTATTGCTATGCCTCTATGTTTAGCTAAAATTTAACAAGTTATTATTAATTGAGACATTATTAGTATTGATAAAGTCATAATATATTCCTTTAGATATACAAACTGAGTATATCAATAAATATTCCCCGGTTATTCAATAAATATATGGTTTTTTATTTAGGAAAATTTTTTGATATACATTTCATTTACGTCATTACAATATAGTTGTAATAAAATGTCACTAACCAACTTCCGATAGTGTACGAATACAGTTTTCAACATTAAAACGTTGCGACGCTGATAACCAAAGACACTGGGAGACCCTGAAGGCTGATTGTAAAAGCTGTACAAAAATCGGTTGCCGAGTCTACAAAAATAATATTTGCATCAGAAATGTTAAACCATGAAATTATAGTTCCTAGATTAGGTTTACACCCATATAACCAATATTTAGGGCTTAGTTAAATGAGTTGATTGATTTCGCTATATAGTTGTTGAGCTTTTGTGGTAGTATTTTGCACGAATTATTTAATGAAGTTTCACGTTTGATTTTGAAAGTTTGAGAAAATCTTTCATTCCTGCTGTAACAGCAATACATATTGTTCCATATGGCGATGGCCAGCAAACCACTCAGTTTATGGCCAAAAACTTGATAATGCTATTCAGAAAATGAGAAGGATGATCGCGGACATTCTCGGAATAAGTGAGACGAGATGCCTTGTACCCAAAAGATCGAACAGCCTTCTAATATTCTGGAAATGATGACCGTTAGCATCGAAATAGAGTGGGAAGATCGTCGCGCCTCCATATCGAGTACAGTCAATGCACAAAAGTTACTTATATTTCAATTTAATTTTGAAATTAACTCATAATCGTCCCCAGTAGAATAACTTCAGTATACCCTTGCTTTATTCGGATGTTTATAACAATATACCCAATAATTACACATTACTCAAGTGTTATCAGAAAAGTTTGACAACCTTATACGCTTTCCCATAATATAAAAAACTAAACTAAATGAGTGCAAGCGACAAACAAATATGTTGCATGTTAGAACTGGAAAGCTTGATCTATGATTTAAATTAGCATCTTACCTGAACTGTGGTGCTTTGATCGGAAAAGGGGCTTTTAAAAAAAGTTGTTATTAAATTCATAACACAATTGGTCACATAGTTTTCCAAAGCTTTATCTGGATGCTTTCTATCGCTAGGGGCTGTAGCTATATCAGCCATATCCACTAAGAACGACTTTTCAAATAAAGTCCACATATGATTGCTGGTGTATATTTCTTTCATTTCAACCTCAGTATCTATATAGCAATGATGTAAAAAGCCAACATATGCTTCTTTGACTTCTGGAATACAATCGGCGTGAGTAACCATGCCTACGATATCATCTAAAGGAAGTAAACTGTGACACTTTATTTCAGTGTAAACATTTTTCCCCATGGTGCAGCAAGCCAAAAGTTTTACAAGTTCTACGTGGTATTTTAAAGGGCTGCTTTCATCCATACAATGTCTTTCCGAGCGCATCATTTCAATAAAATGATTGAAGGATGCTTTGTCATTGTAAAATACTAACACTTCCTCTCCTGCATTAATTAACTGGAAACAAAAGTCCAATTAGAATTTGTCTGGCTTCATAAATTATAATTTTGTTATTTACCTCTTGCATAACCATGTCCTGGCATTTTCGAATAAACTGGTTATCAGCTTTGACGATAGTTTGCAGAAACTTTAAGTACTGCACGTGCCGCCCATGAGTTTCGATAAATCGAACAAAATCTTGAATCACTTTTTCATTTTCTTCATTGCATAATGTAGGATTATCTTGGAAAATTGCACATACAGTTTGCGCTTCTCTAATCTGAAAGGCAAAAAAATGTCGTTCCAATGATCGCAAAAACCACACAATGTTACGGGCTCAAACACAGACAGAATTGTTATCTTCTACGGAAACAGCAGAATATATTTTTACCCGAAGTTTAAGCATAATATTTCTCATACTCAATCTGGATGATACAAAAAGAAGTACGTTTAGTTTAGTAAGTTCATAGAGTGAGAGCTAAATATCCCGTAAAATTTATTTTAGAAAAGACAAAAAAACGTAAAATAGTATTTCGCTTAGATTTGTTGTGGGTCACCAGCAATTAACAAAAACGAAAGCAAAGGTGAAATAGTATCAGCTTCTTCGAAAGGTTTGCTGATTTATTGATGGATCTGATAAAGTATTTCATTACTGTTGGAAAATATTTCATATGAAATAAGGCAATATATTACTTAAAATGAGTAATGGTAATTGACTTACCCCTGGATTTAAGAAAAGATCCAAATGCTTGTATAGTAAGATTTGGTTTTGTTGGTTGCCCAAACAAAAGTTTTGTAGAAATTCGTGGGCTAATCGCATAAGTTCGTTCATTCTAATGTCTTCTTTCTCATCATATGGAACTTGTAATAAATCTAAAACCACAGTATGAACCCCAACATTTCTAAGCAATCTTTGTTCATGTTTTCTCGGTTTAACCGACGGAAATTCTTGAGTACACAACTTGTTCATTCGTATTAAAATTTGTTGAATTTTCTTATATTCTTCTGCTTGCTCTGGATGTAAAAGTGGGCCAACGTCTAAATTGATAGCAGATCCTTTCTTCTCTAATACACTTAGCATTGGCTTGCTGGGTGTGATATCATCTTCTTCCTCTTTATTTTTCTTTCCAATTCCGTGTTCATCACTTCTAGACTTGTACACCCATAGTTCTGACTTCTCGACGCTTTGTCGCAAGACATCTAAGTCAGTCTTGATTTGCTTGTAAGATTCTACATCACTATCCGAAACCAGCAATTGAACTTGTCTGAAAGATTGCAGAACTTCTTGCCTTTGACTGAAATGTCTGAAAAGCAAATGTAAAGCGCCGGAAACTAATGGGGGATAGTCGTGCATTGTTAAATGAAGAAGAACTCGAAGAAAAGTCCTTCCACCGTGCCCGTCTAAATCCAGAACTGCACATTCCTCGCTAGTTCCAAAAATGCCTTCTGCTTGGCTTCCGATTAGCTCTAAATCAATGTTTTTTTGACCTAAGTTCACATTTACAGGACTATTCTTTTCCGACTCATCAAATTCTTGTTTAAATATACTTAGTAGGCAACTTATCCTGTAATCCAACCGCACATCTAATATGAACTGAAATGTATTTATGTGCCACAATAACGCATATTTACCAAGATATAAAAGTACCTCTAAAATTTCAATGATTTTCAATTTTGTATCCATTACCAATGGATATTCTTTATGGAAAACAGATGATTTGGAATTACTGCCTGCATTTGTCGTAGCGATAGATCTACCGTTAGGTCCTAAGGTTAAGGAGGTCATAACTGCTCCCATGTCGCCAATAGTTCTTAAAACCCCCCCTTCGGCTACAAATTCAAAAATATTGTATGTTACCCAAAATATCAAAATTTTTCTGTACTAATATGTTAAATGTAAATATCCAGAACCTTAAGTTAAAACCAAACATACATTTCTTCATATTTCTGATCAAACTACTAAATTGCTCTTCACTGAACCTATATTTACTGCTAATTTTCTAAATGTTATAAATTAACTTATGTTTTATAAAGTAAAAAAAACATAGCAAACACCGCATGCAATAGGAGAACATATGACTTAGGTTTCAGGGTAACTAAAAAAATATATTATATGTAAAATGATAACTTTACAGATCATGATCAGCTTGCAGTCGCGTTGTCAATTTATAGTCATTATCCAACATAAATTGCTGCAATTGCAATTTCATATTCATTTTATGTATGATTATTTTCTCAACTTAATATAATTAAAGTGTCAACAAATGTCATAGCCGATTTGAAAAAATATTAATATTGTGGTATCAATCTGACTTTAGAATTAGAAACGGTATACAAGTAATGTCAATTGAGCATGATATTTACATTTCACAAATTTAATTCGAATTCTTCGAGTGTATACTTACAATCAACTTCCCCTATAGGTATTCTTCCATCGATTAAATCTGATTCCGCAACACAATCCAAAATGCGTAAAAGAGTTTTAGTTAATTCAAGCAAATCAGAGAAACTATAAAAACCGAAATAGATTAATTCTCTAGCCAGTTTAACAACCTAAAACCACACATCTTCAGTTACGATTGCATGCTATAGCACTAATGTAAATTCAACCTCAAAAGTAAGTTTATTTTGTTCCTGATCGGCAAAAGACCACATTTTGGCAACTACGTTGCATAGATAACCACCTACAAAAGCAATTGTAGAGGAAAACTTGGCACGTACGGCTTCTTTGTTAGGATCAGGCATTTTATTACAATCATAACTAAAATTTAGAAAGATTAGTAATAAAACAAACTACACAAAAACTAAAATCACTGCACAGAAAAATATGTATGATACTTACTCTATTATAGACATATGTGGGGGAATCTCGGACCACAGCCTTGCATATTTAACAGGAGTGACAGGTTCCTGAGGATCCCTGTCTACATGTAAGTGTAGCATCAGCCTGCAAAATGATGCGCGCAAATCAAAACTAACGTTTTCATCTGACATACACTTTAGGATGAGTTCTATATCTAGATGTGGAGATAGATTATTTAAAGCCAAGTACTGTCGATTCAGACACATGTTAGAAAACAAGTCTAGCTGATGACGGTAATAATCCAAAATGGCTTGATCATCTTTACTGCCTAATTTGGCTTTAGCGCACAAGTCCGTCAAGGCTAATTGTTTTTGGCCATTAATTAATAACAGCATTACTTGATAGTCCTCTACCATTGTTATCAACTGTTCTATGCCATCATCTAAAAGATTCTCATTTTCCTCAGCAAATTCGTGCAATTCTACTTCCATAAGTCTTGTTTCTATCAGAATGTCAGAGTTCTTTTGACTTAACACACTTTTGCAAATTAGTTCTTGAGTTACTGGAATAGCTTTCTTGTTTGAGATGCAAAGATCTGAGAGATAATCAAGAAATCTACTTTCCCAATTACTCATATTTTTCCTGACCAAACCTACAAATGTTTCTATTTCTGCTGGTGTAATATGTTTTTCAAGTAACTTTCGATTGTTGTGAAGGAGCGCCGTTATAGTATCTTCTGCAAGAATGTCATAACCTATTTGCTTTTGCATAAACCCGAAATGTTTTGCTATATACTCTTGGTTTTTTCTATAATCTCGCTGACTCAGTCGCAGAATGCGATAACATAAACGGAAAATATATTTATAAGGGGCATGTCGAGGATCGTTCAATTCATCTATTTTTAAAAATGAAGATTCTCCGGCTGATTCTAGAAAAGGGCCCTAAAATGATGAATATATGGGGTAGCTCAAATGGTATCTTAAAATTAAGGCTACTCCATACTTGCAGTATATTAAAAAGTTGTTTTAAAATAGCCTGTTCTCTTAAAAGTTTTTGCCTGTCTCTATTTGGATTTGTAACTATTAGATCTAAAGCTTCTGTCTTATTTTGTTCATTTTCCAGTTCGGCCACAAAATAAACTATGTCCTGAAGAAGAGTTGTTAAGGATCTAAAAGTTACATAATATTTACAATCATAAACGATATCTACTAATTTCTGATATTTTACCGTCTTTCACTATGAGAAATGGTTCCATTAGATAATTTTACTGATAATGAAGACAGCAGCTTGCAGGCGTCATTGGCGAAATCCAGATCACGCACTTCGACTGGGGAGACAGGAATTAAAGCAAAAGCTTCTTTATCTTCTTTCCTTAGTGCACATCCCACTTTTGACATAACCGGCTTTTCCTCATCTTTATCTATAGGTGTAGATGTGGAATGCACCCAGGTATCCGTAAATATATGGTGCAGTCGAACATAGCTAGACTGAGGTACCAAAGAATCGGCAGGTGGCAGATTTGTAGGCCCTAGCTCAAAGAGGGAGGCAATCTCATTCCGTTCGAATGAGTGGCTCACAGGAATTAAGTGATATTTGGCACTTTCCCTAGGGTCGGACTTATCAACTTCGTCAACATCTGGGGACGCTGCCAAATACTGTCCCGTGGATAAATGTTTGAAACGATATAAAGAGTCCCAATGCCCTGCACCACCTCTACATGGATCATTTTGTACTACTTCTATCTCCCATAATGCTAAAAATGTGTAAATCATATATTTTTGCTTCAAAGCCCAATGTTTTCAATTGAAAACATGTATTGTAATCTAATCTAAGTTGCTCTTTATGTTCGTTGGTGTATTGATAAAACCCATATATGCATTCGCAAGACATTTCCCTGGTAAGTCTGGTAATTAATAAATTACCAGACCAGACTCGCGTGCAAGCCATTTTTGGCTGAATGTTTGAGCCGTGTTCCGTTAAAGTTTTCAAAACTTGAATTACCAACGACTTAACATAATTGTCTCTATATACTACACACATCCGGTCTGTGTATACGTGTTGGAAATACAGTCATAGAGTTTTGAGGTCGCATTCTACTATTCTAATGCGAATTTGTGGATGAACAACTCAAGAAATAATACGCTATTGCAAGCCACAGCAACAGCAAGACGAACGCTAATGGGAGGTGATGAAGTCTTACCAAGTGACGTCCTGCGTACCGTCTTCAAATTCCTTCTGAAATTCATTGAACACACTTTCGATTATACGAGGGCCATTAGGAAGGAACTAGCGGTTTCTGACTATAAACGTTATACGAAAAACAAAAAAGACAATAAGGAGTACTGGGTACATCCTTTTTGCAAACTCGAGAAGAAACCAAGCAGTTTGCAATATTTTTCGAAGTGCTGGATAATTTTTTTGGATAGGTATACGAGAATCAGTTGAAAAACATTTCAAGAATTATGGAGCATCCATTGATCACAAAGAAAGACACACGATTTTGGAATAGTATTAAGCCTGAAGGAAAATTAGTAATAGTATTACGGTAAGTAAACAATTACATATACTTTCTTGTAAATAGGTATATATTTTAGAGACCGCAGTTCATAAAGATTCTTACAAAGGATTAGATAGTTCAACATATGACAATCCACTGTTCTGGGAGTCCTGGAAGGCCGCTGAATCCGCTGAGGATAAAGGCGATTGTACTTCCAGCTCTTGCACTAAAAAAATACGGGTTGACTCTTGAGTGGTGTGCGGTTTAATATCCACAATATGGTGTGTTGGGCCTTGCATAGGCCCATGATGTGTTTGGCTAATTAGGAAATTGGGCGTCTGTGATTACCTTTAAAAGCTCTAATTTTGTTTGTGTTGCAGACTGGCAGGATAATTATATTTAATAAAGTAATTAAATAACTTACCTAGTTTTTCCTTTTCTTCCGTGGATAATTCAGCACCATAAACATTTACAATTAATTCCCATGCAGTTAGTTTTCAATTTTTATCGGAATATTCTGCACATTTTGTATTCCAAGCGGATGGTTGATTCCGGATTTAAATAATGAATTTTTCTGTGTCGAAGTCCATTTTCATCAATTTTCACTATTTATTTAATCAGTTGACACCAGGGACCCGGACCGGAACCGTCATGGACCCAAAACCGAAACGGAACTGTTTTTTTTTTGGACCGGAACCGTAACGGAACCCATATTTGACATTAACACACTGTTAGGTGCTGAACCGGAACCGAAATATTTTATTTCGGTTTTGCTTGTAACGTTTGAAAGAAATTACTGTACATTTTACAAGCAAATGAAAAATAATCCTTGCTGGGATATTTTTCGACCCTCGGTATAAGATAGTTTTAGACGACAATCAAGTGGAAAGAGCAAAAGCACATTTAAAGTCGTTTTGGACTAAACTGATATTCTTAAGAGTGCAATTCTTCTAATTCTAAATGTGACTCTGACCAACACGATATGGAAACTGAATCATCTAATTCATCAAGCGATGAAATGGAAGTCTTTTTGAGACATAAAGATTCACAGCAAAAATTTTTAGAAGGAATTAATCAGAACGAATTTTCTTCACAAGGTTCATTTGTAGCCCCTAACAAAATTGAAAATATTTTAAATTCCTATAAAGTGGAACAAAGCCGCATACGCTTACGGAAAAATGAAACGATTTTTGATTTCTGGAAGAAAAAGGAAGATCTTAATCCCGAGTTATACATGCTTGCTCAAGTATTATTAAGCGTACCGGCAACTCAAGTTAGTGTTGAGAGGTTATTCCCAGGACTCAAATTTTTGTTGCCGCCTTCGAGGTCAAATATTAAAGAAACAATTTTAGAGGAACAATTATTTGTGAGCAAACACCGTACGTTAATACACTATTTTTTTAATTCTTTTTTAAGTTAAATTATTTTAGTTTTTCGATCACCAACAAAGAAACATTTGAAATTGAAATGTTGGACAAAAGCAACTCCTCAAAAAATAGCGAAGAAATGAACCAGGAAAAACAATGTTTAAACGGAAATAAGAGTGAAAGAAGAGGAATTGACGAAGTTGTGGACCTGAGTTAAAACGGAAAGAAGAGAAAACGCTAAAGTCAGAAAATTCATTGACAAATTACTTTTCAAAAATATAACGATTAAATTAATATTTGTATGGGAGTCTTTATTGCAATGTTGTTCCATTTAATGTTACTTGAATTTCAATCCTTGTGTGGGGTTGCTAGTCCTCCTACACTCCTACCCCCTACCATACAACCAGCCGAAGTACCGTATGAAGCAGTGGATAGTTTGCGCATCTTTTATCTTGTATAATACAACAAGCAAGGAAAAAGATGGTGAGATTCCTAATTAGAGTATCTTTGTCCTCGTTCGTTGTTATATATAGATTTTGGAACCGAAAAAAAACCGGAACCGGATTGGAAATTATTTTCCAAACCGGAACCGTGACTGAACCAAAATTTTAAATTTTGCCTTGGACCGAAACCGGAACGGAACAGTTATTTCGTTCCGGTCCGGGTCCTTGGTTGACACGACCATATTTAAAGACTGAAAAAACGAACGACGTCGGCTACCAGTAAACTGAACGAACCGTGCGGCAGGCCTCTAGAGGGGCATGAATACGCTACGGCTCGGCCAAACGTAAAGCCGCGTGAAAAGTATGATTAGAAACCGTGTTGTTCCGTAAGATAACATACTGTAACGGAAATGGCCTGGGGTACTCACGTTTGGAATGGGGGGATCGAAATTCATGGTATTTTAGTAAATGGTAGCCCCATTTACTGTCAAATATGACTGACAAGCGGGAAATTTCGAGAACCTTCTGGGTTACCTGGAGGAAACTATATAAGCGGCGACTAGAACCAGAGGGGAGGAGTGAAGTGACAGGAGCGTCCGGGTGCAGAAGAGGTTGAACCCCGTGAGTCGCAAAAGCGAGTTTTCCGTCGGTTATTGTTATTGTTTGTGAAGTTGACGGTAATTTTGAAGTTACTTTGTTCCTGTTCCGCATTTAAAGTTATACCGAGGTGAATAAAAGTTGGAAGCTGAAGAAAGAGTTTGATACCCGGCCATCCACGGTACATTTGGTGTTAGAAGTGGGATTTACCATAATCCAAGTTGAATTTTGATGGAAACAAGAAGTAAATCAAAGAAGGAAGACCCTGCAATAGAGAACCCCAGTTTGATTGCACTGCTCATGCAGATGAAAGACGAAATGAGCGACAACAGTAGGAAAATGATGGACCAAATGAGCGACAACAGTAGGAAAATGGACGAAAAAATTGGCAGAATGAATGACAAAATGGAAGACCACAGTAGGAAAATGATGGACGAAATAAGCGACAACAGTAGGAAAATGGACAAAATGAATGACAAATACAAAGAGATGCTAGATAAAATGGAAGACAACGCTAAGAAATTTGAAGACCTGCAGGCAACCGTTGAAGGTAAACTAAAGAACGTTGAGGACTTGGAAATCATGAAACACCGCTACGATAGCGTTGAAAAAGTGATGAACTCGAACGCGCCTAGAGTAGTTAATCAACTCGCCAGACAGTTGCTGCACGTCGAGCATCCCAACTGGAAACTCGCCAAGGAGAAGCCGGAATTTGCAACCGCAATCTCCCTAAGATTGAGGAACTGGGCGATCAGTTCGATGTTCTGGAACAAATCACCAAGGAGAAGGGTGAACGACTGTCTGACGCTAATCGCGAAGTACTGATTTACCAGACCTGCGACGACATGGACTCATGAATGAACGAACTCGAGAAACAAATCGAAAGCGATGACACGGGGTCGGATTTGGCCTGTGTGAATATTTAGATGCAAAAGCGGCAAATGATCGAAACGCAAATGGCCATCAAGGCGCGCCAAGTCGATGAGCTGGAGAAGCAAACTAAACATCTGGAAACAGCCGCACCCGACAAGGACATCAACAAAATCAAGTTGAAAAAGAGCAAAGTGGAGGAGCGCTTGCAGCTCATGAAGCAGCCCCTCATCGGAAGACAGCGACTGCTGGAGAAGAAGGAAGCCCTCCAGTTCCGACGGGATGTCGAGAACGAGCTTCTATGGATAGCCGAAAAAATGCCCCTGGCAACCTCTACGAAATACGGCAACAAGCTGTCCCAGGTTAACACGTTGCAGCAGAACAACCAGTCGCAGCAAACTAAAGTGGAGAACCACGAACCGCGCGTTAACACCGTGTGCAACAACGGGCAGAAGTTGATCGATAAGGCCCACGAAGACGCGACAGAGTTCAGCCAGCTGATCAACGAGCTGCACAAGGCGTGGCAGGAGTTGAAGGAAG
>NW_026017110.1:57218078-57230880 GCF_020466585.1 Dendroctonus ponderosae | reverse complement strand
CGAGCAGGTCGCTGTTAAACAGTCGCAACTGGACAAGCTGTATGCCGGACTGAAGGATTTGGCGCAAGAACGTCGCGCTAAGCTGGATGAGGCCTTGCAACTCTTCCTGCTCAACAGAGACGTTGGCGACTTGGAGCAGTGGATAGCTGATCGCGAAGTGGTGGCGTCTTCTCATGAACTGGGCCGAGATGCTGGTTCTGTATCATCGCTGCAGCGCAAACATCAGAACTTCATGCAAGACCTACAGACGCTTCAGAACCAAGTGATTCAAGAGGAATCGGTCAAGCTTCGACCCAGCTATGCTGGCAACGGAGCTAAAGAGATCACAAATAGAGAACAAGAAGTGGTGTCTGCATGGGCCAGTTTGCAAATGGTTTGCGGGCAGCGCAAAGGAAAACTGGTCGATACTGGCGATCTGTTCAAGTTCTTCAACCTGGTGAGGACGCTGATGCAATGGATGGACAACGTGGTGCGCCAAGTGAACACCAGCGAAAAGCCACACGACGTCGGCAGCGTTGAACTGTTGATGAGCAATCAGAAGAGCCCTCAGGCAAAATTTAAAGTTGTCCACATTCACCATTTGGCCAGATATAACCATGATCCAGGAATTACCTAATCGGGGCGATCAAGGTTTAGAAGGGGGGCAGTGTAACGGAAACGGCCTGGGGTACTCACGTTTGAAATGGGGGGATCGAAATTCATGGTATTTCAGTAAATGGGGCCCAATGGGGCTCCCATTGTCAAATATGACACTGACAAGCTGGAAATTTCGCACCTGGGCTGGAGATTTCGAGAAGCTTCTGGGTTACCTGGAGCTATATAAGCGGCGACGAGAACCAGAGGGGGGGAGTGAAGTGACAGGAGCGACCGGGTGCAGAAGAGGTTGAACCCCGTGAGTCGCAAAAGCGAGTTTTCCGTCGGTTATTGTTATTGATTGTGAAGTTGACGGTAATTTTAAAGTTAGTTTGTTTCTGTTCGGCATTTAAAGTCATACCGAGGTGAATAAAAGTTGGAAGCTGAAGAAAGAGTTTGATACCCGGCCATCCACGGTACAATACATTTTTCTTGCATTTAGTGATCCGGACGGCGGGCCGCATCACGGGTACCCGCTTAGTGCTTGCGAACATTGGCATACATATTGTGATGTACGGTGAATGCTGTTGTGTGTTTATTTTAATCCAAGACACTCGATACATGATATTGTTAATGCGTGTGTCATATGATTATTATCATTGTTGTATGCCATTTATACAGAATAAAAGTAGTTTTTAATCCAGCCTTAAAACTGCTATCCAAACCTACAAGTGTTATTTGATATGCCCTTGAATCAGACCACTTCCTCATTTTTTCCCTTTCTTCAACGGCTAGTACTCATGAGCAGACTGCCTTGATCATGGCTGTCTTACTGTGTGTTGTATGTTTAGAAGACAAATTTAAAAAATCTATATTCAATTCACCTACCTTTGCTACTAGTAGCCGCAGTAGCGCTGGTTCTACCTGTGGTTCGTAAGAACACATGAGAATGTTTCTTGTATTCATCCATTGTTAAGAACTTCTCTTGTTCAGTGTGAAATAGCCTAACCACATCTCCGCCTTTTAGAATATTATCTCGATTTTCCTTATATTCTAGAAATAGTGTCACTTTCCATGAAGTGTTTCCATTAACTACATTAACCTGGAATGTCATAGAGGGTTTATAAAGCACAATTTAATTTTAGCTTATCTTCCTTACCTCTTTGCAGCCGGGATTATCCACCAGTTCAAGATTCGCGGCTACATGCAGAAGATGCTGGCCAGGACCTACAGGGTTTAAAATAACTTTGTCTCCTAAAACGATATTGTCTCCAGTAGACCGAAGCTTATAGAAAGGATGTATATAAAACCACGACCCTTCATTGCCACTACCATCCAAATACACCCGGATCGCATTTTTTTCTAAAAGCGCTGGAAGCTTTTTGTTCACTGTTAAGTACTTGTTTGACTTTAAATGTAGCAACTGCAAAAACCCAATAGTTGTTAAATTTTCAAATTATGTATCGGTGAATCGGTGAGTTACCTGAATAACGTTACCATAAAGCACATTTGTTCCGTTTTCCTTCTTGTTTTCTGTTTCATTTTGTTTTTTCTCTATTTCCGCAGCGTGCTAGAACGCATAAAAATATTAGTTTGTGGTGATTGACATGCTGCTGAAACACATACATGTAATCTCTTAAGTAAATTGGTATCAGTATCAGGTCCCATGCTTTGCTTTGCAGCTTTCCAAAATTGCTTTTGAGCAGAGTATCTATTCATAGGGCATATTTTGAATAGGCAATCTCTGAACTTTTTGGGAGGATTCAATAAATCACCTGCTTCTGGACATACTACACATCTGTCGTCCACCAATCTGAAGTGATATAGTTTTGCATTAGATTCTACTAATTTGTTTTTGATTCGAATATAACTAATGGTATGAGAACATTTCCTTCAGTTTCTAAGACATGTTTTTCGGACTTATTCGCCGACTGATTTTTTTATTTTATTATTTTAATCTGGGTTTGTTACAATTTTACTCATCTGCGAAAAAAAACTTTTCAGCTTTCTCTGAAAATTTACTTTTACAGATATTATCGGACTATAGCTTAGCGACGCTACTCTGTCATTCTCAGGAAGACTTAGCAACAATTTTGCAAAATAGTTATTGTTTTACTCATTTGACCCGTTTACCCAGTCCTACTCTCGACCAATTTATTTCGGCTTAAATGTAAGTCCCTAGACTAGAGAAGCTTTAGATACTGACTGGTACTTTGATATACAACTGCAAACTTAGGAATAATGTTGACAAAACCTAGTGGGATCTATTAAGCTCCGGTTTCTTCCGGTGAAGCATTTCGCGCTGCATACCCTAATGTCTATTCTCCGGAAGCTGCTTTAAATGGTAAATGCAGACAGAGATACGAAATGTTGGGTTCAGGGATATCCATGAAGCGAAGTTTCTGAGTAAAGGTTTAGGTATGATAGTATATTATATAGATATTGTGTAAATGACGATGAATTGGTTAATTGAACCATTACTATGAATAGACAACTGCTGACTCCAAGTTTGGAGTCCAATCGAAGAAAATACTTGGTGAGACGCGTTAAATGCTTGTAGCAACCGTTAAATTATTTACCATTTAATTAATTTCAAACTATGTTTTTTCTGTTGTAGAACTAGAAACTCATTTTTGCCACATTGGTTTCAGATGGAATCTCGATCGACCACCAGACAAATTGGCGACAGTTAACACAACAGCAACAAACCTTGTTTTACCTGTTGTAAATTTATGATGTTTGAAAGTAGATAATGTTTGTCATAACAAGTAATATAAACTAACGAGCGACTGTTTAAATAAATCACAATACCACTTACCCCAATGTACTTAAAAATCCGGAGACACTGCCTTCGGCATATAGGGATACAACGTCCCCTATATGCAAGACATTACCAGCTGTTTCACTCATTATTTCAATATGCCAATTGAAATATCCTCAAATTATGTGATCAACCGATTCTAAAACTATTAATATTAATCAAAATTTGCATTCCAATAAAATTTAGATTGTTTATAAAATATGAAACAGGATTTAAATACCATTTCTAGCTCATGACTGTCAAGGAAAAATTTCTATTTGATATAATCTGAATTTCGTATAGTAATTACTAATGTATGTGTTCTTATGTGTTGTTAATAATAAAAATGCATTGAAAAAACAAAAGACACACAGTTCAAACTGTAAAATCTAAAACAAACAAATGTTATGAGGAGGTTAAACTTACACATCTCAGTGTTTTCGAGAAGTCTGTCGAGAATTAATTGCAAATGATTTTCTGTGTTGTATTTGAAATCCTTGCTTCTCAACACTTATAATTATTAAATTTCAAAAGACACAAATTCTCGAATTTGCTCCAATTCAGATAAAAACGCAGAATCCGCACCTCTCACTTCACACAGTGCATACAGGAACTACAAAAACATTGAACTCAATATTAGAGACTCGCTGTCAAGTTTCTGTGGTCAATTTTTTGAGGCTGGGTGAGATGGGCTCAGTTCAGTAAGCCTGTCATTTATTACCGATGTTTATGGTGGTTAACTTTCTTAATTAAAGTTTTTTAGAAGTTTATTAAGTAATTAGAAAGTTCAACTTGTCATTTCGCTCGGTCCGCTTAAAGTCCGCGTCCCATAGATAAAGGCAAGTATTGATACGAAAGTGTTTCTATTGGTTGGAGATCTGTCAGTTCGTACGATCACGGAGGAATTGACACATCTCCAACCAATAGAAACACTTTCGTACCATCGGATCCATCGTAAGGTCCCTAAAGTATACAGGTTGCCTGGGACTTTGGATCAATGGGAGAGCGCGCGGGAACACGTCATAAGTTTGCCAGTTTAAATTACTGAGCCTTGAACGTTGAATCAGCTCACATTTCTAGAGTTTAGTGCACGTAGTATTGGGTTTGTTCTCATGTTTTAAACGCTCTGGTAAGCTTGCAATTAGCTGGCGTTTTCTTTATAATTTAATTGCTTAATAAGGATTTAGGAATACTTTGCTATTTACATCTCACATCCAACGGCACGCTCACAGTAACAAAAGTTTCAGTTAAGGATATGCACTCGAGACGAGACACAAGCGAATAAATGAATTTGTCAATAGTAAAATGTAAGTACCTGTTCATTTGAAATAAAATTGTAAAAAGTAAGTTTTTACACATCTATTTATCTAAATCTGCATATATATATAAAACAATGAAAAGGTGCAATAAAAAAAAACGCTGACATACAAATTTAATAGCAAATAAAATTAGATGGCAAAAATAAAAATAAATTTTCATAAGTTTTTAGTGTAAAAGCTATTCAAAGTGGTAACCATGGAACCGAGTGAAAGAACACCGTTTTCTATTAAATAAACAATAATTAACAGAACATTTAGAAAAATATCTAATTTACAGTTTTGCTACTTTTTTTTGTTTTTTTCTATAAAAAAATCTAGAACGAAAACATTTTAAATTCCTTGTCAATTTAGGTACAAACATTTTAATTATGATATTTAATACATCTACCGTGATATCAATAGATGTCCACTTGCGTTTATTGATTGTGGGATATTTATTTAAAAAAATTACTTACAAGTCTAATTTGTTCTATCTTAGGTTGAGTACTTAACGAAACAACACAAACACTATTAGCACAAATAGCAGAAACGTTCTTCTTGCTTTGACAAAAAACGTATTCTAATAAGTAGTAACGATATAATCCACTGTATTGAAATTGAAAACAGCAAACACGTGAGGTCACACCTTCTGCTCGCGTCTGTACCGCTCAGAATTACCAGGCAACCTGTATAATCTAGGAACTTTGATATCCATGATACAAATTAATATGTACATTGTGTATATATGGTGAGAATGTATTGCTTCTTTGTTGACAATTTGGCGACGTAGCTTGTCAGTTTCGGCGAATGATCTGTTGTGAAGTATAAATTATACTTACACATATAACAGCTGCAGAGAGAAGTCCTGTGTCTGCATATAATATTAATATTAATATACGGTCGGAGTGCAATCTCTTATTTTTCTTTGGGCTGTACCAAGACGTAAAAAATTTCGCACATTGCCAAATTGAACTGATAAAATGAAGAACAACATGGGAATTCAATCAATCGTCAATAGTTTGGTAATCTGTGAATGGAACACTGTCACCTTGCTGTCGTTCGACGTTCAGTCTTCTCTCTTCTTTTCATAGCTTGTGACAGTTTCTGTGCTGTAAGTTCAGTTAATCTGTGGTTCAGTTCAAGTCTTGTTCTATGGTTCAGTTTTCAGTTTATTATCATCAGTCGTATCGTGTTTTAGTATAGAGGAAAGGGTATTACTATCCGTCATTTTTTGGCTCTTGTATCTTTTGTCTTGGAATAAAGTGTGGAAAGAAGCAAATAGGATCCTAAAAAATTAATGGTGAAGTTTTAATGACAATCTAAAATGTCATCTCCTAGTGCTGGTAAAAGACGTATGGACACTGATGTTATTAAACTGTATCCTTTCTTTGTGTTGTGCGAAAAATGTAAACACTTTGGCTCTCATGGCCAGCTGATTGTCAGATGAATGCAACTCCTGTTTCATACGGATGTCATGATTTTTATTTATTTCCCTGGTTTATTTTGAATGATCCTCACATTATTATTTTTATTTCATTGCCAACAAATATTGTTTATTCCTGAACGTATATACAGTATCGAAAGCAAGCATGAAGTTACCATCCTTGGAGGACTAAATGAATTCTGCGTCAAATTTTATGGACCTAGAGGAAGTAAGTTATTTTACATTTTGTTTTGAAACAAAGAACATTAGAATTAATAATGTTATTAATTAACCCTTTCGGTATATTTGTTTTTATTATTTACTTATTTCTCATATTGTTGTAGTCCAGGAAAAGTGGAGTAAACCCGTACACTTCAGTCTTTTATTTATAAAAGAGCATGATCAAATTTCTTTGCAGGTTAATAGATAGCCTGGACATTAATTTAGGGAAATAAAGTAAGTGAAGACATTAAGCAGTAGAATCAAGTTATACACCTCCGTAGACGTTGTGGAACAACAAGTGGAGTGCATACATTCTAGGGGCACATACTTTGTTTCTTTAAAAAAAAAATGATATTATTATCCGTTTTCGCGCCAATGGTGAACAGAAAATTATTAATTGCTTCAAAAAATGCGCAATGACTATTTCTTAAAACCTACCAAATTTAATTTCCCTGTCTCGACCTGTTTCAAAACAATAAATACATCGTCAGTTTTTAACAAAACTTTAACACTCCGTACCTTGGACAAGAATAATTTGCGGACTTAGGAATGATAAGCAAACTGTCATTATTTTTTCCTACAGAATCACCCCCTAAAATTTATCGCACTTATTTACTAACACCCTGTATGTTCTATGTTTTAATATATTTTCTTATTATTTCACAAATATGTTCTTTATGTGTGTGATTATGATTATAGTGCGGTCGTGGCAAAATACAACTCACGTATGGAACTCATTATTTTAAATACAGTCGCGCAGACGAGCGACGTTTTGTAGCCGCTACTAGCGTCTGCGGACGGCGAGGATGGAACTTGTTCCATTCTCAAGATCAGACGCTGCGTCTAAAGGCCTGGGTTCTCTTGTGCGATTGCTGCATGCGTCTGACCAGTCCAGCGACGAGACGCAAGCGATTTCACTGCAATATTTCTATTTATTTGCCGTCGACATGAATCAAATTTATTCCTACTTAAGCGGCAATAAGCGTGGAATTTAGTATCATTTATATATCGATGTTTGTACATAAAATGATGAGATGGTTTTCTGTTCATAATTAATAACGGAATCACGGTTTCATTAACTTCTTCTTCTAATAAAAGAGCCAATGCAAGCTCTAAGATGCTAGTTAATCAACTACTCATATTTCTCTTTGCACTGTGCTCGGGCTGCCGACTTTTGTCAACTTTTAGACGCACAAGCGAACCCACCTACGACGCATGCATCAATAGCACAAGCGAACCCATGCCTTAAGAGACGCCAGCGATGTCCATAGATATTCTTCTGTCCTTTATTGCTCCTCATCCTCAGGCAGGACAGTCTTTTAACCTTGTCCATAGTTTATTGCCATGTAGCGATCTAGGTTCCTTGAACATACATTTTCGACACGATGTCGATAAATAATTGGACATGCAGAAATAACTTCTGCACTTAACCGATGTTACTCAGATTTGTCATTTATGCCCCTTGGCTTCTATATACCTCAAATAAAATATTTAATCTATAACTGAAATTGATGCAAATAACTGAAAAAAGTTATTTTAATAGGCAAATCCGACACGAATTTTCTGATCAATGTAAATGGGTAACTTTTGTATTTGGTCTCTAAAATTAATGTATTATGGACACTTACATTTAATGTTATCTTACTTTCAATCGTTAACTGCAGCGCTTGTAATTTTATTAAATTATTTTAGCACCGTATGAGGGAGGAGTATGGAAAGTTAGAGTACATTTACCCGAACACTACCCTTTCAAATCTCCAAGTATAGGATTCATGAATAGAGTTTACCATCCTAATATTGACGAAGTATCTGGTACCGTATGCTTGGATGTTATTAATCAAGCATGGACAGCATTATATGGTAAATATCTGTTTACAAAGGCTTAGGTTTTTAAGCAAACATCGACAAGATTTTTAAGTTTTTAAGCAATAAATTTGAATTCGGTTTTCAAATGTTGCGGTTCTGCGGTTGGATGGGCAGTTGGTGGAGACATCTGGCAAACGATCCCCTTTTCTAGGTATCAAAACGTCCTGCTAGTTGGACTTCTACTTCCAAAGTAAATTATATACCTGAATGTTGACTAGCTTTGTCTATTTATGAATGTCTGAACGTATCTGCAAATACCTGCGTAGAAACGAATCTGCATTAAAGCCTGTTCCCTGCTCTGCGCATCTAAATTTGTCTCTTGAAGTTCCTATTCAATGCACAGTCTCTCGCTCTCCATTGTTTCTGCGCAGAAACCAATCTTCATTAATCTTGCTTCCAGCCCTGCACATCTCAATTTGTTTCCTGACATTCCTATTCAATACTCAGTCTCTCTCCCTTGTATCTGGAGTGGATCGTATCTCGGTCGTCTAGACATCGCCCCGATAGCATTAGTCCAATGCAGGCTTTCGAAAGCGAAAACACCTGTGAGGATGGATGGAAAACACCATTTGCGCATGAGAATTGTTAGAAATAAACTACTTTTGACAACGTCCTAAAAGCCCGAAAAACTCACCAGTTTTAATTAAAAAAAAACCATTGACAATTAAATAAAATCAAATCAAATTACTTTTCAGACTTATCCAATATATTTGAATCATTTTTGCCACAATTATTGACGTATCCAAATCCTATTGACCCTCTAAATGGAGATGCGGCGGCTATGTATCTTCACAAGCCAGAGGAATATAAGAAAAAAGTGTCAGGTATGGTATCGTTTTGAGCAATTGTTATGATAATATGACATGTGTTTCGTTACTAACTGAAGCTTTAAAACATACAGAATATGTTAGGAAATACGCAACAGAAGAAGCTCTTCGAGGTGGCGAAAATGTAAGTTCAGATAGCGAGTCAAGTATGTCAGATTTTTCAGAAAATGAAGCCGAAGATATGGAATTATAACGTTGGGTATCTCTTGTTCTTCGAAAAACCACAGCTCGCTCAATGGGACTTCGTGTGAAATTTCCCAATTTCTTAGTAGAATGCTTATATAGTTATTTATATATCGGTGACCTTGCAATTTTATAGCTTGTTTGATTGTAGACTGCAACAATGCGTTTAAGAAACTTACGTTAGACTTAGTTAAGGTGCGTCCAGACCTGACGAGCCGAGTCTGAATCGCGTTAAATTCTATTGATGTTTCGTCAAAACACCGACAGGAAATGCATCGTCTGTCGGTGTTTTGGCGGAACATGAAAGGAATTTGCCGCGGCTCAGGCTCGGCTCGTCAGGTCTAGACGCACGATTATGTTAAAAGTAGTTTCGTTTGAGTTTCTCGATTATTATATGTAAATCTCGCATCTTTTCATATAAATATCTTCAAATAGCTCGTAAAATGTCTCAAGGCGGTTATTATATTATTTCAATTGGCATAGCAAAGAAATTTGGACATTTCATCTGATACATATTCAATATCACAAAATAAAATTTAAATTTAAAATTGTTACTTCTAAATGCCAAAAAATAGGATTACATGCGTATGCGATAATTTATGATTTATATTTGTCTTAGTTCATGTGCTTTGTAGTTTATTAATTTGTTTGTGAACTAACTACACTTTTATTACAAACGGTACGTCGGCAATTGCGTGACCAACTCTCGACGATTGTTTATTATTCTTGTTGTTTCCTTTAAATAATATTTTTAATTAGCCAATAAAGAGCTCATACTTTTATTATTTAATTTAACGCAAGGAACCTTACAAATATACAGTGATTTGAATGTGACTTGTTCAGTATTATGCTGTTATTTTTTTAGTTATTATAATTTAATATGTGTATTTTATTCCGATAATAAGTGGGTTTATTCAAGACACCGGGTACGGGCATTAATACTAGTGATTTTAAACAAAGCACACCCAAAAATACAATAATGACTGCCGCATATGAATAAGGATAAGAACATGTCACTTAATTTCAAATTGTCAATTATATTTGTTTGATTGATTATGGAAGTAAATGTAATCCAGTTAAAAATTTGTTCATGCATTGGTCGTCAATTCCGAAAATTTTAAATTTGGCCTTATTGAATTGATAAATAACGAACGTAGCCGCACAAGTCATTGTAAATTTTTATAAAACTAATGATTAAAAAAATATTTATGAAAACTTAAAAGTATATTTTAAAAGAAAATTCATTATTTCAGTCTAGTCTTCATAAAATTCATGAATCTGTAGAATACATGGCAGCATTTGTTAGATTCTCAGTTTTAAGCAAGTAAATGAAAAACATTCAATACTACCTTAAAAAATAACTTGACGGGTTGGAAGACCTTTTTAGACTAATTCTTGTATTCGAAATTTGACCACGCAGTTACCGAATGCTGTGAATTAGACTAAAATGCAATCATGATTATTTACATGTAAAAGACTCAGTTTTATTTAAACATCTGAAGAGAGTGAGAAGTTCATCCTTGATCTAATGGAATATATAGATTCAAAGGGAAAGGGAATGTATAGATTCGTTTTTAACCCATTTGTAATGTATATCTTCCTTTTAACTGTAGTTTTAGTTTCGCTCGTAAAGTTGCTCTGATTTTTACCATATAGCGGTTATACTTTAGTTAGGACCGTATGTAGATATATACTCCTTATATAAGAATGTAAGTGTTAGAAGAAAAATCTATTTTAATTTGTTTATATATATATAAAGTAGATCTATGAATTTCTGCTACTAATTTGCTACACACACGTTCTTATACGTTCTTTTATAAGGCAGTTTTGCAGTAATTTGTCTGAGAATATTATATTATTTATAAATCTTATTTTAATTTTTTTATAGTGTACCTGTATTAAAGATGATAAGTGACTAAACGTTATTTTCATTAGAAAATGTATTTCATTAAAATTGTTTTAGTGCTAATAATCACAACAATAGCAAAGTAATAAGAATAAAATTTCACTGTGTAAGGAATTTGGCAAAATATATTTAAATTGAATGGATTTAGGTATTATAAGCATTTCAATTATACCATAACATCATGCAATACAAATCGATGAGTTTTTTCTCCAGTTTTTTTTTATTCATTTTCATTATTAATGTGTAATTTTTGTTCTGTGTAACATACTAATATATTTGCTTCTAGCTGAATGATATCAGAGAGATATGGAAGCACATGTTTAGTTCCCGTTCACTAATAATTGTAGGCTGTAACTGAGTTTACCCTTTCATAGCAGTATTCAAGGAATTGTTGAGATTTAATTTTAATTAGTAACCTATAAAATGTATTACTGTTTACCCCTCTAGTATTTCTTTGCCGTTGGTGTGATGATGGGTGAATCATTTAAAAGTGTATCTTAGATTTTAGATAGTTTGATTTTAAGTGCTCCTAAAACTCTAATACGCATGTGCAGATGTTAATTTAACGGCGGCATTATTAGTGGCACAGCTGCAATGTGTGTTCCATATATCTCTATCATCAAATGTTGATTAGAAATGTGTACTTATTTTTATGTAATTCCCATTACACGGACAGGCACTCGTTGACTTGCTAAATAACAGTGCAAGACATACAGTATTTCAATATTACACAGTGTTAGTGGGGTAAAAACTAAAAAATATTTACTAAAATTTTAAAATTAAGTACTCCAATCTGTACTTTTAAGCTAGTAGATTCTCGTGGAAGTTAAATATGTCAACAAAGGAAAACTTAACAATGCAAATACTATTTTTCTACAAATTACCATCAGTTTTTGTTTGTCATTTAAAAATCGTGTTTTACTAACTGAAAATTACCTGTAACTATCGAGGAACAATAATATTAGTAAATCATTTTGGTAAGATATTCTGTTCATATAATGAACCGTTTATGTAATCGTATTCTAAAACGTATGCTTTCAATTTATGGAATTTGACGAATCTTTTACTCATAATATATTTCTATATAGACTTCTTATTGTTTTTTCATGATTCCAAGTGCAAAATTGAACGTTTGTTGCAGGCTTCTTGTTCTTGATATTGAAAGAATGTTAAACTACTACTTAGTACTATTAAAATAATATTCATAATTATTCGAAAAGGGCGAGTCGTCCTTAGTATATCCTGCAAAATTATGGTTTGGTTGAAAATTGCCAATAAAGGATTTTTTACATAAAATCAGAAATTAGTCTGACGCGACCCCCTAGTCTACAGCACTATAAAAGGTAGCAGACTCGTCCGCCATTGTGGAGCCCAATTTTTGACATTTCTCATTTATTTGTGAATGGTGCTATCGTGTTTTATATTAAATTAGACAATATGACTGGTTGTTCAGCTCCTAACTGCAATAATCATTCAAGAAATGGTTTTAAATTTCATAGGTACGTATTTTGAAGATAGAAAAAGTCTGAACTAAGTATAAAACTTAAAAAAATAATTATAACCTAAAATATTCTTTTTAGTTCATAATGGTAATATATTACAAATGCATCATAAATATAATCTTTTGGTTGGTTGATTAAAACGTAGCCTTCATCATTTATCTAAATTAATTGTCATAGGTTCCCTGCTGATCCGGATAGACGG
>NW_026017110.1:57212017-57217600 GCF_020466585.1 Dendroctonus ponderosae | reverse complement strand
ACAGAAAATCCACCCAAACGTATAAAGCTAGATGTTCCTTGCAGTTCTAGAACTATGACAGAAAGTGAGAATATAGGATATGGTGATAAAGCAAGTAGCAAATTTAACTAATTGATGATTGATTCTAAAGCCAATCAACCGATATACATATATGTTTTAAAGTAATTAAGTAATTTTAAATATGTAAGTCATCACAATAATAATCTTAAAATAAATTAGATTTTTATACTAAATTGAGACTTTCTATCAACATAATACATCTCTACAAAATTTAAAATCATTTCTTGAATGATTGCTGCAGTTGGGACTTAAACAACTAGTCATATTTTCGAAATTAAAAGAAAACTCAATAGCACCATATTACAAATACATGAAGAAGGTCAGAAATTGGGCTCCACAATGGCGGACGAGTCTGCTGTATTTTTATAGTGCTATACCCTAGTCGCCACAGCGGTCTTTATCTATGGTGTTGATGCTGTGTGGTGCAGGGTGGCCAACTTTTCAAACGCGTATTACCGTACAAGCCATTTGAAAATACCGTATTTTACCGTACCAGAGATTTTGAATCAGAAAGGTCCAGAAAACAAAAAAGCTCTTCAATCTGGATTCCATAAATCCAGATTGAAGGCTGACGACATGGCTGGTGACAAAAAAAGTCCCCCATAGTCTCATACATGAAAAGAGACAATTGCCCAAATTACCATACGAATCCACCCTGCTGTATTGGTGTGCTTGGTGTCTTCTGTAACGCGCGTCTAGCTGTAGCACCGATATTTTAATATGCGAAGGTCTTGAAAGCTCTGGCTCCCGTAAATGGCGCGCAGTTTGAAAATCTAGTTTTTGTAAAGCAAATCGAAGGAGCATATTGAAATAATATCCATTAAGTTGCCTAAATAGTATTGATAACAGCGCTTTCAAAGTCCGTGCCAATTTGTCTGTTGCAACGCATCCCAAAATGTGTTGATGGTTTCAAATGGAAAAGGCAAAGGACGAAAGAAACCTTTTTGTGAAGAAATTTTTCAATTAATTTTTTAATATACAGCGCTCCAACTTATGAAAATAATGTCGATTGTTTTTCAATAGTATCGATACTGTTGATAGCTCTGCAAATGGGAAGACATGCGCAAGGCTGACCTCTAAGCGCAAGTAACATTTTTAGGTTATGATTATTTAATTTTCCCTTCTAATGTAAATTGAAATTCTTATCAGTTTTTGGAGGTCGTCTTGTCATTTATGTAATAACATTCAAGCAGGTACTTAGGGTTCTGAGATCGTTTTTTAAAATGGCACATTTGGCAGCACAGAAAAAACCAATAACTGAAAGCAGCCCAGCCACTTCAAATGATGGAGTTAAGGCGGTGCTTTTAGGGCCCCCTGGTTCAGGCAAAGGAACGATGGTAAGCTTTGTAGCGTCAAATAAAACTCAGAGGCCCTAAGAGGAAATATGTTTTACAGGCGGCTTGGTTGAAAGATAAATTTTGCGTTTGCCATCTTTCAACAGGAGATATGTTACGAGCTGAAATATCTTCCGGATCCGAATTGGGATCCAGGCTTAAAAAGGTCATGGATGAAGGAAAGTTGGTTAGCGACGATTTGGTCGTTAATATGATCGACAAGAATCTGGATAAGCCAGAATGTAAAAATGGATTCCTCCTTGACGGATTTCCTAGAACTGTGGTGCAAGCTGAAAAGGTTAATGTTTTCGCAATATGATACACTTTCCAGTTAATATGAATCACAAACGATACATGATGTAAAATCACGAGTATCAACTCTATAACAGCATTCAAGAATTATAAATTTGATTTGTTCGAACTGTTTGACAACGTGTCTTGATATCGAGAAATATCACCTAGTGTTCTATGAGAATCATTCGACAAATATAATTTTTTTAGCTTCTCGCCATTTTTTTCAGGTGTTACGTTTTTAAAATACTGCTCTTTTATCATAAGGTTATCATGTTCAACTAGGCCCCCATTTTATCTACGTTATATATCGTTTTTAAAAAACGGGATGCTTTTTTTATGCATTTTTATTTAATCGTTTGTTGATTTGAATTGATATGGCGTCTTCTTGATCTTCATGTTTGTCTTACTTGGTTTAGATGTTGCAAAAGGAAATTTCTCGATTTAAATTCTTCGCGCAAACGGCACCTGCTTTCATTTACTTTATACAATTTGTAAATGTCATAAACATACGAACGTTTCCTATATTGACACTGTATTACAATTGAACCCAAGCTTAAGCCCCAAAATACGATTTATTTATCAACGTTATCCCCAACATGTCAGTAGAACCTTGAATCTTGCAATTTAGAATATTTGTCAACAGCTTTAGAAGAAGGGCCTTGTGCAGAGATTTTTTGGAAACCAACTATTACTGAAACATTTTTAAACGTACTGTAATCATCCTGTACTCAGGGAAAGATCTCAAGAGAACTTGTAGAAATAACTAATATATTACATATTGGGGGCAACTCAACTCCGGAAAGTGGCTCGGCTGATGTGTAAATGTAAGGAAAGTCCTAGAGAAACATAAAAGTAAAATAACCAACTAAAGCAAAACCGGTACAAAAGAGTTCAATAAATGTTCAGATCGCATTAAGTCGTTAGAAACCTATAGGAATCTAAGGAGAGCATAGGATTTTTTCAACTATGCATTGGGGTGAAATCGAACGTATGAAAATAAAGTTTCCAAAAATATTCTGTTTCTGCTTTCACCATTGTCTAGAAATCTAACTATTTTCGTAAAACTAAGTCTTTGAGCCATTCCGTAATTTTCAATAATGTTCATAAATATTAGGCCGCTTCTTAAAAGAATTTTATAAAGCAATATGACTGCAGGCATTTAAGTCTCATTTGAATGCGAAATCCAGCTAACGAGGCCAATAGATTCGAAAAGGAATCCTCTGTTGCTTGCTGATGTCACATATGAAATTCAATTTTTTTAAATCAGCCCTTTTATAAACATTGATAAATTGTACTGCTGCAATAATAACATAATCTAGTTTATCGTAGGTATATAACGTCTGGTCACTAATTTCACATATTTTAGCTTGATAATTTGTTGGATAAAAGAAATACGCAACTTGATGCAGTTGTTGAATTTGGAATTGAGGACAGTCTATTGTTTCGCCGAATCACTGGGCGTCTGATTCATCCAGCAAGTGGCAGATCATATCATGAGGAGTTTGCACCACCAAAAAAACCCTTGACAGATGATATAACTGGAGAACCTTTGATCAAACGCTCTGATGATAATGTAGAGGCTTTAAAGAAGAGATTGGCAACATATCATAACCAGACCAAACCTCTGGTGGATTATTATCAAATTAGAGGTATTCATTACCGCGTCGACGCTGCTCAAGCAGCCAAAGATGTGTTTAAGAACATAGACAATATTTTTATAAAAAAATCTGCAAAGAACGTAGCCTCGAGACTTTAAAAGAAGTTTATTTTTAGATTTTCCCATCCTTAAAAACGTATTTGCATTTTTAGTTACTTTTTTGTTTAAAATTCAAACAAATAAAATCGGTGTTAAGGCATACCAAATTGGAAACTTTTTGTGTGATTCTGGTTTAATTAAAAATTGCATTAATGTGATACTTGTTTGTTTTAGAGAAAGTATAAATATTCTTCTTACTAAAGGACAGGAACTGTTTCAAAGCTCATAAATCAGGTTGACTGCTCATTCGCAAAAGGTACATTCTTTTCATAAAGAAAATCGGAAACACTTATGAGAGTAAACCAACTCAATGTGAATTGGGATAATGCTAAGATGCTTAAGAGTTTGAAATTTCGGGCTTGTTTGATGACGTGGCTCGGGCTTAGTCAGTGTTGTCCAGTCAGATTAAAAGGATTATTAAACAGTTATTTATTACGATCTACAATTCATGATTTTCTGGTGCTTGCGATTTTTATGGCATTATGCCCTGCAATTCCGTATCGAATATAAGACAATAAATGTGAATGTTAAAAAAATTATAATCTATCTTTACGATCTAATTCAGTATTTTTGGATTACACACCTTGAAAATTCTTGGCAGCATCTCTGTCATTGACGTGAAAACTCCACTTGAAATCCCCTGAACGTAATCGAAATAACAATATTGTTTAAATTAATAAAATCACAAAGTACCTCTGGAAGCATAAACTGAAGATTTTTAAGTTCGGATCCACCCCAAGATGCCATTTCAATCATAAATCCCTTCACGCATTTGAAAACCAGTTCGGCTCTTTTTTCACACCAGTTGATAGTCATATCCTAAAACAACGTTTCTAGCCACATCATGGTTCTAATTATGCAGTGCTTACCTCAGTCATTTCATATTGAAGTAGTAATGGTATAGTTAAAGATGTAATGTCATTTGCGCAGGCCGTTTTCAAAATATGCCTGAGTCCTAATACAACGGGATGCCTACTGTTTATGTCGCTTCCCTTCAGACTATCATCTGTAACTATATGAAAAATTACATGTACTTGAGCTAGATTAGAATGACTTGTCAAGTAAAAATCGCCACGCTCCAGAAGTTCACTATTTGCATTTCTAGATGTTTGTGGCTGGGGGTTTTTTAAGTATTTATTTGCAACGTCAGAAATTCTGTCTAGTTGTTCTTCAATGTGTGGGAAATGAAATTCCGTTGTTCTCTGGCACACCTCTTGAAAGCCTTGGGATAATCTGGATCCTATTTTATTATCCGTCATTAAAACTAGGCCCGTCAAGTCATCGGAATATAAGCCTAGAGCTGTTTGAAGAAATTGGGGTGTTGGTTCTGACCTACGTAAAAATAATAAAATAGATAAAACTTCCAATAAAACCAGTGCGATTTCAAAGTCTAGTTTGACTTTTCTTTCACTTTCACTTAAAATGCACTAGCTTGAATAATTAACGGCAACTAGTAGCACGGTCACCAAACACTTTTTGGCAAAAATGTATCTGATAGAAAAGCGGCAAGTATATTTACGCTCATTTTTACTATACAGTAAAGTCCGCTTATAATGAACCCGGTTATAGTGAACTTTCGGTTAAAACGAAATTTTTTCCTTTAATTGAAACGTCCATAAAGACCAACGTATTTTTTACTGGTTATAACGAACTTCCGGATATAACAATCACTTTTTAGGTTAGTTGTATATTCACTTTCCGTTTATAACGAACTTCCACGCTCAGCAACACCAATCGTGCGGAGTTGTTTAAATTAGTGAGAGCGAGAAACAGGCAGTGACTTGTTTTTTGCTGCGTTATGTATGTAAATCATTTTAGAATGGAAAAACAAAAACGCAAAGCTTTTTCACTAAATGAAAAGTACGAGATTATTAACAAAATAAAAAGGGGAGTAAAGCAGAGTGACATTTGTAACGAATTAGCCCTTGGAAAGTCTACTGTTGCAACAATGTGGAAAAACAGAGAAAACATTTTATCAGCGTATGACAAAACAAATGTTAGATGTAGGAAGTTAAAATTATCTGCACATGAAAAGGTTGACAAAGGACTTATTAAGTGGTTTACTCAAAAAAGACAAGAAAACGTTCCCATAAGTGGCAGTGTTTTGCAAGAAAATGCTAGTGAAATGGGGAGTAAAAT
>NW_026017110.1:57162791-57211578 GCF_020466585.1 Dendroctonus ponderosae | reverse complement strand
AATGTTGACCGATGAGCAAATTATAGACTCCGTAACCTCATCTACAGCTTTAAGCGATAATGAGAAAGATGACGATTTAGGTGAAACGTATTCTATTGCAGACACTAATGCTGTTTCCCAACCATTTCTGAAATGACAAAAAAAGTGTCAGAAACTCGGAATTTTCTACAATCACGCCAAGTTCCTAATCATATCTGGGAGCCCTTTTGTGATCTTGAAAACTACATAAATAACATCTATTTTTGCAGCAGAAATGTACAAACAAAAATTACAGACTTTATGAAGTAGATTTCAAATTGAATTTTGTTTATCTTTTTGTGTTCTTTTTAGTCATACCTACTAACTTCTACTACTCTATGTAAAAATAACGAAATAAAATACACCACGTCTTTTTGTATTATTATTCGTTTATAGCGAACTCCGGATATAACGAACCAGTTTTAGTTCATTTTTCAAGTTCGTTATATCCGGACTCAACTGTATTTTGTACAGTTACGATGCCGCTGTCACAAAGGAGTATCTTGAGGAGAAAAATACCTACATTTGTTCATTATCTTCAATAGCACAAAGTTCCATGACACTTGCTGATAGAATCCTAATATTATGCATTTGCTTTAACTGTGAACCCAAATGTATAGTGAAACTTTCCTCTAGTATTGGAAGATTTATTTGACTTCTCGAGTTGCATTCACGACTTTTGAAATTTTCAGCATAAGCTGGGTTTAGCGGAGAACTGTAACAACATAATAAAACTTAAAAGGTAACCGCCCACAAGATCAAATTATTAACCTGGGGGTTGGCAAAGAAGAGTTTGCTTGATTTTCTTCGAGCATTTCCATAATCCACTCTCTATATTCACGCCTTTGAGCTTCTTTCATTGTATCGATTTCACTACTTAATTTTCCTTGTAAAAGAGAATGAGTTTCGTAGTGTCTCGATACTAATTCATTAATTTTGCTCTCAGTCATGTCTTGTTCTAATCTATTAACGGCCTTGTTCATTTCTTCACTTTGCCTGTTAAACAATTTGAAGTCAACCTAAATTCATATTCCCTTAAAAGTCAGTGGCTTGCGGGGAATTTTAAAGACGTGAAGCAATTTGTAAATATATTTCACCTACCACCACCACAGACTATCTGACCAGACACACTACCTGCAATCTAAGTAAGTTACATTTTGTAAATTAAGCGCACAGTTTTGTCACTATTAATTTCTGTTTAACCGACTTATGTATTATTATTCGTCAAATAATATTCTTAAATAAGTAAATTGAAGCTCAACTGTTAGTAAATAGCTCTTTATAAAATGATAAGCGAAGCTTTAATACCCTCAAATATTAAACAAAAAGCAGAAAGCCACTACGCACTACTTGATGCCAACAAAAATTCGTCAAAAATAGGAAGTCGTTCATTTAACGGAAAATTTATTGTTAGCTTACTACCAAGAATTAGCAGTAATATTGCAAATCTTGTTCGATTTGGTCTTTTTATTTTCCGCTAGGAATAGCAACAATCATGACAATATAAACACTACAACTTATACCAAATTACTAGAACCCTACTGAAAGGAAAGTCTGATGGTATTAAAAGCAAGAAATCCAAGATTTTGTCTACAAACACCATTAAAACTGAAATACGCAAGTGCAGATTTCGAAATGCACCAATGTCAGGCACCCCCAGGACCGGTTGTTTGGTGGTTGGACAGCTAATTTCAGGTTGGACCCAGCTGATGAGAGCTAATAAAGGCTCGAAACCGGTCCTGGGGGTGTCTGAGGTTGGTGCATTTCGAAATCTGCACTTGCCTATTTCAAAGACTATGACGGTTCTGCTGATTCCGAAAGCCTTTCATTGAACATTAAAACTCTCCTGGAAAATGCACCAGATAGACAATATTTGTCTAAAAAGGTATAACGCTTCAATTTTTCGATACATACAAAGGTGTATTTAAATTTGAATAAAATTTTGTGATACTGGGCTGCTGTCCACATTTCAATCGTCAGAACTGGTATTTTCATAAATATAACAAAATTGTCTTTTAGTTTTAGTAAGTTTTAGTAACTTTTCCATTCGTACGTAGAGTGCTTCTTACAACTTTTATAATGTAATATACTATTATACATCACTTTTCGAAAAATCAGTCGAAGATGCTGTGTATTCAAATTTAAAAAGGTATCTCGGGATTCCCACCAACTGCAAAAGCAAACGTGAGATGAATGCACATAGTGCTTAATTAAATCAGACAACTGCTCATTCAGTCCTTATGGGTTCGCAACTTGTGGTTTGTATTTTTTCATTTGACTCCGAAATTTTCATATGGAGACCGAGAAGCAGTCGGAAATATTGCATATCGAAGCTCGGACTGCGATGGATCACGACGTGCGATGCGCCTACTGTTCGTTGCAAGCTGTATGCGTATGACCGGTATGACAAAGATAGAACCGTATGATATTGTCTTTTCTTGATAGTCTTGAGTTTGAAGAGCGCGTCATGCTATCCAATTTTTCCTTCTTCTTGAATTTAACTTCGTCTGCTGCTTACTACCGTAAGATGTGTGCGCTATTGCCATTGCCTAATTTGTTATGGAGGCTCGTCCCTTTTAGTTAGAATGTTGGGGTTTATTACACAATGAATAAAATAAAATATTAAGACGATTTTTCAAAAGTTTCGGGTGGTCGACTTCTAGGGAAAGCAATGCTTCCGTTGGTTCCACGGACCGCACCTCCCTGTTTAAAGTTCTCACCTATCTGATAATTTTTTGATCATCATGTTCCTTTTTTCAGTTTTCTGCCTAATGGTCTTGGAATACATATGTTCATATTGTAGCATAGTTTCTAAGGCAGGTGAATGCACAAGTTTGTGATACGCTGTAGCAAATAATTCTTCATCTGATGCACAACGCTTTTCTCCAAATTCTATGAGCTCCTTAAAAGTTATTACTTACAAGCATGTAGAACACTTCATCTGTACATTAAAAAGTGTTGTTTATATTACTTCTCTCATAATTTTTTCCCATTGTTTTATAATGCCATCAATATCAGGTTGCTGGTCTTTAGCTTTCTGAACTACATCAGTAGATGTATCTTCATAATATTCAGCTGTTTTATATTCGATAAATTTCTTAATATCTTTCTTCAATTCTAAAATTTATTAATCAAACTAGTTGCTGTTAGCACCATGTTCACAAATAATTTACCTTTTTCCACGTATAGGGGTAAATTGTTTTTAATTATAATAATATGAGCTAATTCCTCTATAGAATCATCATATGGAACCGTAATGAGATACTCTATGACATATTGATGATTAATGTATGTAACATCTCTCTTGCCAGGTATCATTTTATTTGTTCTTTGCAGCCTTTAGGAATTAAAAAACTATTAATATTTTTGTTATTGTAAAATAGGTTATGTTAATTGTGGCAGACTTCATTCATCACTTCACAGGTGGCAGCCAAATATCTCACCGCACAAGAGCTACGCCATCTCGTTTCATGTACTACATCAAACAACAAACAATCCAGATTCCTGCGTCTAAGGTAGGGTCAAACAGTCATTGATTTTTCTTTTCCATTTGAAACCATCAATCACAGAACATACCCCCATAGAATGGAAACTGCAATGATAGGTTATGGAGATAAATTTAGCTCTCCACCTAGCGGTATGAGCACACAAACTATGGGAATGTGAGGAATTTCTCCGATATTTGACTCCTAATGATTGCATTCACCAAATATATCGGGTCAATAAAAAAACCCTGTTATGTAATATTTTATTCAGTACGTAGTCAATAAATCAGTTACAACCATGTTTTGTTGCTTTCGGGACTATTTGCAACAAATGTTTGTTTCTGTGATGTACCAGTGTTCCTCCTGTCTGGATATTTTCTGAAAGATGATTGATTTGCTCGGCTCTGAAACAATATGAGGAATTAATTTTCTGGCATTGCCTAAAATCATTTGTCGCTTCAGCAAATTTACTAATTGTTTTCCTCAAATGTCAATTTTGCTTGATAAATAATGCTTTTTCAAGAAATTTCAGGAAACATTGTACTCCCCATAAAAAACGTTAACAATAATTGGTGCTCCAATAATTGTTAACGTCATTACAGTAATTGTAATTTTCGAGAAATAATAAAATAAATCTATTTGGTACTTAGAAAAGTCTGATAATTCAGCACCCTCAATTTCTTGGCATTTAGAAGCCGCCTTCATTAACTTTATAATTATCTGCCTCGAATGTATGTATGCTCGCACAAACTGTATTCATTTATCTATTTATTATCTAGAAGAATCAAACTTATTTGTTAGTTACCTGGTTTCAAATTTAAAGTTGGTACAGCATTCCATGTTAAATTCGTGCATCTACTATCAAATACTGAATAGTAAGCTTTAATATGAGCTGCACATTTCCACTTGTTTTCACCACTTTCTGGAGGACCCGGTAGAAAGTCGAAATTTTAACAGCTTTTAAGAAAGTTTGTAAGGAAATGTGAAAAATGCAGCCATATTGAGTTCACAAACGGGCACTGAACACTTTTTCCTCTGGGCGTTAAAGTTCCGACATAAAATCCGCCATGACCGTATTCTGAAAAAGTCTAAGCAGCATATCATCATGTAGTCAAATGATAATGCAGTTTCAGAGAAGAATTTTAGAATTGTTTAACAAAACGATAACGTAAACACTCGCACTACCTCTGGCACTACCTCGGAAATTCGCAAACTGAAGAAGAAGTACAGTGTTGTCGCCTCACCCAATGACAAATTACTCAAATTAATTTCTTAACCGAATATCAATTTTACAACTATGATTAAATGAAAAAATACACAACAATAATGCGGGAATCGAAATCCCGAAAAAATTTCGCTATATAAGAAAACCCCCGTTAACAGATTTTCATTCAAATTTTGTTTATACCGGTTTGCTTCTCTAATCATTATCTAATAATCTCGTAAGTTGATCTAGAAGCGGCTACGTTGCATTATCGGTGCGCCACATATCTATCAAATAGCAAACTAACCGCAAACTGCTGGAAATTTCTGCCAAAAAAAATTTCTGTGGAGCGACATCTAAATAGCGAGGTACGAAATAGCATGTAAGTCCCGCCCTATTTTGTTTCCATTCTAAGGGGGGATATTTTGTGTCATCAATACATTTTGGGAAGTGTTGCAGCAGACGGCACAGACTTTTAAAACTCTCTCTTAAAATATTGTGGAAACTTAATGCAATTTATTTAAATATGATCCTCACGTCAAAACACCGACAGACGGAACATTAAAGGAATTAGCCGTGGATCAGGCTCGGCTCAGGTCTGGACGCACCTTAATATTCACTGGCTGTCTCAATTGACTTTGCATAGACTTAATGCAATTTATTTAAATAGACTCCTGCAATTTGCTTTACAAAAATAGTTTAGGGCGTTATGCGAATTTTCAAACTGCGCGCCATTCACCGGGGCCAGAGCTGTCAACATCCTCACGTCTAAAATTATTGGGCTACCGCTAGACGCGAATAAGCCACAGGTCATAGACATGTAGATTGGAATGTAATGCTTTCCCGGCAAAACAGATTTCGCCGAGAGCAGCCACCAGAGGCGTAGTCCTATGGCCCTTTGAATATAAAACTAACTTAGTTTTATATTCAAAGTTATGGCCAGAAGATCAGCTGATCGTTTCTCGGATTTTGTTTTTCACATTCCATGTATTAGATGTCGTTAAGTGTATGGACGTCATTTTATAATCATTAGCATTTTAACGTGTTTATTGTTTAAGCCTCAGAATACAATTTTATGTGTTATATTGTGATAACTGTGAACCTTATCAGAGTTTTACAGTAATGAAATATAAAGTAGCCAGGTCCCTGAATAAGTGCTCTGAAAATCAATTTTCGACGATATGGATTTCCTAAGAATCAGCCAGACTTTTAAAACTTGACTCGAAATCGTTAAACACTCATAAAGAAAATAAAATTATATGGAAATATTAGAGAAAATAAAAAGTGACCGCAGCACACGGCACAGTAAACAGCTTGGCTGGAGCCCCTGCAGTTTATTGAAGAACTAGCATAAACTAGCACTAACATAAACATGCCAAAATCGCAGAGGTCATAAGGTGAATTCAAATCTCCCGCTAAATTTTGATGTGAACACAATCGGTAAAGAAGTTTTCTTCTGCAATCAGTTACTCTAGTTTGGAAAGCAGCCGTTGGGAATAGGAGACAAATTGCATGGTTTTATGTGAATTTCCAATTTATAGTCTGTGTGATCTGTGGAATAAACTAAACTGCTGAGATTAATGAAAACGTCAAAATGTTACAAGCACAATACTCTCAAAACCCATTTTTCGGAATGGAAATACCCCAAGGAACATTTAATTCAAGTACTGTTAACTTACCAACCGAATCAGAACCGTCCTACTGCTTGTGTGGCCAACCCTATAATTCAGATATTTTTATGATACAATGTGATTCTTGTAAAGACTGGTTTCACAGCACGTAAGTTTGTAAACAAAATCGTATCCTTTGATGACTTGAAGTGAGGATGCTATATATTTGTTGCTTTTAAGATGTTGCAACTTCAGGGAATGGGAAGCAATCGAAATAGATAAGTACCACTGTCCTAGATGCAGTCCTATTATTGGACCTTCAATAAGTAAGTTTTTGACCTATGTAGAAAAATCCCAAGTAACGCTGTTACAAATCTACATTATTCTTAATCAATGTATATTGTTGCTTATAGTTATATATTTTGTTTCAAGATAAAGTAACTCACAACTCTCATCGACATGAGTATTGGGATAGTAATGCCTCAAGCAAACCAGTCCAGACAGGAACGCCTGCTTTTATACAAGAGCTACGTACTCGCCACTTTACACCGGCAGATGATATATTGGTCAAAGTTAGTGGATATGAGCTAACCGAAGAATATTTTCGCTCAAAAGGATTTAACAGCCCTATAATCATTAATAGTAAAGAAGGGTTGGATATGATTATGCCCCCAGAAAATTTTTCCTATATCGATGTGTTAAAATTGGTTGGAGACGATAAGGAAATCGACGTTATTGATGTATGTAGACAGGCCAATATTAGAATGACCTTAGGCGACTTTATTAATTATGTTGCAAGTAGTGGGAGAAAGAGGATATTCAATGTTGTTAGTTTAGAATTTTCTAACACAGGGTGAGTATAAACATATTTTTGTTAATTAACGAGTATATATTAAAATTGCACTTAAATATGTGGATATTTTCATAGTGCATAGTTATTTTATTTATTTTTTTATATATTGTTTCAAGAATGACCCATATAATAGAGCCCCCCTTAATAGCACGGAAATTGGACTGGGCTAATTCGGTTTGGCCGGAAAACCTTGAAGGCAGACCTCAAGTACAAAAATACTGTTTAATGAGTGTTAAAGATTCATATACCGATTTTCATATTGATTTTGGTGGCACCAGTGTTTGGTACCATGTATTAAGAGGAGAAAAAGTATTTTTTTTTGTTAAACCAACAGCAGCTAATTTAACTTTATATTCCCAATGGATGACATCAACTAATCAGAGTGAAACATTTTTTGGCGATCAGGTAAGGATTATGATCTTTACTCTAATTCATAAATCAACTAAGCACAAACACGGTAATTGTTAGTCAAGCTGTTTGAATTTGAAGATATACTACTATACAAATTAAAGTAAACCTTAATTTCGTTTTTTAACTTTTTTAATTCGAATTAATATTTGTATAATTCCCATTTAATATACCGTCCAGCACAAAGTTGACGTAAGTTCGAAATCAGTTATGCGGGGGAGAAAAAAAACCATTTTAAATTACTAGATTTATACTTTTCAAGGCAAATAAATTATTATTCTGCTCTAAGATGAAATAGTATAATTACGGGTATAAGAGACGAAAGTCGAAGTTGTTGCTTGGTGGAAAATAGCCAGGAAAAGTATAACGTTTTGACAAAAAAAAACGGCTTTGAAAATGCCAAAACAGTCAAGTTGTCAGCATGCCTGACGAAATTTATTACTTTTCACACGGGATAAAGAAGTTTTAATTGAATAATGGGTGGAAAGGTAAATTGCCATTGTCATGAGTAAAGGTGATTCTTTCGCTATCGAAAACAGTGGCGAAACTGTGTACTTTCCACCAGGGGACCAAGAAAATTATTTTGGTGGTGGTGATATCGTGATGATTTTTTTCCAATTGAATGCACATAACACACTAAAAATGCTGTTACGTAGATACTGTTCTGGAACCGCATTTTTGTGATTGTGATTATAAAAGTACCATAGAATATCGCATTGTAACGATAATAAGAAATACTTATTTTTAAGTGAAACCCAAGTTTTAAAGCAAATTTGTTTCTACTCAAAAAGCATGTAACATTTTTTTCTAAAATGACAAACCTAAAATATTAGAAATTTCTTCTAATTACCCAAGCGGATAATAATAAAACTATGAAGTGAAAAATAAAATATTAAATATATTTATACGTGTTCATAAATACTCCCGTCTTAGTTAAAACATTTGATAGTATTTTTTTAGTCAGGCTTTTTAAAAATTTTACTACCGTTTAAATTACCGAATTGTTAGTTTCTAGTTCTTCTCCGGTAAAATTTCCCTCATTTTATGAGCTGAATGTCTTGTTGAAATAATATTTTCAGCATCTCTGCTAAATTAACTTCGTCTAATAATTTTTCAAAGCTTTGTCTTAGTAAATCTTAAAATCGAAGACCTGTTAATGGTTCTTTAAAACTGGTCCCACTAGTATGACAACTATTATGCTATACAATACATCAACGCTAAACCGTGTCTCTGGGAGACGGGGATGGATTCGCACGCAATAAAACTTCCTTGCTACAATACTGAACATTTTTGGTATTAAATGGAATTAAATTTGATTAATCACTCGAAAAATTCGTCGTTCTGCATTTGGTACGTTTATTAGCCATAGACGAAACTTCAGCCTTCTGTCCTTATCTCCTTCATGAAGTTGTTAAACTTATTTACATTTGTGTGGAACATTCGCCAAATTGTTAAGAAAGGAAGGTCGCTTTCTTTTCTTAAGTCTTTCACAGATTTTGCGAGAAAAAGATTCAAAATATGTGGAAACGTTCAATTCGGTTGGCTGACTTACACTATTAACTTTCCTTCTGCGTTTTTTTCACTTTTAATATTTTGAAAATATTGGCGGTAAAGTTAGGCACCATGCCTGTTGCTATTTACTTAGATGATGATAGATGTTACTTAGATATTATGTACGATTTTGTGAGAAAGGCATTTTTAGAGATTTTAGCACTTAAAATAAATAGAAATGCCAAATTGATTACTTACATTTGACATTTTTTAGTTTTTGTTACCCAGCTTTCGCTAGATTATTAATTTGTCGAACCAAGTTCATCCATTATCCGCTCAGAAAATTAGACGTAAAAAGTCCTTCACACTTTAATTACTTGCCAGTTTAAAAAAAAAATTACTAAAATTTATTGTGTAGAATTAATTTGACTTTGAGAAATGAGAGGGATTGATTTGAAAATAGGTGTATTCTACTGGTCTTTAATATCACCATCACAAACAGCGTAAAAAATGAGTCTGCTATTTAAACCAATACTGTATATCTATTAATAACAAAACTTCCGGCGGTACGCACTTATGTGGTTCAGCCTGGATGGTAAACCGAAGGAAAATATTTCAATGGCAACTTTGGAAATGTATAATAACACTTATAAGTTACTAATCTGTAATTCGGACCCGATATACATTCTCTTTTTTTACTTTTGAATACAACTTTTTTGAACATTTATTGAAGTGTGAAACATTTAATGGAATTGTAATTTTTATAATTTTTGAAAATACGTAATTTCATTTCTAGGTTGATCAGTGTTACAAGTTTCATCTTCGTCAGGGGCAAACTATGCTAATACCTACTGGGTGGATACACGCTGTATATACTCCAGTAGATTCTTTGGTGTTTGGCGGAAATTTTTTGCACAGTTATAATATTAATATGCAATTGAATTGCTACGAAATTGAAAAGAAAACCAAGACCGAAAGAAAATATTTATACCCCAGTTTTATTACAATTAATTTCTTTGCTGCTACAAAACTCCTAGAGGAAGTCATAAAATTAAACGTGTCTGGAGGATCTGGGGCACCCGAGACTCTGTTAGTTGGATTAAAAGCGCTTCAGCAAGCCATTAAACAGTGGAATAATGAGAAAGACGTAAGGGAGTTATTGCTTGTTTTTTATATGTATTTACTAACAATTATTTTTAGTATAATGCTAGTATGCGAGAACAATTGCCATATGGAATTAATATATCAAAACTTCTAAAGGACATTGGAAAGGAAATTAGGCACGCAGAACGAATAATAAATCATCTGAATCCGCCAAAACCCGAAAGGGAATCGAAACGAAAAAGGAAAAAACCTGTTAATACGGACTTTGTAGATTATTCGCTATCTCCGAAGGGATTCAGTTTTGACGTAAGTTCCAAATTGAACAAGCTAATAAAGCAAATTGCGACGCAGTGCAGTTTTCACTTTGCAGTCAATATCAATGATTTAAAAAGGCGAAAATATAAATCCCTGAATAATTTTTATTTATGCTCCTCATTAGTTAACTCCTTTGGAATGTGTGACAATATTGAGAGTCTTTAATTTGGCTTTTATATAGTTGGTATGTTTTGTCTCATACAACTTTATATACCTTATACAGGTATGGAAAATACTGATTCTTATGTTTGTTTTAGTATATGCCATTACCTTCAGCAGCTTATAATCCATCACCTCCTACTTACTCAAAAACTACTACTAATAACACGGATTTAAAAGTAACGCTACCAAAACCAGCTACTTTTCCATATGATAGATCAGTTTCCAACTCCCATGATCCTAATCAGACTGTTTTTAATTCACAACCACTACCTAGTATGGATAATAGTCATTTGTGGAACGTACCATTCGAAAGACCGCAAGAAACGGTAGCAGAGTACAAAGGGGGAACTGTTTTGAAGTTCAAATTAGGGTCAGTCTTGTTTTTTCTGTCCATAGTCATATTTCTAAATCGTTCTCTTTTTTAGGGCGAAAGATTTAATTTCTCCTGCGATAGTACAAAATGGTGTAAATATACCAGGCAATCCTTATGATGATGCTTTTGAGAATAAAGACGTTTACGATTTTCACGATGACAGTGAGAGAGACGAAGACTGCTTTAATTTTACTATCGATGAGAATCCGAAAAGGAAAAAAGGCCGGATCAAAACCAAATTACCTGGTAAAATATTTATGAAATTGTGCTCGTAACGTTCTCAATGTGTTATACGATATGAATTTTGAAATTTATGATTCTGAGATTTGTTAATAAAAATGATTTTTTTTAGTGTCAAAACAATCCAAAAATCATAAAATACCAGTGAACCTCAGTACCAATGGAATAGAATCTCTTCTGCAGGCGTCTCTCTCAGTGCCGTAAGTTGTACTTTTGCTATTAAACTGTCATGTACATTTATATCAGGCAAAATATACATTCTAAGCGATGTTAGGAACAGATCGCATGGAGGCACGTCGCCTTCAACATCAGAAGCAATAGCTGGTATGCTTTCGATAAGTCAGAATTGGACCCCTACGAGTAAGAGTAGACAGTATCACAAAAGTCCAGAAGAAGATGTCAGTAATGTGCATCAAGATGAAGATTATAGTGAGTTTTTCTGCTAGAAAGTTGTATCAATAATTATTATTGATCGTTATTATTTTATAGTATACCCGTCTCTGGATAATTCTGATGATGAAGATATCCACATATTTAAGCCCAGAGGACGAACTAAAGTAGATGAAGCTTGGAACCCAAAGGCAAGAGTAGGCCCACTTCTGCCAAAAATGAACCGTCCAGCTCGAGAAGGTACCAAGAAGCAAGCGGTGGAAAAGGTATTGGAGGCAGCTGCAGCAAGAAGGTGTATTGATAGTTCAGATAAGGTAAGTTTTTATAGGTTTTGAAGTCGCTATATTTATTAGCTTCTGAGATTATAAATATTATTTATTACTTAAAAATGAGAAATTTCTTGATTAAAAATTCAGGACATTTTTTATGCTCTGAATGAATGAATCCTCAAACGCTTACGCCGCCACTGAAATATCAAATGTGTTAAGATTTTTTTTATAGATTCCGCATTTTGCTGGATCCTGGGCGAATCGAAATCGTATATAGTAGAGTTGTTGAGCAAAAAATCGTAACTACCTAGTAATGTGAAAGTTTTATCGGATCATTTTGGTTTCCTTCCCAGATTTTTTTATTTTTATTTTGGTACCCCAGCGAAAATCCTACAATATAGGAAGGACTAATGTTTTGTTTCGCAACTGCAATCATTGCAAAATTTCTTTGTATCTGCGTTCGTGATTATCGAAAATCATATAGTAATAGCAAACGAGTGAAGTTTTCGCAGTGATCATTTTAAAGTGGTGCAGTTTTTGTCGAGTTGAGCCGGTTGGAGTCGAGGCAGTTAGTATGCGCTCTGACTGTAAATATATTTGATCAGATCTCAAGTATTTGCTTAATACGAATGAGTGGCAAAGCAACGTATTTCGAGTCGCAGAAATGTTCGATGTTGCTAGTTTCTATCAAACATTTCTTGATATTTGTCAAGAATGTTTTCTTGTTAATAGTTATTGTGGGATTAGCTTCGTATTTTTGTGCCCACCGGATCCGGTCAAATCTTAGAAGGTTGCCTCTGTTCATAAGCTGGCTCGCGAGTAGCAAGGCATAATCGCCATAAAAGACTTGAACATATATTTTTGGAAAGCAGTTGTGCGTGTTGCATGGAGATAGTGTTGGAAGTACGTGATACAGCTACAACCAACTATTTAGAATAGAAACTTTAACGCCCTGTTAATACAGTTCGATAATTCGTAATCGACAGTATATTGAATAGAGATGGTTGGTATTTAACGTAACCGCTAAAATAACAGTGTTCCAAACGTGTAACCTGAAACCGTAGTTACAGCTAGCCGATTTAACCGTTTTTTTTTGGAACCGTCTCATAAAACCGCAATAGCGGTGCGCACTTCGGACACTGTCGAGCAATCTATCTAGCTGCAGCCGTTTGCCAATTTAAACCGTCTCATAAAACCGAAACAGTTGTGCGCACTTCGCACCAGCTGCAGCCGTTTGCCGACTTAAAGGTTTCCAGTTGCAGCAGTTTCAGTAACCATATACGGAAAATATGTTGTATGTAGTTGCGCGTTGCCTTGATAAATGTGTATCACTTTTTGTTTATAAGAATTACTGTTCAGTTCTCCAGGAACCAGCGAAAATTTGTTTAGTTGCTGCGATGATATAATTCAGCATTTTTAGTCTGTAAGTATTTAGTTTTCCGAAATCTTAAAAACGGGATTTCTCTCAAGAAACTTAGCTCGGGAGTTATATGCCCATTACCCGCAAATTAACCAGAATGTACACTTGCATACGAGCTATGAGCAAACTAAGAGTTTAAGACATAAATTTTATCAAAGTTGAAATGTAAAATAACAACCGTTTTTAGCAGAATGTGCACCTGAATTTAAGCAAGCTGGCCATTTTTAAATATAAATTCAGTCTGAGATGAAATGAAAGTTATTTGAAAAGTAATAAACGTTGTAGGGTCGACATATATTTTTTTTAAATTATTTTTTAATACCAAAATTAACTCGAGTAATACTTCGTCCAGGTTTGCCAAACACGCATTTATGTTTGTTGTTATTGTGGATTATTTAATGTTATTGTGAAACGAAATGCGAGAGATTATTTTTTAAAGCGGGTGCTATCATAAACGCGCGAAGAACTAGAAGCAGTAAAAAGCATCTGCTAACAATTTTATTCTTAAATGTTAATTAATTTTTAAATGAAAATGAGATTTTTAAACGTTTTCGCATATAAACCGTATATTTTATTTAATCACTAGTTTATTATCAGTTTTTTGTTCTTTAAGTAGTTACTTCTAAGGAGTAATTTTAAGTAGTTACTCTAAAGGAAATCATTATATATCATCACTATTTCTACTATCATCATCATCATCATTCTGCATTTTTAATCAGAAATTTAAAAAGTAACATGTTCCTTCTGGAACCGCATTTTGAACCCTATTACCTAGGTGAAACTGAAACATTGTAACCCGCTCAAGAAAAATAACCGTTTAGCACACCTCTAATATTGAGGTATGTTTGGGTAAATCCTATTATTTTAACATCTATAATCTACACTACACTATGGCGCATCCTTCCGCCGGTATTTCAGAACGTTTTTTAAACTGATTGGTTCAAGTGTAATGGATATCTCTTTTATAATATAAGGTAAGCAGACGGAAGGAGGAGAAATGAAGTTATTTATGCCGCCTGCTATGCGTTCAAGGTAAAAATGTATGCTATTTGTTGGCACTATTTGGGGTACGTCTAATTAAGATAATGTCTGTACATATTTTATTAATTACCATGGTTTATTAAATATTTTTAGTAAATTGGGGTATTAGAAGTTTGTGAACATCATAGTTATTAGAAAGCTAAAGATAAACTTCTTTATTTTTAATGTGCTTAAGGCCTGTGTCCCATGCATTCGTTTATACGATGGTACGATGATACGAAAGTGTTTCTATTACTATTTTCTATACTAAAGAAACACTTTCGTATCATCGTACCATCGTATAAACGGATGCATGGGACACAGGCTTGACTTCTTTTTGAAGCGCCGTACTCTCTCTGAGAGCGTACGCGACCTCTCGCGCATACTTGTGAACGCACCATACACAAGTATATCAGGAATATTTTTTTTATTGAATTCCGGTTCCTAACGGCCGGTCTATTTGAGAAGTTCTGGGCAAATTCTGCCCAGGAAATGCCTGGCACCTACCCAACCTACCACAAGGCATGTTCTGCCTTGTGGTAGTTTGTCATTGCTTTCACGAGGTCGCCACAGCACAGCTCCGTGAAAAATCGGCTTGCTGAGGATTTAAACCACCACCAGTCCACTGTGACTACTTTATAATTTATTAACGAAACGTTTGCAGATCCTTTTTAATTATAAGCAAGTAACACAATTTTCATATTAAAGTTGCGCCCCAATAAAAAAGTGAAAAGGAAGTAGAAAATGTATATTTTGGAGGTTCTTCTTTTATAGTATGGCAGTAAAAAAAAATGTGATCAACATTTCAGAGTTTTCTACCGTCGTCAAAGCGTCAATACCGCCGTAAAAAGTCAAAACCAAAGATAGAAATAAGAAATCCATCGAGCCAAACGCCTGGTTCTCATCTGTTGCAGCCAGGAAGTAGTTTACCCGGCTGTCCGACTCTTAACAAAACACCGAGTTCATTATCTTCCAGTTCTTCAGGACCTAGTACCCCTGCAACTTCTAAACCGCGAAAAGGGATGAAGACTGTTAAACAACGATTAGGTAAAATTTTGAAAATACATAAGATGATTCATTAAGCCATTCGTAGTTCTTTAGTTTTACTGGACTCAATACATTTGTTTTGGTGAACAAAACTGCTTTGAATAGCTTGTATATGATTAGATCAATCTCTATCTTGTTCCTGGTATACAACTAACGATTATTACTATTTGGACATCTAGTACGTACGGATGCTCTTAAACAGATGTGGTTAACGATTGTGCGCTGCTGACGAATTCGTCTATTAAAAACAATAACATGACCGATGTAAGTACAGGTCTAGCGATATGCTAATTTCAGACACCCCTAGGATCGGTTTCGCGCCTTCATTAGCTGGGTTTAACCGTAAAATAACGGTCCCGAAAACTACTTGTATTTCGCCTATGTATTTTGGCATGGGCGAATTACATGTACATGTTTTGGTAGTGTTGCCCTATAGGTGTGTAATACTTATTCATTAACAGCTTGTATACGCAAGAAGTGAAAGATGATGGTTTTTCAAGAATGCGAAGTTTTCAATTTATTTGATTAAAAATATAATTAATTACACCGATATATTGTCACTGGGCCATTTTCAGCATTTTTCCAGCATACATGTTTCTTCAGAACTATTTATTCTTTGATTCTTTCATACTGTCACCATGACTATTCATACAATTTTGCCAATCATTTCACACTAATGATTTACACTTTAAAAAGGAATATTAAGTCTCCAATATGGGCTCCTTGAACATACCGATAACACCTGTCCCATGAGATTTGGAATCTTGGCAGGTATCCTGGCCAAATTTTTTGCTACCGGTTTTTGGTTTATTCTGTTTTTCAGAGATTGAACAATCTTCTGGCAAGTGTTAAGTTTTGATTACTATCTCTGTACTTCACCATTTATAGCTTTCGTATTCAAGAGTAAAAACGTGATCGGAAGAGGCCGTGCCCGTAAATTTCTGTATGAGAGTCCTTCCACTACATCTGCTCCCCCTTTAGAAAAGCTGTATAAGCTTATTATTTCGGGTAAACTTTTCTCCCCAGTTGTTTCATCAATAGCCCCATCATGGTGCATGATAAACATTTTTTTGTACTAGATAAAAGTATAACGTCTTTTTGGAAGCCAAGTAAAGAGATCTTTGATTCTCTGTTCTGAACTGCCAAAAATTGTATTGGAATGCATCGTTTATTTTTTCTCACCGTGCCTACTGACGTAAGATTATGCTTTTGATCCCATGCTCTGAATGCTTGTTGAGGTGCATGTACTGTTTGAACTTTGATCTTCCACGAAAATATTCCAAGTTCTCAGATATCGAGGAATTTCAAAAGACCATGCACATTGATGAATTTCTACCATCATGGTACAGACAATGTTTTTTTTAAATATTGTTTCTACCAATTGAGCTATGAAGAAAAGTGTGTAACGCATTTTTCATTTTAAATTCGGTGTTTCGAAATATCCTAAATATGAGCGAAATAGCGATAGAAAGCATTGTAAGCCTTTAACCCCAAAGAACTTATCTAAAATTAAACCATATAAAAATGATTACAAATTTTGAACTCATTCGATTGGCCCGAATGGACTCATTAAGTGACAACCGGCACGACTTTTTAGGGGGTGGTCTGAATCAATTCTTAACTATGCAGCAAACAATTACAAATCATGTGAAGTCTTTAACGTTAGAACATATTCAAAACATTTTTAATTAATTCAGCCAAACAAATGCGGTTTTCAAATAAAAACTAATTTTTAGTTAATATGTTTATAATTAGTTTTTGTTGCAAATTTGTTTACGAAACAAGCTGTTTAAGAGTGATTTTATTTTTTGCATTTCACAATTTTATGACTCAAAACTCAGCCGTCTAAATATAAACAATTGAGATCATCCCACTTTTTGTTACATATATTCTGAGACATATCGTATATACTCTTAAATGCACTCACTGTAAATGTACGTTTTTGGTGTCATATAATATACGAATGTAATTGAAAAATCCCTTGAACGATACTAACTTGGCCTTCTGCAACAGGAACATACTTATCTGAACTTTACTTAAATTATCTTGACGATAAGTCATTGGTTGCAAGTATCTATATGTACGTTACAAAAAAATTCTTTCGGATTTGTAAGCAAGCAGTGTGTTTGCTATGAAACATAGTTAAAGTTAAAACATGGTTTTATATCGAATAGTTTGAGCATAGCATGAGATTGATGTGTGTAGATATTAATTAGGCCCATCAAATCTATCATGTTATATTCTTACAAATATTTAAGATATGTTGAGTGTTGTTTGAAAAATTTAAAAATATATGACAACATACGTTATTGAATGGATGTTAATGCTCAAAAAGGCTAATTCAAGTATAGCGGCTTATGGTAGGGATTTAATGTAATTTTATATTTAGGTGGAACTTTCATTACACTAAGCCGTTTAAGTTATCAAATTGTAAAATATATGTATGTACATTGAGCGCTCTTTAGTCAGTACTTTTTCAATTTCAATGTTAGCCACTAAATATAGTTATCAGCGAAAGTCTAGATGTTGAACAAGTTTGTATATTTGTGATACATTTTTAACGTTCATTTTTGCTGAATATAAGTCAAACATGAATTGGAGAAAATATAATGTGTGCACTGCATATTATACTATTTTTATATGATACTACGTTGTACTTGTAATAACATGTATAGATGATTAAATTATTAGTTACTATTATTTAGTGCTGCATATTCTTGTATTATATGTACATTATTATATCCAAAAACATTTGTCACTTCCTTTTCTATGTTGTAAATAGGACACGTTAGTTTCTGTGATGTTTGCAAAATCTTACTTTGCATTAATGTCTATCGGCTAATATTTTCATACTTTTCTTGTCTATTACTGAGCGCTATTTTTTTGCCTGTCTTGAGATTGGTAGCTTTTGATAACCACACGAAAGGATATTAAGAGTTCAGATACAGCACCTCAAGAACTGGTATTATCTAGTTGTATTCACTGAATTGAAAAGAAACGCTCTCTTTGTTTAAAAACTTGTTTTATTTGAACTTCCTGTTTCCATATTTCATATTCATGTCGGCGTGTAGAAAAAGTGATGTATTTTTTTGTTTCTTTGTGCGATCTGCATTCGAGACGCCAAAACCCAACACCGACTAAAGCCTCGGTCCCATGCATCCGTTTATACCATGATACAATGAATATTCATTGTATCATGCGATTATACGATGATACGAACGTGTTTCTATTGGTTGGAATAGAATACATAGGACATGACGCCAGTAAAAATATTTTTAAATATACACCGTTTGTCTCGGGCCTCAATCCTGCGCATCGTTGAGTGTGAATAATTCCATATATTCTTGGTCAAAAATGACCAACGTTTTCAAACGTTGCTATATCGTCTAATGAGTAACTTGCCTTGAGATAGTCATCATGCTTTTAAAATATTCTCAATTAATTGAGAACAATTTAATATAAAATAAGCTCTAATGACAGAAAGAGAGAAATATTAATGCGAACATGTTGGGAATATCACGGATCCCCCATGAAACAAATAAAAAACCATCGGTGACAAATAATTTCTCATTTAATTAGAACCTAGTTGGTACTATTTTTAAGTTTTATCACAGGTAGGTAGTCATACAAAATTTCACACGCCAAACCTCACTATACGTTAAAAATTCAAAATTTACAAAAGGAAACTTGATAGATTTAAAGTTAGACCTGTATAACAAAGACACTAGTTTTTTATTACGCGACTGAAACGATTTACTCTATATGGTCAGGTTGTTTTCTGAACTCTAACAATTGATCAACATTTAGAACTCTCAATTAACATTTTATGGTTATCCATAACAGACTAGACTATTTTTGATTAAAAAAATAGTCAAAGTAACTTTTTAACATGATAATTGTTTGAAGCCTACTTAATAACAATCATCATTTCATAATAGAATATGTAATAAATTTGGTCGAAAATTTAATTGTATGACAAAACTGATGCATTCATTAAATCAAATCTAGAGCTAGTTGTTTAATTTTTAGATACGTACAGTTTTAGTTGCAATTACTACACACAAACTATTTCTAAAGCAGTTAACCACACTCATCGTTTTTATTTTATATACTAATGCACAGCTTAAACATTTGATATAAATTATGAATACCCCATAAATTACTGAAAAGTATTTCAACTCTGATCGCATAACTTAAATCCTAGAATCACTTTTTTACTTGTGACATGACACAAACACAGATAGTTACGGAATATGTGGGAATGTTGAAATCATGGGAAATTTTGTATATTCCAAACATTATCGTTAAAAAAAAAAGAATGGCAGCTAAATTCGGGCAAACGCACTTGATGTTACTCAGATTTTCCCACTGGGGTTGATAGGCGAGTTGGGAATTATACGCTGCACGTAGAGCCACAGATACCAACAAAACACTTGTTTTTTTTTAAGCGAAGGGTTGCCACTAACTATATTAACTATATCTTGATGTGGTTTTCAGGTAGTTTGATTTCGTTCATTTACATCTGTTTTGAATCAGAATTTTTATAATGATCCAGAAAAAATACACTACTAGACGAATAGTATACTTTATATTTACTCAAGTTGGTAACATAAGTGAAAACAAAAATTTGTTATGTAATTGTAAAAATACTTAGGCCGCAGGTTATCTGATCAAGCGTTAACTGAACAACTATCGTTATTTAAGTTTCTGAACGAGTTATTGAGCGCTTGCTCAGAGAGCGAACATTACATTACGTAAAATGAAATCGCGGAAATATAGTGTAGCACCATGACACACAGCACAATTTAACTGAAGTGATAGTAAAAAGATTTTAACTGCATTTCTTAAAAGCATGAAACCAATAATATTTACAAATGTTTAGCAGCGGTAAATTTAATTTCATATTATAAAGAAGTTAGTTTTTACATTGTATTCATCAGCTTACCTTTAAATATGCTTGTGTTTTACAGATGCATGTACAATTTTTTGAGCTTAATGGGCTCCATAAGACTAACTTTGAAAGACTAACTAAGAAAATTTTGGTATAGTAAAAATTCTGGATGCGCTTCTACAACAAATGTATTAGCCATCATGTCGTAACTCGTACGTTTATACGGAAAAAGGTGGAAAGTAACACATAATGGTAAAAGAAGTCCAACAATGAGATTCTTCAGGATGGACCTGATAAGTGCCCTTTGCCATCCTAGTGGTTTAACTCCTGTAGCTGACACAACTTCTGTTGGTCGATTTGGTATCAGACTAACGTTTTCTATGTTGACTACCATAAGACCCATGCAACGTTTTCCTGGTGTAGCACATGTTTTACCTCTTAGAAAGTAAGTCTAGAATTGGAAAGATAAGACATAAGATGTGTATACTGTTCTAATTTGCAAACATAACACAGCTAGTAATAAAATCAGGAAACGTGATAATGTCTTACTGATGTTTTAAAACATATTCTATCAAATTTCCACATAACACGGAATGGTACAAATATATATACTATATCTGTCTGTATTGAGAAATAGGCGTGAGAATTATTCGTGTTATTGATCTTAGTGCGATCTGTTCTATTGTCTGTACAATAGTCTGTTGCGTGTTTCACCATGTATGTTGAAGAAATTTCGGAGTTACTACAAATGCCACAGCACTTACCTCAAATAAGCACACTACAAATCTATGAAGAAACTCAAGTAAAACAAGTTCAAATGCCAGGGGGAAATTCAACTCTTGTCCATCTAAAAGCCCTTTCTGCAATAGATCTAAGCCATAAAGATCCAAAGCATTTCTAAAATAATGATTAGTAATATATGGGCGAATTTAATACTTCAATAACTTACCCAATACTAAAACTTTCCATAAATAAGAATGTAAGAATAAGTTTCAATGTAAATAAAATGCAAAAATCTATAAGTTCCGCACAAACTCTCTTCCAAACTGGCGGTACTTTCAGTTCAAACGTAGTCGGGAGTCTCAATAGATTGGGAGGTGGAATAACTAAATAGTAAACAGATATTAAGTGAAAAACTGTGTTAAGTTGAAAGCTAATATGTGCCTTACATGGATATGTTTGGTAAAAAGGCACTCCAGACAATGTGTTATTTGTATTTCCATTAGGAAATTGCTGCATCTGCGGATTGTTTTGTGCATGAAATCCTACATTCTGCCCAAATGCTGGATTTTGATAAAACAGAGCATATGGGTTTTGGTAATTCTGTTGTTGGGATCCGTCTGGAAAAGGGGCTCCTGGGAGGGGATTGGGAAAGTTCGATGACAAAATGTGCCATAATCTAGCTTCATTCAACCACTTCCTAAGTTTTTCAAAATAATCTTCCCTATCTTGTTTAATTTGCGTCCAATCCATTTGTTCATGATATTTTTCCTTGTTAGGTATTGTTTCTTCCATTATCACGAGTACATCAACGAAGCAACACTCATAGCCAACGCAATAACTTACGTGTTTCCACTTTTAACTATTTTTAGTGGAAAACAGCAAAATAACAATTTGACAAGATAATAAAGATAAATTTTGGCGTTTACTAACATCAAAACTATAGACTGAAAACTGCAAAAAAGCCTGTAGAATGCTACTTGGCTCCTATTCGGAGCGGCTGCTTTCCAAACTAGAGCCGAATTTAAATTTCCACTGCTTGCAGAAGAAACCTTCTTTACCGATTGGGTTCACATCAAAATTTAGAGGGAGATTTGAATTCAGTTTATGATCTCCCCATTATTGTAAAACTCAGCTAAACTTCACAGTTATCAAATATTATAAAACAGATAAAATTGTATTCTGAAGCTTAAACAGTAAAATGTTGTATTCAAACTAGGCCCGGGTAACTTAGTGAATTTTTAGGAGTTGGCGCAGTGTTACGCAAATGACTTGGTGCGTCAAGCAGACGCACCGGCGGAGTAACTCAGTTCCCTTGCCGGGAAAATGGTGATGACGGATTTATTGTAGGGGCTATTTATTAATAATCTTTTTAACATTTCTCAAAAAGTTACTCTCTGGAAGGAAATCTCGTCACCTCCATTCCTCTGAGACTATAGTTTTTTTTAAACAAATAAGGTTTTCTCCAAAACCGAGCACAAAACTAAAAGTTTTTAATCGAAAAGGCGAAAACAATTATTTTCTTCTTTTCTGACATTTATGGGGTCTTTTCAGCCAAAAATTACAAAATTAATTTTTGCAGGGAAGTTTAGAAAACCCATTTCAGCTTCGAATTTGGCACAAAACCAAATAATTTTATTCAGTTTTTTATCGAGAGCAAAAGTTCACAAAAAAGTTATTATTATTACTTCAATTAACAGAACACCACTGAAAGAATCATCTTCACAGGTTTTCTGTGACATCTAATATGTTTTTATTGCAATATTCCCTATTTCAACATCCACTTCAACATCCTGTTGATTGGTTGGGTTGTAAAAGTGCAGATGGCGGTGCTGTAAATAATATGATTAACGATTGACATTTACTTCTCCTTCGCCTTCGCCTAACATGCCAAATTAAATTTCCTTGAGTGATAGGCAGACTCATTATTTCGTCATCAACCCATAATAAATAGATGTTTTGTCATAACTATAATATGCAATAATCCGGAAAGGTTTCAGGTCATCATTTCTTAAAACTTGTTCAATTCCTCAGTTTAAAGAGTTGTGAGTGACAGAAACGAAGTTAAGCCGCACCTTGTCTCCCTTGTCTGTGCTGCGTGTGTCATGTCTGTAGTAGTGTAGTGAATAATTGTTATGAAGCTCCTTTAACTGAACTGCCTATTTATATATTTTGGTAAGTTTTATCTTATCAGTTAATCTGCCTTGTAATAGACTCCTATTTTAGTAGATTAAGTTCATTAGCCGATAAAAATTGATCAACCTTCATAGTGGGTTTCAGTTTTTATATGAACTTTTTGTGTTTATTTTTATCTACACTCACATTTAAAAAGCTGTTCAAGATCCCACGTTTTATTCAATTTACATGGTTTTATAGGTTCGTGTTACATTCATAGATCAATTCCCAATTGTTACTTTTGTTTGTTCATAAAACTAAATAGCATTTAGCCCCAGTTATACCTAACTATCACACAATTTATTATCTATGTTTATAGTTGTCCCAATGAGCATATTATTATGCTGTAATTTACATTTTCTAAATTGCTGTTAATGATACGATGACTTCTTTAAGAACTAATTTACCACTTAAAATATCATCTTCGAATGATGTCATTTTTATCACTTTGATTAATCCAGTTATACATTAGCTTTAGTTTTTAGATTTTATGGTCTATTCATTATTATTATTATTATTTTAAACAATACTCCTGGCATTTGTATATTGTAGACCTGTAGGGTGATGTGTTGCATATCACCTTGTCATCTTTCTTCTATGATGTCATTCTTATTTCTAGATGTTCAGTAAACACATACATATTTGTTGTGTATTGACATATATATTTATTTCGGCATAGTCACACCCTATATATTATACAATAATAGTATTTCTAATTTTAATTGAGATCTTTTTAACCTTTCAAACCCCAGGTGAAGCCCGAAACAGTTACTGACATTCTTTTAATAGTAGTTTTCAATACAAAGTGTAGTTTTCCGAACGACGACGGTGTTTGACCCCCGAGACGAAGTCGAGAGTGTCAATTCATCAAGAGTTCGAAAAACGGATTTTCATTCGGAAAGACATAACATGAATCATAAGTTATAATAAATAAGAATAGCCAAAAAGAAAAGGCGTCAACTTCAGATTTTAAATCTGATGTTAGTGCCATTTGTGAAATTGTCACGTTTTAACGTTTGTAATTTTTCAAAAACGTACTTTTGTAAGCATATACAAGTGAAACAATGAGTTGAGTGAAACGCTGCTTTTACGTTATGGTGTTTGTATATGATGCATAATTTGCATAAAATTTGCGCTATTTAAAAAAATAGTGTTTTGCTTGCTATAATTTATATATATATATAAATAATCTTTATTTCCTACAGAAAAAGGCTATCGACCCAATCGGTCTTTCTGCCCTATGATTTATGCCAACTTTAAATTTTAATCAATAGTTGTCGATAAACCTGCGTAATTCATTAAAAAAGCATATCGGTTACTTTTTAATGAAAATACTTTACAAACTATAATGACAGTGACATATTCAATTTGTCACATTTACTTTTGCGCACATGTGCGTAAAAATCCGTGCGTAAAAGTAAAACAAATGAACAGTAAGTGAAAAGTGCTTCTTTCAGATTATCGCATCCGATCGAAAAATGGCACTTTTAAATTCATTCGAATAAAAAAATTATTTACTTAATAACACTACCATTTGTATCGATAGTTTAAGTCCTCTCAATGGGCATTATGTGAAACAATTATGTTAGCAACAGTAAAGGGATATAAAAGCAATATACAGTAGCGTACGCGCTAGAAATACGAAATATTTTCTACACTACTTATTATTAAATGTCAGTTTAAATATTTTATTGATGCTCAAACATGAACGTTCTTATCTTTGAAACATGTTTGTACAACGGCAATATTAAGATTGCGCTTATTCCAAAGTTACTCAAATATTATCTTATCTTTGAAATATTCATTCCTTTATGACACAGTACAATCATTTAACTGAATTCAATTTAAAATTAGATACATTTATCGTCACAGTCAATTGAATTCATGAAGATGCTTTATTTCTACTGCTCATTCATTCGACATGAAAAGCTTGAGATTGTAACTGCAGTAGCTACTACTATGTAAACTAAAGTATATAACGAAGTATGCAGGGCGTCCGTCCGCCAAGGTATTCGCGATAATTTATGAATTGTATGACTCATTTTAACCAAAATTTATAATTTTCATCTGTGCAGGAAATATTGGGGGTTAAATTAAAACCTTACAGAACATAGCCGTTGGATTTACAATATTTTGCTTTGTATCTTATAATAACAACACATAGTGATTAATTCCGTATTTACTGATAGTTTATCTAATCAACTGTTAGAAATCTGCCCAATCCATACAATAATAAAATCGATTTTCTATTTAATATTTACAATCTGTAACGTATTATATTACAATCTGTAACGTGCGTTATTATAGAACGTATAGAGAAGCTGGCGGTGGTTTATAAACTGTATCTTCAAATGGCCCCATAGCCAGTTCTCCAGTCCTCCCAAGATCTGGGGACTGGGGTTTTTTCTATGTTATACTTTGAATTAATAATTTTTAAATTATAAATAGATTCGTATTATCCACCGTTGCCATTTTTTGTGGTATTTCAAGAGTTCATTAACTTCTTGCTGTCTTATTTTTTGAAATGTCGATTTTCAGGAAGATTTTTTCGTCGAACGTAAATCAACAATTTGTTTCGTTCGCATCTCATTAGCTTTTTCTTGATTTTGTCCTGGAAATGAAGTGATTTTGATGCGCTCAAAAATACATTTTATTCAATTTAGTTATTTGTTGACCACTAACGACAATATTTTGAAAGAATTTTTCGCGAATGTAAATCAACAGTTCGTTTCGTTCGATTCTCATTCTATTTTCCTAAGTGTCTGCTTTCTTAAGTGTTCTTTATGGCTTTTTATATGGGCTTTTTACGGACGACTGGAGCGTTTTTCGATCATATGCCAATGAACAAGTTGGTCTTTTTTCCAGTCGGTGTGTTTTACAATTATTATAGAATTTACTAACTCACAAAACATATTTCTATATTGTCATCTTAAACGGTTTCCAAAGTTCTTCTGCTCTTTTCTTGTTCTTTATTGGCAATTTTTCAATTATTTGAAGCAATTTTTTTTGCTACCAAACCGTGTGGCTTTAGCTTAAGGAATGGTCATGGTGTGCCTTTAAAGTTTCTTTGACTTGTTGGTTTTGCAAATAAAAATCTGAACGGTTGGGGTAGATTTTTACATAAAAAGCACATAAGGCACATCTTGGCGTCATGTTCCGGGGACATGACTATTCCTTCGATTTTCGATGATTTTCACTTGGACATTTTCTTCGACCATACATATAAAAGCTGTTCGCACCATTCGCTTCAGAGCTCAAAATACATAAGGCCTTCTGTGAATGAGAAAAAATTGCCCATTTTTTTATTGGCTTTGAAAGTTGCTAGAAAATTATGTTTTATTTTCACGTTTTTTGACGGTTTTGGCTATAAATCTTTTATCGCTACCTAGACAAAGCATAAGCGCACAACTGGATTCAGCAGCTCAAAACACATATAATTTAAAACAAAACTGAACAATTACGGTCGTTACAGGCCAATTTATTGCCCTTTCACTCGTTTTTCGAGTCTTCCCAGGATTTTTGCTTATAACCAACTTTTTGATGATACTTATAAAAACTGATGATACCCTTCGATTCAGCAGCCGAAAATACGAATGAAAAAATTGCTTCAATCATGAAAATCCGAAATTTATACCGATTTTTAGGATACACAAGTTAACACGTTTTTTCCATATAAATTCGATGGGAAACTTGAGGCGCTTTGAGGCACGTGATAATTCCTTTTTGCGCACAGTTTTAGAGCCTATAGAAAATATTTTTGGCCGACGCGGAAGCCCCGAAGAAGAAAAGAAATTAGGGTCCGACTTAACGGACATGCGGTTTCTTATTAGCCTTTTCAACAATTTAGTAGTTTAGCACTATTCCAAACATCCGGTATGTTTTGGAAAAACTCGAACTTCTTTTTTAGTAATCGTTTTAGTTTTTTTAATTAATAGTAATAATATTATAATGTTTATCTCTTGAAATTGGGTTTTTGATAAATAAATAACATTTTGTTTATTCACACAATATAAAACCGTTTATTTATGTTCATCTGTTTCACTAACTAGCATTTTTAAAATTTTAAGTTTTTTAGTTATTTTAGTAATGGATTACGTGCAAATGTTCTTACATTAAATTGTTGCACATTGTGTACACTTACAGACTTTATTTCTGTTTTGTTTTTTAATCGGTGTTACTCTACTGACCTCGGCTTCTCATTATATTTTATATCGATTAGGGTCAAAACAGAAAAACAATTTATTTGTGGAATTTTATCGTTCAATGGAAAATTCTTGTTCCATTATTCAAGATCCTGCATAAGTATACCACCCTACTTTTGCGAATTTATTCGAGATGCCGTGAATTATTTATGCAATTGATTTTTTTTTAGCTGTACAGGGTGGTCGGTAATAAATGCGTCTTAGTGTAATTGCAGTTTCTAAACATGATAATATTGAATTGAATTGAAATGAATAAAAAAATAATCTTGCGGTCAAGGGTGGACATATTCTTTGTTTCATGCATTAAATTAGCAAAATCCCGAAAACGGACTGCTTTATCGATAACAAACAGGTATGTATATCTCTTTACCATAAAAGCAACCAGTTTAGCAAGTGCGTTATTCAAAGCCTCGACATAGCTGTGTATTAAAAATAAATTAAGAAAAATAACCAAACAGTACCCGTTATAACCAAATTAAAGGTTAAAACCAAATTTAAATGTGAATTTAGTAGAAATGGCGAAATAAATGAAAACAGAAGCTTGAACGCCCTGCATTATCGTAAGCGACAGCATACTGAGGTGTGTTTGAGTAAATCCTATCATTAACATATAGAATCTACCAATACACGATGGCGCATCCTTCCTCCTGTATTTCGGAACGTTCTTTAAACTGATTGGTTCAAATGTAATGGATACCTCTTTTATAAAATAATGTAATCAGACGAAAGGAGAACTGAAGTTATTTATACCGCCTATACGTTCAAGGCAGAACTTTATGCCGTTTGTTGGCACTCCTATTTGGGGTCCGTCTAATTAAGATAATGTCTGTACATTATCAAGTCGAGCAAAAATTATATTGAAATTATATTAAAAAGTTGGTTTTCATTGGAGTGTGAATTTCTCAATAAGCAATATTTGTTTCAAATATATACAATGTGTTTTACGTTTTGCTCTATTGAATAATTTCTTAAATAACTGCAGCAAATATTTTTAAAACCTTAAATTTTTTAGTAGTAGATCCGTACAATTTAGAAATTGCTGATTTTATTTCGTACAATCCTATATTATAAAGGGTGTTTTTTACGTAGGTAGTACTACTTTAACCTTTTTACCGCCACTTACTAGGTAATTTTATCATTCGGGGATTGTTAATATACTTCAATTTTTTATAGCTGACGCAACTGAATAACAAAGACTACATTGAAATTATTTATTAATGTTTGCAATGTAATTTCGTTTTTTTCTTGGTTGAAAACTGTGCAAATTAGTCAAGCGCTACAGCAAATTAAAAGGTGTTATAAATACACCTTTGTAAAAACCACATTTTCTAAATGTTTTTTTATATGAGCTTTATTACCCCATATTTCGAACATGACTAGCTTAAAATATGTTTATTGTGTGCAGTGTGCGTAGCCTTAGCACGTCTCTTGAATTTCCTTATCGCGGATTTCCCACACCGATTCTGATAAAACAACAACCTGCAAATGCAGATGTGGTTTTCCGTTGAACTGCAAATAATTCGGTTTTGCAACACCACTATATTTTGTTGAGATTGATATAGCGAAAATACTGGAACTTCGCAGTCTTTTGTTTTGCGAATCTTACCAGGTGTGTTTAATATCTAGTAGAGCATAGTTAGGCCGGTATGTTTAGTCGATCTTCGATGCTTTGCCGGATATTGTTTTGGCAGATAACTGTGTGTGCCGTCGTCGACGCGAAAGCGACGGGTTTTTGATGCACAGCTGTTCTTCGTTAGGTGGAATCGCCGACGATTCTCCTATAGAATGAGTATGCGCAATATCGCTATTCTGGTGGCCCCGGCCGTCAGCTTTTACTGTGATATTATTAATTTACTGATAAAAGTTCGGCACTGCTCTGTGTCTAACAAAATAGACTAAACCTTGACTAATGCCTGATAATGGTAATGATGATTGACTCACTATACTTAGTCACTCAAAGTTTACTTTGTAAAATCTTGGAAATTAACTTTCTTCGCAGTTACTTTAATATTTTTTCGATCTAGTGTGTGGATAGTCATCACTTGATCTAACTTACGGAGTCTTCACTTTATCTTAGCTTTAGTTTAGCATGTATTGCTTCTGATTACAAGTGGTGTCCAACGCTATTGCAGCTTTCAGTTGTTTTTTCATTATATTCAGTCTGGATCTTGTATCACAGGCTCATGATGAGCATTTTTGCCTTTACGATCGACGTGAACACGGTTAGCGGTGTTTTGATGTGCCACAGTTCCTAAGTATGATTGTTGAGGATAGAACTTTCTTTTTAAATTGATTATTGAACCGAAGAGCTGCCGAATTTTTCGTGTGTGTGCGAGACACAGTAAATCGCCGGGTAATAATATGTACTGTTTCATTTTCTTGTCCAATGTGGATACTGTGTTCTACATAACTTCACAATTTCAGTTGTGAGTGACTGTTATAACATCTGAATTCAGCATTTCTGCTTTGTACATGTTTATTTTAAGTCCTACGTCTTAGAAGCAGCTATCTTTTTTTATGCCGGTATACATACGCACGTTTTTCCGATTTATTATTAAAGGTTATCTACTTCAGAGAAACTTTTCCTTGTCTCTGATATTCTTGGTGGTTATTGACTTTACGCTTGGATATTGTTCTCACAATAAATTGGTGCAATTTCAGTAAAACCAACATAAATTTCAATGCTTTATTTAGTTCTGTTGTTTTGTGTTGGTTGCGATGTGTAGATCATAACATGAGCAAAGAGCCAAATTCTTTGCCAATGACTCCAGAGAAGCGACTAATTTTTTTTATTAATTTGCTAAACTTATTGCATTCCTACAACACAGATCTTCAACATTTCTAACCCCTAATTCCTTGTCAGTTTTCTTCGAGAATCGCTGCGGATATCGTCATTGCACAGTTGGCAAACAGCAAATAACACTAAAATGTTCCAGAAAATTTTTACAATTCTCAAATAAATTGTTCAATTTATCGATCGCAGCCCAATTCCACGCTTTAGGTTCATATCGGGTGACTTTCGGGTGATTGGCAATTTATTCGCCAATAAATTGGGAAAAAGTACGTGGTGTAACACCGGCTTTGAAAATACTGGTCTCATTTTACTTTACGTGTGGCAGTTCGTAAGGAATAATCAATTTCCTAGTGTCTCAAATATGGTAATAATTCTCTATACCGGATGATGCAACGTTGAAATCATTTTTTAAGGGGTTTCTGGGATATCAATGGAAATTACGAAAACAATGTAAAAAAATTAGTTATTTATATTAATTATTAATATATTTCTCGAAAATAGTAGCTTTAGAAGATGCGCCTTGAACATTCGCTTTTTAGCAATATTTTGAAGTAGTTCAATGGTCAATTGGCCAACTATTACTTGAGCTAAACATTACAAATATTACATTGTATTTGCTTAAAATTCGAAATCGATCTGGAAAAATTGCGATTCTCCAAATTGTTTATGTAAATTATCAACGGTAACTAAGCATTCAGAGAGGTATTTCTTGAGAAACAGTGTAGTATAATATTGAAACAAAATTAAATATAGATATTTATAACGGCATATAAATACAATAAGAAACATACTTCTGTAAAAACAATCATCTTGGCGATCTTAAGAAGCCAGTCTTCCGTAAACAATTTCCTGTCGATACAATCCACTCGCGCTTACCAAACCCGTGGACACTTTTATTAAGAGTTGTGATAAATATTCCAGTTTCATTTTGGGCCAGGGAACTAAGAACCTACTGGTTCTTCATATCCTACTACAATAAACTCTCAAACTTAACTCTTTATTTGATTAATAATAAATATGAAATCATCTCGTTATCGGTGCAAGTATTATTTCGTATCCAAGCGAAAAAACCGTAATTATTACACAATTTTTAAAATTCCATATTTCTCTTATTGACCCAAATATGTTTAGACAACATTATGCAAAATTGATGTGTTAATTTTTGCTTCAGGTGTATGCTTCATACCCGCAGTCATGGAGTCCAAGATAGGCTGCTACTTTTTCATACTCATACTTTGTTATTATAGCAATTGCTGCGTAGCTAGAGAAGGTAAGATAATATTAATTGAACTGCCAAACTATAACTTTGTATTTAGGGTGAACATACTAGAGGGCTTTGACGCCCCTTAAAATTACGTTGGCCTTAAACGCTAAACGTTATTGTGATCATGCTCAGGGTTAAAAAAATAAGGTGTTCAGGCAAATAACGTTAAGGGCGTTTTTTAGTTTTTGATACCGCGCTTGTTACGCTCTTAATAAAATAAACCTCACTGTAATATTTCACACAATATTGTTATTTCAATCCAGTTTTTTGTTAATAATAAGTGAAAGGTTGTCGAAATAATAGCTTATTCTACGGCAGAGAGAATTGATGTGATTAAGTGTGTTATTTAAACTAAGCTAGTTGACGAATTTCACCAGAACACATAAATGTTTCGTTTTCAGTTCCATCACCACCTTTAATCGTTAAACAACCACCTACAGATGAAGTTCTGTTTCAAGTTGAACAAAATGGAGAAAATGACAAACCATTCTATATTGAATGCGAAGCAGAAGGTGAGCCTGCTCCCAAATACTATTGGGTTAAAAACGGAAAGAAGTTTGATTGGCAAGCATATGATGACAGAATTTCTCAGCAAACTGGACGGGGCACTTTGTCTATCTCTAAACCGTCCGAAGTAGACATTGGACAGTACCAATGTTTTGCTGAAAACCAATACGGCACGGCTACATCTAATTCAGTATTTATGCGAAAAGCTGAACTGAACTCATTTAAAAATGCTCTTCCGATCTCCTTATCTGGCAGAGAAGGAGAACCATTTAATTTGACATGTCAACCTCCAGACGGTTGGCCGAAGCCAGTAGTTCATTGGATTATCATGTATACGAATGGAGGATTTAAGACAATTAACTCCTCTCGAATGACTCTGGATCCAGAAGGCAACTTATGGTTTTCTAATCTTACCTTATCTGACAATACTGATAACTTTATGTATGCCTGTGCCGCAACAAGTCCATTTAAACACGAATATAAATATGGAAACCGGGTACTGCTTAACGTGGTGAACGCCGGTGTTTCTGCCGCTCAAAATAAAGTACCTCCAGTTCTACAATATGTTACTCGAAAAAATGAGATTGCTTACCGAGGAAAACGAGTTGAATTGTTCTGCATTTATGGTGGAACCCCTCTACCACAGACTGTCTGGCATAAAAATGGCGAACCTCTTCGATCCACCGATAGGGTCACACAGGGTAATTATGGAAAATCGCTTATTATCAAGGTCGTCGACTTTGAAGATCAAGGAACTTATTCTTGTGAAGTCAGCAATGGAGTTGGTGATTCCAAGTCGTACTCTATCAATCTTAAAGTGTTAGCGATTCCCTACTTTATTGAGGAGCCAAAAGTTATAACAGCTGCAGAGGACGAAACCGCCGAATTTCGTTGTCAAGCGGGTGGTGTTCCGGAGCCAGAAATCAAATGGATTTATAATGGTTTACCCATTGAAAAAGCACCGCGAAACAACCGCCGAAGAGTCGAACATGGCAGACTTATCATTGAACGTTTAGTTAAAAATGACACTGGAAATTACGGTTGCAATGCGACTAACTCTTTGGGTTACGCGTACAAGGATGTATATGTAAATGTTCAGGCTTTGTCACCCGAAATTACGGATGCTCCCCGAGATACTGATGCTGTAGATGCTCAAAGTATAAATATGACCTGTAAAGTAATGGGCGCTCCGAGACCTACAATTAAATGGATGCATAATGGAGAAGAATTAACAGGTGGGAAGTTTAAAATTCAAGAGAGTGGGGACCTTCTTATTAATGGAGTGCAGTTTGACGATAAAGGCAACTATACCTGTTATGCCGAGAATAAACTAGGTAGAGCTAGTGCTAGTGCTAGATTAGATGTGAAAGGTAAGATACATATTTTAGTATCACCAAGTTCAGTTTGACTAATATTAATTGGTTTACAGCACATACTTACATTACTGATGGACCGGAAGATTATGAAGTTGAATCTGGAACTCCTGCTACTTTCAGATGTAACGCAGTAACTGATGAATCTCTAGAACTGGAGATAATATGGCTCAAAAGTGGCCAACCGATCGACTTCGAAGACGAACCCCGATTTGTAAAATCATCCGACTATTCGCTTACTATTACGAAAACAATTGAGTTGGACTCAGGAACATATAGTTGCGTAGCGAGAACTGACTTAGACGAGGCTACTGCACAAGCTCAACTCATCGTGCAAGATATTCCAAATCCTCCGGGTGATGTTGCAGTAGAATGTCACAGAATGGATGCTACCATTCACTGGTCTCCTAAGGGAGATAACAGAGCTCCCATTTTGCGTTATATAATTCAGTATAACACCAGCTTCACTCCTGACTCATGGGAGGATGCATACAATGAAGTACCTCCGGTTGATAGAACTTACACGATTCCCATGAGCCCCTGGGCAAACTATACCTTTAGGGTTATTGCTGTAAATAAGATTGGCAGGTCTCTGCCATCCCCCCATTCAGAAGTATGTTCTACTCAACCTGCAGTGCCTCATAAAAACCCCGACAATGTAATTGGAGAAGGTGATCGGCCGGATAACTTAGTTATTTTTTGGACTCCAATGCCGCAAATTGAACACGCTGCTCCAGGGTTTAAGTATAGAGTTTATTACAAAAGAGACATACCCGGTAAAGACTACGAACCTCCACAAGAAATTACTGATTGGCGAGTCGGTCAACTTGTTATTCCAAATCAACCTTCGTTCCACCAATACCGGATTAAAGTGCTAGCAGTAAATGATGAAGGCGAAGCTGATGTTGCACCGCAAGAAGTGATCGGATATTCTGGGGAAAGTGAGCCTTTAGAGGCTCCACAAAATTTCACTGTTTTAAATGTACAGAGCCCTACAAATGCTTTGTTGAGTTGGATCCCTGTGCCACTAGAGTCAGTAAGAGGTAACGAAAATCACAATTTTTTATGTCACTATTTCTGATTTCATATTGTATTTTCAGGGCACTTTAAGGGTTACAAAATTCGCACTTGGAGTGATCAGAGTCTAATTCACAGTGAAATCCAAGTCCAAGGCGGTAACGCAAAAGCTTTGGTTAACACGTTCGTACCAGATACCAAAAACTATGCTCAAGTTTATGTGTATAATGGAAAATATAATGGACCTGCTAGTGAAACACTCAGTTTTCATACACCAGAGGGTGTTCCAGGAGAAATGGACGTGTTGGAAGCCATTCCTTTGGGATCTTCAGCTTTTATTCTTAAGTGGGAAAAACCGGACAGACCCAATGGAAATCTAACTGGCTACAATATATATTTTGCCGAAGTGGATCAGAATTTAAAAGTGGGCAGGCCAATTCCTAGAACACCTCAGATTAATGATCCCAACAGACTACGCGCTAAATTAGCAGGTACCTAATTAATAATACTTATTTCCCTTATCAAGTTTCCGACTCCCGCACTGCAATTACACTAGTAGTTACTCATTGGGTCATCTTGTTATCTCAGTATACATGGGTTTCCGTAAAACACCACAGATAATTTAAAACTTGTTAGTCATGTTACATGTTTTTGCAAGGGATATACAGCATTGATTCCTAAAAAGTAATCGCTAAATAGCTTTGCACGCGTAGTTGTAACAGAACCTTATTCGGTCGTTGCCCAATTTAATTTAAAATCCATCCCGCAATACTGTGTAATGGAAGTTGTTATCTTAAATATTGCCATTGATGGTTATCCGATAGCCTGACTTCTACAAGAATCATTGCACTAATCAAAGGACATTTTGCTTTTGATACACCTTTATCCGCTCAGAAAGCAATTAATATAGTCTATATAATGCTGAGTTTAAGAATCAACGTGCAAGTACTTTTTTACACATGCAATGCACATCGCAGCATTCCTTATTTTGGTGATAATAAATGCTCTGTTAAATTTTGATTCTCTGATTTTAATTTAGGTCTATCAGATTTTGACCGTATTTGCTTTTCGTTGTACTGTAAAAATCGAATTTCGCCACTCAAAATGCGGCAGGTAATCTTGTTTACGTTTATGGTGAAATTTAATAAGACTTATATTGCTAGACTAGACGCTTATTGAAAAATTTGACTTAATGCTTAATAGGTTTAGAAGTTCTCTCTCCATTTGCCGACTGATTTATCTATTTTCTGTGTCAATTACGGGTCTATCTTATCGTTCGAATTCTAGTTTAGTCTAGATGTGCTTATTTGTGTTTGTAGTTGATGTTGAACTCATCATAAAATATGCGAATATGTTGGAAATGCAATATAGAATATCAACTTGATTGTTAAGGTTATTAAAAGGAAAGGCATTAAACAACTAAACGTTGATCATTACTTTACAGGGCTGAAGCCGGGCACTAAATATCGCATTTATATAAGTGCCACAACAAAAGCTGGCGAATCGAAACGTTACTTTATCGAAAGGAATACAAAACCGTTAGGTTATCACAAACCTGGCATGCCAAGATTTGAATGGGAGCCAGTTAGAGACACCAAAGCAGCTTCTGTAAGAGTGCACTGGATACCTAGCGAAGATGGAAAACCAGGTTCGCACTTCTATGTTAAATACAAGAAGAGAGGCGAGACCACATTTTTGAAAACTCCTGCTGAAAAAAATGAAGATTATCAAGAAGGTCAGTTTTGAAACATTTGGAAACGGCTTTGTCATATAGAAAGGGTATTATTTTACAGTCGCTGGTTTAGAAATTGGAGCAACCTACGATTTTATTGTAACTTCGGTGGAGGGAGACTTCGAAACTGATAGCGAAGTTCAAGAAGTATACACCAATGATGGTATTATTATCACGGCCAAAGAAGCGGTGGCTACTGCTGGATGGTTTATTGGAATGATGCTGGCTATCGTTTTCCTGCTTCTGGTCCTGATCATTGTATGCATTGTTAAAAGAAATCGAGGAGGCAAGTATGCCGTACATGAACGTGAGCAAGCGAATGGACGACACGATTATCCAGATGAAGGAGGATTCCATGAATATTCTCAACCGTATGTATTCTGTTTAATTTTATTTCCGCGTTTGGTGCTAGCTTAACCATCACTAATACTGTTTCAAGCCGCGCTAGCTTGAACTCTGAACAGATTGTTCAAATTTTGGATTTTATAGTTTTCTTTTGTCTTACTCTCCATTCGCGGTATAAATTATCATCTATTAAATATTTGCATGTTAAAAACGTCTAAGATAACAGATATTTTGACCCATATTTTCATAAAATCAAAATTTGAACTTGCGTGCGTCTTAATAATATCTTCCATTAACACGTCTTTAGGTTGGACAATAAGTCCCACGGAAGAGCTTCCATGAGCAGTGAACCAAAAGTTGGTCCTGAAAGTGATACAGACTCGATGGCCGAATACGGAGATGGAGATACAGGTAATGTGTCCCCTACAACTGATTGATAGATTAAAAATAAACATTCTACTGTCTCATTTTGTCTGAGTTAATAGACCATAAAGGATAATACATTTGGGGAAAATTATATAACTTATGTTGTTGTCAAATACGGTTTTTTATAATACACCAAGTATGATAATTTAATGACACAAATATTAATTTCGCATCCAGATTAACTAAATCTTTTGTTTGCTCTTATAATCAATAACAAAAGCGGTTTATTTTTTGAGACCCGTAGTGTTGTTATGTTTTTGTGTTATATTTAAAACAAAGGCGGTTCTAAGATTTTTGCAGGGTGTAGGGAGAAAAAAATCACAAAAAATATAAATTTATTCGACTGGCTTATATATGTTATGATCAATCAGGGACTCGAAATACATTTTAAATGTTTTGTGTAATACAGATTATACTCCCATCATTGGTGTAACTTAAAAAAATTCTATATTTAGCTAGAAAACAGTGTAGAGAAATCGTCACTTACAAATTATCTGTGTTTAAGAAAAGCATATAAATATATTTTTTAAGTGCTTGTTTTTAAGCTAACACAGACTTCATATTGCTAAAATCAAATAATATTTAAACTTACAGAGAACATTCTCTATGTTGCACAAAATATTTACACTGTAGTTTTAAATGTGAGTGAACTTGGATCAATTGAAAACCATATTAGATAATCAATAAATCGTTTTATCAAATAGTTTTGCACCTAATTGATATAATTAAATCCATATGACAGTGAGAAGTAATTCTTTAAATTCTTGCCGTGTTTTTTGCGGCGTAATATATCTGAAATTTAAAATTTTCTTTGTTAAAACTCTAGCCCCTAGTAGACTTCTCCCTGCATCCGTTCTCTATTCTGGATAATTGATTATTTGTTTGTTTATTTTTTTTACGATTTCTGTAGAAGGTATGAATGAAGACGGTTCCTTTATTGGTCAATACGGTCGAAAGAGGGGCCAAGGTGAAACTACGTCACAAGGGTTCGCGACAGTGGTGTAATATGTAAGATTTTTTTTGTTGCTTGTTTTGCTTGCCTGGTTACTAACAATTACTAATCTTTATAATTACTTTATTTAGTTAACTACTATTGTATATATTTGGATATCTAAAATAATATTTGGGAGATACGTAGTTTTGGTAAACATATTTAGGTTGCATTATTCAGTTGAGAGCTACGTAGCTTATGTTTTGATGGTCTGGAAGTAACCATTAGCATTAGAATATAAAACACTTATAAAAAGTATATTTAGATTTCGTTTATATTAGAAAACTATCCAATGTGTTCATATTATAATACCTAATTTATAATAAATTCATGTTATGTGATTGTCATGTAAACCAAAAGCTAAGCCTTTTTTTACTCTGCTAATGGAAAAACTTTAATACTGAAGCTAATATTTGGATCAGGTATCGCATACAGTATTGTGAGCTGATGAACCTAAATAATTATTTTTCTTACGTAACATACTTGTGAAATGGCGAAGCTTGGTTATTATAACTAAGGACGGTGACTATCTTATTTCTCTTGAGCCTGATTCTTAATTTTACTTATGTAGGTTATTATAAACGCTTCAAAATATATCAAAACAGGTTATGAAGCGATTTCTTTTAATATGACTACTTCAATCCAGTCTTTGATATAAATATGTTAAACATTTCTTAAAGAAATTTTCTGAAGGACCATGTAGTAAATTGTTTCTTCTGAAAAATCTGAGAATTTGTTTCTGATCATAAATTCAGCAAAAATCTTCGGAACATATTTTGTTAAGGCTACTATCTCATGTGTTATTAAAAAACTGTTTCAAAAACATATATACATGATTTACGTGAAGTTTGGGAACGTGACTTGAAACTGAAAATGCAGCTGTTGTAAGCTTTTTTGTACTTTACCGGACTGTCCTTCATCAATTCCCACGTCATTTGAAATTAATATGCGATTTTTTTTGCAAATTTGCTTTATTTGGGTCCTTCAAGCACATTGAACTAAAATATAATTTCAGAAACATCGGAATAGCGTTCGCTTCTACTGAGTTGTGTGGTAGTCTTATATTAGTGAAACTCCGACTTACTTTTTTCACATTTTTTTATGTACACGATGGATAAAATAAATTAGCAAATCGTGTTGTTAACACGATTTGTTAATTCATTTAATTGTGTCTAGTTAGGTAAAATAACACTAATATAGAAAAGAAACGTTCTTTAAATTTATTAAACTATCACATCTGGTGACTGCTTGAGCACGAAAGTTATTAAAAGTGCAATACATGCACTCGGTGTTTTGGTTTTGTGATAGGAGGTTGTTGACTGAAATCATGCAGCTTATAGTTGTGAATAATGCCTATATAATTTGTGTAAAATTTTAGGTCGGTTCACTGAAGACGGTTCATTCATTGGCCAGTACGTTCCTAGTAATATGAAGCAAATTGGCGCAGCTGGAGCGACCGGTGCTAATAACAACGCGATGGCAACGTACGTCTAGAAAAATTATGAAATTGCTTTAATTATGGAAACTGTCACCCTTTTCTTAGCCCACGTTCACGTAGTGTGTAGTAGTTAGTTACTTGGTTACACCACAAATTGGCACGCTATCTCGACTTTTGTTTGGCTTTTTTGTGATTGATTCATTGCGATAATTCGTCCATTTGATTTTACTAGTTTCTAATGCTTACGAATCAAAATGTGAATTTAATATATTATATAGTAATATATTTTGTTGTTCGTTGCAGTTTAAAAATATTGACTATGTACCATTTTTAAATTGTAATGGTTTTGTTAATCAAAGTAGTAATTTCATGTAATTTTATTGTATTATATTTTATATATACGCTATTAAGTTTAAAACCTGTTGGCTTAGGATAAAAGACATAGTGCTTTTAAGAATATTTTCCAAGATACCTCCTTAATTGTTTGGCTCGATATCAACTCAAACACAATTGAAAATTTGATTTAAAGTTTGACTTTCGTCCATACAATGAAAGATTAACTCCAAATGTCTGATCGCTTCAAATGTTACTTTTGTGTTAATGAAGGAGGTTCAAAACTCATTTTTTATGACATTCGAATTAGTTGTCTGTATTATATAGAATATATATATTAATGACACTGCCTAATGACTTGAATAAGTTATGCCATACTTTCTTCGCAAATTTCAAGCATTGTCACCTCCATGACATTATTTATTTTAGTTTTCAAAATAGTAGTCCATGCTCCCACAGTGGAGGTGTATGCATACGATTGAAGGTGAATAGCGCACTGCTTTCTGCACAAGTATTGCGCAGGAGGTTGTGCGTTATTCACCTTCCCTCGTATTTTAGTTTTATCAATTACATTGACAAGGTTTCAAATCAATATTACATGCAAACTAGAACATGAACAGATTTGATGTACATTTTTTTAGCTTAAAATCTGATTTTAATTATCAGCTAATTTCAATATTTTGGAAACCTTGTCGCCAAATCTATTTATTAATCTCCGTTTATTTGTTTGCTTGGTTCCTTGTATGAGCTTGAAAACATCACACAAAATTATTACTCGATTTTAGTAGTATTTGGTGTTTTCGATATCAGATACTGGCTTTCTTTTTAGTGGTTTTGTGATTACAATATTAAAAAAGGTGTTCTAAAAAGTTTACTTGTTAGTCATATTATAACATAACATATGTAGAACAGAAATAGAATTCAATCCAATAGCTACAAAATTGCAAATATTAATTACACACGCATCCGCGACATCATTCATTCCTCACATTGGATGTTTTATGTTCACCGGCACTATATCTAAACCAGAAACATTATTAAATTAGCATTGTTGAAATGTACTTAGCATTGTTAAATGACTAAGTATAACATCTTTTTCATTGGTTTTCGTTAGCTATCAATTTAGACATAAGATTCTTCTCCTATCGCAATGGTTAACTGCTTAATCTGAAGGAGGAACTATTTTTGAACAGGAGAATTTTGCTAATCCAGTTATGTCAATTCTGAAAAACAATATTGGTGCTCTTATGCGGGAAATATTAGCTTAGTGCTACCAGCTTTGTATCTTTTTATTCAGTCATTCATACACAATATTTTTGATTAATCAAATTCATTTTAACGTTGAGTAAATAAGCTTCACAGATCTTGTAATTTCATATGGATGTTGTTTTGTTCGCAGCGTCGGCGTGTAGCTGTAACAATCAAACAAGTGTTACAATATGTAGGAGGTTGTAAACCCAGAAGATTATTGTAATGTTCGTTTTGTTTATATTAGACCAAAGGAATATTTATCGCGTATAATTTAACATTTTGTTACGATTAACTTTTGCATATGAATTGCATACTAACGAATGTTGGTACAGTTACTTTTGACTTTTGCTTTCCTATTCACAACTGAACATTACACATTTATTCCTAGACCATTTTCGAGCTACACAAACATGTCTTCTTGTTGGTTATTAAGTATCAACTGCGGCTGATCAAATCTAGTATTATGCAAAAGCTTATGAAATGCGAGAAAAATTCAAGGGCTAAATTTATTATGGTTGATTTTATTCCGGCATGTAAAGGCTTTTCAGCATTTTATAAGTTATGCTCACCTTGTGCGGTTTGATTGACCGCCTCTGGATTTGTAATAGTACTTTATTTTTCATACATACAGGATCTTTTTCCTATTATACAATAAACTATAATTTGATTAAACTCTGAATTTTGTAAGAAAAGGTAATTAATATATAACAGAAAGACTTGCTTACAAACTGGAGTATTTAGAAACATTAAACTAATATGCAAATAAATATATTGTGTACATTTTCTGACTTATGAGCTTCTTTATATGTATGATAAGACTATTATACGCTTTTTGTATGTAAAGGATATAAAACTTTCTATTTTGGCATGACAGCACTTCCTTGGGTAAAATTCAATTATCGGATCGATGCACTGTTGGGTATTAGGTAAGGTTATTCGAATAAATATATTTAACCGTTTAGGATTAAACAAACCTGCTTGATTACTACGAATTTTTTATAAAAATATTTTACGTATTTTTCCTATCGGATTAGTTCATTAATAATATCAAGTAGAATCGGAAAATTCAGGTGTTTCAATCCTGGTTTTTATTTTTTTACAAGTGTATTTAGTTTGTCGAGAAACATAAATGGCAAGGAATATTTCTTCTCAAGAAATCCGTAGTTCAATTGTTTGCCACTTGTGTTTTTCTTACTGTAGGTTAATTATATTCTACTTATATTTTCTATTCATATTTAGTTTTGTAGTTGCCGTTTTGCATACTAGATTTTTTAGGCATATAACTTAATCTATTTCTGACTATTATTTTTGCACTAATAAAACACTAAAATTACATATTACGTTTTAATTCACTGCCTTATTGTTCCTGTAGATGGAGTGTACATTTCCATATACAGGGTGAGTAAGTTCCGCGTGTGATTGACTTCAGCATTAATGCATGGTTACTCAATTGTCCCGCATTAAATTCATTTAAGCGATTTGTTCTAAACATTCTTAAACGGAGATTTATTAAAATTGCTGCTCAACATGTGATAACATTTACCTTTTGATTTACATCCTCGGGGAAAATTGGATCTATGAAAAGGTATTTAATAGTGTATTACGGTACAAAAGACTGCGTGCAGCTTCAAGCAGTGGCGGAACTTCGACTTTAATCTCGCGTACCGTATACTACTTTTCTTGATCTTCGGTGAAAACAAGCCTTTAAAGAGAGTACATCCACCAGGGGATCAAGAAAAACTGTTTTACCACAGAATACAAAAAATCATCTAGTCATTTCGTTTCGATTTAAAAAAATGTCTGGAGTACCTGGGGATAAAAGGGTTGTAAATAAGGGAACAATTATTATTAGAAAAGTTACTTAATTTTTTATGCAGAACATTTTTTTAGCGCACGAAAATTCAAATAAAATGCTAATTTTTCGCGGCTTAAGCAAAAATGTATTGCTTTCGTCAGCATTCGAACCTGCGTCTTCATGATTCCGGCATAACGTTTTTATCGCAAAACTTCCGTTATGCTGGAATCATGAAGACGCAGATTCGAATCCTACCGAAAGCAGTAAATTTTTCCACAAATTTAAAGTCCACAAATTATTGGGTCCGCTTAAGCCGCAAAAATTATCCTTTTATTTAATTTTGTATATCTACTAAGCCTACTAAGTCGTAACCACTCTGATATTGCACTTTCGAGATTACATTCGATGACTCAACGGCTGGACAAATTTATAAAGATCACATGGCTATTTTTAGTCTCTGGCTAAACAGTAGAGAATAGTCAGAAACGTAAAAGTATAATCTGTTCATGCAGCTTGAGATTATCAAATCTTGGATAGACTGTACTAAGACTAACCGCTAAATGGCAAAGTTCTACTTGTTAAGTTTAATGTAATTATTGAAAATGCACAGACGAAATAAAAATGGACAAATTCTTGCGTCTGACAGATGGGTAACTCAGTTAATTTTCAGGAGTTGGTACAGTGTTGCGCCAACCCAACGCACCGGCACGTTAACTCACCGGTGCAGTTGCGTTGCAGTCACCCATTTGTTAAAATGTTGCTCCTAAAAACTGTGTTGACTTTTTTCAGTTAGGTGTTGAAATTCCAGCCCCGGGCCTCGTAAAGCTTTAATCCGCCCCTGGGTTAAGTGCTAAGCGTAATTAAAAGTGCGACACAGTGAGACGCGATAAGTTATAACGAAAAACTTAGAAACAAAAAATACTCTACTAAGTTCAGAGTTGTGCCTCTAAATGCCGATAAAATTTCGAACTTTACTCATCGCTAAGAAAGAAGAAGAAAATTTTTGCATTTTGCAACACATTTTGCATCGCGTTTTTCAAAAATAAATTTCTCTGAAAAAAAAACTACAAGTTCAGAGTTGCGTTTTCAGTAAAGAAGAGTGCGCTCTAAAGGTCGTCAAAATTTCTTGAAACCTTCAAAAATTCATTCAAATCGTTTGAAAATACTGAGTTTTGCGAGCTTCGTAAATGTTGATTTGGAAATAAACGCTTTTACGCAACTGCATATTCTTCAATAAAAATTCCAACTTTCTAAGTAAAGCGAGTAGAAACTTGAAAGTTCAGTTCAAGCTAAAAGATTTATAGATTAGAGATCATTGTGACCAGCTTTCTGCAAGCTGGCGCTCCATCCTGCATTTGCTACCCATTAATCTTGAACTACATTTTTCACTACACTTTCACAAACTACCGCCCTTGCACTAAGGGTCACAATGATTCTATATTTCCCATATAAGATTGCGATTCACACAACACAAAGAATTATCGACCGATTTCGCGCACTGTCGGTAGCGAACTGAATATTCATACACTTTTCGGGAAAAAAATACACTGAACTACAGAATAAACATGATTATTTAATCATTTAATTGTTCGCCCTTTCGATGATTAATGATTTGTTTTGCAGTTCGATTTCAGTTTGTTTATTGTGGACATTTTTGTCGAAAGTGTCGTTCGCATGATAATATTTCCAACAGCAAATTTCACGTTCCAACTTAACGGAAATCAACAACAACTAAACGAAAAACGCTCCAACCGCCGATCTTTAACTAATTTAATTTTACATTTAGTCATTTATATTTATCTGAATTTCACTCAGCTGCAGTGATTAATTCACAACGCAAAAACTAAAATTAATGAAGAGTTTTTTAGTGTCCGAAAATTCTAAATAAAAGGGATTTTCCCGGCTTAAGCGGCCAAATAATTTTTCTTTTTCTAAAAATTATTTGTCCGCTTAAGCCGCGAAAACCCCGTTCAACTAAAATTAATATCCGAATTACTTTTGTTTTTCTAAAAATATAGACCAAGCAAAAAAACCGAGAAGAAATCACTTAAAAATGAAACTTTTGCTCAATTTCCGAGCGATGATAAAAACCAACGAAATTTCAACTACTTAAAAATGCCATTTAAAAGTTCTGCTTTTAAGAGATTTATTCTGCCACAAGCGCATTTTGAGGTGCGGTGCAGTGAGGCGCGATGAGTTATTGCAAGTTTGGTTTGCTTGCTATATTGACTAAAATTAATTCAATAAAGTGATGAAAAATGCAGATAAATCACATCTATTTAAAAAATCTCCTTCTTAGCCCTTTAAAACTTGTCTAAAATACGGCTCGACCGATCACAGTGGATTGTTTTTCATAGACTATTTATGTGCCAACAAATCGAACCCCGTAAGCATTTTTTAGGTGCTAAAAACTTTTATTTTCTGCCGGTTCAGGCAATATTAAAAAGTAGGATATGAGCAGGATGCACTAGAGGACTAGAGAGACGCTCATATACAAAGCTTGATTGATTTATGTTTGGTGTTCGTAGTAAAACCCAAAATTACGAAACAAATATATTTATTCAAATAAAAAAACAATTAAACATTCGAATATAAATAAATAAATATGCCTTAAAATACAAAACAAAGATAATTTAATACCAGTATTTTAAATAATATATACAACAAACTCTACTATTTTTACTGCACTTGTCGATACTAAGCTGACTAGGGTGCTTTTTTGAACAAAGAAAGGACAGAATATTACTTAACTGAAACGGTTAGCATGCTAGTTTAATTAGTTGTGCATTGTTTTGCTTCACGTTGAAGAACATGCAAAAAGAAGACCTTGTTTTAAATGTTTAGAACAAAAAAGCATGAACTAGTTAGTTTCAGTCGACAAGAGTGATTAGCAAATAGCTAGTTTACCTATATGTACATAATTTATCACAACACCCTTGGTACGTGGCGAGTTAGTTGTTATTATTATTAAAAAAACTGTTACCATTTAAAATATTTCTTTAATAAATAACGGTTAATTTACTAATTAATAACAAGTCATTAAAAACCAATAAGCAAAGTAGGAACATATTGATGATATAAATTTATGATTTAAGTAAACAATATTTCAATATAAGAGCAACGAGAGTAAGAAGTTACAAAAAAGTATGTGGGCAAAATTAATTAACCGCAGCTGGAAACATAACACTGTTTTTGTTGTAACTTACCAATCCTATGGATGTAGATCTGTTGCAAAATTAACTTAAGTTTCTCACCTCTCTATCATTTCGGATATGAGTTACTACTATGTTCCTTATAATTCCTCAATTCATTTCGAATAAACCGAGGGCTAAAGATAATTGAAGTCAAAAACATGGAATGCAAGATCTTCGAATCACTTTCAGTGTTTTCCTTGTGTCGCAAAAAATCCCGTAATCAGCTAAAGTCAAATAAAGGAACGTAAAATGTATAAGATGTGCCTTGGATGTTTACTATTCTTCGCATCCCCTTAAGTGTTTTACCGATGTAATTAATATGTTTTTCTCGTGAACCATATTGTAAAAGACTATAGTTGATTTACGTCGACTTGTTCCACTATCACCTGGTGAGGTGGCAAGTAAATAGGCAAGTTATACAAAAGAAATATTTTCAAAAAGTCGTCAACGTCTATATTTTTGCACAAAACATATCAATTTTTAAATCCATTTTAAAAATATCTCCTGTCAGCATAAAGAGTAAGGATGGAAAGATGAAACACGTTTGAACAAAATTATGGTAGCGGTGCTGCGTACACCTTAAAAGCCCCCACAGACTTCAATCTTTTTACCTGATTTTAAATGAACTTTCCAAATTCGTCTAACACCGACAGTGTGTGGGTGCAATATTTAATAATTTTTTAACGTTCCAGATCTGTCGCTAATAGATATATTAACCGTCGTTCCAGAAGCGTAGGGCGTGGGCAAAAAAAACACGCAGTGAACTTTTTGTTCATACTGTGTAGAACAACCGAAGAAATTGGCCGATAATTCGTTTCAACGATACTCAATATCAGCGGAAATATTCAAAAAGTTTGCATTCGAAGAACGTCAATTGCATGTTAATTTTAAAAGGCGAAAAAAAACACGGAGAAAGCAGAGGAGCTTTGAGGCACTATTCTAAAATAGAAAAAAATTGTCCAAAGTGTTTTAACTTGGGATATAAAAAATCACGTTTGGCATACATTCGGCAACATCTTATTCAAAATTAAGCGCGAATAAAAGGCCATGAAAGCGTGCAAATTAAGCCGTAAAAAGGAACTATTTTTTTATAATACGTATAACATCAATTATGCGGTGTAGCGCTAGAAATACTCGAACTTATTTTCAAATAAGGTCAGGTAACTATAGCAATTATAAAAATAACTTTGCACAAATGCATATTTGTCTGGAAATTAAGCGTTTATGTAGTTGTTAAGTAAAATTATACTTTTAATTTGATACCTATCTATGTACGTATACATTGAGTACCTTTAAAAAGTGGAGCAGTAATTTCGATAAATAGTTTTTATAAGCAAATTAATAACTTTCTCAATTAGAGTTAGTTATGTTGAAATTTGTACAATTACATTCGTCAACTTGCAGTCTTCAATATGCATTCAGCACTTAAACCCTCCTACTATTAATATCTTTTTATGAACGTCTAGTATGAAAAAATAAATTTCTCTTGTTTACCCAGAAACATAGTTAACTTTATGTTAAAATCTTTAGTTTTCACTCATGCTGCTCATCCATTTAGGATTGTTGATATTCCTGGTTGATCGCTTTTAAGAATATAAATGATAGCAAAAACAAAGTTGACCCTGTTAGATCACCAAGCGCAGTTAAATAAGGAATGGCAGAATTGTCAGGATCCATTTTAAACTTCCACATTGTGTGAACCATTAAATGTGCGGAATATAGAAGAATAATCAGCTGAATAATACTAACGGTGAGGTATGAAAGGATGAATGGCCATCTTGCAACTAATGTTCCTCCGTTGTAGATTAAGTCAGCGGATAACAGAAAAACTATCTGTCCTGGCACTGACATGGCTAATAGAAGTCGTGCAGTTTTGGCTGGAAATACTGGCAACAAAGAGTCATTATTAGTCGAAATTAATTTAACAGAATTTTGAAATTAATTTCTAACCTCCGGAGATCAAAGCGGTCCATGGAGCTACCCATTGCTTGGTATGCGGAGGAATCACTCCTTTAATGGACGTTTTGTGAAGCATTGTGGACGTGCGACTGGCATGAACCGATACCAGGTTACCTCCAATACCATTGATAATTGGACTGAATGTAGAGAAGCTAGGAAATCTGTTGGCTGCTTTATCCAGGACCAACCCACTTGCCCTAGAAATTACATTTGGAAGGCATTATTGCATGCAATGTGTTTTTCAATGAGTTTGTTATAAAGCTATTGAGTCAATAATCCAAATAATTCCAAAGTGATTTAAGGAAGAAATCGTCGGTTAAGATCGCGAGCGGTCAAACAACGCTAAAAATGAGCCGAAAATGTCGATTATCTCGGATCTGATACTTCTAGCGGGTTTTTCAATGAGTTTGATACATTCTTCGCTTGCTTGTGAAGAAATTGATGTAGTATTCAGGGCATTTTGAGAAAAATTATATTTAAAAAAAAATCGACCCCAAACTATTAGGAAAATTTTTCCCAAAAACCAAATTTTCACATGAGCTTGATCTTCTGATTCTGAGCTGAATCCATTCCACTCGATGTAAGAAGCTCACAAATGTACATTAATAAAGCTATTGAGTCAATAATAACGAAGAAATCGTGGGTTAAAGATCGGGAACTATTAAAAAACAGCTTAAAATGAGCCGAAAATGTCGATTATCTCGGATCTGATACTTCTAGCGTGTTTTTCAATGAGTTTGTTACATTCCTCGCTTCCTTGAGACAGGGGCGGATCCAGCTTTAAAGTAAAGGGGGGGATTATGTAGAAAAAATACAGTCTTCTGTTATCTATGAAATTAGAAAAATGATCGTCGTTTTGTGCAAGGGTGGCGCAATATTATTGCAAAATTTCATGTTTTCCGTCCCGTTTTACATGTTTCTCGGAAGCAAAATGAGCAAGAACGCTCGTTTTTACATCATTCCAGAGATAA
>NW_026017110.1:57125754-57161918 GCF_020466585.1 Dendroctonus ponderosae | reverse complement strand
CCATGACCCCCCCCCCTGGATCCGCCCTTGCCTTGAAAGGGAATTGATATAGAATTCAAGGCATTTTGAGAAAAGTTATATAAAAAAATCGACTCCAACCCTTAGAAAAATTTTGCATAAAAATCAAATTTTTTACATGAGTATTTTCTGAGCTCAATTCATTCCATTCGATGTAAGAAGCACACAAATGTGCATTAATAAAGCTATTGAGTCAATAATATGGAAGAAATCGTCGGTTAAAGACCGCGAACTAACAAAAAAACAGCTTAAAATGAGCCGAAAAAATCGATTATTTCGGATCTGATCGTTCTAGCGTGCTTTTCAATGAGTTTGTTACATCCCTCGCTTTCTTGAGAACAAAATGATGTAGAATTCAAGGCATTTTTTTCCCAAAAATCAAAATTTTACATGAGTGTTTTCTGAGCTCAATTAATTCCTTTCGATGTAAGAAATGCTTCAAATGTAATTGCAATGCAATAATGCTAAAAAGTAGGAACGTTCAAGCATGTCCTGATCAATTGGGGTTGAACGAGTGCGCTCAATGCCAAATATACTTTCACGACTGTTCGACATTACCACCGTTCACAGATATCGATATTTAATTAAATTGACTCATTTATCACAAATAATTTTATTCACGGTGCAGTTGTAAAAGTTTCAATATGAAATAAAAGTGCGATATAAAATAAATATGCGATAAGTTGCGCAAAAAGCTGCTCAAATCTTCATTAGAAAAATTAATGCTAAAATATTGTTTTGTACATTTGCTACCAGCGTATTCATACTTAGACCTCTGCTTAGACCAAGCAATAGAGGGATTGTTCTCGACATAAGAGCTATTAGATAACCACCTACGAATTCACGTGCAAGGCAGTCCGTACTTTATTTCCACTATGTTTTGGACATTAAAACGTCATTTGCTAGTTTTTTTTAAACAATTTTTAACAAAAAGTCGCATTTTTGTAGTTGAATTGAATTACGAAGAATCAGAGGTTTAGCCACCCAATCGGAATACATTTACACAATTAGAACCGCAGAAAAGTTGCAAGAACCAGAAATTTTTACGTTTTCTTAAAATAATTACAACTTGGCTCTTTTTGAATGTTAATATCTCAAATTTTTCACACTGGTATTTAATTGTGCAAAATTGTGCATGTACTTTATTTGTGCAAAAGTTATACACGGTCGGCTAATAGTTTTCGCACAATTCCTATTTCATTTTTTTAGCGATTGTTTCGCCGAGGCCTGGATGCTCCTGAGATTGTCCGATTGAAATTTAAAATATGGATTTGGAACAGAATATGGAAAATTTGTGAACAGGAGGGAGCGTAGCATAGACGTAATTTATAATATATAGATACGTTTTTTGGTAAAATTTGCAGGACATAATACAATTTTTATCTGTTGACCAGAACGTGGAATTTCACATTTTATACTTTTTTAAATTCAATTTTATTAGTGCAGAATTAAGTGATATTAATGTAGTTTATGAAATAAATTCATTAAGTTACATTATTTTTTTGTGGAATATTGGAGTGGTTTTACTATAGTATATCAGTGCAGAAACTTACCCACTGATGAATAACGCCGAAAGAACAGGAGTCCAACCTCTATACAAAATTGCTTTTGTGTACTTATTCTTTCGTACAACCAATATCCAAATTGGCAAAACAACCAGAATATATATTCCCAATATTACGTACATCACCCATTGGTGAGTATCTGGAAAAACGTAAAGTTTATAATATTTTGGCACCTGTATACCTACAATTATATTATCAGTTAGGCCGACTAACTAATAAAATAAGACGTAGTATTGTTTCTGCTAAGATCAGTATGATTTAACTATAAAAGAGGCCACAGCAGAAACGAGCATTTAGTCAATAAGTAAGTAATTCACGTTACGAATTATTGTATTAATTTGGGAAACAGTTTTTAAAAACAGGCTTTATCAATTAATCAATAAAATTGTAGGCACAAGTCAACACTTCGGGTGTAAACATTTATCAAAATAAATGGCGATTTATACTTAGTGCTACGCTTCACTCCTCATTTTTATTTGGAAATCATTTGGTGTTTCTTTTGATCTGCTATAGATTTTTCTTCTTTTTCTTTCACAGCAATGAAAATAAATTAATTGAGATTTAATTTGCAATATCCACTATCGGACATTGGACTAAAAAAACAAATGATCAGAATGACTGGCAACAATGCTTATTATCTGCATCAAATGAATATTAGTTCCTGGAAAATATGGAAAGTTAGCGCCTAAACAATGACGATGACGTGAGAAATAAAACTTATAATCGATATGTTTTGGTCTGAAATACAACAAGATTTCCTGCTTCTTACACACTTGGTTAAATTTTATTTCAAAAAAATATTGTGTTGGTTACTTTCCTATAATGGCAACTTAAGTAAAATAACTATATCTATAGAAGTATATTTGATGCTTACCGCGAATACTGTATAGCAGTTTGGCCCAACTCGATAGTACTAACAGAGAAACCACATCTCCTATACTCGCTGCTAGTGGTGTGGCTAAATTGTCCGGATTTAATTTAATTTTGTGAGACAAAAATATGACGGAAATTAAAATGAAATCTAGAAAAGCAATTACATTTATTAAATTTTTATTCAATATAGTTCAAAATTTGTACAAACCTAGAGTGAAGCAAGACAATGTTGCTGTCAATATAGATGAAGCTGCTAATAAGAATGCAAATGACCATTCCGAGGATCCATGACTTATCACAGAAGCAATAATAGCAAATAATGAAACTATACATGATGCAACAATTGCTTGTACCTGAAATTGAATCAAGCCACTTAATTAAGATTTTTAGAGTACGGTATGAAGTACCTACTTGTACTAATCCTATATTGCCTAGGATCATCTTAAATACTTCTCTCTTGCTTTTCATGTTACCTAAATTTGCCTGAGTTGATAGCCTCGACGCTAGGCACATATCTAGGTTTCCTTTAAGTCCTAAAAGTGCAGGCACTAGTACTAATAGGGCTTTGACTCGCTTAAAAACTGTATAGCTCTGAAAAGATAATATACATTTTCGTGTTTTTTGGTAATAATAAAGTGTCGGTTATCAATTAGCTATGCAAGTTCAGAATTTAGAATCAGCCAGAACTGCAGGAGGATTTCTTTGCCAAATTTGGCAGTCGCAAATAAAAAAAAATTAAAATAATAAGTTTAATCAGTAATAACAAGAATATTATAAGGCATAAAAATTCATATTAATTCTGTCAGATAGATTGTTGAAGGACGTAAAATTGCAATAAAAAATAAACAACCTATCAATCTGTAATAAAGGACGTGAAGAAGTTCTGTTCTCAAAGATCGTAGATTTCAGACTAAATGCCTAAATGAAAGATTTTGTAAGCAAACCGCTAAGAAAATTCGATTCAGTCATAACCACTTGAGTGGGGAAATTCGAGTAATTTTGACTCAGAAAGCGAAATTTGAATTTCATACATTGAGCACCGGCGCATCCAGCTTTGAACTCAGAGAGAGGGGTCATGTAGTAGACATTCAGTTTTTTGTTGTCTATAAAATTAGAAAAATTATCGTTAGTCGAGATAAACCCAGCATATGGGGGGTCATACCTACGCGGCCTTACTGGCTATTTGTAGTTCTTTTATGTTCACAATATATTTTAATATAAAAAAGCAGATAACTTTTTTTGTAAAGATTCACTTGACCGGAAATATATATATTATACGTACTAAAGCAAAAATCATCTGAATACTTTCAGCATTAGGAAAACAGATACCCGGCATTAGTGACTTACCTGTACATTTCCAAGTACTATTCCAGCACCAATAGTTCCGATGCCGGCAATCATAAAGGGAATGAACATCTGAATAGTAACGGAATACCATTTTTCTTTTTTGAGTATGGCTTCCAACTCACTGTTGGTTGAAAGTACTGACTCAATTGATTTTTGTTTGTCAAAACCTTAAAGTTAATAAGAAAATTATTTACTTTTTGGATTTTCATACAAGTCAACTTGACATCTATTAATATTCACTTATTCACAATATTCACCTTTCAACTATGAATTTCCCAAATTGCTGCTACTATCCAAGTAGTATTTTAAATTGGAAAGCACAAATGAATATAAATAATGATAATTAAAATCAACTTTCTAGTTGTGATACTTACTGTTTGGACTTTTTTCTGTCTGTTCAAGTTTTAAGTTAAATTCTGGTGATAAACTAATCACTGTCTTCGTGGTGAGTTGATTCGGATCTGGCGCGTCTGGACTTTGAGAGTAATACTGACAATCTGAACTTTCTGATGAGTCAGACGAATTTTTATGGTTGATATTCATTTCTAGGACAAGCGAAAAATTAGGTATGTGCCTTTAGCTTACGTGTAAAAATGTGGATACAGAGTTTGTTGTCAAAATACGAGTTTTGATAAGTACGTATTGTTAATGTACATTATCTCAGTGGTGAAGCATGAGCAATGGAAACGTGCAATTAAAATTTATATGAAAAGCACGATTTCTAATTTATATTATCCTCAAGTGTGTAAGTTAAATTCCTGTTAAACATTTTAGTATCCAGTTTTTACAAATTATGTCAGTTTAAATTAGTGTATTTATAATTAATTGCTTTCGTTCTCAGCAAGTACCTTTGTAACAATAAGAGCGTCGCATTGCAGCTTTGTGCAAATCAATTACCAGCTATGTTAATTTACAAATAATACGTCATAAAATTACTTTTATTTAATATTGCATTTTCGAAGCGAATATCTTTAAATGACGTTGTCAATTTACCAGCGGCGAAAACCCCATAATTGATTGATTTCAGCAATTCACAAATAATATTAGTGCACATTTTCTTTAGTCTTTATTTTTTATTATAGCTGATCCATAATGCGATAGGTCGGATCGAAACCAAACATGATTGACAATTAGTCGTTTGTTTCGTACATCTTTGACTTTGTGCATCGGTCATCACTAGGTCGGATTTTAGTTTTTTCTCCCCGAGTGAAATTTTTTTCTATAGGCTCTAATAGGAATTGGACCTTTAACATCGATTGTCTCGTGCTTTTTCCATTGACTTTATATGGCAAAAACTTTTTAATTTGTTTCTAAAAACCGGCCTAAATTTCGGATATTCATTACTGAAGTCATTTTTCTTTTGGGATTTTCCCAATCCTTGCTGCAAATGTTGGGCGATAAAATTTTTTCCACATATCAATATATGTTTTGTATGATTATTCACAGTGTTACTTGTGTTTTTCAAAGTATTATAGCGAATTTCTGTAGTGAAACTTTTTTCTGATGTTTATGATAATTTTTGCAATAAGCCTGAAAATATTTAATATTCTCGAAATAATTGAAAATAGGTGGAGATATGGAGAGTTTACAAAAATAAAAAAATCTGTTAAATTTTCTGTCGTATTTGTTCACTTGGAAATAGGCAAGTGCAGATTTCTAAATGCGCTAACCTCAGGCACCCCCTGGACCGGTTTTGAGCCTATCAGCGCTGGAAACTAAACGTTCCATGCCGATGTGAACACTTTGGCATTATAAAGTGCAGGTTTCGGAATCGCTAATTTGAGGCTAAACCCAGTTGATGGGAACTATTAGGCTCGAAACCGGCCTTGGGGGTGCCTGAGGTTAGGGCATTTCAAAATCTGCACTTTCCTATTATTAAGTATTAAGTTCGTAAAATGAAATTTATAATCAGACAGTGATTACATATTACAATTTTCATTTCAGCGCTTGCAAAATTTAAAGTTTCAAATAATTGATTTGTTACCATAAATCCCTGCATTATTTCATGACCATTTTCAAAAACTTGATCAAAAGCAAAAAGTTAAAATATGTTTTATAGTAAGGATATAAATAATTTTGGTTGAATGGTAAATATTGAAATAACGCATTTCCGTTTTGTTATTTTTATTTTTTTAATTCTTGAACTATTTAATAAACATTTTATAAAAAGAAATTGACTTGTTTCAATTGAGATTCCGATGTTAATATTTTGCAAATGTAAGAATTTTGATTTCTGCTGACTGAAAGTGGTGAAAGTCCTTTTGAAGTTATTAAAACTTAATTTTCAAATTGGGACGCAAAAAAGGGGAAAATAATCTGTGATTAAAATTATAAAATTTTGTTAATCACAATTTAAAAAGGTTACATTATAAATTTAAATCAATTGGATATTTAAAAAATACATAATTTTAATTTTTTCAAATTATCCAAATGCAAAACCTAAAATAAGCATATTAAATAAAAATACACTAACACCACAAGAAAAACGGCTCAAATAAGACACTATTCTACAAATTTTTCATGCAAAAAGCAATAGTCCGTAATTACTGCGGGTTCTCAAAAACGCTGTTAGTTTTTGGCTTTTTGTATGTAACCAGTTGAGCAATAAAGTTTAAGTTGTCATCTAGGAATAGAGCCTTAAACTGCGCTTTTTTTCAAATACAAAATATAATTTGTGAAAAATGTCCAGTGTTTACTAAACGTAAATTTCCTCACCCATCATCACTGCACTTTAGCAAATTGAATGCTAAAATGCAGAATTTGGAAGCGTTTTTAAAAATTCAAAAAACATTCCAACATAGACATTTGGAACCTTTTTTGCACAACATACCAAGCTGTACGAACTCAAAGTTTCATAAAAACGGAGCAAAAGTCTGATCTGAGAGCTCGTGTGAAAATCAAGCTTCTGTCGCTCTTAATAGTGCAATCAAAGTGAAGCAGGAAGATACAAATCATGGCATGGCTTGTGAATGCTTTAATTTGATTTTGGTGGATCTGCTAACAATTGCAGCCTCTCACAACAGATCAAGCTAAAAAAATTTCAAGTTTTATGAAAATCAAGCAAAAGATTGATCGGAGAGCGAGTATTTACTTTAACAAGCAAATGTCGCTGCATGAACGGCAATGATTGTTTATCTTTGGCCGAGAAAGCAACTTTGTTTACGTTAAATATCCAAACCAGTTTAATCGTGAATTGGAAATTTCTAGAAAATTGTGAACAAGAAAAAACAGTATGTAAGTTCTGTAGCTCGGTGCGTTTTTAATATGATAAACACCTTAATATCGCATCAGTTTTTTCGGCAACCTGAACAATTAGTTGAATCTATTATGGGCAGGAGACGAAATTGGTCGTCGGTTCTTTGTTCATAAACGGGATAAACGTACCAATTTAGTGTCATTTAGGCCAGTACGGTTGAGTTTCCTAGCGTAATCCGCATTTATTTTCAACTTCGTCGGGATATTCATTGTGTGCTTTTTGAGGATTAAGGGATAGACAATGAAGGATGGGGCGCCAGTTTGCAGAAATCAGGTAAGAAGGATTATTATTCTATAAACCCTTAACTTGAACTGAGTTTAGTTTTTCGCGAAACAATTAAAGTTTTATTCAGTTCTCTGTTTATTTTTCTTACCAATTAAATAAGTGGGTTTTAGACTAAGTTTATCTAACACTACAGATTTTTTTATTCCTTTTCAGGTGGTGCAATGTAGCTTGCGGTAAGTTTAACATGACTTTGCCATTGGCGGATAGCACGTTAAAACGTTGCGTGTGATCCTGGCCCTATTTAGATTTCGCGTTATTTCTCCACATTCAAAAATTTACACAAATCATTTTTTGCAAAACTATTCGTTTAATTAATGTGTGTCTTTCTGCTCTGATTTACACTATAATAAAAGTTTCTTGAATTCCCGTTAGGAATTGTTCAGCTTTACAAATTCAATGTTTTTTCTTTAAAATTGTTAACATTAAATGGATTAGACATTTCGCTCTTTAAAACTTCTAGGCTTTGAGAGTTACCACCCTAAATGGAAGATGGAAGAAACTTCTTATCCAGTTTTGTAGAATGGCTAAGCAATCGCTTATTTTCTTTTCTTTTATGTTTTTCGGTGTTGCACAATTTATTACTTTTGTCGCCTATAAATTAAATAACGTCTTGTAATTAATACCAAAAATTTCAAATCTTCAACTAAAAGACAGTTTTGGCCGTAAAAGTGAACGTATATTTAAAATACACCAAGTGATCGAATGGATTAGACACAACTTGTCCTTCTGCTAACTGTCCCCTCTGTGGCCAGGGTTTATGAGCCAGGTTAGTAGCATACCCATAGAAAAAAAAGTAAAATACCGGTGAAATGTCTCAAAACCCGAATGGATTTAGGATATTGTAAGTTTTTATTGAAAAAATTGCGATCGAACGCGCGCTTATTTATTTATTGTCGAATTTATTCTATTTGGATGATACGATTTTGCTTAGCTTGATCATTTATCTACCACGTACCTAAATACAAGCATCAACTTGCGATTATCATTGCATTGGTACACTCTGATTATTAAATTATTGTATGTGTTTGGCACATGCAACTGACTTCCTGATTACTTATTTCAGCTAAGTGTAATAATAAAAATGAATGCAGAAGTAACTGGTAATTTAAAACATGTTAGTCACGCATACTCTCCAATATCGGAAGTTCCTTGTTATCAGCTAAATTATTGCTGTTTTGTTTAGTACGTTTAAAATGTAATATTTAAATGTTCCTGTTAATCAAAACCACTTACTATTAATCGGTTTTGGGTTGAATTCCTCCGAGGATATCGGCAGAGACGTTGCAGTTTCCTAAAATTGGAAGTCCTACGAGAACTGGAGCCACGTCGACATCCGCACGTGAAATAACTAAAACAAAATAATAAATAATTTTTAATTACAATTTTACGAATGTAGCATACTGACAAATACGCGGTATAATTTAATGAATCTGAAACAACACTTCAGATAACGTTAAAATTGGTACTCTAAAATTATTTGCATTAGGTATACCGTCTGACGTCTTTTATTACTTAAAACATTACTTCTCAAGTAGCTCCGGCAGAACAATCTGTGATAAAATAATACAATATCAATTTTTTTCTAATTAAAAAAATTATAAAAGCTAAAAATCCCTTCCTAAAAATCCCATTATAGTAAAACGATATTTATACGAATTTTTTCTTCTTATTAGTTTTTGAGGGTCATTATACTTTTTTCTTCGTAGCTTTGCGATTATATAACTTTCAGCTGATTTGTTAAGACATGGGTATATTCTCATACGATGAAGTAACCAATGTTATATGTTTGTTTCCATTGTTGATTCGGTTCCAATATTTAAAAAAATACGCTTCAGCTCATTGAAATCCTTCAAATAAAAAAATAAATTAACTACGATCAAAAATTTGAAAAAACAGCAAACAGTTTATCTTTACGATATTATGTCCATCAATAAGATCGTAATCGCAATTGGCCAACAATCCTCAAACTCTTGAGCAACTAAAAGCCAAGATCCGTGAAGTTATGACCTAGATATTACATTATTATATACATTATTTATTTTGAAGGGCCATTTATTATTAATATTTTTAAAATTTCTTCAAAATTTCAGAATTTTCCAGTTTTAGCCAAGTTACTCTTTCTTCTAAATGCTCAATTTTCTAAAGTTTCACTTTAGCTGTTGTTAGCAAATGCTGACAATCTTAAGGTACTTTCCGCGAAAAATTATGAAATAAATTTTGAATCCTTCGTCGCTTTGAAAAAGTTTTGAAATCCCTTTCTAGCATAAACAGAATAAGCGAAAGTTTCGAACAGATTATTTGGAAATCTCGTCACCTCTGAAGACTGTGGAGTTTGTTAAAAAAATGTATTTTTTTAGTTTTAACTGAATTTTTTTTTGCTTTACTTTCTACTCAAAAACGCTCTATTTTGTAGTTTGACTTACTGATACTGACGATCTGGAGGTCTTTTACGCGAAAAATTATTATAAATTATTACAGCTTTGTAAAAATTTTGCAAAAACTTTTTTCAACGTCGAATTCGGGACAAAAACGAAAATAATAAATTCCTCGCGTTTTTTTCCGAAATCCATTAAAGTTTTCGCCAAAACGGGTCACAAAACTAAAAGTTTTTAATCGAAAACGCAAAAAACCATTATTTTCTGATGATTTTCCTCTTTTCTGGATAATGGGGTCGTTTCAGCCAAAAATGACAAAATTAATTTTGCTAGAAACTTTGCCTCATTCATCGGTTTGCAGAGAACTTTAGAAAACCCATCTCAGCTTCAAATTTGGCAAAAAAAAATAAATAATTTTATTCAGTTTTTTACCGAAAGTAATTAGGCTTTCCTTCAAAAAACGACCAGAGAGCAAAAGTCTACAAAAAAGGATTAGGAAAATTTGCCGCCCTCGTCGCTCTGAAGGTTTTTAAAGTTATTTCAAATTTTCAGGTCATTCCAGAATTTTAATCGAATTTATTAATTCCTTCATGGAGACATTTTATGATAAAACATTTTGAACATAAAAGAGCTTATTCGCTCTATCCATTTTGACCAGAGATGTGACAGAAAAACAAGTTGAAATCAACCAGTCATGTTTGTCATCCAGCTGTTATTGTTGCATTATTCTGAGTAGTTTATTTTGTCAATTATCACGTCAGTGGAATCCGAAAATGTCGTCAAATATAATTATAGAATTTTGAAGTTGAACCTTTTTTCACATAGCGCAGATCAACACAATGGAAATATTTACGTTTTGTTATCGTTCAATGATTTTCGAAACAACTCTTAAATTGAAATTGTAGCTTTATATATATGAGGAAGATAATGGTGATGATAAATACAAGAATAATCTATGTAGATAAGCTAGGTGGTATTGCAGGAGTGACTTAAATGCGCCCCTGTAGTTTTCCCTTCAAAGAAAGGCTTTTTAAGCAATACCTTTACACTGCTCCATAGAAGGCCAATATGAAAGCTTTAATTCCGTTGGATAGTGGTTTATTCACTTAAGTGGATTATATAACTTTATGCAAGTATTTTTTCTATAAACTAGGGGTTTAAGTTCTCTTTCCCACTTTCCGTAGACCTGTATCTAACAGTCGGAGAAGTTTTCAAGCTTTCAAATGCGTTCGCAAAAAAAGGATTTTACTAATAACATTAATAGCAATTCTGGAAATCAGAGAACTTTCTATATTTATCATATATAATACGACACGCTAATACGAATTTGACGATTATTTATCTTGTGCGTAACATTTTATTGAAGATATTGAGCATTAGGTACTTGTACTTATTAGTGCAGAAGCGTAGAGGGTGTGTCATAATGAGAGACTATTAGAAGTATAAAGATAAGTATTGCAAAATTGGATTTTGAAACTGTTAAAAATATGTTCTTCGAAATTGACATTTCTTTCAAACAGATAGTTTTTTATGATTATTTTTTCTTGCACCAGACGTGTCACATCACGTTGTTTCAAGTTTCATGCTCGATCATAGATATTTCAATGTTGTTGTACATTCGTTAGAATATGTAAGTTACACTACATGAAAAAATATTCGATTTCTCTAGATGAAGATCTTCTGGATCTCAATGGAAAATGAAACAGAACGGGTCAACAATTTTGAATTACAAATTAACCAAACTTATTAAATATCAACGATTTGTTATAAGTTTCGTATTGATTGTTACTATCTTTCAATTTAATTATTATTATTGTTATTATTGTTACCAAGACTTAACATGCAAGGCCAAGACCGAGATTCTCTAATGGTTTGCAAGACCAAGACCAGGCAAATCTCGGTCTTCGTCTTGCTTTGCTCATCTTGAAATGTACATATTGTATGTATGTGAAAAAAAGTAATGTACATATTGTAATTAATAAGTGTGTATACAGGGTGATTCAAAATTGGCGTCATTCCTCTGGAAGCGTTGTCTCGCGGTGTTTTATGAGTACAGAAAACGTAGTAAAAGAAATTAATTGTTACTAAAACTGACAAATTTGCAAAAAACTATATCAGAAAGACGGCAACAATGGTTTTCAAGTTAAGCTGCCCAATTAATTTTACGTAAGTACCTGTTGCTTCGTAATTATTAATAACTCCGGTAACCATAAAATTATACAGAAAGTGACAATAAAACAGACAAGGATAAACGGTAAATTCAACAAGATTCGTTGACAGTGGAACGTATTTTTTCGAAATGTCAATTACTGTCCTCATAACCTCAAATTGATGTTTACAAATAAACCATACATTTGAGTCATTAACTCCAAACAAGCCAGTGTCTGTGAAATCTCCTTATTATCCACTCTTATCGAGCAGCTTCTAGTATTCGGTTAATTAACTCCTGCTCAATTTGTACCGGTGTTCAGTAATCCATTGGTTTAATGTGTCCTTGTGCTGTGTGTATCTTACATACGTGATACGAATGTAGCCGGTAGGTATTTATTTGGGGCCTGGGAAAGTGTCAGTTGTTCTTTGAGTACCCCTGGAACGCTTTGCTGCAATTATGATCAATACTTGTGCCTCTGTGTCTGGAACCCGAACATCTATTGGCGTCCACTATCGTCCTGGAGCGTGAGCTCTTACAGCTTCTGCTATTTTACTGTGGCATTTCCCGAGAACTAAACGCATATCCGCAAATTCGTAAAAGGAACTTCAAAGCAAGTCGGCTATTGACAAAGGCTATCTACCTGTAACTATCTGTTGATGACAAAAACATCACTGCCGCTTTGTCTTTTATATATGGATTTGTAGTTGTGCTTCCATCTTGATTATAGGACTAGGATGAGTAGTCTTTTCGTAATCCTTGTCAAGTTTGTGCGTTCGTAGAGTAATCGATTTGATGGATGTGTAATGGGTTTGCTGGGTGTCTGATCTTTGTTGTCAGTCTTATTGCTATCTGTTCTGTTGTCTGTATATGTTTGGAAATATTTTCCATTAAAACGGGAGTTTTGAGAGAAAAGTAAATATCTTTGGTTGCTTAAGTGATTTGACATTATTGGCAATTACAGTTACAGAGTTTTTTATCAACAGCTATTCAATACTCTTACTCAATACCGACTACTCGATAATTACCCTCATTATTAGTGTGTTTACTGGAACAAAATGATCAATCACAATGGGGCAAAATCGTTATTATTCCCCCAGTGAATCAAACAAAGTACAGTGGCATATAATTTCGAAGTTTTCTTCATCCATTTCAATTGAAATTCCAATAACAACTCCTAATTTGATAAAATTTCAAATATAGTAACGCTCAAATGAACAATTTGCTTCTTTTGAAAACATGATGGGTTATAATAAAATTAAAATAGATATAACATCGTTTTCTTGTCCGCAGTACATATTATCCGTCCACTATTCATTATGACTACTTCAGTTAGGTATAGTTAAACCACACCAAACCAATCAACCGAATCAAGATATTTGCTTCGATTAGTCGTCGATATAACACTTCGCTTTTTTAGTCATTTATGTTAATTTTTATGGAACTGGAAAACATAGAAGGTTTCTCAGTGACACAGGGTGATACTTGCAAACATAACGACTACCATGTTTTGTGCGCGTAAGAAACTAAAACCGACGGTTTAAAATTGATGAATGTATGCTTAAAATAATTCATGCTGGGAATAGTTCTTCCTTCATTCTTACGCGGACTTGCTCATAAACATAATTTTCTTATCAACTCTTGCATTTGATACAATTAGTGTTTTCATGAGACAACAACAACATTTTTATGATTCATTGAGAATAAACTTTACATGTACTGCAGATGATGCGAATCGGTGTAACTCCTTTCGTAAGATGTAATAATGGTACTTTTGAAAACACAGCAATTCGAATACACATTTATGTGGTTATTTGAGTTAGCTGTAAATCTGACTGTGACTTTTTTTTATCTGCGAATATAGTATTATTTACTAATTTGACCATCTTTCATTAAAAATACTTGAAAACAAAGTATGCTCTCATATCAAAGCCGTCTATATTTGTTTCATCCGATAACTCCTTTTGAAAACATTAACAATAGTTGTACCGAGTGAATTATGATGAACAAGGGGGTTGAAACAAGAAGGCTAAACATATTCATTTAATTTATTTTCTTCCGATTTTTCATATTTTCAACTGCAAGAAAGATATTAAGTGTGGGAAGTTTTCAAATTGACACCCCGTTTACTATGCTACACATGGAGATGTATAGCGTAGCATACAATTTAAAAACTTGCCACACTTAATATCTTTCTTGGTAAAAATCTCAGAACATCCAATTCGGGGTCTCTACAGCGTATGCTGCGTATGCTCACAAAATATCTGTGTCTCCACACAGATATTTTCTTCAACGCAGCAACGCAGCAGATTCAAACGCAGCATACGCTGTAGAGACACCGAATTGGATGTTCTGAGATTTTTACCAACAGTCGCACTGCTTCGAATTGATTCGAATTGAATGGTTTATTGTCTTGTATTATTATACTGTGAATTTTAAAATTAATCTTTTCACAGTTTACGAAGTTAGAGTTAAAATACTATTCCGACCATATTTTTTAAGAAATTTTAGAACTGTGGCCCGTCACGTTTCGAACTTTTTTAGATATGGTTTAATAATAAGAACACGTTATTGGACCGTGTAACGCTCCATTCGTACTGACCATAGGTACTAACTGCAAAACTTTTTCCGACTTGACAAAATTGACTGCATAAATTGCGCGGAACTCGAGTCTTGCGTTACTTTTGGGACACCTTTAACGAATCTTGAAAAACAAGCTCTGTTAGTAAAAGTTAAGTTTAAAAATTGTATTTTCTGTCATGAATAGAACCCGATTTAATTCAGCTCTGTCAGATTTTTTTGTATCGCAACATGCCTGCATCTCAAATTATATCAAACAACTAAATACTTACTTTAAGTTTAGCTTCATTAACGAACGCAATCATTAGTTAATCCAAACTTCATGGGATGTATAAATTGTTCATTTATAAAGAAATCGTTAATAGATATTTAAAATTAAAACACTTGATATATTGCGGACAAGGTCAAAAATATTGATATTTACTCTATTAATAACATTTTTTCTAAACTAATCAGTTGAAGTGCAATATCTATTGAGAATTGCAAACTATAAGTGCAACAAAAATATGTTACCTGATAATTCATCTGTAGCATTAAGCGAGTCCACAATGAATCAATAACTAAAACAATAAACCGAACATCACAAAATAACAACAATACATGTTACTGTGATAACAGTAAGCGGAACAATAAGTAAACATAAGCAACAGGTACTTATTGGAATTCATAAAGTGTTTGCGATAATTTTTAAACTTTGACAAATGAATCCAGACAAGGAATTTAGACCTGAACTTAATCGGTAATTTGCAAGTATTTCTATGCTATAATAAATACACTGGGCAGCAAATTTAGCGCAGAGCTTAACTATTTCTTAACTTTTAAATGTGAACATTTTCTCACCATGGACAAAATCTAAGTTGTAAGATAAGCAACAGAACTGAAACAAATTATACAGGGTGTTTAAATAGTGTCATGTTTCCTTGCTCAAAGGCTAAAACTGTCTGCTGGCAAAATCGGGCAACTCCGACGATTGGAAAAAGTATACCTACGATGTTAAAGCCTCATGTCTTTTGCGTAATTTAGATCTTTGGATCTTCAATCCTTCTGTTTGTATTGTGCTTGTTTTAACGAGCGTTGACATTATAATTTAATGTTTAAGCTATCCGTTAAATTTGCGGCGCAGTGCTGAAAATTTTGGTATCGATACTAATATTTCTGTGCGACACGACACTCCGAATCTATTGTATGAGTATTTACAACAATTTGGTGACAATTTGGTCTCTCTTAGAATCGCAATAATCAATTCAATTTAATAACATTATAAACTGTTTAGAAATATATTTATAAATGTTTAGAATTGAATAATTATTCAGTTCGCAAATAATCAGTATTCATAACAGAAATTCCCCAAGTATTAAAACGTAGTATGTATATCATAAATGGCTTATTGAATGATATTTATCATAATTATACGGAACGGGAATTAAATAAATATTAACTGGAGAGTACAACCGAACATAATGCTGTATTATTGTTCTGTATAGTGACAGCGGCAGTAGAATTTGATAGGTAAATTTCCTGATATGATGAGCTCGGAAATACAAACTATTGATGGCTTAACTTAATACTGCTAAGTTTCAGTACACAAAACTTATAATTCTCTGTGTTTTGGTAATAAATAATTAATACGAAAATAACAAAGTAGTTTTAAAAATCAAATTCGACAATTGCAACTACAGTAGAGTTGATTTTTGATACATCTATTTTAAAATTCCCGTTTAATATGCGCATTTTTAAATTTGAGTGTCGTGTAGTTCTAAGTGCAGGGGTTTGTCCAGCTCTCAAGTCAGGGTCATGTAGTAGAAATTCAATCTTTTGTTGTCAATAAAATTTAAAAAAATATTGTTGGTCGAACCATGATGGCATGGATGGTTGGTCATGACATGACAATGGTATCGTTGGATAGAGAATTTAAGTTCGATTTAGTCATAACAACATGAGTGAGAAAATTCGAGCAGTTTTGACCCAGAACGCGAAATTTGAATATCAGACACTTAGGTGCAAGGTTATGCCAAAATTTCATGTTTTCCGTCCCATTCTTGCTCAAACAAAATGAGCAAGAGCGCTCATTTTTACATCGTTTCAGAGAGAGCTAAATGAAATTTTTAGAAAGTCTTGATTTCAACAAGTTTTAGATTTTTCTTTGTTCTCTTCTACAAGAATTTTTTCTGGATAGCCTTTGTCAATAATAACAATAATTTGTCAAACTGTGATTTACTTTGACGCTCCTTTCACGAATTTGCGGATATGCGATTAGTTCTGGGGAAATGTACAGTAACATAGCAGAAGCTGCAAGAGCTCACGCCAACAAAGGGCTAGAGACAGTGGATTGACTTCGGGAAGATAGTGGACTACAATAGATGTTCAGGTATTGAACATAGTTGCAGTAGAGCCTTCCAGGGCCACTCAGAGCACAACAACTGACACTTTTCCAGGCACCAAATAAATATCTACCGGCTACATTCGTACCACGTATGTAAGATACACACAGCACAAGGACACATTAAACCAATGGATTACTGACCACCGGTACCAATTGAGCAGGAGTTAATTAACCGAATACCAGGAGCTTCTCGATAAGAGTGGATAATAAGGAGTTACACAGGCTCTAGCTTGTTTGGAGTTAATGACTCAAATGTATGGTTTATTTGTAAACATCAATTCGAGGTTATGGGGACAGTAATTGACATTTCGAAAAAGTAAGTTCCACATTCAACGGATGCTGTTGAATTTACCCTTCATCCTTGTCTATTTTATTGTCACTTTCTGTATAATTTGATGGTTGCCAGAGTTTTTTATAAGAGATAAGTTAAGAAAACGTATTTACTTATTATACCTGTGGCTGTAAAATGTCTTATTGGTTATATTATTATTATTTACATAAAATTCATAAATATGGGAGTGAGTACAAAACAATAAACAATTACAAAAGTACATAGAAATAAGCTTTTTACAGCCCGTTCGTTGGTTATGGACATATAGACCCCAATAAAAATAAAGTATGCTAATTATAGTCTAATTAATTGTAAATTAATGAAATGATAAAATATTTATGGAAACCCTCAGTTAACTGAATATGTGGACATTTAGATTAGATTTAGATTTGATTTAGAAACTACCTAAAACTAATCCATATTACTAACTCGAAGAACAATTGGCTTGTTATAAACAACGCATTGGTACTCGCAATTAAAGTGGATATTTATCGAACGTTCTTACTAGAGATGAACCGCTACCAATTTATGTCGAGATAACTAAAAATGAAACTAGTTTAGATATGAAATTTCCGAGTAAAAGCATTAAATATGTGGATACAAGGTAATGGACTAGACTTGAGTGAGTACTCAAGTTTTAAAAAAGGTATTTGAAAACAAGGCTCTCAAAACCTTTGAACTAGAGCGCAAGGAACTCTGTTGATTTAATTGGAGTTTCAAATGTGGTTACATAAAGATATCAATAATATCAAAAAATACATACAATAATAATTAAGATTGCTTGTGACATATTTGGTTTACTTTTATACTTTATATTCCTGCAAAAAAAATGTCTCAAATAATCAGTCTTATTGTCGGGGATCGGGGAGCTTTTTACGGAGGGATCAAAAAAGTTTAAAAGATTATCATATGTTTGAACCAGAGCTAGAAGGGTATGATTGTTTGTGCTAAATTATTGTAATAACATTATTAATGTAGTTAGGAAGTGTTAAATACAGGTGTTCGCAGATGACATCATGTTTTTTGCCAAAGGTAAAACAGCAAAGGACACAAACGAAGACAGCAAGGATATGCATATAAGCAATGCTTCTACAATCAATTGTTCACTGCACATTCTGTGCATACGCATACGTATGCTGTTATAGGTAGTAATTTTCAAATTGACCGCGCTTATTCATTGGCGGCGTTGCTAGCATTCTGGTCTCCTATTAGCCGGTTCTCCCAAATTTATCCCGTTCTTTATACAGGGTTATCCATTTTATGCTTGAAAAAGTGAAATAAAAAAAAACACACAAAATATTCAGATGGAGACGAAAATTTTAATTCAATATAAAGATTAAACCTTGCAATTATACGTGAAAACAATATAATTGAAATGTCCTCCACGGGACGGAGGTCCCAATCATACAGGCCTCTATTCTTTTGCGGTGATTTTGAATGACTTTTCGGCACATTACCGGTAATATCTCGGTCATAACTTCACGGATAATTGCTTTCAGCTGCTCAAGAGTTTGAGGATTGTTGGCGTAAACACAATCTTTCGCATAGCCCCACAAAAAGAAATCTAACGGTGTTAAGTCGCAGGATCTTGCGGGCCAATTGGCATCACTCAATCTCGAAATTACGCGTCCTGGAAATGTCTCTTACAATAGGACTCTAACTGCCAATGTTGTGTGACTCGTTGCCCCATCTTGCTGGAACCACATGTCTTCCAGATCATAATCTTCAATTTCTCTCCAAAAATAATCGGTTAACATGCGTCCATAGCGCTCAGATTTGACTGTCATGGCTCTTCCTTGATCGTTTTCAAAAAAATACGGTCACTTTTTCAGGGTGCAAAGGCATTACTGCGATCACCTGAGGATTTTAAGAGGCCCTTATACGGCTGTTCTGTTTATTCACGTAACCACCGACCGAAAAATCGGCCTCATCGCTGAAGAAAATTCGGTTCGAAAAATCATCATCAACGGCTTGCTGTTCAATCACCCAATTTGCGTATGTTCTGCGTTGCCCAAGGTCTTGAGTCAGTTGGACTTTGTACGGATGGAGCTTCAAATTCAATTGCAAAATTCGCCCCAATGAGCCGTAAGACAAGCCGAAATGTTGAGCACGTCGGGGAATCGACAAATTCTTCCTCCACACTTCGAGCAACAACAGCGATATTTTCAACTGAATGAATGTTGCGATGATGCACAGGCCTTACAATATCAGTAACCGATCCAGTCTCTTCAAAATTTTTCTATTGTGTTCGAAATTGTTTGCTTTGTGGGTCGATTATGTCGACCGAAATCTGCTCGTAAAGCCCTAAACGTTGATACAGAAGAATCATTTTTATAGTAACATTTAATAATTTTTACTCGTTATTCGACAGTTAAACGATCCATATTCCAAAATGTCATACCTTCAACTAAAACGAAAACGCGTCGGATGACGTTTACCTTTGACAGATATCAAATAGCAACGTTTTACTTTCCAAACCTCGAATTGGATAACCCGTTATTACGTATTTCTGTTATTTTTTCTACGTTGAATACGTTTTCTTCGGTTGCATTGGTAGTTTGTGTTTGGGTTCCTTTTCATATAAAAATGTATGCCGAAGAAGATGCCGCTGGCTTTATAACATTATGAGGCCTTTAGTGTAGCGAAAAACCGATAAGTAACCAGCCCATAGGAGAGATTTTCATCAGTGATCCGCGCAAACTAGAGGTGTTCTAAATTACTATTTTTCTCTAACAGGTTTCAACGTTCTAGTTTCACTTTGGTAATAGGTTCCAAAATATTGTTATAAAATTAACATGTTACTTTATATTTTTTCCTTCAAAGCCCGCAATGCTGATTGTAGAAACAGTGGTGATAAATATAAGGCGCCAATTAATCGATTTTTTTGTTTAAAACATATTTATTAAATCTTAGTAACCTCAATAATCACGTACTTTACACAAATTAAAATTAACGGTAGTCAAAAGGTAACTCTGTGACACACACTCACTAACAAGCATTATCATTAATGAAATAGGCAGATAATGCAGATTTTGAAATGTGACAGGCTAGGGCACCCCCAGGACCGGTTTCCAGCCTATTGACTCTCAGCGTTCAGCCTAAAATTAGCGATTCTGAAACTTGCGCTTCTTAATGCCAATGTATTCACATCGGCGCGGAAACTAGTGCTGATGCCGAAAGCTTTTCATTGTTCACTATTCATTAATGTTTAACTAATAATCAAAATTGACCAAGAGGGTACTCTGTGAGATGCACTCACCTGAATAGTAATTATAACATAAACTAATATTAAGGTACACTAACTGTATACGTAGACTTCTGCGGGCACTGATAGCAAGCTCTAACAATTTTCCCTTATTTATTAAACTACTCCCACCCCCGAAGATTATACTATTGAGCGGGATTCCAAACCTAATGCCGTGTGGAGCTTGAGCAAAATTCAATCGTCCCAAGGTCTCCAAAACTCTTCTTGAAATACGACCGTCCAGAACGCATGCATGTTTTTTCCTTTTGTAAGATTGCGGATGGTGAGGAATTTTCTCTTACAATGAATAGAGTTCTAGAGAACCGGTACCTATAGCTGACACTTTTATGCCTGTTTTAACTATTTATTTACTTCTTACCAAACATAGTCAAAGAGTAGATATAATATATTATCTTCCCTTTGACATATTAATGTAATTGGTATGGCGATTGTAGCTGCAGTTTGTCGTTACTTTTTCAGGAACAATACAAGCAATATAATCAGGTGAGTTGAACCGACATGGAATACTTATTGCAAACAAATTTAATGGTTTCGCAGATATCTGAGTTATTCATCGACGACATGAACATCAACATCGATATCAATATGAGCAAAAAACCGCGCTGAGCGAATTTATCTATATAATATTAAGTTATTTATTATTTCTTTGATGAGTAAAGTTAAAGAACATTAGTCAAATGCAAACAACTTCCAAATCTTTATCACGAATAACATCAATGTTGAGAAGAACGAACCCAAACAGCGCATCACGCGAACCGCGTGCTCTAATAGAACGTCGTGGAACGGAAGAGATCAAAAGATCATAATAGAAATGAAAAAGCATAATATTGACATTTGCGGGATCTCTGAGACAACGAAAAAGGGACGAGGAACATCAAAATGCGCAGAATTCATACCAATATACAGTGAAAAAGCAAAACAAGAAAGAGCGTACTCGGCTGTTGGAATTTTGCTGCACGATAAATATGCACAGAGCATCGAATACATCAACGACAGAATATGAAAAATCACCCTAAACACAACACAACACAACACACTTGATAAGCACGTATGCCCCAGACATATCTAACCCCACAACAGAAACTGGAACTTTTTATCAGCAACTAACAAACTTCATAGACAACAAAAATACGAAACACGAAATTATCATACTCGGAGATCTGAATGCACGGATCGGCAACGATGTCATACCAGGTATAAAGCAAAAGTATAACAAATTAATGAAAACGACTAAACAGTAATAGACTTCTACGTTAGAAATGAAGTGCGGATCAACAACACATACTTCGCACATAAAGACCAGCACAAATACACGTTCGAGGCGAGCGATCGATGATAGACTTCATACTCACAAATCGAGTGATAACACCCTCACATGCAGGTAACCTGGAGACTGATCACAATGTTCATGCAATGTTCAAAATTGTTCTATGCAAGATACTAAGATACTACTACAATGTCCACAGCAAACGCAAAAAACACCAGTTCATCGAAAAGCTCTAAACGGAGTGCACAAAATTCCTCTTTGAGAACAGAATTACTAACAAACTAAATGAGTTAGATCTAAAACCAGATTGGGGAGTAGAAGAGAGCTGGCAAGGTATTGAGAAATGCATCAAAAAAGCGGTGGGATAAGCGACTGGAAAGTGTAAAATTAATATAAGCGCGACAAAGCACACCAAACCGCGGCTTTGTCAAGAGGTACAAGAACTCTCCGAATGAAAACGGAAAAGCGCACCGTCAGAAGAAACTCTTGCAAAATATGTCCACATACGGGTAAACGCAAGAATAAAATAAATCAAAAGAGAACATTGGGCTAAAGGCTAAGGCTCAAAGACAAATACGGAAATTGCTTCGAAATAGAAAAACACAAGTTAACGAGTTCGTGCAGACCAAAGAAGTGCCAATAGAGATCTGAAGATAAGCTGAAGAAACGCTGAATTTAAACGAATACCAAACATATACAGGATTATTCACGCTATACAGCACGGAAATTTGCGGCTAAACCGTTTGATTTAAAAAAAGTATAATTGCAGACGCCTACTGGGCGTACATTTTAAAAATGTTTTAATGTACATGGTGTCCCCAAAGCCCTAAAGGTATCGAAGTTGTGTTTCTTTAAATGAAATAAATAAGTATTTGTTTTAGTAGGGTTTATAATACCTAAATCTTAATGTTTTTTAAATAATCCGAAATTTATCAAAATCTAATCTAATATTAATGTGTATTATTTACGTTATGTAAGCGTAATTTGCAGTGAAGTGTAACAAGAGATCATATTTTATATCCCTATGATAACAAACTTACCATGTTATACAAGGTGTCCACAAATTTAAGCTAATCAAATAAGAACTTTTCACATCAAATGTTTACAATTTTTCGAGTTACGACGGTTACCATGTCTTCCAGTTAGCAATAATTATGTGTAACAAGAAACAACTGAGCGTTTTGGCTGTAGAATTACTTTCAAAAAAAACAAAAGTAGAAAAGTTTTTCAATGCGACGTAACCTTTACGGTTATATGCGTTCAACCGAAAACATGCAATCAATGGTTTGAAGCCATTTTCAAATTTCATAATCTGGGCAGAGCCGATTAAAATCGAGAAACAATATTGTTAAACATCCTTTTGAGCTCTCACATAAACAGGAACTAAAATAACAGACCCTGTATAACACGTTTCAAGACGCCGTGTATAGTTGAGGGGTTTTAAAATGCCACCAACTAAAATACTCATTAGTGAGTGTCACCCTGTACATTCATTAAAAAGCTTTATATGACTGTCGTTTACTTGGAGCTCGATGAAATTCGTTTTCGTTTGAAAATTAAAATTAATACGGTGGCACCTCGTATACTTTAATAATCTTTAATTGTAGATTACTCGATAAAAAGTAATTTGTTAAGTATAAAGTCGAATGAATGTCTAAACTTATTTCGCCTTTATGCAATTAGCAAAATATTTTAGCAGGGCATTTCTTAACAAAAGAGAGTTATCAACCACGAACGAGTAGATCTAGATCGATTGTGTACTTTATCTAATTCAATTTAATGCTTTACAGAATATTTGAAGCAAAACACTTGGAATTAATTGCAGGTAATTGAGTAAAAATTATTTCAAATAACCGCAATACACAAAACCATGCTACAAGTTTGTATTAAATTGCGATATATGATAAAAAATGGTCAGTCCTAAGAAACTATTTTAAATTTGTTATTGGTCACAAACACAATATTACAGCAATTTTTGCCAATGAACAAATTATAATACTTTACTACGTCGGAAAATTGCGTTTCTGGTGCTTTTGTAATTTAAAAACGATATTATTTCAAATGAGAAGTAATAAAATAAAGAATGTATTGAAATAAATGCTATAATTTAAGTCGAACGCTAATGGAAATATGGTCAATTTCGATACATACTTCGTTTTGCATTTAACTAATGTTTAACAAAATGTGTTGAACATGAAGCCATCAATTGCTTGCAGTTCTGTAAAGTCAGTTTTGAAAAAAAGATTCAAATTTGATATTGAAAATTACAGGAAAACTTTTCTGATGACGTTCAGTACATAATTTGCTAAGCAAACCTTGATTACAAGAACTTTTATGAATCATACAATTGTTACATACATTTTCACAGAATGTCTCCCTACAAATTATTTTGTATGCTTTAAAGCTATATAGGTCGACCTAAAAGATATGGAACTAATACAATAAACGCCCAAAATCTTAAAGGTACATTTCATTGTGCACTGTTTTTCTTTTTTGGTCGACCATTGTTCAGATAAGCCAGGTCATCGTTAAACTGAATTTTTAAACCCTCCGAGCCGCAAAATGGTTTGTTGAGCATTTGACCTGAGCAAGTGGAATTACCCGCCTGTCACCTCTCCTTTATAGGAGGAGTGCAAGGATAATGTCGCAAAGCTCATACAGAATCTCATCTTGCTCATTTCATTTTACTAAGATGAAAGCAAAATGTTTAAATAATTTTTTTCTCGTAATGATGATGACTTTTAAAGAGATGCCATTCAGAATCATTCAGAAGAAGAGTGGCAAGTTTCGTTTTACATACCCATCACAATGGAGACTAAATATGCTAAATGCTATTATTTTCAACCGCTTCGGTCCTCTAGTTTAAAATGCTACTAATAGTTTCAGATCTAATTTGAAATTTATAACAACGAAATTTTCATCGTTTATAGTGGTCAACCAGAGGTAATCACTATGGTAATTATTAGAATATAGAAACTGAGACTTTTCATTAGTATTATTTATTAACATTTGCGATTCGGTTTCTGCAATTTATAAATGCAACTATTTATAAATTGAAAGAAATATAATGGACACTTGGACATCATGTTAAATCACCGTTACGTAAGATTAATTAAAACTATCTTGAAATTTCGAAAGTAGGTGGCAGGCAGGTTTCACTTTATTTTGGTTTGTGTTCGTTTTTTACCGATTACGCCAAATACTACAGTCGTTCGAGCGAATCTATGTGCCTCTTACATTTTGTTTATTGTTTGCAGTTTACGTTGTTGCATTGTTGAAAAACTTGGTGGTCTGGGTTTATCAATAAAGTTCTTAGACTTTATCTGTATCTGTACAGACAATTATTTCTATTGGGAACTATTCCTCTGTGTTTGTATCTTCTGTCCATTACGATTGTACGTGATATATTTTGTACTGATTTTTCACCATTGTTGACTGTATTGTACGTACTTTATGCTGTAGTATTTTGTTTTGTTTTTTTTACTCGCTTTGTCCATAAAATTTGTGAGTTTATCCGTGGCAACAAAGCGTATTTTGAATTGATTTAATTTTGATATTCTTATGACACGATCAAAGCAATTAACTTCGGTACATGATCAACTGAGGTTCATATTTACACCATACGTTCTCGATTTCCTAGGCACGTTTTTTCTTTTGTGTGTTTTTTTTAAATATTAATATATTTGCTTAACGACCCTACCTATAAAATTAGTTATTGATGATTGATGACATTAAAAAAATGATTTTGCCATGTTTAAACGAGGAAAATTAGATGAGTACGAATTGTCAGAAAACCGGAAACACACAAGTAATATGTTCGCCACAATTGCATTTTAATTCAGTTAGTATTATCGGTTCAAACAAAAATAATGCTGTAGTGTAAGCAGAAATATTCAAAGCAACCGTATAAAAATGTATCGAAAAGTTCATTATTTTTGCCATTTGCATTAAATCTGCCATTTGCCGTTAATGTATTCATTATAACAAATTGTCGAAATAAAATACAATGTGGTTTTAAAGTATACGTTGTATAACTAAATTAAATTATTTGAAAGAGACAGGCAAATAAATTTAAAAGTTTTTGGAAAATATGTACCTACTCATCATACAATTTAATTGAAATCGCGAATTTTACACCAAATTTCTTGAGGTTCAATAAGTAAGTACAAGAGTCGAATGCTATAAAATTTCACACCTAATACGGGTGTATTAGCTCACCGATGCCAAACCTTTTTTCTTGAACAAAAGTTTTACTTGCAGTTTTATGAAAAATGTGATTTTAATTTGGCGTTGATTTGATTGATTTTGAATATAGCATATTAAAAATGTACCTTAATTTTATCAAGTTGGGTGTCGATCGCTGACCATGGTGACGATCTGGTCAAGCACAAAAGTTGACTTTTAATAATAAATAAAAAAGTACTAATTTTCAATAATAACTATGTAATTATTATGGTAACCGTATTAATCGCAGTCAGTTATTACATAAACCGGAAAATTGATGTCAATATATTTAAAAAAATCAATATGTATTTTAAAAGCGTAGACTGCATAGTTATATACCTACATATATTGCAATAATTGATGCTGTCTAGTTAGACAATCTACTAGAAATTTATCGCTAGTTCAATTGTGATATAAATTTTACAAAGAGCATTTCTGATAGATGAGACTGAATATTAACTACATTATGGCAAGATCAAAGCCACCTTATTAAGTATGAACAGAAAAAAACATTTAATTATGCAGTTCAGATCAAGTCAAAGACGTAATTTTCAATACCACTGCAAATCATAAGCTTGAAATTTGCTTTATAAATTGTACTTGTTTCAATCAAAACTAGAATATAAAAACTAGTAAATATCGCTTGTAATGAAGCGAACTCCGATTTACTTATAATTTAAAGCAATATTCTTTACGAAAATATAAACATTTAAATTAAAACTGTTAATGTTTGTTGTTGATATATAACGTAAACTTAAAAAATTGGTGCATTCATACAAATTAGTATTCTGACTATCAAAACTACAATGTATATTATTTAAAAAAAAAAAAATTGTAAAAATGCATGCAACTTACAAGTAATATGAAAAATAGGAATCCAGATTGGCCGGTATACGCTCTGTCGCACGTGGAAAACTGTTACAGTACGGTTTTCAATCAATTCAAATTCACGACACTCAACTCCTTACTACCTGGAGTAAAATTGTCTTCTAAATATCTCAGGTGAGTGCTTTTAGGTATCGTATCTCGTTGGGAGCACACTGATCTCGACTGATTATAATACAGAGACGGGCTAGCTTCCACCCACTAAGCACGGAACCTTTTTGAAACTTTCTATCAAATCTCATATGGACAACTTTTGCAACATTTAAAACCAATCATTTTTTTATGGTTTTGATTGTTCCTGATAAAGTTTCAAAAAAATGCGATGTCAAAATGCTAATTGGATTTGAGTAAACTTAATCGTTCAGTTATTCTGCTCAACATGTTTTGCAATTCTTGCACTCCTTAAAGTTGAGTTTTGAAATAGACGTAGATTTCAAGATGGCAGTAATTGTTTAATTTCGTTCTTCGATTTCGTCAATGTTTCAATCTCTAATGCAGTTCTGGCATCTTCTTGCAACTTAGAAATTGATTGGAAACTATTCTTTAGGAGATCTCGAATTAATTCAAGACAATTGAAACTTTGAGAAAAAGACCTTCTAATACCAACTTGAGGATTTTGTTTGTTTAAAAGAAACTGAATTAGATATTTTAAAAATATTGTTCCAACTAACAAATACAAGCAGTGAGTGCATTAAAGATACATTCTGAAAGTACGAAATTGGAAAATATTGTGCGTTTTACAATCACTCTTTTAAGGCAATGTATTTGCAAATAGTGAAGGTTTTAACCAGATGGGCGGATGGCTCAATAAAAGTTGGATTTTATGGGAAAATATTATAAAATATTCTGCAACTCAGTGTACTTTAACAAAATTTTAAATATGCTTTACTCAATGACAAGTTTTGAACATTAACTAATAAATTTGCCTCGCTTAACAATATCTAATAGATAATTGATTAAAATCTAATTAAACGCTAATGCTTTCCAAAATATAAATAATCCGGTACTGGCTTACATATTTCATCAACATCTAATTTAATATTGACATCAAATAATCAAAACAATGGAACGATATCATAATTACAGTAGTTCCCATATTTCGTACCATATGCATTGTCCTTACATTATACGAGTGTAGCATTTTAAATAGTTTTTAAAAATATTCAACTAGCAACATGAGAAACCATATCTACCGCAAAAACCCTATGAAAAATTCAGTTTAACGATAACAAATGTTTATTAATCAGTCACCCAATGTGGTACTTGCAAAAAGGTAGTTTTGCTTGGGAAATTCTATCGCACGCATTTTGCATAGCATTTTATATACAAGGTATGTGAAGGGCCCGATGCCTTTCTGATTAAAATCCATCTCGACTTAAAATTGAGTCAGCAAATGCTGGTTATTGTATTAGAGGATGCTGAAGTTTGAGCAATAGTTTGAAAATCACTTAAAGTCTCTTAACTATCGATTTAAGTTCTTTGTTGATGTTGGCTGCGGACCCACAGCAACCACTAAAGTCAGGGAATTTGCAATAAACAGCTTCACAGCAATCATCCACCGGCTTCAATTGTTCACAAGTTTATAAGCACACTTTTTATGTACTACACAGGGTGATTTAAAATTGGCGTCATTCCTTTTAGGGGGTTATAGGGGCCCACTTGGAGAGCATACTTGCTTCTTGAGTGATCATAGGTATAGTAAGTTAAGGAAAGCTTGCATTCACGGGTTCCCTTGAGCCTGCATTTTATTGATATTTTTGGGAATCGTATTTCAGTATGCACCATTCATTAGCCGTATTCTGATTGTGTATCGGTAACTTGTTTGTGTATTTTTAAAATAATTTTCCGGGAATACGCTTAGTGTTTCTGTTTTGTTCATTTTTTTGAATTGAAATTGTTTATTATGTATTGTGTTAAGCGACCGAAAATTATTTTTTTGTGGAATTTCTTTTCTGCATTAGATGATAATTCTGCAAAATGCAATTTATGTAAAGCAAAATTATCTTTACAAAACTTTAAAAAATATAAATTACAAATATTTTAAAATTGTTTCTGCAAGTGACGCACAATTGCCCATCGCCTTGACGCTGCTATATCACGAAAACGGCAACCGCAAGTGAAATCACATTCACTTTCAAAAGTTTTTTTGAGTTTTTCAGTTTTTCAAGAGTTTCAAATCAAGTTTTAGCTCATCTCTAAACTAGAGCGGTTCAAACAAACCGCTCTTGCTTCACGCGTGGCGCCGTGATCCAGAAATTGCGACGCAGTGCGTGTCAGTTTGAGCATCACTTTGCAATCAATATGAATGAATTGAAATGGCGAAATACTTATATAAATCACCGAATATTTTTTATTCATCTAAAATACCCATTGACAATTTAAAATAATATCAGAATTTCCTTATTAGTTAACTAATTAACTCCTTTGCAATGTCACACCAAGTTCGAGTTTTCAATTTGGCTTTCAGATAGCCGGTATGTTTTGTATCTTACAGCTCCTAATGTTATATGAACAAATATTTCAATTAACCCCTTTTCTGCAATTTAAATAAATTGCAAAAATCAGTAAGTATTGAATTTGTTTAACGCAAGAATAATATGATAATTTCCATATTCATATTAGTCAGTCTAATAATTAGACATTGAATTTAATTTTCTTTTGAATGTAAAATATATATTTTGTTGATGCTCCGGAGGAATGTACGTAGTTTCGCCACTGTTCTCGGCAGCGAAAGAATTACTTTTGCCCATTACAATGACGACAATTTACCTTTCCGCCCATTTCCCCCAAATTAACTTTTGTTCATTCGGTGTGGAAATTAATAACTTTCGCCACTCACGCTTCTGACAGTGTGGCTGTTTGCCTCTGACTATCAGCTGACAACAGTTTTGACAACATTTTAAAAGTTTTTTTAAAACCTTATCCCTAAAATTGTTGACATGTAATTTTTCAATATCTATTAAGATCCAGATCTTCATCCAAAGAAATCGAGTATACTTTTATGCATTGTAATTTACATATTCTAACGAAAGTAGAACAACAAATAAATATTTACAGTAAAATGTACATATCTAATCAATCTTTTGATGGGCTAATAAAATTTTACTCAACTACGCTACAAACTCAATTATTACTAATGCAGATGATTCGTCGCAAAGATTAAATTATATTACTGTTTACACAGCAACTCTATGTACTCTGGCAAGGGATATTGGAAAAATAATTACTAAAGTGTACCTTATAAACCGTTTATCGAAATGTAATTACTACTTGAGGTTTCACTGTTTTATAGAATGCGCATAATAAACACGTTAATTAACTTATACAATTTGAAATTAAAATTTAGCATTAAAAATTAAAAGTTATTTTCTACGTAGAACTACATACTGTAACACTACATGTAATATGATGCAAATGAATGCAAACTTTTCAACATTTGGATGAACAACATTTTAAACAGACACACGACGCGCTGATTCATTGCATAATCGGTTGCAATGTTTTATAATCAAATCAAAATCAAATCGAATTAATCAGAATCAACAACAAAAAAGTAAAGATGCTTTGGAAAAAACTCTCTCCTGTAACTGAAGTTGGAGGAACGACATTAAGACCTAAACTTAGGAGGATTATTGTAATTGTACTTTTCCAGTTACGGATAACAGCCCATATTCATGGGATACCCTGTATAGTGAAAGGTTCAATACTATTTCCTCTTAGATGGGTATTGAGCAAATCCAATTAAACGTTAGCAAATAATACATATATATTAAAGAAAGAGAAATAAGTACTAAGGAAGTTATAAATAAATACTAGAAAATATAAAGATATATTCAGCTACAGTCAAAAGGGCCACTCTATCGGACACTCACCTTGTACTTGGACCAACGAACGGGGCACAAACACTAATTATGTCCATCAATAAGCAATTTTACGTAGGAAATATCATCTTATAGAGAAGGGAAAACATATGGAATCGATCACATTTTAAGCACCTACTGTTTTAGCTATGGGACACTTGTTCATAGCTTTGGTTTTTAATTTAATGTTTTCTCACCTGAAATGAATCGTTGGTATGTTAAGCGTTTAAAACGGTCTATTTTTCTTATCATATCTAAGTACTACGAGGACATATTAAATACGGTTCCATATCGGATTACCGTATTGGTCACATTATGTTTTGTTTTATCATTTTCTGCTGGGGAAACCCATCCTTAAAACCAAATATTAAGACGAACCGCATGGTCTTGCGAGGCTCTTCACGACTCTTGCGAAGTCTTGGTCTTGTTCTTGATTTTTTTGCAAGACTAACACCAGTATCGCCCATCTCTAACTAGCACCACGAATTAAAGTAGAACACGTTTTTTTGCAGTTAGCCATCCATCAATTTGAAAAATTAAAAATATTGTTACATCGAATTTGCTTTACAGTGAACGGTTGTTTTGTTCTTGATGATATTATCATGTCTTCGTATTTTTCTGAAATGTAAATTCAATTGTGTCACTTTACACAACCAAAATTCCTGTCACAGGGCCAAAACGAATGTTCTTTTATTGGAAAATAATGGTATATTTTATTAAATCGCCTAATAGCCTGCAATGCCAGTAAATTCTGCCCCGCACAACCATCGGAAAAAACTGCGTATACCAAAAGCTGTCCAAAATTAATAATCCTGGACAGAAATATGTGGAAGAAGCATTTTTGCATATAGTCAAAAGCGAGAGCCACGACGTCAGAACTTTCGTTACACATATTTTTGACCGATTTGATTTCATTATAAAACTTTTGCCACTCTCTTTGTATTTACGTTACGGTTAATATGTTTAAGCCTGGCTCCAAGGTTTTCACTTTCCGAGCAAACATCAACCTGTGGTCTTTCAAATTTAAGATTGAAGTTTTGAAATATTCGATGTTCTTTCTTGTTTAGGGGTTTCACTTCTTTCTCGATGTCCTAGAATGGGTTAAACTTCCACCAGTCCCTGTAAATAGTATAGTAAGTATCTTGCTCGCTTTTTGGCCTACCGTCGTATAGATTAGCTATTATTTATCTCTTTTCCTCCTCAAAGCTCGCATTGACAGTCTCATTAAACGTTAATATGCACTTGCTCATTTTGTAGTTAGTATCTGATTAACTCGTTCCACTTATTATTTTGGTTAATTCATTTCGTATTCTTAAAGGCAGCCCGTTTTCACATTTATTCCTTCCTATGAAGGCGCGTACAGACATGCCAAACATAACACAGTAACGCAACACCGTGGCGTAACATTCGTTGTTGCGTATCGAAGATACGATGTTATTGAACAAAAAGCGCAGTGTATACGTATCATCATCACACAACCTTTTTCGTTCCATCAGTCCATACAATCATGTTCATCAACCTCCGCGTTGAAGCGTCCATTCTTCATCAACATTCCACATCATAAAGACATTATCAAAGTTTTTACCACTAGAACCATTGAATCTGGATTTGAAGAGGTAGAAAATCTTGTTACTTGCCCCCATGTATAGTCGAGGGAACACCATAAATCATACCAATAATAAAAAATATGTAAGTATCGAAGTGCCGGCACTGTGCATTTTGATTAGGCTTACTAATCGCCGATTAAACTAATCCGGGGTTTGACACATAGGTGACCGATTTAATAGTAAGTCCCGGAAAATTATGGAGACAAAAATTACCAGACTTCAAATTTTTTGCTAAATAAATAAGCTACAAATTCATTAGGAACGTTATCTGAGTAATACATTACTCAATTAGACTGATACAACACTCAATTAGACTGATACAAGACTCAACAACTGATAAGGAAATTTCAGTGAGCGTTTTCTTATACTACTTTAAAATAAATTTCAACCAGTATATAACGGGTTATGCAATTCGAGGTTGGGAAAGTAAAACCTTGCTATTTGATATCTGTCAAAGGTAAACGTCATCTGTAGTGTTTTTGTTTCAGTTGAAGGTTTGCATTTTGGAATAGGGATAGTTTAACTGTCGAAGAACGCGTAAAAATTATTAAATGTTACTATAAAAATGGTGATTCTGATGTATTAACTTTTAGGACAGTGCTTCCCACACTTTTTTTCTCGTGAACCACTTTTAAAGTTTTACTATTTTCGGTAGACCCGCTGCTGCTACATTTCTACTGTATTCCCAAAACTCCTCAAAAATATCACCCCGAATTGGGGGTGTTAAGAAGAAAAAAAGTAGCACATTTCCTTGTGTCCTATTTATTAAAATAATTCTTGTGGTTATACAAAATTATAAACATTTATTATTACAAACAATCAACAATAAATTCTGAAATGTAAATCAACAATACACTACTTATTCTACTACTTCTCACACTCATACTTTTAATGAGACGTATGTACTTGATGAATTGACAGCAAATTATCAGTAGTTGGTTTCAGTTTTGTAAGAAGTAATCCCAAATCTCCCCGTTCTGTGATGTTCAATCTGCTCCTTTTTTTGTTAACAGGTTGGTACGTTAACCTTTCCTGGCTTTTTGTTCCTTTATTGAAGTTTTGGATCATTTCTAGTATAAATTTTTTACTACATAACTACCCACTACAGCTACACTCAAATAGTAGAATAAATATAATATGATTGATAAATTACAATATACAATAAAACCATGTATAACAAATAGGCAGATACTTACTTTTTTCGGCACTGCACTTCAAGTCACACAAAATTTCGGAAGCAAATGAGTAACGTTTCCTGTGTTGAACGTTTTTTAGACTTAGCCAGTTAGGGCTTTTAGTCTATAGTGCTGGCCAACGAGTGAGCCTGAGTGAGGAAGGGGATTATTTGCCTGAGATTAATCAGTGAACCAAAAAAATAAAAATAAAAAAATGAAAATAGATCCACTGAAAAAGAAGAAGTAAGTTTTGGATAATTTGGAAGAAGCAGGTTCTGTCGTTTGGCCTTATTTATTTGTAATGCGTTTAAATTTAGTTTTTCTTTAAGCCGGGTTTTTGCTTAAGGTGGGTGTTTCCAAGGGGCGTCTGCCATTAGACTTTTGGGAGATTTTAAGTGTATCTTTGGGATTGTTGAGTAACGTTTTGTTCTTGGCATTCGTATTTATACTAATGTAGATTGCAAGCACAGGGCAAGTCGAATTTCATCACTTTGCAGGTCTAAACAAGCATCCCGGACGAGCGGGCGCACGGGCAAGTCTCGACATGTGGTGTACACTTGTACTATTATCTATAGTTCTGTTCAATTATGTGTTTGAACAGAGTCTCGCATATTTTTGAGTACCTACCTAGTGAATGATGCTACCTGCCTACGTTGATAGGTAAATCTAAGCAAAAATTTCTGTTCCATTATTAAAACCAGCTAATTTTTCATCTACCCCCCTTACAACTTGTGAACCCCTGTTTTCTTTTCACGTCTACGTGGACCCGTCTGGTCTCCTATGGACCCCTTGGGGTCCACCTGGACGACTTTGGGAACCTATGGTTTAGGGCTTTACGACTAGATTACGCTCAACATATTCGACCCACAGAGCAAATAATTTCGAACACAGTGAACAAATTTGAAAAGATTGGATCGGTTACTGATATTGTAAGGCCTGTGTATCATCACAACATTCGTTCAGCTGAAAATATCGCTGTTGTTGCTGAAAGTGTGGAGGAAGACCCTAATTCGTCGATTCCCCGACGTCCGCAACATTTCGGCTTGTCTTACGGCTCATTGTGGCGAATTTTGCAATTGGATTTAAAGCTCCATCTGTACAAAGTCCAACTGACTCAAGTACTTAAGCCTCAAGACCATTGGCATCGCAGAACATACGCAAATTGGGCGATTGAACAACAAGCCGTTGATGATAATTTTTCGAACCGAATTTTCTTCAGCGATGAGGCTCATTTTTCGCTCGGTGGTTACGTGAATAAACAGAACAGCCGTATATGGGGGTCTCAAAATCCTCAGGTGATCGCAGAAAGGCCCTTGCATCCTGAAAAAGTTACCGTATTTTTTTTAAAACGATCATGGAAGAGCCATAACAGTCAATTCTGCGCTCAGGCTATGGACGCATGTTAACCGATTATTTTTGAGAAGATTGAAGATTATGATCTGGAAGACATGTGGTTCCAGCAGGATGGGGCAACGAGTCACACAAGACTGGCAGTTAGAGCCCTATTGCAAGAGACATTTCCAGAACGCGTAATTTCGAGATTGAGTGAGGTCAATTGGCCCGCAAGATACTGCGACTTAACACCGCTAGATTTCGTTTTGTGGGGCTATGCGAAAGATCGTGTTTACGCCAACAATCCTCAAACTCTTGAGCAACAAGAAACCCATGTCCGTGAAGTTATGACCGGTAATGTGCCAAAAAGGTTATGCATATAGAAATTTCGTAGTATTTTCACCACTTAACGATTGAAAATGAACCGTCCTGCATAAGCAATCACACGTTCCACGGTATGATTGATATTTTTAATTTGCCAGCTTTCGATTTACAAATTGTAATGTAATGCTTATACTTTACATAACGTATGAAATTATGTTGAATTAATAGTGTTAAAAACGAATGTCCATGTCCACGTCACATGTTCTTTAAAAAAATGATCTAACAGCAATTTTTATACAATTTGTTTCGCTCGTACCAACAATTGATTGAACTCTTACAAAACATTGATTTCAAAGCATAATAATAAATATTTCTCTTTCAATTTAAAAAAAAACTATACTGAAACATTGACATGCTAAGGACAAATATGAGGCATAAGTCAATAGTTTTATAAAGTGGAAGTACGCAACACTTCATGCTTTTTTGTGTATTAAGTAGTTTCGTTCAATAGCTTACCTTTTCAGGGCCGACTTAAGTATTTTTAATCGCATTTTGACCGGTAGTTAATCGTAAAGTGGGTTAAATCGTGAAGCAAGAATTTTCTTTTATAAAATTGTAATATTATATTTATTTTTTACAAAGTTCTTTTTGGGTATTTGGCCTAAAAAATTTTTGTCTTTAAAAAAGACAGAATTTCCTCACGTCTTTTATTACAGATTGATAAATAGTGTTCCTATTTCGCAATAAGAACGAATTATTTATCAAAAAGTAATCAAGAACTATCACCTAGAGGGTATCCTGTGTAACAATAGTAGGATAATATAATATATCAAAATTCGCTCTGATAATTCGTTTGTACAAATTGTCAGTTATGTGACTTTGACTTAATCTCATTGTTTAAATTAATAAAGGTAATGTTAATTAATAATTTTGGTGTAAATTTAATTTGGGTGTATGTTTCTTTGGTCTACTTCAGATTTTAGCATAGGTAACCATGTATGACTTAAATTAAATGAACAGGAAGCAACACAATTATTTTGATTTAGTAAAATTAGTGCGCTTT
>NW_026017110.1:57088083-57125704 GCF_020466585.1 Dendroctonus ponderosae | reverse complement strand
TAAAGACAAAAATTTTTGAGGCGAAATACCCAAAAAGAAGTTTGTAAAAAATGAATCCGCCTCAACAATATAGAACTTATCTACAAATTATATTTATTATGTCGGTTTTTTATATTTTTGCGAGAACCAAAATATGAGTACATCTCAATTTTATGTCATTTGACCAAGATGTTAACTCAAGAATTATTTGCAGCTAAACATTTTAACCAAGGTAATTTACCGAATTCAAAAACAGATTAGACGTTAGTTTTAGAGTAAACAACAAATTTTAAAACAACGCTTCCTAATCATTAGGTTTTAATGCCTCTGGTTTTAGCAGTTTTAATATGCGTCAAGTACTTACTTAAAACAGCATAATTTATTAGAGCTTTCTTCTGAGCATGTGAAGATATAAGGAAATACACAAATATCTGAAGCAAGAGCATAGAAACCACGAGTGAAATACAAATCAAATAGATTTTGAAATTTGATTTTTATCGGATTGTCGCTTTACCCTTCAAATATGGATAAGTTGCCGTGAGTTAAAGAACAAAGTCGGATATTTTTCATATAGTCACAACTAAATTTATAAATGAATGTATTTCTCACAGTGTATTCTTATATAAAAGTGTATAAAATTATAATTTTGATGTGAATTTTCTATCAATGTGCCTCAAGGCGTCCCGTCTCCCTGGCAAACGCAAGGATCCGTCTCCTCTCCACGGAAGACAATTAGTTAATTAAATCCGCTATATGCAAACATAAAAAACTTAATAACTACTTTCTATTCAAATTAATCAAAAACTGCCACTTTTCGCACAGAAATCGTGATTACAAAAAACACAGCAAATCCCCTTTTCTACTTTCACTGTTAGGCGCAAAGTAAGTAAAATCCTGTTGGTACTTACTAAAAGCTGGTTCTAAAAGCGTTCGCGGAACGAAATTGTTCTGAACTGAGCCTGGGGCCTAATTCTGTTCGTTATCGGTTCCGTACTTGTCCAGAACCGATCCTGAATCGTTAAAGCGAACCGCAAATAAAGCGCGCCACACAGCAAGCAAGCACACAAACACATAGATAAAAGCTGAGAATTGATTGAATTGATAATTTAAGGGAAACAGTTGTATTCTGCAACACGGCATGGTGCTGCCATCTAAGTACAAATTTTACCCATTTCAGTTATGCTGCTAAAGGGGATGATCTGTGGGCTAATTCGACAAAAGATTGAACGTGCTGCCGGAAGATATCGTAATATAAACTTAGGTTGCCATTGATTGGCCAATGGAAAAATATGAACTTTTTTCATATTCCATTATCGATTTTCGGATACATATTTAGGTATTATCAACCATATTTAGACAATACCTTAGTTCGTCTGTGATTAAGACATCAGACCAATCTTGAACATTTCATTGGACATAATTTCGATCAAAGTTGCTTCGCGAAGGGGGGAATCTTTCAATAATTTAGGGACCTCTTGCAGGCCTTCTTCCTTTCAAATTTATTTGTTGCAGCCGTCTGCAATCCGTTTGTCTACTAACTAGCTGATGCAACCATCATTCACTAAATTAACTAATTGAAAGGGCTGTTCGGGTGCGACAGACATTTTTTTATTGAAAGCAAAATCTTGATACAAAAATAATATAAGAGACAATGTTCACAAGAGGACGCAGTTTCAGAAGCCTTGACTCTATTATAGATTGAAGTAAAATGGTAAAACACAGGGTGTTTCAATCAAATAGCGAATCAACATTTTTTACTCTTGAAATAATATCCAAAAAAATTAAGCAGTAATCTAAGACAACAAAATTAAATTCGGTTAATTGCTATAAAAGTGAACTTTAGCAAAAAAACTGGTCAGCAATTTTGTTGGAACTAAGTGCATTTTTATGTATTTGTTTTATTTTGTGATTTTTATATTTTACTATCCATAGATGCCAGGAATTGAGTAGCATAATGTTCTACATTCTGTTTAACAGCGCTTTATACAAAACTTCTTTATATTAATTGCGCATTTATTTTGTTCTCATTCTTCACGTTATCCAGCGGCAATGCAAAATTTTATCTAACTATAACTTGGATTTAAAACGAAAATTTTTTAAAATCATTTGGTTTTCTGGAGCTTTTAAGACTTTGTTATTAGTTTCAATAAAGGTTGTACTTTTTATTTCCGAAATAATGTGTTTTGTTTCTTAAAACTTTTATGCTGTATTTGGATTTTATTGGTCAACTTTTTTGAAGCAAACATTATTTCAAAGCAAATCGAAGGAAGGACAAGGGATAAGCGATATTTTGGATACTTTGTCGGGTCCGTTTACGTCTTTTATAGACGTTAATTCACGCTTACGTTTTGTGGCAATAATCATGTCGACGGGACGTGACAAAATTGGTGACTTGACGTACGTTAACAAGTATTTTTTGCGCAATTACGTTCGGTGCTGGCTAGGTTGGATCGCCGCGAATAACGAATAGTTACTTTTTCTAACCGAGCATCTCTACAGTATAACTTTTTTGCCTGCTTCTATGTCTCACTTCGTTTGATACAATGTTACGGCAAGTATCATTTGCACACTTGGGCATGAATAAATGCGAACCCGAATGTATTTGCAAAAATGTTAGGACAATGGGCCATATCTTGAAGCAAGTAGTTAATTGAAAAAATCGTTAATTTTATTTAACTTGTTTTGTCTGTAACATAAATTCATATTCTTAACTTTCAAACGGCCATTCTATTTTATTATAAAAATATTACATTTTTCGCAACTAGGTTCTCGGTACTCAATATCTGAGTTATTTATATTTACGCATTCGTTGCAGCAACTGTCGCATCGCATGCATTTATTGCACACACTCGGTGAACACAATTTTTGTAAGAAATTTTGTATTGGGCAATTAATTGCAAGCATTAGGACGCCTTTTATTTTCGTACAATTCTTCAGATGAAACTCTGTTTTTTGGAGATATTTTAAGTTGCAAGGCAAGGTAAGGCCGATATTGGGGAATTGCTGCCAATATTTTTAGAGGTAACATCGACGTATGGATGTGCAACTCTTCGTAATCCATTATTTATTGTTTTTAAATGGTATTGCATCTCCGTAGTCGAGCACTTGAAAATACACTGGTATTATTATTTTAGTTTAAGTCTGTTGCGGATGACACGATTTTAAGGTCGTTAAGTTGGTCATTTAATTCCGATCATTTATCAAGCAAAATTGCGCTAGCGTAAACAGCAGAGTTGCGCAATACAACTGACCCGAGAGATGCAGCAACAAATCGGTAGGTAAAAACTTAGCTTACTTGGAATGTATTTAAAAAAAATCAATTAAAAGACAACAAAGTTTATACATAACTTTTAGTTTTGAATAACATACATTATGAGAACCCACTCTCAGAAGAGAACACCTTCTATTGCAGACTATTGAAAATATCTGCGACTTCAATCATCAATCAATGTGAAAAATCGTCATGCTTCTTCGTAGCTCTCCACGGAGAAAAATAAGCTTTATCAAGTTGTACTTGGTTGAAAGCATTGAAACAAGCTCATTTTTCACACTTGATAATGTGTTCCACACACATAACTGCCACTTAAAGTTTGATCAATCCCAGAAAAAAATTGATTAGTCCAGTTCAACTCAACCGAGTTCCAATTGGCGTGGTACAACCTGTGAAAAATTGAACTCGGTTCAGCTGAACCGTCGTTGAACTTGCTTTTGTGCAACCGACCCTTACAGCAGTTAACTTTGCGCAAAATTAGCTTTATTTGCAGTTCGGTTCAGAACTGGTTCGGGACTGATCGCATTCGTGTTGATCACTTTTTGGTCTATAAGAATTACTGGTTCTGTTCTCTAAGAACCATAATCATTCAGATCAGTGAAATATTGTTTAGTTGCGGTGATGATCTAATTCAGCATTTTTAGTCTATAAATATTACTGTTCTCTGGCGATCTCTAATAAATCTTTTTTACAAAGGGATTTCTCTGATTAAGAAACTTAACTCGGGTGTAGCTTCAACCAGGATTGCAAAACACGCGTTTCTGTTAATGTGGATTATTTAATCTTATTGTTGACTTAATAACACGCGTAAATAGTTGAAATGCTATTACAAAACTGTGGGGCCCCATCAGTCAGACGACGTTCCGTTAAATTATAGACAAGAAGAATATTATTCAATTTTTCACAATTTTGACAAACTTATTTTATCAACAAAATAACGGACGTATTTTTTAATTATTGTAATCTTTATGCGATATTTATTAATTTCGTACCAGTTCTTTTTAGACACACCTTTATCAGAGGTACCGTTAGAAATTCTTAGATGTCAATTACCTGCTCATTACAAAATTAGAAAAATTGAAATTTAACATTGTAGCTACTTCCGTACCATGCGAGAGATTATTTTTCAAGGCGGGTGCTATCATATACGAGCGAAGAACTAGACGTAAAAAGCATCCGCAAAAAAAGTATTCTTAAATGTTAATACATTTTTAAATGAAAATTAGATTTATTTAATTTATCCATCCAATTTATTATCAGTTGCTTCTTCTTTAAGTAGTTACCTATTATGACCAATGTTTCGTTTTCGTTTTTAGAATATGTTATTTTCAGTTTACCAATGTTAAGGATTATTTTTTTAAATAAACTAAATCATTATATATCATCACGGCTTCTACCATCATGGAAATTTTTTAGTGAAAAATTTTAAAAGTAACATGTTACTTTTGCAACCTATTACCAAAGTGGAACTGCAACGTTGGAACCCGAAAAATAACCGTTTAGTACACCACTGTAAGAAGTGGTTCAGAACATGGCAGTGCTACTTTTCCTAATTAAAATTTATGACTTTATTTTTCTATTCACCCTGAAAGTAAAAATGTCACACATAAGCCATAATCATAAAAAACATAGCAAATCCCCTTTTCTACTTTCACTGTTAGGCACAAGTAAGCAAAATCTTGTTGGTACTTACTAAAAGCTGGTTCTAAAAGCGCTCGCGGAGCGAAATGGTTCTGGACCAAGCCTGCGCCCTAATTCTGTTCGTTATCGGTTCCGTACGTGTCTAGAACCGATCCTGAATCGCTACGGCGAGGAAAGCTATGTACTATAATAAAACATATAAAATCTTTTTTTCTCAGTTGCGCATTGAGCGATATATTTTAGCGATTTTAAAGCCTTAATTATGAACGATCAAGCAAGCATATTAAGACCCTCCTTTTTTAAAAAATGACATGAATGTGTCATGTTATTCAATGTAAATGGGTGTAAAATTCATCATTTTGATTGATTTATATTTGATGAGATGCAGATTTACATTAATGTTAATAAAACCGACAAAAGACAAAAAACAAGAGTTGTGCCAGAAAATAATTAAGGGGGTGCCATAATAAGGGAAATGTACAAGCTACGTCTCTTGACTGTAAAAGTCCTTGCGGTTGAAAAAAAGACGCGATAATGTAGGAACATAACATCGACGCACTTCTTTAACAAATAACGGCTTTTTGTCATCTAAATTTGATGGAGTTGCGCAAACGGACCCTTTTTCCAGGCTGTCTCTTTAATTTATCAGTAGGTACACCTCGTCAGTGTCGTATAGGTGCCAGTGTGCCAGCAATGACAATTTTCTAAAACTTGGCGAACGGTCTTTGGTAAGTATCTTTCCAGATACTAACACAAACTGTGGACACATTTTGGAATGCCAGACACTTTTATTTTATTTGTTTGCCGCAACACAAAGGGTGATTCATAGAAAATCTCAAGCTTGGGAGCTTTAAGCTAGGGGTTTTAAGGTTAACCCTCCAGACAGTTTTGTTAGATATACGGAAAATTTTGCAAATTGCATTTTATTAATTATAGTGAGTAGTGCGCTTATTCTAAGTTTGCAGTATGTTTAGTTGTGTGTAGCTTTGGAATCAACTTGATGAGAATCAATAATATTTTTTTGTGCAAAAATTATATATTTACTTTGTCCGGAAAGCATATGGAAATGGCATATGCAGTGCTGGAAAATCAGCTGAGAAGACCTCAAATTTAAATAGACATTATTTATGCATGAACTGATGCACGTGTTCTACCTGTCCTCTTTTCATGTACCCTACGGCTACTCGCTCACTCTCTTGCATTCTTGTTTACATTTTTTGAACACCTCAGGTTTTTCGTTCAGTTGCTTAACATTTATACTAAATTAAAACCAAAGTAAATAACCACTAATTAGAAAAATCTTCCATTAATATTTGAATTTTTATCGGGCCGTGCGGGATTTCAAATCAATGGTATTTTCCGTAATTTTCCGGTCATATATGGGGATAGGGGGATAAAAGCAAAAGAAAAGGATGGGGAGGAAGGTAGCAGCGCAAATCTAATTAATCGCTAAGGCAACGGGGAACGTAAAGAATTAGTATTTTTGGCTAGGCGTGTCTCGTGTCTGTCACTTGTGTCTTAAAATGAAGGTTGCGCGACTGGCCATTTTTCTGACCAGTGGTCTTGCCAGTGTGGGAGGATTATTGATCCGTTTGGCCATGCTGGAAACACACGCACTCACACACATATTCGTACTACTTACTAAACTAAAGGCCTACTATGTTCATGGCCGATCGGTCAACTTTGCCCGCCAACAACTTCCCCTTCGCAAGATTCGTGGCCAGTAAAGCAATAAGAGCCAGGAGGGTGTTAAAAGCAGTTTCTTTTATCATGTTTATCATACAGCCACGATATTTTACTCTTTATTACTGCGGACGCTTTCACATTTTACTCAGACTTCGTTAATATTTTCCCATTTTATTATCTACATTTTGTGTTCATCTGTAGAAAGAAATCTTACTTGCAACAGTGACCTCTTTCAGAGCTAATTAAATTCCACGTAATACTTTATTTAAGAATATTAATTATTTAAAACAGCTACAAATTAGCGATATAACCTACAGTGCGCAAAGTTGCCTGATCATTTTTCTCTTAGGATGTAATACAGTCTTTCGTTTCCTTCAAATGCCCCCCCTTTAAATACGACAAGTTCTAAGATAGAAGTTCAATTTAATATTATTCAATAGACTGACAATATAGTGCTCAATCATACATCATTGAATAGTTGTAGGTACTAGAACATCGTAAAAATAAAGGTGTCCAAATCGAAGTTAAATATTCCAAGAAAGGCTTCTTAAACATGTAACTTCCATCCATATTTCTGAAATTTCAGCTCAAAGAGATGATATTGTAGCTTCGATATGAAAATCAGATATTTTAATACAAAAATATCAAGTTCAAGGCACGTATTAAAATATTTCATAAATTCAGCTACGTTCCAATCTTATGATGTAATAACTACAATAAAAATTTGAAATGAAAAAATTCCCAAACCATTTTTAATATGATCCTAATTTAATAAAAGTAGAAGTGTCCCGTTTCGTCATCTGAAATTTTTTGAAAGTGAATGAAATCGTACATAGCTTCACGTTATATTGCTGAGTCTCTTTCTCCCTGAATTTCTCATAAATTCATCTCAATTTTAAATAGCTGTGAGGAAAATTATATTGTGCTTACTTTAAGGCATTCAAGATCCTTGAAAATATTAAATTAATTGAATCTTCTGAAAACAGTTTTTCTCATATTTTATTTCCAACGTTTTTTTACGCTTAAGAAAAATTCCAGCTGTGACCAAATCTGAGATATTTTGGAAGCATTTTATTACAATTATGTCTTCAAGGTCTGGTGGTTTGAAATTGCAACAATTAAAGTAATGTTAGCGCGATTACACATGTGTATTAAATAATAAACCACACCTATTTTTATACTATTAAAATGTATACACTTTCGGTCATTTAACTTTTTTAAGTCCCACAAATGACCCCTTGTATGAAGGTCGAGTTTTGTAAAATTTTCGAAGGGAATATATTCGCGGCACACCTGAAATTATTAACTTATGTTCGCACGTCACTGCTGTGTGTGACTAGTCGACCTGAAAGTGTTCGTGTAAAATTTTAGTCGATTTCGTGATTAAATGAATTATTATAAAATTTTCGTATTTTTCATGCTTTATTACTAACCAAAACTACCCTTATTATAGCAGTACAATTTTATGCTGATTGGCGATATCCGGATCAATACCAATGTTAAAGTAGTCCAATTTTCTAATATTCCAATTTGTAAGCAATCTATTTGCATAAAACCTACATTAATATTTTTTATCTACGCAGTTTCTTGAAAAGTATTTTTAATTTATTGCCGAGATACTTATTTGTAAAAAGCACTAAATATTGTATATTTGTAATAAATATGATCTCAAGGTATCACAAGTACTTCCAGTCAAATGAAAGCCAAAATCATTAAAAATATAAAAAAAATTTTCAACAATATTAGCTTTCACCCTAACGCCCTGGTCTCCATTCGTAATTATGTATCCAATCTAGCCTTTTTAAATGATCAATATTTTCCCTACTTCCAAGAATATGTTGCGTTTTATTTAAAATTTATGCGTGCCATACTAGGCTTCATTTCCCTTTGTTATTTCCATAGGTAAATACAGGTGGTTTTATTAGGATAGAAACTGTTTCTTATCTCTTTTATTAAATATTACTAAAAATAAAATCGATTTACTGTAGGGTTATTCAGTGCCGTACACGTTTTATGAATAGGGACCAGAATGTTATTTTATTAAGTTGAAAATTATTAGGGCCTTTAATATATTTGTAAATTGATAAGAATGATTAGCATCGACTTTTCATAAATACTTACCTTTGTCTGGTTTTGCCCTGAATAAAGGGTTTTGAAGAGAAGTACTTGGCTTTATCGCTTCAGGTTAAGAAAAAATAAATCATTCAGATTCGTCATGTCACAGTGCAAAGGTGCACATAGTCTTCACATGGGTACAGTTTTTGAAGCAACCCCTCTCTCCTTGTGAGATTGACTTCTGAGAGTGTGCACATAAATGCGCGTTAAATGATAAGTAACAAAAGGCGTTGTATATTTTGCTATTTCAGTCTTCTAATTTTGATAACAGATTTTTAAAATGTTCTAGTTAAAAACGTTTATAGACAAAGTATATTAAATTGTTGAAAGGCTTAGATATTGAATTTATGTTACCAAATTTAACAATGCAAATGGTGATTATATTTTATGTTAAATCATGCCAGATCTATTTCTTACGTAGTCCCACCGGTCACAATGTTGATTTTGAAGAAACTGAGATGCTTTGAGCTATTTCAAAATATTCATCTTTCTTGACAATACCTTTTAACACATACATTACATTGACAACACCCTTTACTAGTACATAACAGACTATCAATTTCGGTCTACTTGCAAGTTGCTTAAGCAATATTTGGCAAAAACCAGCCGCTGTGCACCGAGAAATTGTCAACGAAATTTGACGAAACTGATCCTATTAACCATAAGGTTAATATTAATCCAAAGATACTGCATAAAGCGATGTTAAAGGATTTAAATTCATTTTGTAGCAATTGTATTCGTTAGCTCGGCTAATTACAGGTTATTAAAGGAAATTGTCAACAATTTATCTCGAATGTATCTTCATATATATAAATAATCTTTATTTCCTATAGAAAAAGGCTATCGACCCAATCGGTCTTTCTGCCCTGTATCTTCATTAACATTTTGAGAAGTAATTGTGTGTAAGTGAGAAATAAAAAAACGTTTTAGTTATTTAATAAATTAATTCTTCAAACATACCAACCTTCTCGATATTATGAATTAGCTTAATTCACACTACTTTATTATTTGTTACGTGGTTTAGTTCTCTTCAAGGCTTCAGCACTGAATATTGGTAAACGAATATGAAAAAAACCTCAATAATGTCTCGAATCTGTACAAATTTTTCTTTCATACTTTGTCTCCTATTAATACATTTCAATTATATCTGCTTGAGAACAATTTGCACTCTTTTTCAACAATTTTTGTTCTAATTCTCTTTGAAACCCAATTCACATAAATAAACAATTAATTACTACTACTATGATTTTGCAAAACTATATTCAAAAAGAAAATCGTTCATATCTAGAACATTGTAGTGATCGAAAACCATATACATATTTCTATAATTATTAAATTGTACGAATAACTGTATGATCAAGCAGAGATAGCCTGCGAATCGATAAAATGAAAACTGATAATAGATAAGGGTTTATTGTTTATGTGAATTAAAACCAATCAAAAAGCTGCTTTTCTTGGAAAATAGGATAAGCCGGGTGAAATTATTATTAATTTTCCGAGTTATATAAATTAACATATCGCAGTTGTTGGAGAAAATAATTAGCACGCTAAAACTTATAGGGAAATATTACCTTGAAAATTCCACGTGATCAAATAACAACTGTTCGGGAAATCAGAAAAACAGCAAACAATTAATCCATTCCATATAGGTTTATCTTGGAAATGTACTCCTCAATTTTATACGTTGGAAAAATGTAATTTCATTAGTGGGAACTATTAGGAATTTTTTTTAAATCATATCCAATTATACCTACTAAATCCTACGGTGTTGAATGATTCCACACAATATTAGCCTCTATTTATCGACTATTTGTTCATCCTCAAGCTCAAAAATATTAGATTCAAAACTGTTTTCTGGATAGAATTAATTTTCAAACGAAATTAATTCCGTAAACTAGAGCAGCCAACTCAAACCTTTATAATTCAGTGACCGCTACTCAAATTATTAATGAGGTAGCATTAACAACTCGGTTTTCTATTACAGTTGGAGTTTAAGAATATTTATAAATTTTTCCAGGCATTGATGATCATCTGAATTATTTAATTGTGGCACGATAACAACATTGAATCAAATTTATTTGATGCGAGAAAACTTGAATATATTTCCATTGTACTTTAAATGAAAATAATGGCAATACATTGAAATTTAATTTCTATTTCTATACCAATACTACTTGCTTCCCTATAATTAATCATATCATCGAATTTTTGTACAATACTTGACTGGAAATTTAATTTCACTGATCAGTAGTGCCTATGACACTGTGTGTTTTATTATGCATAATAGATGTAAAAGTATATAGAATATTAGACAACTACGACCAAAATAAAGAATGCACCTAATTACTGATCTTAAAACTTTTGCCTTTTTCCTCATTAGAAATAAAGAAGTTATTACATCAGGGTTGAAGTGCGAAGTGGGGGGTGTCTTTTCACTGGCTGAAATAGGAAGGGAATGGAGGGGTAGTTTAGGCTATAGGATTCCGTTTTTCGACCCTTTTATTGATACTGTGCGTGCTGACAGCCTAGGAGGCACATATATGTGTTGTTCTTTAATATTTTCAAAATATGTGCTCGTAAATGAACTAAAAGTGCAATTCAGTTTTACCTATAGCAGGTTAGTACATAATTAAGAAAATTGGACAGTTGAATTGTTTTTGAGAAATGTGTGTAAGAGTTCATATTAATTGTTGCAACAGTAACATTTCATGTACTCATGTTAAGTTTTGCGACGAATTTGGCTACAAAGTGTTTTATTAACATCGGAAGTTGACACGACGTACACTAAAAATGTAATGAAGTCGCACATGACCAAAGTTGATAACTTGAATCGAAATATTGAAGAACTTTTTGAATTTTATTCGTAGACCAACATGTAAACAAACGTATACTCATTAAAATGCATATTAAACGCGCATTATCTTTACAAATTGTAATGTTTAATGATCACATATATGTTTTTACATTTCAATATAAACTCGTTTTTCAAAATATTCCGTCTTGACAAAGGACATCTCCAGTTCTGATCCAAAAGCTTCCCTACTCTCTCAATTATTATTTTTATTAACTCGGCACAAGATAGGAAATAGTCGCATTTAAATATATATACTTGAATGTCAATATTTATACTTGAAGAAAATATTATTAACGGTAATAGAGTTTGATATCGCTAGGGAACTGAATATGTTATTGCAAAAGCAATATATATTATTTCTATTGAAATATTATATATATATAATTTTCATTGCATTAGTTGCAAGTAAAGAATTGATAACTAATTTTCTAAGTTATATATACGTGCATGACAGATAACAGATGCTTAAATTTTGATAAACAGACAAGTCAAATTGACGTAGATTTTACCCACTCATATTTTTTTCCATACCTATTAATCAATATCATTATTAACTTTATAATCAACAGCATCACGTACTTGGATGTTTCCCATATATTTATGGCTGATGTTCAACTGTTTTTCTTTGTATATTGTCAAAGTTATTTGATCTTGAGGAGCTTTAAGGCGACAATAATGACGAAATAAGATCGAACGTAAAAATGATGATGGGGTCAGATTTATAGCGCGTTGCTAATAGAAAATAGTACTTTTCTACAGTTGTATGTACATGCATATGTATGTTGCACGTTTACATTTTAAATTCTGCTTTGTAGTAGGCCTTTAGCATGATCAGAAAGGTTCTTGTAGATACAATAGAAATTTTGTAATATGTTTTGAGCATGTAAATTTCAGTAAAATATCTCTAAACCCAACTTCGCATTTTCATTTCATTTTTTCTGATCATACGAGTTTCTCACTGAAGCATTATATTCTATAAAAGTTAAATAAATATACCAAACAATATTTACACTGTTTTTAGTCGCTTTTACCTCACAAACGTGCAAAAAAATATCGTAATTAAAACATATACAAATGATGTTGATTTCAGATCATCATTCAGCTCACCATTCAATATTTGTGTTAACTATCAATTTGGAAAAATTACAGTTCATCTGATATTAGTTTTGCATTTTGTGCATATACGAAATTGGAGAAAAGAGAATCAATTGGCCTCCTTTTTCGTGCTCGCTTGCTGAATTCATTTTGAGCCGTATCTGCAGATGACTTTAAATCTTACTTCAATAACTTTTCGATTGCACAAGTATTAATGCAGTATTGAAGAAAATACTTTCTCAAATATAAAATGCTAAAAGCACTGAAAATTAAATTATACAAAACCAAATTCAAGTAAATCCTTGTAAATGAAGAGGTCCGAAACGATCAGACAAAAGACAGGGCAGGGCGTACAGTCTGGATCCCAACATTGGATCTCATATAATTTTTATTCACATCTGGCTCATTCATGAATTATTTGACATTCATACTTCAGTTAGTATAAAATTGTTTCCACAGTTTTCAATTAGTATTTACAGCTGGTAAAATCACAGCTGCCTAATATGACTTCGAACTGATATATATGGAATAAAATGCAGTTATTTTGAAAACAAGCCTATTGAGTAAGACAAATAGGCTTTTGTAACAATGTGATAGCGAGTCAAACTGTGCCTGCATAATTGAGCTGATTTAATTAAAACTAGCAGATTTTTATAATCATTTTTGAAGAAATATTAACAATTACGAGACAAAAAAATTATTTTACAATTTTTAAAAATATTAATACAATAACTATTGAAAACATAAATAATTATTGACATCAAATGTAACTGTTTGTTGTTTCTTCCTTCTGTGCGGATGTGAACACATGGGAGGCAGTTATTTCACAAAAATGGTTTTAATCAACTCCTAGACACCTACTCCAATTTGCAAACTCTACAAGTGTACGTGTAATATGTGTACCTAAAATGTCGAATTTGATGCTTTTCAAAGTGTGGTACCTTGTTTTTACCTTCTGCATGTGTACCTATAAGGAAAATCTAACTACTAGTTTTATACACATTTCAAGTAAGGGTTCTAAATGAGATTCTTTTACAATAAAATATATGTATGTTTTATATTTAATGAGCTGAAATCGGTGAAGATTCACCTAAACACTATCGACAGTTTTAGCCCCTGACACACTAAACTTACTTACTTAAAAAACTTCCCATCAAATGAATTAAATTTAGTTAGATATTTATTTAGAGTGATCAATCAGTTCACTGTCACAACACTAATCACATTAAACTATGTACTTAAAACTCGGGAACTGAATTGAACTTTCTAACTAAACCTTGGAAGGTACAGTTTTACCATCAATATTATATGTTTTGAAAATCAGGTTCAATCCCTAAACGTACAATGTTTAATCTGACTGTTAAAAGCTATTTATTTAATGTTACTCTTATAGTACTTTTATAAAGTTATATAAAAGGGATTATGTGGATATAATATGTTGGAAAAACTTCACAATATTTGGAATCACCAAGACTAATCCTCAGTCAACAATCTTTTTTTTCTTTTAGTTAAGTTCTTCTCTAATGTGAGATATTCCACGTTATGGATCCCGCACAGTGATATTTGCAATTATTCAAATATCAATTCAATTTTCCAATGCGCCAAAAGCTACCTTATCTGTGTTCTCTTGGAATAATCGAGCTGCGTGTGCTACTTCGTTATAATATATTTTAATATTATTTGAAAAGACTTCGGGCACAGATTTTTCCAAAAAAAAATTCATAATACTTGATGTTAATGAGCCAACATCGTTGGGTTTCTAAATATTTGTACGTACACTAAATTTTATTAATGACATTTCGTGATCTGCAGTTTTATCATGAACTAGACCGCGAAAAACGCATTATTTCGTAAAACTCCAAATAGTATATGTTTATCTAAAATTTATAAGAGCACCAAAAATTAATGAGTTTATTTTTATTAAGATCTTATTGTACCGGGCGAACCAAATTTAAGTGGTGTGACTTCACGTTCTAAAATAGAATAAAATCTTGATGACAACATGTCGCCTGAAACTACTTTAAAAATATATTAATATTGATTTTTTTTCATATTTTGTAAACTATCTGTGTTAGGCAACTGAACCTTTGTACACATTTTACCAGTGATTAGAGCTATGCTATAAGTGATTTTTTTCCGTAACGTGTCCGTGGCGTACATTTTGGCGCTGCGGGATATTATTTTGGCCCTAGTTTCTACGTGACTTGAGAAAAGAGACATTTGAAAGCATATTTCAAAATGTCAGTGCTTTTTGACACAAAAAAGAAGTTCTTAAATATACGTGGAAAGCTTTAATGAAGGCCACTTTACAGAAAATTAAATTTCCTGATGAAAAATACGATTAAAAAGTAGACAATTATTTTATTGATTGATCTTTAATTTAACTAATCAACGAGAGGACCTTTGAAGGAATTTACTACCGCCGAATTTGCTCGAAATATCGAACACCAAAAATACAACTTCTTTACAATCTGCATTTCGAACACGGTGAGTTTCAGATTGTCATGAAATTTTAAAAAAATTTGAAAAATTTTTTTTTCGGTGCTTTAGTTGATTTTCCGTCAGCGGATATTTTCCACAGACAGAATTCCAATAAAAATAATATGTGCTTCAAAACCGTTTATGAACGTTATTGGTTTAGGCTTTAAGTATCAAGAAGTATAATCTTTCTTGCTTTGTACATTTTCAATGCCGGCGCAATAATACTTTTCATGCTAATCGCTCAACCTAAAATTGTTTTATTATATTTAGAGTAGATAAACCTGCAAAACTAACTACAAATTTCAAAGTTTTATGTGAATGCGCAAATATAAAATGGAGTGTTCTGATCTTTGATTGATCTCATTTTAACTTAGAAAGGAAACCCTATTAAGCAAGCGTTAATAAAACCACACCACCTCGTAATTAAAAAGTATGGATTTTGTTTGCGATGTAATAAAAGCCTTTTTAATTACAAATACGGGTGTTAATAAAGGTTTCTATTATTGCTGCCCCCCGCAAGTGTTCTCGATATCTGCAATTTCCCTTGGAAACTGGCTAAATGGTGAAAAGGGAAAGAGGGATGTTGTCAGCGGCGTTATAAATACTATGATTCATCTACCGTGGAATAAATATCGTAATAGTTTTACGCATATGTACGTTAGTGCATCGTTCATTTGCAATCAAATTATTTACTGGATTTCTTTGCCTTGGTACTTGTGAACTTGAAGTTTAGTTTCAATTAATTTATAGCAATCTTTACTGTACTTTAATGATGAAATGAAGAAAAGTTCTAATTCCATGTTCCATGAAGGATGGTAAATAATGTCTTATATATAATAATACATATTGCATTAATGGCATCTGTTTGTAATATGTTCTTTCATATTATATGGTAACTGGATATTCAAAGCCTCTCTGACTGAAACAATATTGCATATCATTCCATCGACTCCCCAAGACAGGGCACAAATACTAAATATGATCTCTTAAATGCAATAAGTAGGAAATGTAAAAATGCTCAGCTTACAGCCTATATTGGCGATTTATTTGTTTTGGTCATTCCCCTTATGTTCATTTGCAGACCCGGCTATGGGTATACTATGTTCCCAAAATGAGGGAACCCTCGAATGAATCATACTTCCTTGCGATAGCCTAGTCTCACAAATATTTAATGATTTCGCCATTAGCTTGGACGTTTGATGCCGACTTCTCGCTAATATTAGTGCATGTCAAATTATATTTCTCATATTTTAATTATATTTTGTTTTAACAGTTAATTCTTCATTGAAACTGAAAAGGCGATTGATTCAAAAAGGGTTTTCTAATTAATGAACATTATTTTAAAAGTTTGCTGAAGCTTAAAAGCACCTGTGGTCATCACAAAACAATATTGCTAAATTAGCTACATGAAAAGTAATTCTGCTGTGCTTTGTGCAATTGTTTCGTATATTACTCAGCCGTTCGTTTTTTTGAATTGACATGCTAAAGATGTATTCCTTGCTATAAAGCGTTTTCTGAAGAACCAGAATCGTATAGTTAATGCATATGAATAAAATTGAATTCTAGTCAAACGAATAGTAATAACCATCATTCTTATTAACAAACTAATATTTGTATATATTTTAGCCATTATTAAACAATCTTACTACTTCGAGTTCGTTATAATCAATGAAGGCTTGATTGCACTTGCATGTACCTACCATTAAAGATCCACAAATTTTCAGAGCTGGAGATCACCGGTATAGGAAACTTAATTATCAATTGAAAAGTGTTTGCATTTTTATCACGTCTATTATAATATACAGGATATTTGATTTAGAATCGAATAGATAGTACTGAAAATATGTATGTCTAATTTAGCATTCGTTTTTTACGGCAAAGAATGCAGAGTATTCCAGAAGAAACACCAAAACTTTGATCAGTACAACGTTTATGTTAGTCTGTCTATTGCACAATAAAATTAAATTCTAGCCCCGACTGTTCTACATGATACCATAAAAGTTCCTTTTTTAATCGTATTTTCGATCTTCGCAGAATGACCGATGCGTATGGAGAGTCCTACTCGGTATAATACAGGGTGACCCACGAAGATGGGCTGCTATACGTAACTTCGAAAGGACAAATACAAAAGTTCCTAACTTTTCAAGTTTTGCAAAAGCGGTTCTGCTCTACGCTTTCAGGGATACGTTGGATACTTTGTGATGGGACATATTATTTTAATATTTTAATAGACCTTTGTAAATTACGCGACAACATTTCTAATTTTAAATAATTAAATGATCGCATCATTTTTCGCAGTCGTTGTAAATGAAACAAATTTATTTGTACAGTTTAAAACGTTAAAATAATATATCACATCCGAAGGTTCATGTTTTCCATTTTAAAATTTAGGGGTGAATGATGTTCTGCTGAGGCTAAAGAATGGAGTTTTGAGAAAGTCTAAATGGTTCCCATTGACTAATAAATAATCGTGTTCACGATCGGAACAGCAAAACAATTTTTTCATATTGAGGAGTTCGTTCCTCAATAGAATAATTTGTCAGTGAGGAAGGAAGAAGAAATTGTTGAGACTGCAACACATCATTCCCGTAACGTTCAAACGCATTTATTACACTAAATTCGGTCCGGAATGTTTTTCAAATTATATATTTGTAGCCGCGTCTCCTAACTTGTAAGATCAATCTTTTCTCAGAGTAACTTTAAAATTGTAATAAAAAAATCATATTATTGTTAGTGTAATCGATTGCATAATCGGTACTGGTAAAGTGAACGATATAGCAGATATAAAGCTGTTCTCTTAGTTGGCCTTTAGTTATCATTAAACAGTGTCGTATTTATTTCAAAGTTTTAATTTTGTTCGAATGTAGACGACTTTGTCTATCGACATATCGATAAATTATTGGTGTAGAAAGGTATATATTGGTGTAGAAAGACCGGTAAAAACGACCCATTTTGAGAATATTTATGATTATGAGATTCTAAACCGAGTTTCAAACGAATCTTCAATTCGCAGATGTCGAATTGTGCAGGGTGTCGGTGCAACTCAAGCGCCACCGTTTGTTTGTTTCATTTTCGATCAAAAATGAAAATTGTGCGAAAAAACTGCGTTTTTTCCACTTATTGGATTGTTTCTGACTTCAAAAGCGCCTTAATATAGAAATAAAGTTTTTGAGACTAAAGAAAAAAAGATATCGTTAACTAACGATATTTTTAACTTTTTAACAATTTTTAACTAAAAATTGCGACTGCTCAAAATGGACAGAAACTGTCGATTATTCGGATCTGGAGAATTTAGCGTTTTGTTCAAGAAGTTTCGTATCATTCTTAGCTTCCTCCCGATTAAATGCATGTAAATTTAGGAGCAATTTGAGACACTTGCATTTTTTGCGAAAATCAACCACTTGCCTTTGGGAATTTTCCATGAAAAATCCAATTATGTACTTGTGTTTTTGCTCTTATTGCATTGTTTCAACTTAACAACCGCACTAATATACAATTAAAACGTTTTTGCAGTAATAATAAGGAAGATAGTGACGGCTAAATATCGCGACCGCTCAAAATGGGCAGAATTAGCGATTATTAAGGATCTGAAGATTTTAGCGTTTTGTTCAAGAAGCTCGTTGCATTCCACGCTACCTTCTAATAAAATTGATGTACAATTTAAACCATTTTGAAATAATTAATATGTTTGTGAAAAATTCGACGCCTATCGAGTTTTCCTGCACTTATTGGATTGTTTGCGACTTTAAAAGCACCCCAATGTACATATGTAAAGTTTTGAGTCTACAATAAAGTATCGCGACCGCTCAAAAACCCGAAAATGTCGATTATTTTGGATTTGAATATTGTAGCGTTTCGTTTAAAAAGCTCGTTCCATTTCTTGCTTCCTTCTGACGAAATTGATCCAGAATTCGAGGCAATTTAAGATACTTGAATTTTTTCCAGAAAACCGACCCCCACCCTTATGAAATTTTGAATCGATAATCAAAGTTCTATAAGTACGTTTTTTGCGATTACTGGATTGTTTGCGCCTTAAGAAGCGCCCCCAAAATTATATAAAGTTTTTGCGCCTATAATTAGGAAGATATTGACGGTCAAAAATTGCGACCGTTCAAAAATTGCTCAAAATGGGCAGAAAATGTCGATTACATATCTGACTGAAGATTTTAGAGTTTTGTTTAAAAAGCTAGCTGCATTCTTCGCTTCCTTCTAATAAAATTAATGTAAAATTCGAATCGTTTTAAAATCATTAATATTTTTTTGAAAACAATCTATAAGAATATTGAGTAGCCATTCGATTTTCTTAAGTATCCCTCAATGTTTATAATTCTATTAATGAGTGAGAGTGGCTCACAGAGTAACATGGTTATTAAACAATATTTTGGAAAAAACAAAAACTATCCATACCATTTACGACCAGTCGTTAAGGTTTAACCTTAAGATAAAATGACTGTTCATTTTACCTTGCGGTTCCAGAACCAGAAAATTAGTAATAGTAGTGCCGTAGGTAGTTACGCTTAACAGAAAACACTACCTATTGTCAGGTTTCTTCACTTTTTATGTTTTTTAAACTTTTCCTACACGCTTTTTGATTTAATAGAAAGTGCAGTAAATCAAAATACGCACTACAATTGGTCACAATTTCATGAAGCGTTCACGTTTTTAGTTCCTAAATAAAGCAGCCCCGCATAAAGTCAATTTTCTTAATGGCCATATGTTTGCTTGCCTAGTTAGTAATTCTGCTAAGTTTTGTCGTAAATTCATTAAACGCGCAATGTTCAGATGATATATATTCTCTCTGGGCAGGGGCTCTTTAAAAGTGGCTGCATACTGTTTTGTTGAAAACCATCAGTATTTGAACAATTACCACAGAAAACACTGGATCGACCGAAGTAGTCCGATTCCGTGGACCCCTTTGGTTACCCGATCTAATACCTTATTATTTTTGAGCAGATGCGTCAGATAACCGATTATTGAACTACCAACACCAGTGGAAACACAGCAAGATCTGATTGACACTTTTCAGATATATAAAAATAGAAGACATTTCATGCGTTCTTATACTGAAATGTCTTCTATTGATGCACTTAATAGTCTCTAGATTATGGGAGTAAACCCATAGTTCTAAATCACCCTGTATATTTGATAACAGTGGCAGTGGTATTTTGGAAAGCTGAGGCTTTTGAATATGCAGACTTGAAATGTAGAATAGAATATTTCGATATTTCTCAGTAGGAATATCGAAATATGGAAGATGGAGGAATATGAGTAATATATTGCTTTATTTCGAATCTGAGTACTAAAAGCTAAATACCAAAGACCAGCTATATTTTCAAGTCATAGTTTTCTGCTTCTATACCTTTTTGTAGTTCTTCCTCACATTGGTTTTTTAATATTAAAAAGAAAATTTTTTGGGCTTGTCAGTTTTGCGGTTTTTGCTATTTAATATTTCGTCTCGTAGAATAACTTTACTGAATGTATATCAACAGTAGAACCTCATCTACACAGTCCAGTGAATTTTGTGATTACAAAATCAATCATGAAATGGTGTTGATGCGACTTTAATAAAGCAACATTTTAAAAATCACAATTTGTAATCTCAAAATCAAATTCAGTTCAATCTCGTACGTATCAGTAACATGTTGGCTATTTCCAGTAAAGTGCATTAAAAAATCCAACTAATTCTCGAAAAATAATTGCTTTGTCCTTGTTAACCGGCCTTAAAGGTGTATTCAAGCCATAAAAATAAGGAACTGCAGCAGCTGCGCTCTTTTTCCCTCATGAGAATTTATAACAGGCACGTTCCTCTTTTGCTGCATTTGTGTTGCTTGAGTAAATTTTGTAAAAAAATATTGAGCCATATCAGCTAGACATGTTTGACAAAACTCGGCGATTCTCAGCTACAGTTTTGAACCTGATAATGTCTAGAGCTTGATTCAAAATAGCAAAAAATGTATACAGTTTTGCCAAAAACAAAAAAAATACAATTTATTATACGAACTTAACTAAAACAGGCAAAATTACTATTGACTTAATTTTAATGCTAAAGTAAATATGATCAAACCTTGTTCCTAAAGGAGTTTACTAGGGATTTGACTACAGTATGCAACAGAGTAACATGTCAGCCATGTCAATTAAAAATATCGCCATATATAAACCATTTAAATAACTATTTGTAAATAAAACTTGTTATCGAATACAGAAGGCCTGGGAAATATACATGAGAAAAATATGTGCAGTTCAAATTCTTTCCATTTTCCTCGTTTTTACAGTAAACCTCATTTTATTTAGAGGACATATTTTTTTGTTTCAATTGAGTTGTTTTATTTAAACGGATTCTTATAACACAGTTTCCTATCGGACAGTGATTTGATTTCGATAACACTGTTACTCTTTCGTCAACACCGCTGTTAAATTCCATTGAATTGATGGTTTTTTCTTATATGTCTTCGGTCACTAACAACGTTATTTTTGCACGCTGTACACCAAAAAAACTGTAGAATATTAGAAATATCTATCTACAGATATTGTAGATAATTTAATTATGAACACATAAAATTCGAGAATTTTTTCATCAAGTGGATTTAGATTAAACTGATATAATAATTATTATGAAACCGTATCTACTTAATTTATTTGGCAATAATAGAGTTGTTGCAAGAATTGTTTGTTTATGAGTGTTTAGATCGTACAAATTATTTGAGTGTAGGTGGTCTACTGTAACTCTGGTCGCAAGTCATCTTTGGCGAAATTCTACTGCTACATAATAAAATATTTATCGAATCAATTTAATCTTTTTCGTTGTGTTTTGCGCACTGGAGAACATCAGCAAATCATAAAATGCTAGAGGATTGAAAAAACTTTAGTCTTATTTGGAGCGATGTTTATTTAATCGTGTCTGCAAAATTACTCGATTTAAAAAATATAATTCAAAGCACTTGAAGATTATAAAATATAATTTTGTTGCTTTGGGTGCTGAAGAAATCAACATTCATGTACGTCAGCATGTTGACAATCTGGATTTTACAACTTCCTAATTGATATTGGAACGAATTTGCGGCGGGTATGAGTATGAATAATCTGTGATCAGCACTTACATTAGAGTCGACGAGCTATACGTCTTACGACGGAGCATTTGAAGATTGAGAAATCTACCTGGTAGTTCAAAAAGCATACACGTAATCTGGAATCATAATCTATCAGCGCATAATATGCCCAAAATATTCTATAATGAGCTATATTGACATTTCATGAAGTGACACAATTGTAATCTCTCTTATTCTCATGGAAGTAATAATTTAAATAAAATAATTTGCGTTGCGCATATTGCGTGGAGCAATTATAAAAATGAAAATGTTAACAGTTAAGTGCATGTCTAAAATGTCGATCTTTAAATTTTTCGTCCATTCTACACCTTTTCAACATTGATGTAGGTATCATAATATACAAACATATTAATACGCTCGTGAACTTCATCGGAATGATCTGACTATTGTTTACACGCCCAATTTTTCATGCGACCCCATAAAAAAGTGAATGCTTTTTAAATCAGCGAAGCGAGCTTACCCTTGCATTTCCCCTTACCCAATCCACTTGTTTGCATTTCTTGTTGAAACCAGATATCGTCATCCACATAAGCAGACAGTATTACAGGTACAATGTTATTGCTGTCACTGAATATAATATATTTCATAGACAAAAATAGATTTTAGCATTATTTTCAATGCACACATAAAATATCCTCCAAGTTGTTGATTAATATTATAATAAATATACAGTAGGTATGCCATGCAGAACAATTTTAATTTCATGAAAAACGTATTTTTATTAGCTTCTGCATTGTGCAAAACGTAAAATGCAACTGCTTTTTTTGCTTCTGCTAGAAATAAAGTAGCTTATCTGCATAAGCAAAATAGATCAGCATTTACAAATACATTGAAATATGCATTTATATTGATCTACCGCGAAAAATATGTTTTAAAATATTTTAAAAAATAATCTGTTATTTTTTATCATTATCTTTTTTTGCAGAATGCCGTATGCACGAGTCAATCTGAGTTTTAGATATGTTTAACCTACACATTGACTAGAGAGTGGGTATAATACTTGATGCTGTGAAACTTTGATTTTACTATTGCAACGAAAATTTGCTGTCTAGATTTTTACAAGCAAACTTTTCGGTTTTGTTCCCCAAATTGCAGGTAGAAATTACCGCGTTAGCAAGATGTCGATTTTTGATTATTACTTTGTTTGTATTCTTGTAGAAATTTGTTATTTTTGTAATAGTTTGGTATCAGATTTTTAATATAATGCAGTGTGGAAAATAATGGCAATCGATACCACTGAGGAATCAAAGACAATATGAAGAAACATTCAACATATTCAAGAAATCATAGGCTGAAAATATTTAATTACCGTGAATGAAAACTAAATGAGCATATTCTTGTAAATATCTCAAAAAATTAAAAATCATTCGCGAATATGATGCATTATCATGGAGGTAAAGACTTGTGTTTTGTATTTATCCTATTATCGTTTATGAATTATTTTAATATTAAATAACGTAATTACAATATTTTCTTAAATTTTTGTGAAGAATTTCGATTATGCTCTCGCTTCTGCCGAGCGATGTTCACAGTATTACAGGGTCCTTTCACTGCATTATAAATTATATTCCACCAAAAATGTGCTCTTTTAATAGCAATTACCAAATGGCACTAAAATAAACAGCAACAATTTGCGGCATCAGGTGTTATACAGATTGTCTAGTCAATGTGAAGAGTACAACGGCATTTGGAGATTGCCTAGAATATCGTAGTCAATTTGCAGATTACCCAAAGTAGTAGCGATTCTCCAACGTGCCTGGCGAGTTGGTCAGTTTGCGTAATACAGATTGTCGGATTTCGTAATTTGCCGGTAACATCTACGTATACAGTGTGGATTACCTACTATTATTACGGATACTGCGTGGCACGGAACAATACGTGCGACGCAGTATCTTGTTAGCAACAGCATCCCAGTAACGATTGGTTTACTCTGGCTGGGCAATATTTATGCTTTCTACAGACGAAAACTAGATTATTCACTAGACAATATATGTTTGAGTCGTCAGTGTCTTTCTGTCTAGTATTGCATGCCATATGTCTTAAACGGCGCCACAAAATGTGATCTGTTGGGAAACTATCCGCCGTTTGGTAACGTTAGACACTTTGGTAGAGAAAAATGCACCTGAGACCTCACCTTAGTAGCATCACTGATATCAAAAGCAATATTTCGAGAGCAAAATTAGCAAAAGTTTAAACTACACTTAGTAAATACATTACTGTTTAAAATATAATTCTAAAAAAATTAATGCGTAATTATGGTAAAAGCACATTGAAGAAAATCTACTATATTAGTTGGTTACTACAAAAATTCCTGTTTTGTATTCGGAAATGGACACCTTTTTTGAGAACTCACAAATTTGATGATGTTATTTCTACCGATAAGGGCCTGAATTGAGCCTGAGAACTGTCACATATTTAGCCAAAGTATATTTAGTTCGTTATTCAACAGAAAGTCTGTCAAAAATGTTTTGATGCTTTTTAAAATTTTATTTTACATTTTTTTTATAAAAATATTACTTCCTTAGAGCTATATCAGAAAAAACATAAATCAGTAATTACCACATGCTTTTATTGATTTTCAACTGATGATGGCTTTGTTATTGTTTTAGGGACCTATACGATTATTGCATGTCGCCTACAAGGAAAAACAATGACATCCGTCACAATACCCTCAGGCACTGGTCCACCACATGGAGGTTATACTTCAGCACGCGACCAAATATCAAACAGCGAATCAGAATTCGAATCAACCAGAAGTTCCAAGCGTTGCCGTAGTTTACCATCAACCACAGATTCTTGCAAAAAACGTAGAAAACAATCTACTCCGATCAGGATCTACAATTCAGAATCGGAAAGTGCAGGAGATAGTTCTGTTCATTTATCACCATATTTGGATTCAAAACCAGCAGAGTCTCCTGAGAATATCGATTTACGATGTCACATGTGCCAATTAGAATTTGAAACATCTGAACAGTTGCAAAACCACATTTCTCGTGGACATCACTATGTTGGATGCAAAACAGAGTCAGAGGAGCAAGAAGATGATGCAAGATCTACTACTCCTGCATTTACGGATGTTCCTCTGTGTCTTTCAATGCACAGACCCGAAATACAATGGACAGGAGATATGCATAGCAAAGACTGGGGAAATCACAATATGCAAAACATGTCATTTAGTACTAATAATCCGGTGTTTATGACAATGCCCCAATTCCATCAACCAGAAAACGTTCAAATTAAACCTATTCGAATATTTAATGTTGATGCGTATTGCGGTTTATGCAACAAGGAGTTTTGTAATAAATATTTTTTAAAAACCCACAAAGCTAATAAGCATGGTATTTACACCGACTTAATAGCAACTGAACACCAACTGCCAACTACTGTGAATATGACATCTACTACATCCACCATGAATTTGAAACTATCGACGTCCGTGCCAAGTCTAGATGTATCCTTAAAAAACGAATCGAAAACTTCGATTAATGCTCTAAACCCGTATGGCGTAGTATTTCCTTGTTCCTTCTCAAATAAGCTCTCGAAACAGTCAGGAGTCTTAACAGAAAACGAGCTAAACGATGTTCAGAATCCAATTTCCGTTTCGACATCTAATGGTCCATCATCTTCGAGTGAAAGTGATAAATTAATATCTGAAGATCAGGGTACCGATGTATGTGCTAGTCCTGGTACTACCCAAGCCGAACCTACCTCAACCAAAAACGAATCTGATGGAACTGCTGTTTTATTTTATGATTCTGCCAAAATGTCTCCTAGTCAGTCTAATCGAGAAATGGATATTTCGAGTAGGCTTCGCAGAATAGGCGTTATGAATCCCAAAGCTTATTGTGAAATATGTAATAAAGAGTACTGCAATAAATATTTTTTACGCACGCATAAAATGAAACGTCATGGAATATTTATTAGTGATGAAAAAGACCAAAAGATGGAAGGATTGAGCAACAATTCGTGGCCTTCTACCATTCAGACAAGCCCATTAAATCTTATTGTAACTGAACAAGCATTTGCGAATGACCGAAAAACTACATCTCCTAACGACATAAGTTGCGAAATATGCGGTATTAAGTTCCAAAATACCAGCTTAGCCCATTTACATAACTATACCGTACATTCCAAAACCACACCCAAAGATTTTGAGAGTAATTTGGATATGGGTTTTGGACCGGTAGCTGCTGATTCAAGAAAACTTCTGGAGAAATGCAGGATTACAACTTCTGATAAATCCAGAAATCCTGACGCTATAAGTGAGGATCTACAGAAATTGCAGTCGATGATCCTTCAGTTAAATGACCTAGACGTGACAAAAGTTTCGACAACATGTAGTTCATGTAATAAAGAATTTGAAAATCGATTCTATTTACATGCGCATATGGTCACCGAACACGGCCTCCTTTTGGAAGATAACACGGATTTAGAAAAAAGTCATGACTCTGAAAACAGTAGCAACGCCAATATATGTGATTTATGTGGAAAAGATTTTCAGAATTCCGCGGAAATGAAGGCACATATTCTGGAGGTACATTCAAACTTGACTTCGGTTCCAGACAACAATAAGGAAGAGTATGGGAATGAAAATATATCGCCAGATAAACCACCGAGTAAAATCTTTGTGTCTGGTGTTTCCGCTCCAGAACGCAGACTATCAGTCAATGTCACACCTACTAGCAGTTATTGTGAAATTTGCAACAAAGAATTGTGCAACAAATATTTTATGAAGACCCATATGCAAAGAATGCATGGTATTGAAATCGAAAATGGGGCTCAAATAGGAGGTGTAGTTTGTGATATCTGCAATAAAGAATTGTGCAGTAAATATTTCCTTCGAGTACACAAACATAATACGCATGGAATTGTGGAATATGGTGCCAGCCTTTTGCAGCCTAGGAAGCCCGAAGAACAACCTCCATTGCAACCCCGTCTTTCAACACCAGAGCCAGAGCCTTCTCTAAAGCCAAGCGATCTTGCTGATTTAAGTCAGAGGTACTTTACCCACTTTACAGAAGTATGTCCGATGTGCAGCAGAAGATTCCGAAGCACCAAATGGCTAAAGTCTCACATGTTAAATGACCACGGACAGGCAGGTGCTGATAAGTGGCTAGAGTTAGAGCAGCAAGTCCAACAGTCGCTTGGTCAAAACAGCAAGCCTTCCAAGGCCATAAAAATCGAACGCGCAAGTCCAAATTTAAAAGTAACAAATGGAAATCAGGATCTAAATAGCAAATCGATCGGAATTCAAAATGTACTTACAACAATTTTCGGTTCAGATGAGGCAAACTCAAAATCCTATCAATGTTCCTATTGCCCATACACTTCTACATTACTACCTTTATTATTTATCCATGAACGAACTCACACTATAAATGAAAATATTCCTCTAAAGTGCCCAGTATGTCCTCAATCCTTTTTAGAAAGAGATTTGTTTCAACGGCACATGTATAGTCATCATCCGTTTCTGCCCCCTTTATTTAATGGGCACACTGATATAAATAATGATCAGCCAGGTCAACAAAAATTAGAAGAATTGGAATCTCTGCATATTAAAATGGAGGAAAACTCCGAACAGAGCAAACCATCGCTTTCAGAAGCTGCAACGAAAAACAAATCCAGAATCAGCGTAGCCGAATTACCTATGGAATTAAGTCAGTCCTTACAAGATGTTGCCAGGAAAGCTCAGTTACCAGCCACTTATGCGTTGCCACAACCCCACGCCGAAACATCACAAGAGGAGGTTTCTGCCGAAGCACCGGGGTATGTAATGCAAGCTTTTTTACTAGAAGACTCTGCTGCAGATCGCAGAGTGGTACCAGCTGTCGTTTTTTTACCGATGCTTCAAAAGCAACCCTCTCCTTTAACAGTTACTTTTACCCTCACCCCGGCCTAACCAGAACTGCCTTTTTTCTAATCTTATCAAATAAGATTTTTTAAACTTGGAACCGAAAACACAATTTTGAATTTGTCAATACTTGTTCAACAAAATATTAATCAGTTTCCAATACTACTATAATGTACAAAATATATTTTTTGAATAAAACGCACGTTTCTGAAAAGAATTTAAAATAAACGTAGTAAGAACATGTGAAACCTGTAGCATAATTTGCTGAAAGGCTCCCAATCTGGGGACAACGGTTTTATTATTTCTGTAACATATTCAGAAAAAATCTTATTTGATGAGTCATTTTGATCCCCAAATTTTATATAAATACGATATTTTGAACGTACAAATCGATAGCCATTCCACGCCACCTGTGATTTATTATTATTTTAATTTTGACGTATGTTTATTGAATAATCATAAAATATATTAAAGTAAGCGTATTCCTATATTTGCAAAGTCTTGCCTCGTATATTTCGAGGAACATATGAGCACATATTTTTATGCAAATACAGAAAGACTGAGTGAAATTTTATATATGATCTGTTGATTTTTCACTTAAAATATATCGAGATAAATGATGTTTTGTACGATATAAAGCTTTAGGTGATGTTTAAAGAAGTTCCTATTTTATATCTCGATATAAAACTACTATTAGTTCACAAAGAAGTAAGTACGTATTAAGTTTCTAGGTGTAGTTTGCTCAACAAACAGTTTTGAAACCAAGAAACACTTTTTAATTTTTTCATTGACGTCGTTATTTTGTAGTAGATAAATATTTAATTTTTGATTAAATCCTAAGAATATAACAATTTTAAAAAATTCTAAAGCGATAGCCGTGACGCAGACATCTGATAAATCGTGTTATAACATATCATGAAATATTTCTGAGAATTTCTCATTGCATAAAAATCATTTATTTAAGCCATTAGGGACTGCGGTTTCAATTATAGTGTTGGTTAACGGAGTTAAGGCTGCGTTAAATGCTTCACATGGGATAGAAAAAACTTTTCAATCGGCTTCTAATTACTAATAATGTTCAGAAGATTTTCAGCCTACAATTTATAATTTTCTTTTGAATATCACCAGCCGTTTCATATATAATATTAAACACTGCATTTAAGTAACAGTGCAATTTTTGAACTTTAGTCCAGTTCGAACATGAATTTTTTCCAGAGCATTAAAAAAGCTGGTTTGTGCTACGGGGGGAAAGCTACGAATAAGAAACTTTCTAAGTAACTTATGTTTAGAACCGTGTTTTTTTTTCCAAAAACTGTGAGTTACATTTTTAAGATACAATTTCTAATATGTATTCAATCAAATCAAAACCTGATTTTGAAGAAAATGCGTACTCATAAATTGTAAAACTTCATCATAAAACATTGAAAATATAACAGTGGTTGAGTTAAATAATTTTAATATGATTAATGAGTTGTGGAGATTAATTCACATGATGTCACATATTGTGGTGGTGACTTATTAAATGGCTATAGCTTATAAATCAAAATTATAAATGTAATCGTCAGTTTGTTTCTTTTGGAAGCTTTTTCTTTGCATTCTTTATTTTTTTATTAATTTTTATTATTTTTAAATTATTTAATTATTTATCTATCTTTATTATTTTTATTATTTCTTTGCCTTCTTTATTATTAAATTATTTTATTATTATTTAATTGTTTCTTTTGGAAGCTTTCTTGATTTTACTATTATTTTATTTATGGCCCTGGCTAAGCCAGAGTTATAAATAAAAATGTATTGGTACATTTTGGACATACAGGTATACTTCTTCAATCCGTTATTTAGAATTCGAATTCGAAAAATTATAATAAAGACTTAGCTTCCCATTCACTACTTACAGTTTCTTCCACATTTCACAGCAGAACTTCTTAATATTGTAATATTACTTACACATCAGGCATCGATATTAAAAATAACCGATTTGATTCCATTTTGATAGGAATTCAGAAATATTTAAAACTTGTAATATTTCTCTTGTGCATTGAACATGTCTGACTACATAGTTTCTATAGAAACTATAGTTAAGATAAAACATTTGACTATTTTAAATAAACTGAAATACTGGGTGATTTAAAAATTCAAGGATTCGTCAAAAGAGTACTTTTCCCAAGGCAGCCTGTGATAACAATTGCCACATGTTTATTGAAGAAAAAATTATAAATTTAGAAGACGAGGATTCGGTTAGGTGAAGGCGGTAGTTTCAATAATAAATAGATCAAAGACGAGAATTTCGTCGATATGAATCATCAGGATCAGAAATCATGTAAGACAGTGCAAATCTCGAGGTAGGTTCGCTAACCTCAGGCACCCCCAGGACCGGTTTCGAGCCTATTAGCTGACGAGAGCTCACGGCTTTAACCTCGAGATTTGCACATTTTACAACAAATAGATTGTTTTGTGTTATGTGGCTTACTGTTGAGTGTCCGAATCTCGAGGTAGTATTTTGGATATAACGGAAATTTATATTCGTTTATCTTATGTCTTATAATGATCACCACTGTTCGACCATCTCTAAAATGGCATTTTTTCACTAAAGTAAATCTTCCGATATGACATACTACCTTATTGCAGTTTTGAAAACAAAATTCATAAATTGGCGCCACGTCAGATGAATCCTTAAGGAATATATTTTTCTGGATATAATTTATATCAAGTTAATGATTTTCCAAAATATCTGCTGTTCTACATATTAATTTACTGAGTCACTTTGCCAAAGTAACAGACTTATTTGGGTATATCGAGTAACTGTAGTAAATAAATTAATAACAATCAATGAACACAAATACACAAACAACTAAATGCAGAATACTCACAAAAAGAAACGCATGTATAACAATCGTTTGAGTAACTGGTCTTCTCATTTTTATTTATGTCGGATTATTTTCAACTATCGCATGAAACAGTTTTGATAAAATTTGTAATTTAATTTTTTTAATAGAAAGGTTTTTCAATTCAATTTAAATATTGTCCAGTCTTACCAATATATTGTTTTGAAAAGCTGAAATGCCTTTCGCTCAAGCCTCGAGACCAATGTTTATATGGAAATTTCTTGGAAACATTTTCACTTTATTTAACAATTCTTAGGCATTGAGTACATCCGGGGTGGCGCATAGCAAGATGATTGGAAAATGCATGCAAATCGAGTCTTAATCTAACACTGCTTCACATAAATTCAGTACATAAATTGAATAAGAAAAGCGGTACTTTCTGTCGGTTCCAACTGTAACGTATGCTATTAAGATTAGAAGAAGTTACTGATGTGCAGTATGCTACGAACGAACGAATTCTATGAATTCCGCCGGCTCTGGTCATTTCTGATCGAATTGAATCTTTGGAATTTTTCCATTTTTGCATCGTATTTTGCCGTACTGCCTGTGCACCACCCAAAATACTTGGAATTAGGTTTTTGTTTCCCCTGGCGTGAATAGTAGGATTCTAATTACCAATGCGCTCATTCACATCATCCGTGTCCAACAGACGCTAATGGCTTGAAACTGATTTTTTCCTTTCTTATGGACTTTAATTGCCAAATATTGAAACGACCACCCATATTTTATAACAAGACAAGACATATGTAAATGTGGTAAGGCATAAAAATAGTAACATTTCGACTTCATGATTTCAACAAAAGAATTTAAAATATATATAAAAAGTGTTTCTCTCAAAATCATTTTAATGATCACAAGTTCAAGTGGTATTGTGTTGTCATATTGCATAAATGGTTATTCCTGATACTATTAGTTATCAACCTACATTACAAGCATTCAAATCCTTTCTTCACGGGCCTATTATGCATTTTGTTGGATTTTTTCATTATTTTTATCAAGCTATACGCTGCTAAAACTATCAGCAAAAATTTCACATTAATCACAATCTGATAAAAAATAACTATTTATCAATGCAAATAATGTTGAATATTGTTAAAAATCGGTAAATAATCTGTAGTACTTTTCAAAAATTTACATTGTCTTCCAGAACTTTATAAGCTAAAAAAAGTTTGTGGTCTACCATTGGTCTAGATTGTACTGAAGCAATGTGCTTATAAAATTAAATTTTAAGATCTTACTGACCCCCAATATTTGGAATTGAAAATGACCAGTTTAAATTAAAATATATACTTTCAAATGACGCGCTCAATAGTTGTTTTTGGAATATTGTTGAAAAGTAAAATATACATGGCGTAGTTATTCTTCATTCAATATCGATTCTGATACCAGCTTTTATTTATTAGTTGTGTTTTTAACTGTGTTTCATTTAAAACTATTCTGATAATTTTTTTTTTTTTTTCAATTAAAAGGAATGTTTAACTAAAGTTAATAATTGTACATATAAACAATGCGTAACTTATGAGTTATTCGTGCTTATATGTCAGCTTTAAATAATATATATTTTTTTTAATAACACTGCTTTCAATTTTGAAATACTAAAGCAACAGTTTTATTTAAAAGTTTTATTTTAAAGCACATTCGTTTAAATTATTTTACTCAAATTAAGACGGTTGGTGTCCACACTAAGCAGATCTTATTTAAGGACTTTTACAAACTTTAAATAAACCATACAATAAAAATTATTTTTGAAATTCAACAAACCACATTTGTACTTCACACTGTTGTTCACATGTTTAAAACATTTGGGAAATATGTTACTAATACAACGATTGCTAGCAGCTTTATCAATAATTCGTTAACCAGATTTTTTAATGAGATAAGATGATGAGCATCAAATAATCTAAAAATATATATTATATATATAAAGTAAATAAATTAAATATAACTTGATATTGAAATGAGCTAAAATAAGTTTCTAAATTGCCATTGTAAACAATCAAGCTATTCCATAGACGATGATATCGATATTGATAAATCAATAATTATTTAAAATAGCCAAGTCAATTCAGTTCCAACGGGACACTGATCATTATACAGACGTTGCGAAGTTCAAGATTGAGACATTTTATATAGACAGTAAAGTAAGATTTGACTTCTAAGCGGTTTTAGCATCTATTTTGGCAACTGATGATTTTAATGCGGTATAGTAAAATATTAAAATAAAACCATTTTATGTATCTGATTATTGACTAGAAATATACATAAAAATGTGCAAGCCTTTTGGATTAAAGTAAATTGTCACCTAGATTTGTTGTTCCAAAAGACAATAGTAGAAATATGATAACACAATACCATTACTATTTTTTAAATCTGCAATAACTCAGGGTTTGCCGAAACGAGTACAATCAGTCTCATTGGCCCAATAGGCTTATAAATGCCTGATTGGGCTTTCGTTTTCCTTCTATCGAGTTCCTGACTAGTAGTATTTAGATGTAGGATAATATCTCTTTCTAACAGCTTTTATAAACATGTTCTCAAATTTGAATTAAAAATTGTCCGAATTTATTTCGGAGGAAATCTCAGGTGAAAACACCATTAAAGTGTACTTTAATTAAACACACATCGGGGTTTAAAAGTCTAAATAAATGTGAACTTCTTCTATCAAAAAGTATATTTTCACATTATAAAATAAACGTCGTTGATGTATTTTCCAAAGCTTAAATAGGGTAAAAGTGTTAAATTTATTTAATAAATAAAACGTTACAATAGGTAATCTCATAGCGTGCTGCTCATTTACACAGTTTGAATAATTAGCCAAGCCCACATTTAAACCGGTTTGTGAAAAATTGGCAAACGATTTGTAAAATATTTATTTTACGGGACTACACGATTTTCACCTCCTAATTTGATACAATTCTCGTACTCGGTTTCTCAAAAAGTATATCTCTTAAGATCGATTTTATATGCAAATTAATTATATGGAAATGGTTTCATTACTTTAAAATGTACTAGTTTTGGTACTATTAATTTGTAAAAGTTATAGAGTACGTCGAGGCTTCTTTGATAATAAATAAATATGAAAAATCAAAATTATCACGTAAGTATATTTTAGCATTATTTGTGTCAGCTTTTTAATGTCATAAATTATTATATTCGTAGAAATAGGATATATTGATTTTAATTATCTCGATACGCTTTAGTACAGTTACCAGTTGGACGACGATTAAATAACGATTCATTTAAGATGCACAGAATCGTTTTAAGTTTTTCGTAAATAAACGACCCACGATCCCATTTTATGGTACTGGTGGAAATACATAGTCCTCTAAAAAGGAAAATGGCGAACTAAAATTGTATATCTTTATGTTTACTAATGCATATTTAAGGTTTATTGACAGTGTCGTTTTTCATAAATATAGACCTTGCGCTTAATCGTGTAGTCCGAATTTCGACATCACCAAGACTATCTGCTTTTATTACTCTTTTAATCTGCTATCCATGGAAAACTGATTGACAACGCTCTTAAAGTATACCGTTCTCCTATAGTCCTAATCGACAACCGAACAGATGCATTAATGCTAAGAAATGGCAATTTGGCAAGTAATGAGATATTTAAAGAGAGCGTAGTCAAACTGAGGAAGTGGAAAGGAAAAACAATCACACACCACATTGTGGGCAATCGTCCAATGTGAATTTGTACATCTTAAACATGACAAGCACTTTATTATTTTCTATCTCTATATATTTGAAACTGTTCGAAAGATAACAAAACATTTTCATTATAAAGTGCTTTCATGTTGTGAAATAACGAAATCAGAAATCAACCACTAGATTTTAATATATTGTTTCAAATATTGTATAGTACAAACTGACTACCTTTTGCTAATTACTAGTTATAATATACTAAGCTGTGTGCCTTTGGTAATTGCAAATGACCTGCTGATTTCAAAGAAAGCCTGGGTGCTAATAAATATATATTCAATTCCATTAAGTACAAATACAAAATCAGGAAATTGTTGATTTGGTCTTACTTGCTGATCAGTAGAATTCTTCTTTGAATGGCATATGGTGATCATTCGCTGCTCTATGTGACTTCACAAAAGGCAAATGTACACATTAAAAATTATATGCCATAATGTTTCTGGTAATTTGAACAGATGCACAAAAGTTGAAAAAAATTGGGATTTTATATAGTTCGTGGATAGTTGGCCAGACGAAACACATTTTAAAAGAGGGTACTTTTGACCACGCGCCCTTTGCAGCTGTTTACGGACTTTAGAAATGAAGGGACATATAAGGGCAAAAAATGAAAAGAAATAAAGTGATTTGCATGCTGCATAAAAATGGGGAATAATTTATTTGTGTTTGTCTGCCAAGCTTAAAATAAATTCAGGTCAATTTAGACTCTACTGTTCTGTCCTGGTTTGAGTTTGGTAATAAATTATTCAATTGCGATCTGGTATTGAAAGCAATAGAGGTAATTTATTGCTGTTCTTTACGTATCTTAAAACAATGAGAATTCGTCACTATTTGCATAACTATCTGCACAACGAATCAAAAGTACAAAGACCGTTTCAGTCAATGGTGTTAACTTGCCAAATCAATGATTTCTTATTAATGTGTGCGTATTATGCTAATTTCTCACCCCGCGTTGAGTCACCCCTAAAAATGATGAAAAGAAAGAATTCTGAGATAAAATCAATTTTGGACCATTTCCTATGCATTTTCGAGGGGGCAAACGCCAAAAATTTGAATAAACGCACGCAGTATTGTAATAATTGTACTTGTGTGTAACAATACATGCATATAAATTACGTGTGTGAATGTGTCATTGTAATCGTGGACCTTTGGCAAAAAAATATATCCTACAAGACCAATACTAAATTTGGAAAATCATCTAATTGCTTAATGTTCCGTCGCGAGATTTATATATATATAAATAGTTTTATGAAAAAATCGGTAATATTTAATTGGACTGCAAACGTTTGGAAATGATACCAGTAATAATAGTTAGCACTAGTTCTAATTTACCATTACCTTTTAATAAGTACACAAATGGGTTAGTTGTAGAAATTTATTTGGACACATTTGGTAAAATTGTGAGCACTAGAAAACATTAGAAATGTTATTATTTACAACTCTCAGTTGGGAAAGCTAAGTACTGCCAGTAATTGAAGCATTTTCCGTAATTGACGGACAGTTTGAAATCATCCGAGTTATTTAAATTATCTCTACAAACTAGGGATCGACGTTAAAAAACATGACTATTATTATACAATACCAGTTCCAAGCAAAAAGTTGAAAATCCAATTAAATAATAACTTATAATAGATCAGACGTTTGATTCACCTTCAATTAATTTAATGATTGTGAACTTGGGGACTGCAAGTGTAATGATAAAATGTAGAGTACAAATATATAGTATAAGAATTTCATCTTAACAAAATCCGTGCAGTACAATAACTGAAGTATGTAGATATAAAATATATTTAAATACTTCTATGAAATATATTATTTTATCTTGTATATGTATACAAATGAGAATATTTCTTCGATTTGAAACCTTTAGTTTCGGGATCCAAATATTAATCTGCATGCTCGTGTATACATATTGTATGATAATTAATATTAACAAAAATTAATCCCTTATACAGTCTACTTTTAGAAGATCTGTGAAAATTGATGACACAAGCAGATGATCAAAATAAGTTGATTGTATTTAATTTACTACAGTACTGAATGTCCCCTTTAGAACTACTTTTAAGAGAGATAAATTTAAAAAAAATGATTTGGTTTGCAATATTTAAAAATTTTGTACGCTTTTTTGCATTACGCATACAACCGAAATATATTTTAATTAATGCTGTCGTGTCGAACAATTCGGTACGTTGGGTACAATGAGCTTAGTTTGATGGTCTCTATATGGGGTCGAATTTTGTACCGCGTTTTTTGAAACTACATATTATTTAAAAATCGATTATCCGATGAAACATATTTTACATGTGCTTCGTTTACCCATATTTTGTGAAGTAATGTATAAGATGATCTTTTATTATCACTGTTATAATTCGCACATGTTTCACATATTTTTCCACCTTAAATCACGTTGACTTAATCAAAATAATCCTGTAAGATGTTAAAGTTATGAGGCATTTTATATTTACGTTTGTATACAATAGGACACAACATTACTGAGCTTCCTCTTCACGTAAAAATGAACGAATATGTCTACCTCATGATTCATTGCCATATTATAGTTGTTGGACCAAGGTAAATAAGATAATGAACGCCAACTATATATAACTCATATTTATTTTAACTAGAAATTAAGATGATTTTCCAAAGTAGAAGATACTTAGTTGTAGAATAAGTTAAAGGTTCCCTAGTATAAATTTAAGTATAATGAGCAAAAATCAAAATCACGAACCCTGTCTGGGGATGTTAAAAACATGTTAAATCCTTACAATTGTTCTTAGAATATTCCAGAACTCCCATGGCAAGACTCGTGACACCAAAATTATTCGTTATTATAATATTTAATATACGGGTTCGATAAAATATATATTATATATATTGCGTTAAGCTAGTCTATTCTTATGTGTTATTTATATTACATTTCTGGCGTTAGAGTTAACAAAACCTCTTTTAAAATAAAAA
>NW_026017110.1:57079699-57087474 GCF_020466585.1 Dendroctonus ponderosae | reverse complement strand
TTTTTTTTGAGTTGCAAAATCCACTTGAACATGACGCTGCTTTTTTCGAAGTTTCTCAAGAACCATTCGAGCCACAGAACTCGTTTTGGCATCGTTGGCTAGAGAATTGAAAAGTCGATTCAGTCGTAACAACGTGAGTGAGGAAATTCGAGTAGTTTTGACCCAGAAAGTGAAATATGAATATCAAACACTTAGGTGCAAGATTATGCCAAAATTTCATGTTTTCCGTCCCGTTTTTACTCATATCTCGGAGGCAAAATGAGCAAGAATGCTCATTTGTACATCATTCTAGACAGAAATAAATGACCTTTTTAGAAAGTGAACCATGGATGGGGAAATGTTAGCAGTTTTCTCAAAAAAGGCTTGAATTCAAGAAGTTTTAGATTTGCGTGGTTTTTTTTGAGTTGCAAAATCCATTTGAACATGACGCTGCTTTTTTCGAAGTTTCTCAAGAACCATTCGAGCCAGAGAATTCGTTTTGGCATAGTTGGATAGAGAATTGAAGGGGGGGTCATGACCCCCATGACCCTCCCCCCTGGATCCGCCCTTGACTACAAGCCCAGCGCTTTTTGAAGGAGATTAAAACTTGTATGTTTCTTCTTCAAGGGTTTTCGCCTATATTAGAGATCCCTCACAAGTTCTGTAGGGAGCAATTTCTAAAAATATCAATTAAATTTAATGATTTTGGCGCTACTGTTTCCCATCAAGCAAGTAGAAAAATTGTACTGTATTATAAAATACTTAGAGGTATTAATAAATTAAACCACACATTAATATTGCAGATAATTCTCATTATTTCGAAGCAAATATATGACAATGTCAAGTAATTTGAAATAAATGACCAGGCAAAGATTTCAATTAATACATATTTTAGCAGTAAACGGACGACAACATTTCATTTCATTATTAATTAATTAATTTTTAGGCACATTTTGTAAAGCCATTATAGCTAAGCAATCAAAAAACATTTAAACCATACATTGTTAAACGATAATATGGAATAGTAGTTATATAACGAAAATGATTTCTTCAAACCTCCTTCGGGCGCAGATGTTCATATTTTTTTGCATATTGACCTCTATTTTTAACGTTAGAACTGATGAATAATACCACAGTTTATTGGGTAGAACTGTAATTTTGACAAAGCATTCAGCAAAAATGGCGAAATCCCAACTTTCCTGCAAAAACAGATTAACCGAGGGAATCTAACAATAGGACGGCTGTGCAATATTCTAAATTTACCCCGTTTCATCTTTAAACTCGTGTTTATTTTATTTGTGCATTTGTGAAATTTCACCCTAAAAAGCCGCATGTATGCTGCTGGGGTAAAATCAATTTAATCTTTTCAGTTACCGTTTTGGACAATTTTACAAAAGATTGAGCTTTTATTACAAAGGACTTGTTTGTGGAATGACAGATATAATAAAAGACCTGCGTTACACACAAAGGCATTGTACCGCGCGTGCCTATTTTACAGAAATCTGGAAAGAGATTAAAACCATTGACCTGTTCTCATTCAATGCATGTTTGTCATCGGCTCATACCCCTTTGCCAAAATTTACCCTTTTACGTAAACGCAACCCTATTTTACAATAATTACGTATTCTGATGCGATATCTAACAGCTGCCGAAATTTTATACAATGACAAGAAAAACATCGTTAGGTATGAGTGTATGAGGGATCATTCGAAATCTGATTTCCAATTTATTTTAACTGTTATTTTTTAAACTAACTTGAAGGGTTTCAAACGGAGATAATAGACATCACTATTATTTATACCACCGAATCCTCTTTTGTGGAAATACGTCCCGTAGGCAAACTTCTACATTTTGTTGTGTACTGGGGGAACTTGACTTGGTCAAATGGAATTGGCAATTTTTCAGGAAAACATACCGTTGAATAATTTACAGTACTACATAAATGAACACATTAGCATTCAGCAAAGCAAGCAAACGCTTATAAATTTATTTTATCTATCCTTTATATTTAGTAAGTTCAAAGTGCCTAATCATTGGTTTCACTTAGCATTTTAGGCGTATTAATTTGGCAGGTTTGAGGAGTTGTAGTGCTTCAGACCGTACTTTGCGGTAGTTAACAATCGAGACCAGTGCGGTTTCTTGTTTAAAACTTTGTTTTTAGATTGCTAACACTCTTTTTGTTGAGAAAACAATTAGTTACTGACAAGGACAATGCTTACAGCTGACTGAGCCGATGAGAGGAAATAACAATCATACCAAAAGTAGGCAAATTCGTCAACGACAGGCTTCTTCAACAAAATAAATACGAGCTTGATAATTTTATTTCTAAATTTGGGCCAGCTGTTATTAATGCATCAAAGTTCAAATCAAACTTTTGTTTTATTTCGAACAGCTTCGCAGCTGGTTTCACTATTAGGTCAGCATTTTGTGGTTGAGGGTTTCTTCAATTCAGAAACTCGATTTTTCTAATAGTTCGGTAACTCCTACAGTGTAACATTTTGATTTTTCATGGTTCAAAGTTAAACAACTTTTGATCTCATCAATGAATGGTGGTGATTTTTTAAAGCAAGCTTAGCTAATCAGGAATCTTGTAAAATATTAAATAATGCCATTTAAAGTCATACATACCAGGAAAAATCGGCGACATTGATACATTTTGCAAATATCTAACAAGACTTGGTTTATCTTCATGAGTGTTGTATTTTTGTAATTTTGTAATTTCTAAACCTAATGTATGATGTATTAGCTTTATACTTGAAATGCTTTAGCTTATAGACGTTCCCTGGAAGTTTTTTCGGTTCCTTTTTTGCAAAATTTGTCAACTTCGGCAAATTTCCCTGATCCATGCTTCTTTTAATGGCTTTATTTAATATTTTTTCAAGAGTCTTTATTACGCCCGCTTCAATTGAAAAAAAATCACCACGATTCATTGATTAGATGAAAAGTTATTTGATTTCAAAACAAAGAAAATGAAAATGTTACACAGTGGGCCGTTAGCTGCAATACTCTGAAGCCGTTTGAAACATTAAAACTTCTTTGTGCTTTACAATAGTGAATGTATTTTGGTCATGTCCTATTCTCTAATGTGTTTTACGGATAAAACGATTTTTGGTATTTGAGTTATGTCACTTTGAATAATAATATAATAATTAGGAGACCGTTACTTAACAACAACAGAGCTATGAAAAATTTTGAAAAAAGTGAAAAATGAAGTATAATTTTGGAAAATATGTAAAAAATATGAATTCAAAAAATGTTCAGCTGTAAAGTCTTGAAGATTTCGGAGCGCAGATGCTCATCTTCGTCCAGGACCTCTACTTCCGGCATCTTACCCTGCATCGCTAAATGAAGGACGTAATATTTCTCTGGGTTCCTCATCGATGCGTAAATTTAATTCGTCTTTTTATTGTCCTAATAATTTTGGTGTTCTTCTTCATTTGTTGTAGAACCATCTCATTTCTTATTCGGTCCATCCAGTTTATTCGGAAGATTCTTCTACAGACTCACATTTCAAAAGCCTCCAGTCTCTTCAATGGTGTGTCGGTGAATTCTTTTCACTTTAATGTAGGTGGTTCTGGCTTTTTCGATGCACGCCCATATATGTGATTTGGTTAACGGTTTCCAGTTGTATCATGAATGCTCTAATTTGTTTTGATGTTCTTTGCAATTTAGCTTTCAAAGTATTAAGTTTACATTTGTTACATGAATCGGTGTTACTCTGTTAATGTGAATTTGCAGTGCATCCTGACTAGCAGAAATTAGCACTGTGTCGTCCGCATATATCACATTATTTAAGTTAATTCATTTTACTTTAATACCATCGTCCACCCCGTTCAATGCTTCTCTGAAGATATATTCAGAGCAGATATTAAATTATAAGAGAGACAGGATGCACCCCGGCCCCTGCCTTACTCCACGTCGTATTTCTACTTCTTTGGACTAAGTGCTGAAGACCAAAAAGGTTATTACGACATTCAAATTGTCTTTCAGTGTTCTTCTAATTTGTTGTCCATTTGCAGGAAGAGTTTTAGTCCGTGGCTCATCAGACCGATAGTGCGGTTGTCAGTGCACTTCATTGCGTTCATCTTTTTTGGTATCATCACACATGTTGATAGAAGCCAGTCTGTTTATATTTAGTAAGTTCAAAGTGCCTAATCATTGGTTTCACTTAGCATGTTAGGCGTATTAATTTGGCAAGTTTGAGGAGTTGTAGTGCTTCATACCGTATTTTGCGGTAGTTAACAATCGAGACAAACGCGGTTTCTTGTTTAAAACTTCATTTTTAGATTGCTAACACTCTTTTTGTTGAGAAAACAATTAGTTACTGACAAGGACAATACTTACAGCTGACTGAGCCGATGAGAGGAAATAACAATCATACCAAAAGTAGGCAAATTCGTCAACGACAGGCTTCTTCAACAAAATAAATACGAGCTTGATAATTTTATTTCTAAATTTGGGCCAGCTGTTATTAATGCATCAAAGTTCAAATCAAACTTTTGTTTTATTTCGAACAGCTTCGCAGCTGGTTTCACTATTAGGTCAGCATTTTGTGGTTGAGGGTTTCTTCAATTCAGAAACTCGATTTTTCTAATAGTTCGGTACTCCTACAGTGTAACATTTTGGTTTTGCTTGATTCAAAATCAAACAACTTTTGATCCCATCAATGAATGGTGGTGATTTTTTAAATCAAACTTAGCTAATCAGGATCTTGTAAAATATTAAATAAATCCATTTAAAGTCATACATATCAGGAAAAATCGGCGACATTGATAAATTTTGCAAATATCTAACAAGACTTGGTTTATCTTCATGAAAATCGTATTTTTATAATTTGTAAACCTAATGTATGATGTATTAGCTTTATACTTGAAATGCTTTAGCTTATAGACGTTCCGTGGAAGTTTTTTCGGTTCCTTTTTTGCAAAATTTATCAACTTCGGCAAATTTCCCTGATCCATGCATCTTTTAATGGCTTTATTTAATATTTTTTCAAGAGTCTTTATTACGCCCGCTTCAATTGAAAAAAAATCACCACGATTCATGGATCAGATGAAAAGTTATTTGATTTCAAAACAAAGAAAATGAAAATGTGACGCTGTGGGCCGTTAGCTGCAATACTCTGAAGCCGTTTGAAACAGTAAAACTTTTTTGTGCTTTACAATAGTGAATTTATTTTGGTCATGTCCTATTCTCTAATGTGTTTTACGGATAAAACGATTTTTGGTATTTGAGATATGTCACTTTGAATAATATTATAACAATTAGGAGACCGTTACTTAACAACAACAGAGCTATGAAAAATTTTGAAAAAAGTGAAAAATGAAGTATTATTTTGGTAAATATGTAAAAAATATTAATTCAAAAAATGTTCAGCTGTAAAGTTTTCAAGATTTCGGAGCGCAGATGTTCTTCTTCGTCCAGGACCTCTTACCATGCATCGCTAAATGAAGGACGTAATATTTCTCTGGGTTCCTCATCATTGCGTAAATTTAATTCGTCTTTTTATTGTCCTAATAATTTTGGTGTTCTTCATTTGTTGTAGAACCATCTCATTTCTTATTCGGTCCATCCAGTTTATTCGGAGGATCCTTACTCTGTTAATGAGAATTTGCAGTGCATCCTGACTAGCAGAAATTAGCACTGTGTCGTCCGCATATCTCACATTATTTAAATTAATTTATTTTACTTTAATGTTGATAGAAGCCAGACTGGCTTCTATGATATATTTTGAAGACTTTTTCCAAAAGTTAACGAGGTTCAAGTTCAGGCCCTCCGTCAATAAATTTTCGCCTTTTACGGTCAATACATTTAAATTTCCTGTAGTAACCTAAAGGCGACGTTATTGATTTAAGGGTAGATTTTTGTTCATGGCCGTAAGATGACAACTCTATAGAAGTAAATATAACACAGCTGTTACTATTGTTCTGTAAAATATACAGTATGTAGGTTGGGGTTAATAGTGTTGTATTTAAAAAATGGGCAATAACTTTACGATTAACATGGAGGAAAATTTCAAGAAAAATCAGGATTTTATTACCGAAATGAATAACATTAAGGTAGAAACATTTAGTCAAATATTTTACTAATATTATATTTCTTCAATGTTTGTTACTATATCACTCCTGTGTGGTGCTTGGATAATAATATCACCATCACAGATTGAACGACAATTACAAATGAGAAACCAAATGAGAGAAAGGCAAGTTGCTTTGGAAATTGCAAAACAGAGAGAGCTATTCTATTGGGTTGGAGCTTTTTATGTTGCAAGTGCTCTGGGTACCTTGGCTTGGTAAAGGACGTTGCGATCTCCAACAAATTTGCACCTAACCACTATTGCTTTATTAGTTACAGATACATGCGAAAGCCTACCATACTTATCCCGTTAGTACCTCTAACATTTATACTTTCTTATCAAGCTGACTTTGCATATGGAAATAAACATCACAGAATACTAGGTGATATTTCATATTTGCCCGAAAGTGTTAAGTAGGTGCACTTATATTCAATTTTTAGTGGAAGCCGAACATATCATGCAATTTGAAGCCCACTTACTGGAGCTTCCTTTAGGAGTTCCTACTCCTGCATCAATAGACTTAAAACGAATGCAAAATGATGAGCAGAAAAGATTGCACCCACATTTGCCACCACTTTAATGAAGACGAAAACAGTATGACCTCATTTCTTTCAATTTTATCTAGATATTAGTTTGAAACGGTTTTTGTGCAATTCTGCGACTGTGATGTTCTTGATTATGATAATGTTTGGATTCCAATATCTATTGGATACATAGGTGATTTTTTTAGTAGTATTGAATATTACTCTTTAAACACATCATATATATTATATTAATAATTATTAACGACAGTAGAAAATTGATTGCAACTATAGAAATGCAAAACTGGCGCATCTTATTTCCTACATTATATACACATAAATGTATGTAAGCAGTGGTTATTTTTTACCAAAAAGCGTCTCGACCTATTGATTGATTGATCTTTTCGTCCTTGCATGGACAGGGTGGCGCACCACCTGCGAAACTTTACCTCCTTAATTTTTTTATTTCTTCTGCAGTTTTGGGTACATTCACAGATGTGTATATGTTGGTTGATCTTTAAAAACACTATTAATCTATTCTCCATTTAAATTAATATTATATTTTAAACTGGATATTTCCATTGTGTATGAGAAGAGTTGCTGTTGGGACAGGAAAGCGGGCTTGTCGGGTTGAGTTTATAATTCAAAACATTCCGTTTCGTGCAGTTATAGGAGTTATTCGATTTTGTTGGCATTTGGGCTAGGTTTCAGTCAGAACAGTTGTTTTCTTGATAGATTGTGTAGTGAGCCCCCCCCCCCATTCAATTCTCTATCTAACGATGCCAAAACGAATTCTCTGACTTCGAAAAAAGCAGCGTCATGTTCAACTGGATTTTGCAACTCAAGAAAAACCACGCAAATCTAAAACTTCTTGAATTCAAGAATTCTTTGATAAAACTGCCAACATTTCCTTATCAATGGTTCACTTTCTTAAAAGATCATTTATTTCTTTCTAGAATGATGTACAAATGAGCATCCTTGCTCATTTTGCCTCCGAAAAATGAGCAAAAACGGGACGGAAAACATTAAATTTTGGCATCATCTTGCACCTAAGTGTCCGATATTCAAATTTCGCTTTCTGTGTCAAAATTACTAGAATTTCCTCACTCACGTTGTTACGACTGAATCGACTTTTCAATTCTCTATCCAACGATGCCAAAACGAATTATGTGACTCGAATGGTTCTTGAGAAACTTCGA
>NW_026017110.1:57065515-57079103 GCF_020466585.1 Dendroctonus ponderosae | reverse complement strand
CTTTCTGGGTCAAAACTACTCGAATTTCCTCACTCACGTTGTTATGACTGAATCGACTTTTCAATTCTCTATCCAACGATGCCAAAACGAATTCTGTGACTCGAATCTTTGACAAATTGTTATTGAGTCTGCACTTTTGAGAAACATTTGGTTTGGTAATGATCTTTTTTATTTAAATCGCAGTGTTGAATGGTATAGTTTCTGCCAATATCCTTCCGAATATGATAGAGCCTTTAATTATGGAAAAAGGAGAAAGCCACAGGCTGTGAAAATCTTCATTCAAATTCAAGACTTATGCAGAATTTGGAATTGTACAAATAAACTTTCTTTCTTGTACCAAATGAGGTAAAATGTTAATCATTTTTTTGTGACATAATAACGAAAAATATATATAAACCAACAATCGAACGTGCTCATAAATTCCTTCAAGACAAATAAAAAGCGCAAATACTATAAAATGGTTAGCAAGCATGGGATTTATTTTCATGAAATGCAAATGCAGTGTGTACTATAGTTTGTGCAACACTAACAAAAATTAGAGGCAGTTTCGCAACATTTAGAACGCAGCACCAAACATTAAACATTACTCAGAAAAGTTGGAGATGGAGTACGACACAACGATAAAAAACCAATAATTTCGCTTATTTTTCTAATTGGTGCAATAATGATTTTGTTACTTACCATTCTGAGAGATATGAATTTCTCTTTGAATATTTTATTTATTCAAAAGGTGGGATAATCTAAAAAAGTTTCCCGCACTTTGATTTGACTTCGCTATTTTTTATTAAATGCATTATAAAATTGTTTTTACTACCTGAGAAATTACCATTATTAATTCCATTTCCCTAATGAGAAGTCATGTTTCTCTCTCTAGGCCAATAATAATATATAATAATTAAAAATTAGCTAGGTAAATAATGAAAGATGTTTAAGTGTTTCATTATATTTAGTTTGCCCACATCTCTAAGTTCAAGTGATATTTCATCCATTTTCACTTCTAAAATAACTGTAACACTACGCGCCTCTTAATATGAAACAGCTCGGTATATAATAGCTCACTTCTCGACCTTGGTATATAATATACTATTTTATTATGTTAAGGAAAGGAATTGAAAAAAAAGTTTATTACGGAAAGTTGTTGAATTCAATAACACTAAATAGGGTAGAAGAATATGAATAATGATACATCCGATCGAAAAATGCGGATTGCATATTCGTCATGTGTCATTCATACGGGAATAAGACGCATTTCAATAACGAAGTGCTGATTCAGTAAAAGTGAAGAATAAGAACAATTTCCAAGAGTAAGTATATTATTATCCCAACTAGTTCTGGTTGCAGACAATACACACTGATCAAATGTTGTGACAAATATCATTGACACCATCATTTTCGATTTTTTAAGTAAATTGCAGATACTATAGTAGACAAAGAGTTTAAATTATAGCAGCCACATAACATTAACAACAAATTATTCACCAGTTCCTCTACCGGATTCTCTACTAAATATTCAACTTGTAGGACATTGTTACTGTAACGCAGTAAAATTAATATTTCAGAAATGGGATTTCTGATGATCTGTATTGTAAAAAAATGTATGTATTCATTAAGTTTCTTACAATTTTAATACTAACAAATGATTACCTATCATACAGGACCAAACTATCTACGACACATTTATCATCCCAATAAATATCTTTTTAAATTAACCTTGGAAAATATTGCTCATAATAATGACTTACAAATTAATTCCAATATCATTATTACATGATTCAAAATTAACTAAAAAATTAAGATTTTCGACGACCTCATTAGTCATAAGGGACCACGTCCCTGATTTGTAGGTGAAATATATTTATACATTTTACATTCTACGATTAGGCCATTATGTGTTATAGTTTGTTCTTAAAAATAAAGGTATTTAAATTACATTAAAAAATATCACAGAATTTACTATTTGAAAATACTTCATAAAATAACTATATAACACTATACCTAGAGTTTAACTATAGTTATAATTCTTGCTATTAAACTACAAAAGAAACTAAAACTAAAATCTACATATGTATTTTAACAACCATCAGAGTTAGAATGTATAGTAATAAACAGGAATCGAACGAAGAAGTCAAATGTTTAATAATCGCGGATATGGCGAATTCTATATTCGATTTTAAATAAAAATATAAAAAATAAGGTACCATTTAAGTTAGAAAATACCTTGTGGAAATTGTATCTCCAGAAGATATATATATATATAAATAATCTTTATTTCCTACAGAAAAAGGCTCCAGAAGATTAAAACTAAACTAACCATATTAAGCAAGCATACACACTTAGTTGTTCAAATAGAATCAGGAATTTTAAAAATCCTTTAAACAAAATCAAATGCCTGCAGTTCAAGGGCTTAATAGTTTTAACTGCAGGTCGGTCTATTAATATCGAAGGTCTATTGTCAACTTTTATGCTATTTTCAATAAGTGTCATCTGCACATAATAAATACCCTCATTTATCTATTACTTGCTACCTATACTTACATATAATTATTTTTCTTGCTTTTGTTTATTTAGTAAGTTTCAGTAAAAAAGTAAAAATATTTGTTTATTCCAAACTTTCTATACGCTGTAGGTACACTACTAATGAGTTAAATTGAAATGTTTTGAATTCAATCATTTAGTAGTTTAATACATTTTTTGTAAACACATGTTAATTGTTAATTGTATGATACACAAATGAAGAAAATTTGTAATTATCTAACGCGAGGAAACTCTAGGCAAATCAACATAGAACAGATTAGGTGTCAAAAATAGATTGCAAATCAATACGAAAGCTCCCATTTGAATGCGTCTCCATAGACGAAAAGTTAGGAACTTATCAGCAGCTTCCGACAGTATATACAGTGAAACCAAATAAACATACCATTAAAATAGGTTTCATGGCAGATGCCACAGTGTAGAAGAAATCCGATGGGTCTTTCAGTCAAAGTAATTTCTCAAACAACGTAGTTCAATAACTGTGCTAACCAATAAAGAAATCAGTAAGAAACGTAATTATAGACACCTGGTTCACAAATATGGATTTGCTTTACGCCGCTATAATGGTTTGAAAATGAATGAAATGATTGGAAAAATAAGAGAGGAATTTCTTAACCCTACCGGAGTTTGTTCGCTTCCCATGATAATGAGTATCTTTTGGAAAAAAAAATGTTCGTCAAATAAACCAGAAATTATAATAGATTCTGTTTGAACAAAGTTCAAAAATCCAGAGTTGAACTATTCATCAGCTAAACGCATTGCGCCAGAAATACGAGAAGATGGACAATGGTAATTTTTACGCCATGCTAAATCCTGTGATCAATTCCTTCGTCACAGGCACATCATTCTTTTTATCATTTTTTTATTACCAGACGAATGGTCCCGCAAAATGGTGATCTGTGCGCAAATTTCTCTAAAATTCAAATTTACGGTCCAGAGAACCCAAGAAATGGACGTGAGATCACTAGCGCATCTATACAAAAATTTAGGCGCGACTACTGAAGGTTACAACAAAGGAAAGGAGAGGCGTCATGAATTGAAATCGGTTCACAAATTTGATCATTTTCTCGGATTAAAATTGGACAAAATGTAGGCACCAGACGTTCTTTGTTGATCTGCTGATATGGAAGTGTACTAAACATTCAAAGCATTCTAAGACAAAGAAACATATAATTTATTGTTTTGTTCAGGAACGATTGACAAGCATATAGGCCAGAAAAACTGAACATTTAAGTCAATACAAATTCCGGAGTGACTGATATTGTCATAATTGATAAAACCACATTTGTACGTTTGTAATTACAATTAGACCGTAAATATCCACGTTCATTCTTCCGCTGTAATTATAGTTACATTGCTAGAAGGCGATTGGTCTGCAATCCCTTGATTCGATGTATATCGTACCAACGGTTCCTTAAACGAAGCTTTCTTTTTTATTGGCATCGGAGTATCATGATTTATAAATGATATTCTATCTAACTCTGTAGTGCTAGAAGTACTTGTTATCACGGTATCATTTTTTTGTCTTAACGGTTTATTTCCGCAATGGAATAAACGAAGCACCTTCTTAGAAGAATATTGGCAACAATTTTGTGTTGGACCAATTGTCACTAAAAGTGATCCCATGAATAATGTGGCATACAACCAACTGACACACATAATAGACAATAAAAATAATCCTATTTGAAAATATGCCAAAACCGAGGAAAACAACATAAAAAAACCCGCACCCGCTGTAGTTAATGCTGCCATAAAAGACGGGCTCATCAAGGACGAAAGAGCGAACCGAGTGGCATCTTCTCGATTATTGGACAAATGTGCTGGACACAACTTGTAACTGATTGAATAATGCAAAGCAAAATCTACAGCTAACCCAATAGCAGTTGATATGGTTATTGATTCCACGATGTTTAAAGTCCATCCGTATAACACCAAACCAGCAATTGTGGTCAATATTGTAAATGTTATAGTTACGGTTGCAATAATTGTAAGTACAATATTTAAAGTACATGCGACTAAAATTGCAGATGTGAGAAGCGTGGACACTACAATTGCAAGTTGTGTTCCTTTATTCAGTTCGCGTTGTAGATCATAATATCCAAGTTCAGATATGAAAAATCCGTCTTTCATATTGGGCGGAGCAGTCAAAAGTTGCAAATTCGTCCATTCGTTAACATCATTATAAAATTTATTAATTTTTGTATAATCCATCGAAAACGATTCGCTGCTATCAAACTCGATTACAACAGCTTTTATTTTTGGCAAATCCTCTTTTGAGAAAATGGCACCTGCAGTACGTGGATATGTTACTAATGCAGGCGACCTATATACTTCACCCACATCATCTATGACACATTTGCTAAAAACACTTCTATTAAATGGAAATGTAGCCTCAGCACAACACGGCCTTAGATCTTTGTAAATAAAAGAATTATTACAAGGTCGTTTCATGCTTTCGACAAAAGATTCGATAAAGCATCTGGTCTGTGATAAATACGTAGGCTTATAAAAGCTTTGTAACTTAACATTTTTGCAGAAGTTCATCATCCATATTTGAGATTCCGGATCTGATATATCAAATTTTTCGTCCAGCTTTAAGGATCCCAAATTTTCAGGATCTAGATGATCACCATTGTCAACAGGAACCACTCCCCAAACAAATCTTAATGGCATATTATTGTCATTAAGGCTTTTGTCGCTCTGTAACAAAACCATATATATTATATTACAAAATATATTATTTTCATGTTTCCCGCCTAATAAAAGCTGCAATATTGGCCTGTATAAATAAAAATATTATTCTCAAACACTAGCGTCCATTCAGTGGAATGAGTAACGTGAGGCACATATTTTCAAATAATACCGGGTGTCGCAATAAGGATGGTAAGCGGCTGTATCTTGGAAAGTATGTGTTGTAGAGTGAACGAAAAAAAAATTGATAACAAACTTTAAAAGAACTTGCTGGAAATTATTTTGAAATTTCTCAGATCACCACAAGATGGCGTAATTGCAAACGGTATTTTAAAAAGTCGATTTTATACAGAAATGGTCCCTATAAGTGAAACATCTAGTAAGTTTAGTCAAAAGATCATAAAAAACCGTACTACTTTCCTTATGAACTTTTTCCTGACTTGTCAAATAAAGCGTGGGGGGAGAGTCTAATCGCTTAATTCAAAGAAACCTGTAACTCCGAAACGGCTTGACCGATTTCAAAGTTTTTACTATCAATTGAAAGAGCAATAAAAACTCTACAATATGTGATATAAAAGCAATCTTAATCATTTTCGAAAAATCCGCTGTTCGAAAAAATGCCTTTTTTTTTATTTTTCACAAAAATTTCAAATACTTCCATCAAGTTATTTTACACGCATTCGAAAGCGCAGGAGAAAATGAACTAAACCGCAAAAACCGCATCCTAAAATAATTTCTGGAATCGATAATACTTGAAAATAATAAAGGTTGCCTAATTCAAATAATTAACGTAGACTTTGGAAGAAAAAATGTTGTTTTATTTTTCCCACTATTTTCAAACTTACCAGATGTTTCACTTATAGGTACAATTCTTACTTTAATTATTTGAGTTAGACAACCCTTATTATTTTCAAGTATTAAATCGGTTCCAGAAATTATTTTGAGATGCGGTTTGGTTCATTTTTTCCTTTGCTTTCGAATGCGTGCAAAATAATTTGATGGTAGCATTTGAAATTTTTGTGAAAAATTAAAACAGAAATTTTTTCGAACAGCGGATTTTTCGAAAATGATTAAGATTGCTTTTATATCACATATTGTAGAGTTTTTATTGCTTTTCAATTGATAGTAAAAACTTTGAAATCGGTCAAGCCGTTTTTGAGTTACAGGTTTCTTTGAATTAAGCGGTTTGACTCTCCCCTTACACTTTATTTGACAAGTCAGGAAAAAAATTCATAAGAAAAGTAGTACGGTTTTTTATGATCTTTTGACTAAACTTACTAGATGTTTCACTGATAGAGATAATTTCTGTATAAAATCGACTTTTTGAAATACCGTTTGCAATTACGCCATCTAGTGGTCATCTGAGAAATTTCAAAATAATTTCCAGCAAATTATTTTCGTCAAGTTTGTTATCAATTTTTTTTCCGATCACTCTACAACACATACATAAATATCAGATTTTAATTTCTGGTTGTTTAAAAGATATTAGACATCCAACATCCACTAATTGCAAAAATGAAGAAATATTGAATCATTTTAATAACCCAGTTAGGTAGCTCAATAATTAACCAGTTGAAAAAGGGAATGTTGAAAGGCAATTGATATAATTTTTTGTGAAACTGGGAATACTGCCCGCGACTCGCGGCTGAATGCAAATTACTCCTTAATGTACTTAAGCCTGTGTCCCATGCATCCGTTTATACGATGGTACGATGATACGAAAGTGTTTCTATTGGTTGGAGATCTGTCAATTCGTCCGCGGTCGGACGAACTGACAAATCTCCAACCAATAGAAACACTTTCGTATCATCGTACCATCGTATAAACGGATGCATGGGACACAGGCTTTACGGTTTCGGTCGTCCGTTTCGACTAGAAACGCGGCGGATCGAGTCGCAGCTAATGCGATTCAACTGGTAAATGGACCAGCCAAATTGCAGTCGTAATTGCGATTTTGGGAAAATGGCTCGTTTAAATCAGGAGGACCGAAGATACCCATCGATTTATGATTACGAAGATAAACATTATAAAATTTGTGTGGAAAAAGAAAATGGATGAAGAAAAATCAGTGGAAAAAAATGGTAGGTAGGTACATTGTATTAGGATTTTTCTTAATGAATTGTTCTTCTTTTTCTCCCCTTCTAATAAAATAAGGGTTAAAAGTTCGACGTCGTCCATCTTTTCAACAGTTTTTTCTCAAATGCACCTCACGAATTGATCTGTTGCGGCTATAGACGCACAGTCGAGTCGCAGTAGCCGATCGCACCACCGAAACCGTACCTTAAACAAGGTCTGTTGGTACGGAGGATACAAAATGTTGATATATATGATTGGGGGCTCCACGTAGAAAATATTTCCTAACTAAAAAAACAACATCCTGGAGCTAAACCCTTTTCATGTTCTATGGTGTCTCAGAACCAGTACCATCCACAAAACACTTGGAATTAGATAATAGTTACAAAAAAACTCAAAATTTGTATCATTTAAACTGTTAACAAAAAACATTTAACAAACTTACCTTCTGCTTTTGAAACAAAAATTTGCTTTTGTAAATAAAATCGTATTTCTCGAAAGGATGTCCTATTCGAAACAACTGAATATCCAGTGAATTAGGTAAAACCAAACCTGGTTTAATAAAAACAACTACTACACTAGCAACTGCTAACGCACTGAAGCAGGTTATCCAGAGATATCGCAACTTTATAACTGCGTTTATTATCCATTCGCCCTTATTATTCCATATTCTCACTGTAACAATAGTCAGTATTAACTACGCTACTCGAAAATAATTCAAATAATATTTTTGATTAGTAGATTGGGACAGCAATACTTCTGAATCGACAAGCTAAGACAGCAAATTCTTGGGAAGAGTTTATGTTGGTTTAACTTAAATCGTTTTACCCCTCTTTAAAAAGGTCATTTGACATCGGTTCGTCGGTTGGGTAATAGCGGGTGATTCAAAAGATTAAGTCGGTGATGAGTATTGAAGTCTCGAAAAAGAAAGCAAATAAACAAAAAAATACAGTCCACTTTTTCTACACGGCGATAATTGTGAATGCATAACAATAAATTTTGTACAAAATACGTACCTAAAAAATTTCCTAAAATCATTGTCCATTTGCCTTTAAAGCAACAGAGTTTACTAATTGTAGGAATAAAACAAGCCAATTTCTTACTGTTACAGCAAGGCTGCTCCCTTACTATCAAGCAAGCTGGAATCCATGAAACACTTAAGACAAAATTTAGTATTATGGCTGTTCCTGTGAATATGCTAAAACATTAATGCAATACTTCAGTAATTTTATGCAGTTCATACCGTTACATTGTTATGTACCTAAAGCAGCTGATCACAGTTACAGAACTGGTATACGATGACCAAAATGCAACCGCAGTTGTTAAGGAAGTAACAAACATGGTTTTAAAGGAATGCTCAAAAGTACCATACATAATTTTGTACAAGTCCTTATTATCGGTCATCTCCAATTTCTTTGAGCTGAATATCTTACATAATATAAATGCGTTGTCAGCTCCCAACCCTTGAAATCAATATAGATAAGCATTTGCTTCTCCAAAACTAAAAAATGTTGTAAACATACCTATGCAAATAATGACGCTGAGCATATTCATGAAAGGAAAAAAATTCACTGCATAAACCACTTGATATAAAAAATAGGTTGCAGTCAACACAATAAATACAGACATTATTGTCATCACAGTTACAAATATTGAGGCTGTATAAACCCATAAACAGACGAACACAAAAAATGCTCCTAATCCCATTAGTCGAGCATCTTTTAAAAGATATTCATCAAAAATGGCACTTTTTATTCCAAATTCCATAGCCACTATGGAAAGTCCTTCAAATTCTGTTCCGAGCCTTTCAAATTCATTAAACAAAGGTTTACTAGCAGTACTGGCAGCAATAGGCAGAAATAAAAGTGTTTCTTCCAGCTTTTGCAATTGATTGTCGGAAGCCTTCAATGTAATAAGATAAAAAAAAATAGAGTTTTATTTTATATTAGTATTAACGATAAATTTTAAAAGGAAAACATAATTCTTTAGACCAGAGTTTCACAAATATAATACTTTGGAAGTCCGAAAACGCACAACACAAAAAGACATAAAAATAGGTGAAGCTTTTTTTTTTGTTTTTATCAAGCTTTGAGAATTAATAGCTTGATTCACGGTAGCGATCCAGAACTGGTTAGGAACTGACCGCATGCGCTTAGAGGCATACGGGGACAGATCGCATGGGCGTAAAGGCTAGCTCCCGGCATCATTATTTTTTTCATTTATTAGCAGGTTAATTTAATTAATTAATTTTGATCAGAACGCCAATGTAAAAATAAACTTGGAATTTCCTACATATGTTAGCAATTTTTCGGCTCAGGGTGAATGGAAACAAAGCAATAAATTTGAATTAAGGAACGGGATGCAGACAAAAGATCGTCGGTTTTACCAATTTTACCACCAACGGCAAATGTACAAAAAATGCAGTGGATTTTTAAAAATCAATTAATTAAAAGCGATAAAAAAACCTCAATAATTTTTTTATTCAAACTAATTAAAAACTGCCACTTTTCGCAGAGAAACCATTATCATAAAAAAACACAGCAATTCCGTCTTTCCACTTTCACTCCATTGCATTTCAGTTTAGGGAAATCACTGTTAGACACAAAGTAACTAAAATCCTGTTGGTGCTACTAAAAGGTGATTCTAAAAGACTTTTTGTATGTGACTGTGAATTATTGCGTACTACGGCTGACTATGTATTTAACGCTCTGAATGATTATTTTAACTGTACGTAACATGTGGAACCGGAACGAAATTAACCGGTGTTTCAGCAAGCGTAATAAATGAAGCACGTAGTTTAATATGAACCCATTGCTGTATATATAGGAGATCCCTAGCTTTCAAACAAATTCCGACATTATTAAAGCCAACCTTATAAAACTCCCACATTTTTTAAGCAATATGTGAAGAAGCAGAGAGTGAGCAAGTTCAACTCCTTTTACATGCAGAAGTTCAATGGCAAACGCGGAGAACATTTTTACTCGGCTTTGTACAGCTTTGATTTTAAATGATAATAAATTTGTGTTCTCTGAACGATTTGCCGATTTTTATGGATTTAATTTTACGCAAAAGCGTACATACTTTTGAAGACGAAGAAAAAATAGGAATCACCATACAAGAATTAAAATTTTGGTCTAAACTTGAGGACGGTTATTTTTTCAAGTTGATTTTCGTCTTTAAATTCGTTTCTAAAATCCTAGGAAGCAAGTTCTGGTGAATATTTTCCGATGCCAACCAATAAGAACTGCTGGATTAGAAATCCGACCGCAACATCAAGAATTGAGAAATTGCAAGTCTTGATTTCCGCATCCGATATGGCAATTCAATTCGGTTTTAGATTAAAATTAATTCGTATTGCAACAAGCTTTCCGAAAATTCTGTGCATTTGGGAAACACTGCTCTAAACTACCAAATACCTACATTTGAAGGAATGGAACTGACGGTAATCAAATAGTTGAAGATAGTAAAAACAGCATCATGTTTTTGGCAATGTGCAGGTATAGTACAAAACCGACAATCTCGTAACTTGTTATTATGAAAATGTATTGCACATTCTTCCAAGATTGATTTTGTTTTATTTACATCCGCTTCCTGGAAGATGATTAACATTTAAAAACACTTAAAATGCAATTAAAACCGTTAAACGTGTTACCGTGATACTTAAACAAGAGTGTTTGTCAAATAATGCTGCAATATAGTTCGGTAAAGACCATGGCTTGCAACATTCCCCATCAATTTCAGTATCGGAAATACATATATCGGGAACAATGTTTAAATTCATTATAAAGTTTTCCAATCTACATAATAATTTCAAATTCTCCCATGTAAACAAATCATTCCCATTATTTGCTTTAATTACTAAATGAACGTAATTTTCTTCTGAAAAATTGATCATTAATGATTAAGAAAAATTGCTTAGTGGACTGACCTGGTCCACCACAGAAACTCTTTGGCTTATGATGTGGCTTAGGAGCGTCTAATTTTTTTAAAGTTCGCCATTTATTTCTAATCTCAGGCTGTCCTGTAGAGGTTATTTCATTTAAGATAATCTGTAAAAAATACTTTTCAATAGACTTACTGTGTTTAAAAACGGCGATTTCAATATATCACTACTTCTAGCTAATATAGATATTGATCTAACCTTCCCATAAACAGTTTTATCTGTACTCTGATCTTGTAACCCATTTTGCTGTTCATGTATATCAGTTTTCGGAGTTGTTCCTGGCGTCTCCTTCATTTTCCCTTTTTGTTTACCCTTCGGCTTTCTAGTTCGCGGTTTAAAAGTTGTTCGAGACATTTCCTTGCCAATTAAAAACTCTTTCGGGTTCTTTACTAAACTCCCTGAAAAACGAACCTCGCGTTGCAAGTTTTCCCAAGCTGTTAGTCGATCCGCTATTATTGTACTTCTTGTTGAAAACCCCTAGGAATTAAGAAAATGTTAGTTTATAATGTTTATATTAAAAGTCTCGCACTACTGTACACCTCAAGATTTCTCCACTTCACAAAGTCGATTTAGTACGTCAGGTTTTGCTTCTGCCTGTGCTTTGCAACTAAATTTGCCGCATTCTTAGAGTAAATGCAGTTATTCAACTTCTAAATAATTTTTTCTCACTTTTCACGACTCATATATCGATTTTTTTTTAATTACTCCGAACCCAGATTCTTCCATTCACATGCTTATCGACGTTTATCAGTGTAATTTAAACCTCTTATTAAGAGGAGGAGCATGTTATATTTTCATTGAGCGCTAACTTTTTTGTATAATAAAGTTCACATTTTCAAACTAAATTAATTATTGGAGTTTCAAATGTTACTTTTAAGAAATGTGTTCCCAATTTGCAAGCATTACCTAGTTTACAATTTTACTAAATCTTCTTTTAGTTAATTTATATCGTTATTATTAAGTTAATTATTGTCGTATAAAAATGGTTTATCTCATTCAGGAGACGGTGGACATTGTATTATCACATTCCGGAAACAGCAGGTGAACAGTGAACATGAAAATCACGTAGATAGATAAATATAAATATGATGATATTTACATATTAAAATTAACTGAATTTCATGGCAAATTGCCCAATTTGACTATTTTAGAAAAAAAAATTTTTTTTATTTTATTTTAGAAAAATAGACAAACTGGACTGTGGATGTCTCCACAGAATGCAACATATCAGCATGATCAGGATCCTATTTTCTTTAGAAACGCAAACTCAGGATGACAATATAAGATTGGGTCTCAACCCAATTTAACTTATGCTCAAGGAATATACAGGGTGTTCGAATAATTCGTTAGAAAAATTGATAAAATTGCTGATAAAAAAATAAAATTGCAAAATACTAGACAAAAAATGTGTTTTTAACAGTGACCATGAATCACATTGACGGTAATGGGATGCAATACATTGTTCATTAATTTTGAATTAATAATAAACAATTGCCAGAACGTGAGAGGATTGCGACCCATCACAAAGGTCTTACTGAATCTCTAAGTCTGTGTGAATACTGTTATACTTTTTAATATTGAGAAATAATTGAAAGTCTCACTATCTTCTGATGGAATGTCTGTTCAGGAATATAACGTCTATAAGATGTTTTAATTTTTTTTTCTACGAGTGCCAAGAATAGTGGCAGAGGACCAAGAGGCTGCCCGCATCATGTAATATTATCAAACAGATTTTGTCGAAGTTAGAGATCTTTTATCACGGGACATATGTTTATTCCTATTCCATCTGATTTCACTCAATACGATATTCACTATTTCCCTTAGCCTAAAGCCCAATATCGAAAACAAAGCAACAATTTAAAAAATCAATCCCGTTCATATTTGGTACACCCTGGAATATACAGAGTGTACCATATATACCTGGAACCGTTTTGATCTACATATGACACAAGCCCAAGTTAGCAACACTCTGTCCTGCAGTTATCACAACTTCATTTTTAAACATGTTCCTTGAACACCCTCAAGTAAATCTTTCCAAGTGAATGTTTGTTTGGTCTACTAGTGATCTACTATTTAACTTTGTACTGTAGAATTGGGAAAACTTTTTCTGAATTAATTATTATAATTTTTAAAAATTATTAATTCATTGTATCCAAAAAATCCCATTTTAACACAGTTCAGAAACAAGCGCCATTGCGTTTCCGCAGGTAACATATGATTCATAAATTACATAAAAAAATTTATACTCATGCAACTTAAGCCTGTGTCCCATGCATCCGTTTATACGATGGTACAATGATACGAAAGTGTTTCTATTGGTTGGAGATCTGTCAATTCGTCCGCCGTCGT
>NW_026017110.1:56958060-57065493 GCF_020466585.1 Dendroctonus ponderosae | reverse complement strand
TGGGACACATGCTTTAGTGTGGGAACGTATGAAGATAGTTAGAACGCAGGTATACCTACATCAACAATTTAGCAACTGTTTTTAAAGTCCTCTGTTGATAATCGATAAAATGTATAAAGCGCTATTTAATAAGATGCAACATATCAGTGATGCGTAATTTTCATGTTTCCAAATAATTGGGTTATTTAACAATCCAAAACTCATAATATCCTGCACAGGAATATTTTTTCCAAATCTGACCCATACCAAATCACTCAAGGAATCAACTATATACTAGTATATCTAGTTAAAAATGTTCTTACCGCTTGAGGATCTTGAAAGTCGAAACTGTTCATATTCTCTAAAGTAAAGGGTGCAATTAAACAGGCACATGATATTGCAGCAATAACCAGTAAAAGGATGTATGGATGTTTTACTAGAAAATGTATATACCATTTGTAACAATTCATTCTAGAGTTCTATATTGTGCTTTGATTTCCTTGTCACTGAAAACAAAGTTAATTGTTGTTATGTTTTCTGCAGCTACATCAAATTATCGTTAATTATTATAATAACGTCCTGATTTATTTGTCCCACTGTACACGTCCCATTTCGCTTGTTTGGAGCAAGAAGAAGTAAAGAAATAAACCTCTTTTTAATAGCCCATTTAATGCGAATAGGAAAAACTTTAACTTTATTTAATCTGCTATTCAAGTGCAGTTGCAGATCAAATATTTATCAACTATATTTCTTGTTTGGCAGCTAATTGAGTAAATGAATAAAGCACAAGGTTTATTAGCGATTTTGCCTCGTGGCGAAACATTTAGGTGCAAACAGTTTTAGGAAGACTTTTTTAAGAGTTTTAGGAAGAGATTTTAAAATTACTTTACAAACATTACGCTTTGCTATTGCAGATTCAGATCTACTCGCTGATTTTCTCATATCCAAGACTATTGATTTTGTTGGTTCAAATTGTGAGGCGAACGAGCGGGATTCGAAACTAAATTAATTTGTCTCAGGCAAAACGAAAAAATATTTTTTTGTTTTAAAATATTTAGTGGCGTTACAGGTAGGAGGGGCAAGAAAAGGAGCCTCCCGAGTTAACGCGCCACTTGAATCAAAAACTATTTCAATAGCTACGTAGTGTATTACCTATTATTGGATGGTTAAAAAAGTATGATAAAAAAAACATTGTTTTCGAAACTTAACACCTTCTTTCTCTGTTAGGAAACATCTTCGAACAAAGTTTTTTAATGAAAGTCTACTGTAGCTCAGGTTCAGTAAGATATACGATCGGGAATGGCGAAAAGGGCCAAATTTTTCTGGCGTTGTGCTATTTATTATATTGATTTGTTAATTAATAATTTTAGCAAAGCATTCCACTTGTTGCTGATTTAATTACATTTGCAAAATCTTTTTTTTCAAATTTCTGGAAAACTACTAAATACTCGCCCGAACTGTCCCTTTAAACTTTTGGGGGTTTAACTCACCCCGGCTGGGGAGTTGATGTGAAACGAGCGACATTCGTTCATAAACTCGTCCTTCTCGCATATAAAGTTTACATCTCAAGTATTTTTCAAATATGAATTTCTAAATAGTCGAAAAGGTCCCTGTCTCGTTTTCGAAGGGCCACCCTGTATACATACATATATGAGAACGTAAACAAAACAGTAAAGCACACAGTCTCAACAAGCGTTTGAACAAGATATTTTGAAAGAGGACAATATTTTTAGGAGTATACAAAGATACTGGATTGATTTAGAGGGGAAGAGCAACACCACAAAGAATAGGTAAAGGCAAACAATAACTAATCAGATGAAATCTCTCACCTTGATGAATGAATAGAAGATTGACAACACAGTTTATTTTACACTGTTTATTAAATATTAAATACGTATTAATTAATGTTCAGTAGCACCAAAATTAAGTATTAAGTTTTGATACCCCCTAGCTACCTATTAAATTCCTAGGGCTAGGGTTTGAAAAACTGAGAATCGATTTTAAGAGTAGCATATATTCTTGCTTTAACGTTCGCGATAGTTAGAAGAGCGAAAACGCTGTGTACATAAGTCTCGACTAGATTCATAGGCGTGAAGCGTCCAAACAGCATCCCACAGATATTATAGATTGAAAACGGCAAGATAAACCTGTAGAATGCGATTTGTTTTATTCCCAGCGGCTGCTCTCCAAACTAGAATCGAAGCTTGCAGAAGAAAACTTCTTTACCGATTGTGATCACAACAAAATGACGCGGGACATTTGAATTCAGGTTTCAACTTTGCGATTTTGGCTTAAGTTTCCAAAAGATTTCAAGAATCTCATAATTCCCTTTAATTGTGATGTCTATGCTAGTGCTTCAATGAACATCACAATTAAAGGGCAATCAAATGCTTGAAATATTATCGAAATTTAAGCAGAGATCGCCGAGATCATCAAGTGAATTAAAATTAATTGGGAAAATAAAGCATACGCATTTCTCTTTACAATAGTTATTTATTAAAGTAAAAAACCTAGAGAGGCAATTAGTAGCAGTATTGAGGTTACATGAGTCAGACCGTTAGTGTTTCAAAAAAAGGAAAAATGTACGTACCCACAGATTTGAAATATCTATAATTCACATTAAATAGTAAATATGTTTAACCAATATACAGAAGTGTCAAATATATCCAAATTATTACCAGCTATTTATGTTCAGTTGTTACCTGATGGTTGTTTTTGTCTTCGTTTTTTTGAAGTGATAACTTTTTATGAGAGGGTAAACCGATTTTTCTCGGTCACGGCGGCTCCCACTCCGGCCTCTTCCACTCCGGGACGCACATATGCACTTTTTTATGTTTTTTTCGACATTTTTCTCTTAGTGCGGGTGCATCTATAGATCTGATAAACTTTTCAAATACACATTGCGTTATTAAACTGACAGTGATTTTGATTTATCAATTATTAACTGTGATATTATTGGGTTCGGTGCAGTTTATTTTATAACGCTGATAACAATGAATCAACAAATTATCAAGGGAGAAGCTGCAGATACTGCAAATACTAGGTAAAGGGTGCTGATGTACTAAATGCCTGTTCGAGTTTCGCCTTCTTTTAAATTTCCAATTAAAGTACACACACAATTATACACACTAAAGCAGTTTAAGTGCAAAAAAATGCGGATCGTCCATCAATTTGCAGAAAAAATAAATTAAATTAAATCGTATCGATACAATCCCGGTACCAATTCCCTATGTCTTACTCTCCGTCTGTAGTCCAGATGCTTCCCAGATGATGTCCATTTGCATTGTATTGCACGATTCAAAGTTCCGAACTGGTAAAATATTACTACCTATTTGTTTAGTGATTTTCATTGGAGACAATTGTTAAACCAGATGTTGAGCGGATATTTTCTGAAGAAGGCAGGGTCAATTTATGAAAAACGCTCAAGATTAAGTGCAAATAAAGTGTCACAACTATTATTAATAACTTTTAATGCAATAATATGTTCTATTATTTGTTATTTTACTTTGTAACAACAAATTATCACTATTTAGATATCTATTTTGTAATCTTCCATATTTAACATAAAATGATAAACGTTATTACTGTTTTGTAATAATATATAATAAATATGTTTTGAATTTAAATGAAAAAATATTTGAGTTTACCTCGGTTATTTCAGAAAACATGGGTTCCGTCTTATTTTCTATCCTGCAACGCATTCTTGATGTTAAGACGATACGAATCTCCCTTCAGCTTATAGTTGCAAGATATGTGAAACGAATTCATTAGGGCTTATTTTCAATTCTCTATATTATTTCTATGATTAGTTGTGTTTACCACGCATCAAAATGGATTTTTTCCTTCATATACTCTTTGATTCCTTTATGATTAAATCTTCTCAATTTAGTTAAATTGTTTTAGCCTTGGATTAGTTCAGTTATAATTTTTTTTTAACATACGCGCAATGGCTTACATTATGTATACATATAGTGTGTCAAGTGGATCCTGTCTCTATAGCTCTTCCTGGTTTTACCGTCTATTTTAAACAGATAGAACGTCTTCCAATCACCAACATTAATTGATTTTTTAGTTCTATTCAGATGCAAGTTGTAGCAGACGTTCATGAACAACATACACAAGAGCAGTCACAAAAACATGCTATAATGCGAAAAGTATTAAGTAATGCTGAACGCTAAAAACGGCTTCGTGCTAAAAGAGGAGCATTAAGTAATAGATTAACTCAAAGTAGCTTTCATCAACCACGAACTAGTGCTGAACGTCAAAGATTATACAAAGCAAATAAGAAATTACGACAAAAAATACAGAAACCCAAGAAGAAGAGTTTACACAAACCCGAAAAGAGCAATATGTACAACATCTCGTTAAAGAATGTTAAATGATGCAAATAAAAAAGATATTTTACATTCAAAAAGAAATTAAATTAAATTTTACCTATTCCTGATCCATTTATAAATTATTAGACTAACAAGAATATTAAAAATATAAAATAAAATTATTATTGCCATCATGCGTTAAACAAGTTCAATATTTTATGGTTTCTATTAATTTATGAAGTTATCACTTCTGTCGAGCGTCCCGTGACGCACACCATTTTTTTTTGTTATCACAATTACGAACACAACACTTAATCGGGTGCCTGGCTACCAACCTCCCTTACATTCCATAAGCTCAGATAAACTTCACAGTTATCGCAATATAGCAGATACAATTATATTCTAGAGCTTAAACAGTAAAAAGTTGTCGTACTCAAACACGTTAAGGCTAATGATTGATACCTGAATGATGATGATCTGATATCTGAGATCTGCAAAACAAATGCCGAGAAAAGATCAGCCCTCTGGCCATAAACACTACGCCTCTGGTGGCTGATTCCGTCAAACTGCTCTGGTGAGAATGCAATACTTTCCAATGTACACTCTGTCATCCGTGCAGCAGTAAGCATCTGTCACTGTGCCGACGATGTCAAAGTTGGAAAATTTACCACCGAAATCTTGAAATAGGGGCGGCTGACATTTAACCCAAAGGTAATTCATTGGCCATTGAAGCAAATTATGGCGCGCATCTATCGGATCAACGTCGAACTCACCGATACGTGAACAACTATTTAAATTCTATTTGATGGGCCTCATTTTTCTTTTCCTAGGTTTATGGAGCTGTAACTGCTTAAAATCAATCAATACAATTATATGCGGACCAATGATAATGAAAGCCTTGCGGTAAATCAAATCGCGTCAAAAAATTGTTTCGAATAAGGATAACCTCGATGTTGTGAAATACAACACAACTCAATTAGTGCGTGAAATGAAAACAAAAGTAATAATGGTAAACAAAGAATCTTTATGAATTAACATTTTGTAAAATTAATTTTTTAAGCTAACACAGGAAACTATGTAAGTAATTCGTTGTGAATTGTTGGTGCAAGAGACAATTTGCTCTTAGTGGGTACCTCTGTAATCGCATTGATAACCGATAAGATATCAAACACATTTCATCTACTAAGCGAGTCTTTGTTGTGTGTGATCGAGCACTTGATTTTATATGTGTATACTACTACATTTATGCAAAACTTCTGTAAAACTGTAAAAAGTTCTTGCAATTTCAGAAGTGAGCAAAAGTATTGAAAATGTTTGGCCGAAAGAAAGACAAGGAGAATAAAAAAAACACAGGGTGAGTCATATTTCATTATTTTTATTTTGCGGTAATCGGCTGCCATATTTGTCAACTTTGATCTGAACCCATCCCTAAAAAATGCATCTCAAATTAAATCAATTATTATTTTATACAATATACCAAAAGGGTAATCCTTTACGGTACAGTCTCCTGTGGTACGCGCAGCCAAAAATTGCATACTGGTCAGCCATGTTGCCGAACTGCCACCAAAGTAGAAAATTTCAATGAAAACAAAAAAGTAATTCATTCAAGGTTGAAAACTTAGAAGAATTACGTCCATACAGAAAATAGTAGACGAAACTGATAAGCTCATACATATGATTGTGCGCGTAATTTAGTGTGCATGCATGCAAAGAAAATAAAATAAAGTATTTTCAGCTTTGGTTTCTCTATGGATGTCTATGAATGCGTGTGAGTTCTTAATCGGGTTAATTGGAATTATGATGAGAATCGTAAAAGTAGTGAAAATATATCATCTGGGTATTACTAATTACTATCTATTTTATTATTTTATTAAGTATATTAAATGATTTGTGTACATGAAAAGGAAGCAAGTGGTAATGTTAAGAAAGTGCTAATATAGTACTGGCAACTACGCGAAAAATTTTGACTGACACGCCGACGCAAAGAGCTGAACCATCACGGGGACCGTTGTTTCGGCAAAGCAGCAATCCTAGTACCAGATTGTATTGTAAAGGATTACCTAAAACGGTGGATTTTATCAGCAGATATACTGTGAATCATATTCCCGGTATTCTGAGAATTTAGATACTGAGTTCAGAGCTCAAACTTGAGATATTTAAGACAAAGAAGTTTTATTACTACAGCAAGTGTGCAATAGCAAAAACTACTTTAATTTATGGATGTGTGTTATTTAATATTCGAAAAATCCAAGCGCAGCCTGGAACGAATTCGATAGTTTCCACACTGTGGTTTATGGCGAGTTTACACATGCATGGATTCGCCAAGAGCCAGTGCCAATATTACGCTGCTTAACAAACTAGCAATAAGGCTGGTACGAAAACGAATTCGAAATACTAAAGATAAGAAAAAATAATGACGCTCATGTCTGTCTGTCCCTTGCATCCGTTTATACGATGATACAATGGTACGATGGTACGAAAGTGTTTCTATTGGTTGGAGATCTGTCAGTTCGTACGACGACAGACCAATTGACAGATATCCAACCAATCGAAACATTTTCGTATCATCGTACAAACGGATGCATGGGACATGGGCTTTATTGTCACTTTTCCTTGAATTGTACGCCACTTTCCGAATATAAAAGCACGCAAATTTGCATATAAATATATAAGAAGCATTTTAACTTCTTCACAAATGTGAAAATGAATGTAATTTCACAGCTGTTTAACAGTTTACATATTAATCCTAACTGCGTTGATTACGTAGCAATATTTTTCATTAGTACACATGTTTTCAGTAGGACATGGCAAACTCCAATTTCTAAAAAAACAAAAAGCGCGTTTGGCAGTTCGGCGGTTTTATTTTTTTTTTTTTTTTATTTTTAGTGTCGTGATTCTTTGAAGACCATTTAAATACATATGAAACAAGCAGAATCCATATATCAAGGAAAACTAAAAAAATAATAATTAAATAGTAATAAAAAATTATTCAATGCAGTGAAGTTTATCCTCAATTAAATTACAGATCCCGAATAACAAGTATGAATACTTAGACAACGTTGTTGCACCTAGATTACTGACAATCTGTATGTGCAAGATTCAAATAGTATATGACATAATATTTTATGAAAAAACTAATTAATTCGATCTCAAATAATTATATTAAAAGAACCTACATAAAGTATGTCCAACAATGAAAACTTTCGGCATAATCACAGCCGTTACGAGTTTATAACAGCAAGTGCAGATTTCGCGATGTTCTAATCTCAGGCACCCCCAAGCTGGTTTTGGGCCTATTTTCCCTCGTCAGATGAGTTAAACTTAAATATAGTAATACCGAAACCTGTTCTTTATTTCGTATATTCAATCTATTTCAGATCGTATAAAATATACTTATATACTGTACAAATACTGTTACTTTATTTTTGTAAAGAAGTTTATATCTAAATAAGTTGCATTTGATAAAATTAATAAATGATCTTTGGGGTTTTTCAAATTTTGCAAATTGTTTAGTGATTCGCCCGCGAATGGTGCAACATCTACAACGACGACGACGACTATTCAGCATCATACAAATGGATATTCTATATCAAGGTAAGGCTTAACAGCATTTGGTATGTAAATATATCCGCAATGTTCCATAATTTCCAGACAAGTTTCGTCGCAATCCCATTTCCACAGCGCAAGAGTTTCTCTGGCTATAAGCAATACTAGTTCTCGACCTCCTGGTAGATCCATATTTGACTTTCCCTCTACTGGCAATGGTATGCTGTTTTATCTATAATGGCATTATTTCTCACAAGCGTTTATTTAATTGCAATATTTGTCTCAAAAGTAACTGATAGATATAGTTTCCTATCATCTCTATGAAAATGTGAAATTATTAACTAGATATACTTTTAAAAGTGTATCGAATTAATTCGATTCTTGTTAAATTGATATAGATCACCATACAGATGCTCTTCCTTTTGCAACACAAACCACACCGAGCGTATTAACTTCGTATGGTGCAAACAGACCTACGGTATACAGAAGTCCCCTGAATACCTACCAAAGTCGCCCCTTTCGGTCGACAGAGCCCATGTTGCGGAATGTCCCAGTTAGTCAGGAACCCATACGCACGACAAATTCAATTCAAGCTGCATCTGTTGCCTCAAACCATAGTATATTACCGACCTATGTGCATACTACTGTAAACTTAGGTGAGATTATTATCCTTATTGTTTGAAAATACACATAATAATTTGATGTTAATTGCAAAAATTGCGGGGAGCAGTTTAACATTCATTTATCAGAATTGAGTCAGTTTATACTCGATTTTTCAGAAGTGTGTCTTTCTATCATAACATCTTTTAGGAAAAGCGCTGTTAATCAACAACATACTATTTAAGGATCGCAACAAGGAAAGACAAGGTGCCAAGAAAGACTCTCAGGATCTGGATAAAGTATTGAAGAAATTAGGGTTTGAAGTGGAACACAAAGATAACTTATCAGGAAAGGTAAGTTACTATTATGATGAAAGGCGATAATAATGTGGAAAAACTCACTTACAAGTGATTGGCTAGGCAAGAATGTTAAAGCTCGTTTACACGGTGACATCTAATACCATGACAGTAGTTGGTTGGAGATCTGTCAAATCGTCCGTCGTTGTACGAATTGACAGGTCTCCAACCAATAGAAACACTTTCGCACCATCGTCTCATCGTACAAACGGATGCATGGGACACGGGCCTAAGCCGGTTATTCCCCTCAGCCGTCGATATTCTGTTATTGCTGCATGTGTTTTGAGCAGCAAAAATAGGAATAGTAGGTATAGTCAGCACTGCGTAATTATCACTTTCGCAGTTGTCCAAGCTCAATATGTTATTGCCCTATAATTGCAATAAATTGTTTATTGTTTTCATTATTAAAAACTCCCGAATTATTACTTTTTAGGACATGTTGAAACGTGTAAAACAATTTAGTCAATCCAACTTCAATCGCCATTCTATATCACTGGTGGTGATTATGAGTCACGGCAATAATTTGATGCAGAGTGGTAATGAAGTAAAGGCTGTCCCAGGAGGATTTACTCAAATATCTGGCGTGGATAATACGCAAGTTGCAACGGATACTATTGTCAACCAGTTTACTTTGGAAAACTGCCACTCTAGTTTAAAAGGAAAACCAAAAATATTTATTTTCCAGTGCTGCAGGTAACAACAATTACAGTTCCTCAGTAAGTATTTTGATAAGAAACAGCACAAATTTTGTTTTAGAGGCGACAAAAGTTTACTTGTCTGTCATGATGCCGCTCCTATCAAAGCTCAAACTAAACTATATGCGGACGTTCTGATTGCCTTTTCGACCTTGCCAGGTATGTACATGTATTATTTCTTCCATCATTAGTGCCCTCACTAATCCTAATATTTCAACATTTGAAGATGTTAAGTTAATACTGAATGTAGCTTATTTAATTATTAGGTCTATTCGGTTAATGTAGGGTAAGTATACTCGATTTCACATAAAATATATATTAGATAATATTTTTGCATTATTACGGACTGCTGTTAATATCATGAAACCTCAATGTATCTGCAAAATCTATGCTTTAAATATTACTCGAGCAACCAAGAAAATGTGCCATATTAAGTTAGTGAGTTTGATATTTTATCACAGAAGTTAGAAGTCCGCCAAAACATCCAAAACAACCAATGAACCTCAGTGAAACGTGTGTAGAACGCAACGAAAATATTCCGTAACCATTCCTTGAATTCTGATTTATTTTCCTGACTGCGTGTACTTGTTATGATATTCTTATCTTTCCTGGGTCTCAGTCAGAGTGTAAAAGTAAAAATTTTTGAAAATCGTTTATTTCATTACGTTTCGGCAAGACAACAGCGCCAACATCAGATTTAAAATTTACAAACTCATAATTGGTAAAAATCAACGTTTTTTTAGGTCTTTGCCTTCTTGAAACCTTAAATTCGTCTATAAACAAATTTACGGTTTCAAGAAGTCGATTAAGAATCGAGTCAACGATTGCCTAAATTAACCATATGTTTTGTGTTGAAACACACAGAAACAGCATTTCACAGATCAGAGACACACCGATAATTTAAATATTGGATCAGAAGTTTACCTAGATTTACTAAATTTTAGGATATACATCGAGCCGAAATCCAGAAACCGGCACTTGGTACATCCAAAGCCTTTGCGACGTAATTGAAAGACATCAGCGAGAATTTCACATCGAAGAAATGCTGAAACTGGTGGACGATCAACTGAATAACAAGCATCCACTTTACGCCCAAACTTCTACCTATGAGTCTAGAGGATTCAAACGGTGTTTTTTGTATAAGAATAGTTAAAACTAGTAGATAATTGATAAATTTACTTTTTTTATAATGCAAGTTTGAGAATTTTAAAAAGTTATGTTTTTATAAGATATTTTACATCGCTGAAAGCATTTAGAGACATATTATTACTACTATTGATCACGTAATTTTTTCTTACTGTATTTCCAATTTTAATATAAACAATATGGCTGGATTATTTATCTCGATATCACAATATATTCCTTTTCTTTAAATACGTTTCGGTTTAATATATATGAAAATGTAATGTACATACATATGAATGTGAATACGAATGAATACATGTAAAATACATATGAAAAAATAATAAATGTTTAAAAAAATTAAGACGTTTTAATAAAGCGAAGTAGCAACTGGTCGGTTGGATGAGTTGGATCAAATTTGTATAGTCCTGTGGTATGTTCGAGTTTATTCCGGGGAGGCAATAATTTGGTGTTTATAGCGAATATGGAGCTGGTGAAATACAGACTCATTCACAATTTGCCTCAATCGTTCCCAAAGGCTTAATTGAGAGTATGGAAGAAATGTAGTTTATTTATCGAATGTCAAACTTTTTAATTGGAAAGAAATTGTCTTTATATATTTGATCAACAATCGAGTCACAGAATTGATCTTTGCGAAAGTGAAATCAGTGCGTCTCTATAAAACCGATTACGAAACATTTGCCAAAGTTCCGTCTTTTAAACGTCCGCCGCAGAGTTAATTAGCAGTCTACTCGCACACAAAATACCGTTTATAAAACGGAAAAATCCATCAATGAACACATTAAAATATGAGTAATAATGCCCGGTTGTTATCCCTACTACAGATATTGGCTCAATGAGTAAAAGTCCTGCAGCTGGAATTGAATAATCTCGATCCATTTTAATTTAAAAACTTTTATGTCGATTTGCTCCTAAACGAAGAGGTTTTTTGAGTCATGTGAATAGCACATTTGTTGTCTAGTCTTTTCTAATCTTTAAAATCGCACATTACTTTTTGCGATATTTTGCGTGCCAAAAAAGATATGCAAAAAATTTAATTTAGATTTCAGGTAAAGTGTGTTTATCAGAAAGTTATGGATCACTAAGCTTAAAGTCTGTACTGGTTTTCAATTTGATTCGATTTATTGGAAATATCCAGAATAGGTAAAAAAAGAAGTTTGGTGAGCTGCAACTCGCAAAATATTCAGATTTCGTAAGTGCACGCGCATTTAGCGGTAGCCCCATAGAACAAGGCTTATATATTGGCGGTAGCCCCAATATTTTAATGTTCGAGAATCCTGACAGCCCTGGCCCCGGTAGATGGCGCGCAGTTTTCTAAAATTAATATTTTCTACTAAACTTCTACTAAAATTAATATTTAGTAGTGAGGGGCACTATCGAATAATTACTAAATTAATGATTGCAACTATCGAATAAAATAATTCAAATGAATTCATTTAATAGTGCTCGCCATCTAGTGCCGTGTCGAAAAGTTCTAAATTAGAAACTTATAGTCTTCAAAAAATTTAGATACAATCATATTTTTAATAATAATATCGCAAAGTTTGATTTTTAAATATAGGTATTTTCCTTTTATCAAAGCTAAACATTAACTATTAATTTAATTTTTATTTCATGGATCTATTTTTCTTTTCTTTTGTTAACTATTCATATTTATTTTTGCATTTCCTACTTTTCTTTAAATAGTATAGTAAAAACTCAATACAATTTTGTACTCAGTACAAATGAGTCTGATTTAAGCCTGTTGCTAATAGTAGGTACTTATTCAAAATGGAAATATACATATAGCACTTTTTTAATCAATTAATTTTTGATAAAAAACACAGTATCAATTAAATGAATATTGAATATATTTGTTTAAAAAGGGACAAATTAATTTATTTAAAATTTGAATTTGTTCATTGTAATCGATTTAAAGCTATTTGATTGTCCGAAATTAGAAAACAATGCTATCGAATAATTCAAATAACATTTCAAATTACAGCTATTGAATAACTCGTTGGCTTTTATTCGATAGTTTCTATCACAGAATGAAACATCGCTATCGAATAATTTGAGTAAATTACATCTATCGAATGGTTTGATAGTTTTTATTCGATAGTTCCCATCACTAATATTTAGCACTGTGAAATTTTTTTGCAAAACAAATTGAAGGACTAGCAGAAAGTTTTCCTTAAAGGAAAAATTTGGAGCCCGTTTTTATGCTCAAATGACTCGTTTTTATTCTCAAATGACTCAGCCATATTTAATTATTTTCATTATATTATTAATAGTATATTTCAAATGTACATAACGGCAAACTGAAACTAACGACTGGATTTAAAGATAAACGTTCGTTAGGGAAGAAAAAGCGGAAAATAAGCCAATTTGTCACTTTGAGCAATGTTGCCAGGTAAAACTTCAACTTTAGGGTTAACGGGGTTAACCCTAATCCAAAGTTGTCCTTAACGGTATTAATTAGTATCTTGTTCTATGATCAGTATCTATGTCCTTAACTTATGAGTTTTAAGGATGACGGGTGCAAATAAAAGGCGGGTAGTCAAGGATAATTAAATATGGTTATCAGCAGCTAAAGATGACAAACTGATTTCACACAGTGATAGTTAAGTGAGCATTCCGAATACACAATTTTTCTGCCTTTGGTAGTCAAGTATCACTTGGAATAGCAGTGTTATCCCAATTTCTCCTGAAACAAACATCAGACAAATCCCGACATGAATGCGAAGGCTTCGATTGCAGTGTTCACTGTATTGTTAGGATGCATGCTGAATAATGTGTTTCTCGAGTACATAGTTAAGTAAGTACTTAGTAAATAAGTGCATAATTCAGATTTGAAAACATGTACATCAATTTGCTGTTTGGATACATTTTCGTGATATTTCTGTTGTTTCAGATTGGATCCAGGCGCGGGTCATTTAATCACATTTCTTCAGTTTGCTTTTATTGCTATACATGGCTTCATATTTACGTCCAAATTTGGACAACTTGTTCCCAAAGTGCCCTTTAAGGAGTACATGACGTTGGTGGCATTTTTTTTCGTCACGAGTGTTGTTAATAATTGGGCATTTGCATTCAATATACCCGTACCACTCCATTTCATTTTTAGGGCAGTAAGTACAGTTGTTAGTGATTTAACCAAGACACTTATTATATATTTTTAGGGTTCTCTGATTGCCAACCTGATAATGTCTGTTTTAATATTAAAAAAATCGTATACCTGGGACAAATATCTATCTGTTCTAATGATAACTGCTGGCATAATAATTTGTACATTTTACTCATCCAAAGACGTTGAGGTACATCAATCAATTAATATTTTAAACAATCCTCAACAATAAGGATATTTTCAGATCTGCCATGACTGTGATATTAAGGGAAATATAGCAGCTAATATTGGTTTCGAAAATGAAGCAGTTGATGCGAGTAAATTTTTTTGGTGGGTGGTAGGTATTTTACTATTAACAAGTTCATTACTACTGTCGGCTCGAATGGGGATCTACCAGGAAACGCTCTATAAGAAGTATGGAAAGCACCCTGAAGAAGCCTTATATTATACGGTAAACAAACTTCTTCTTTTACTAGGGAATTCTTTAGTTTGAACCCTTTGGATCTCGATAAGAAGAGGTAGCCTTTTTCGATGCTCGAAAGTTGATGATCGGTATTACTTGTTTCCAAATTTTGATCGACATATTGTGTGTCAGAAAAGTTGGATGGAACACCAACAGTTTTGAATTATTATATAAAATTAAATTACTTTTTGTTATAGAAAATATGAAACAGAATTGTATAGTTTGTTAGTTATTCGGCTTAAAAACATCACTTATAGCGACCCGGTTTAAGCCTAAAGAAAACATCCAGTTCTGAGGCACTTTGGAATAATAATATGTCTTCCTAAACAACATAATTAATTTTTATAATGAAATCCAAAAAGATCCAAACTGAAAAACTGAATAATCCCCCTTATGTATTCATATTTACTCTACTTATTAAAACTAACGTTCTATTTCTAGCATTTATATTCACTTCCTGGATTTCTGCTATATTCCGGCAGCATATGGAACCATTCGATAGTAGCATCCAACAGTGATCCGTACCAGATACCATTTACTAGCATCGTAATATCAGTAATTTGGTTATATTTAATTTTAAATGTGCTGACTCAATATCTTTGCATTAGCTCTGTTTATGTATTGACTGCTGAATGTACCTCCTTAACTGTCACTTTAGTAATTACCCTACGGAAGTTTTTGTCATTGGTTTTCAGTATCGTTTATTTTCAAAATCCATTCACTACAGCGCATTGGATTGGAACAGCTTTAGTATTTGGGGGTACTCTTATATTTACTGAGGTTCCGAAAAGAATATTAGAAAGCAGAAAACAAGTTAAAGAAAGTATTAAGAAAGCTAATTGATAGATTATTTTTGTTGGTTTAGTAAATATGTTCAGTCAAAGGTCTTGTTTTATGCATAGACGTTATATGTTATTTGTTCAAAAGGGCATTTTTAGTTAATACCTCATAGTTCTTTAGTGATTAGTTAGTTAGATTAATAATAATTATAGCAGATTAATATATTCCTGGTGTATACGACCGACTCAGTTTCAGGTTTTATTATAGCAAATTAAAATGAATTCTGAAGTTTTGAGTAGCATTTACTTGCATTTTTCTTCATGTGTTCTCGTATGCTCTAACAGGATTTGAAATGGGTTATCGGAATTAACATTGGTCGTGCTTAACTAAGTCAAAAACATCTCACCGTTTAGTATCTGATTCACGGTGTTTTCTGTTTACCAGAATGCATTGCGATAGATCCATAAAATGTTCTGTTTTGTTGCCGGTCCGTCAGATCTTAAAGTTTCCTAGTAAAAAAATTCGCAATCCTCCAATTAATATCGGTTTTTTCCAAATAATTTCTAAACGTCATAAAGGTTTTCACAAATTTTGGAATCAGCAACTGACGTGTTTTGGCGTAACCGTGATCTTTTTTATTGCGTGTAAATATTAAAAATAATGCTTGGTTAGTTAATAAATGTTTGTATTTTTGTTACCCACTGTATAAATAATAAAAAAAAATCTTCATTAGCTGATTTTCCTTTGAAGCTATTTTACCACTTGTAAAATTTTCGTCAAGCATACAGTTTCTGTACAAAAAATTATTTGCAATACCTTGCAGGTCATAAAATTTAAAAATTTGTTTCTGCTTGACTTAATGTAAACAAATTGTTTCGTACATTTGACCAATCGATAGTTTTTACTGTTTTTGGTGTTGAGCGAAGTTGAACAGAAGTTTATCGTAAACTTAGTATTTTTTGTTTCTCAAAAATGGAACGCCGGGGAAGTTGACATGCTTCTTGTATATGGATTATGTGAAGGAAATGAACGCAAGAGTCAGAGTTTATGGTATCCAAACCGCAGAATTCCCAACTATCAAGAGTTCGCAAATATTTTAAACCCGAAACTTTTAAATAAAACATCTATAGACGGATCGGAAGAGGCAACGATGCATCCATAAATTGGACACCAAGATCACCCGATTTAACGTCGCTACAAGATGTTTTTCTATGGGTCTTTCTTATTCAAATCTGTTTGCTTTGGCCGTCGCTATAGAAGCCAAGTTACTGGAAATAATTTTCAATGTGGCAGTATTTTAAAAACAATTTCATTTTTTGAAAATAATTAATTTATGTGTTCGGTTAAACATTTTGAAAAATGGGCTCTGGACAGATTTTTTTGTTTGCTTATTCTGTTTATTTATGGTTAACTAACAGTTTTGCATTTTTTTTCGAGTTTACATTACTTATAAGCAAGTTCTAAGAAATCTCAATTTGATTTTCTACTTATGTGGGTAATAAATTAAAAATCAAAATGTGTTTGTAATTTCTATTCTGCGTTTACTCCAAGTAGGTGCATTGCTTCAACGTGCACTGTAAAAAATTTGCTTGTCTTAAAAACTCCGCCACCATCAACGAATCTCCGAGTCGTTAGTTATCTGATGCTTTAACATCCTTCATCAGCCATTTTGGGCAATAATCCACAAAACAATAAAAATAAACTAATAAAACAACAACATAAAACACGTGATACAACACGAGCTAACTGTACAAAAGTTCATACGATTTAAATAAACACACGAGTTTGATAATGGTAGAGTTTGGTAATCAGTGACGCGAGCTTTGTCGATACCACCGAAAGTCAAGGCTGCCCGACTGCTCTGACGTCATGAGTAGACGGAGCCGATACGATATCACAGAAATAGGCCGGAGCATAGAGAAAGTAAAATAATAAAGTAAATAAAATAAAAAAATAAATAAGTAATTTTACTTTCTCTATGGGCCGGAGCTAAATGGTCCACGTGACGACGGGTTTTGACTCAATCTTGGTTCTCAATAGCAGAGACAAGTACTTGTCATGCGGAAAACATTAAAATTTGGGATGCTTCTGCGGATGGGCGGAGCTAACGCATGCGGCACACTACTGATTGGTCGGAAGGTTTTCCGCATTCCGCATCCCGGACGCGTTCCGGACTCTTGAGAACCCGGCTTTCCGCATTCCGCATTCCGGACACATTCTGGAATTATGAGAACCCAGCTTTACACTGGTATCGGCTACGTGCAGGCCGACGTGCCGCATGACGTCATACCAATCACATACCATTTTCGCATGACGACAATATGATCAGATTTGACAAGCCCATTAAATCGCAAAATCATTTTTTTCTATGTTTTTTTTGTTTGGAATAATTAATAATCTGATTATTTGCAAGGTATCGTAAATAATTATTTGTACAGAAACTGTAGGTCTGACGAAAAAGTTTTAAATGAAAACAGCTGGGAGCAAAAAAGAAATTCAATTATTTGTGAAAGGGGTAACAAAAAACGATACTAATTTGAGAACTTTGGCGCCCTGTAGCGACAAAACTGAAGCATGTATATGGGCAAGTTTTAGGGATGGTCGGTATTTAACGTAACCGCTAAAATAACAGTGTTCCAAACGTGTAACCGGAAACCGTAGTTACAGCTGGCCGATTTAACCGGTTTTTTTGGAACTGCGCACTGCGCACCAGCTGCAGCTGTTTGCCGACTTAAACCGTTCTTTTTGGAACCGTCTCATAAAACAGAAACAGTTGTGCGCACTTCGCACCAGCTACAGCCGTTTGCCGACTTAAAGATTTTTTTTGGAACCGTCTCATAAACCTGTAAAAGTGGTTCGCGTCAGCACAGAACCGATGCGTCATCGTCGAGCGCTCTCGCTCTATCCAGTTGCAGCAGTTTCATTTGTCAACGGAAACTATGTTGTATGTAGTTGCGCGTTGCTTTGATGATTGTGTATCACTTTTCGTTTATAAGAATTACTGTTCAGTTCTCCAGGAACCAGCGAAAATTTGTTTAGTTGCTGCGATGATATAATTCAGCATTTTTAGTCTATAAGTATTTAGTTTTCTGACATTCTGTAATAAATCTTAAAAAAAGGGATTTCTCCCAAGAAACTTAGCTCGGGAGTTATTTGCCCATTACCAGCAAACTAAGCAGGATGTACACTTGCATATGAGCTATGAGCAAACTAAGCGTCTAAGACATCCATCACAGTTGAAATGTAAAATAACAACCGTTTTTAGCAGAATGTGCTCCTGAATTTAAGCAAGCTGGCCATTTTTAAATATAAATTCAGTCAGAGATGAAATGGAAGTAATTTGAATTGTAATAAACGTTGTAGGGTCGACATATTTTTTTTTGTGGTACCAAAATTAACTCGAGTAATACTTCGTCCAGGTTTGCCAAACACGCATTTATGTTTGTTGTTATTGTGGATTATTTAATTTATTATTATTAATATTAATGTGAAACTTATTGTGAAACGAAATGCGAGAGATTATTTTCTAAAGCGGGTGCTATCTAAAACGCGCGAAGAACTAGAATCAGTAAAAAGCATCCGCAAACAATTTTATTCTTAAATGTTAATTTATTTTTAAACGTTTTTGCATATAAACCGTATACAGTGGAGTCCGGATATAACGAACTTGAAAAATGAACTAAAACTGGTTCGTTATATCCGGAGTTCGCTATAAGCGAATAATAACACAAAAACACGTGGTGTATTTTATTTCGTTACTTTTACATATAGTAGTAGAAGTTGGCAGGTATAACAAAAAAGAACACAAAAAGATAAACAAAACACAATTTGAAATCTACTTCATAAAGTCTGCAATTTTTGTTTGTACATTTCTGCTGCAAAAATAGATGTTATTTATGTAGTTTTCAAGATCACAAAATGATTCCCAGATATGATTAGGAACTTGATAGTAGAAAATTCCGACTTTCGACACTTTTTTGTCATTTCACAAATGGTTGGAACAGCATTAGTGTCAGTTTCACTTAAATCGTCATCTTCCTCATTATCGGTTAAAGCTGTGGATGAGGTTACGGCGTCTATAATTTGCTCATCGGTCAACATTTCTGTTGTAACACTGCTATTATCAATGCTCACATATTCGAAGAAATTGAAATCACTCAATTTGGTTTTAACTTGTTCTTCGACAAAATTGTGCACATCTTCATCTGAGTTTGTTGAGCTGTTGTTGAGCGTGGTAGTTCGTTATAAACGGAAAGTGAATATACAACTAACCCAAAAAGTGATCGTTATATCCGGAAGTTCGTTATAAACGGGATCGTTATAACCAGTAAAAAATACGTTGGGTTTTATGGATGACGTTTCAATTAAAGGAGAAAAGTTTGTTTTAACCGAAAGTTCACTGTAACCGGGTTCATTATAAGCGCGGATTTTACTGTATTTTATTTAATCACTGGTTTATTATCAGTTTTTTGTTCTTTAAGTAGTTACTTCTAAGGAGTAATTTTAAGTAGTTACTCTAAAGGAAACCATTATATATCATCACTATTTCTACTATAATCATCATTCTGCATTTTTAATGAAAAATTTAAAAAGTAACATGTTCCTTTTGGAACCGCACTTTAAAACCTATTACCAAGGTGAAACTGTAACGTTGTAACCCGTTCCAGAAAAATAACCGTTTAGCACACCTCTAATAAGTTTGCTTAAATCGCCCTGTTTCAGTCCTGGCCTGTCATTTCAGGGACCCCATGCATAGCAAAAAAATCCTGAACAATTCGATGACCAAAATATCGAAGTAGAAAGTACATTTTTTGAAGGAATTAGTAAAGTTAGAGATTTTTCATTTACTATAAAATCCCTGTAGAGTCGTAGATAAAGTATATAGTAGATATGTTATTTACACAAAATTGTCATACTCATAGAAAATGGCAGTCATTATATGCTAAAACGGAAGATAATAATTACTCTTCATTTATAAGAAATTGGCCTATAGTAAACCTGTTTTTATTGCATTTATTTCTATATTTTATTTATAATTCCGGACCATTATATTCGGACTGTACTGTATTATTTAATCGAGGGATTCCGTCTTTAATTCGAGGGGAACCCTAGTTCCGTTTCGCGCAGACGTGCCATCAAACCAGTGGCGCACTAGGAAATGGTTTGCTGAAAGGTCGTTGATTCACGGCGTAGTAAGGCTATAGAAATAGAATATAGATTATTAGATTCAGAGTTAGGCACAGAGCGCGTCGAGTAGTGTGGACTGTAGCGTCGATTGCTGTCGTCTGAAAGTCTGAGAGTGTATTCTATCGAAGAAATAGTAGTAGTGATTATCGAAAGAAATCCGACAGGACCAATATGAGTACTCCTGTAAAGAAGGTGCCTATCCATCTACAGGTAAGCAATACTGATAGCTTTTTTGTTGGGCAGTTACAGGTGTGTTGCATAAGAAATCATAAACACTTTTGGTTTTGCCGAATTAATTGAGCAGTTTAGAGGGTTTTAACTGTCCTTCGTACATTCGGAAAGGACCTTTGTTAGAAAAAATTACTGAAGTTATATAACGCATGTTTTCTAACCAGGGCGTAATATTTGTCAGCTTTTATTGACCGAGTGCAGCCGTCTTACCGGTTGTTATTTTATTGTCACTTGTTTATTTATAAACGTTACAGTTCCTCATATTTTCATGTGGGAAGTGCACATGGTGGGAAAATATATTTTGTCGTTATTGCAAGTAAAATTTTTCCTTAATTAGTATCCTGCACTAATTTTTATAATTTGAAATGTGTCTGTTCTAGCAAATCTTAATCTAGTTTTTAACAGAGGTCTCAGTTCGTATAGTTGAAGACTATAGAAATGCAAATGAGAAAAAAAATTGATCGATCATGTTTTTGATAGTAAGGATAGGTGCTCAAAAATATAGCTCTCGCCGTTTATTTTCAAGAAAAATTCTTAGATTTACTTCTATTTTTCACTGACTGTTTTTCGATTTTTTAATCGCGTTTACATTTTTTTGCAATTTGTAAATAGGGGATACTCTTAGAAATTAAGAATTTTACTTAGATAATCTAGTTATACACGATTCAGTAATATAAAGTGTTAAGTTCTAAATTAAATTTCAATTCAATTTGCGCAAATAGTGAGTCTTTGATGGTGGTAAATTTGTTTCAACTGTATTATGCATATTTATGCACTTGCGTCTAAGATATCGGCCAGGGGGCGCCAGGCACTCTTTTTCTTGCTTCCTTATTTTTCTTAAACCGCCACGGAAAAACTAATTTTCATCAGCCACTTAGTAGTTCTAATTGTTAAAGACAAGTCAAGTACTCGGAACATGAGTTTCCTATATACCACCCAATATGATATTTACATGAAAAAGGCGTGGCACGTATATAGGTTGAAGTAGGGATGGGACATCGATCCTATAACATCGATGGTAACCATCGATGTTGACATCGAAACGTAATATCGATGTTAGGGAAACATCGATGTCCTGATAGTTCGCCGTTACATACAACTTTCAAATTGATTAACTTAAACTTAAATAATTTTATTTTACTACTACTATGACATTATTTGAAAACAATACATTGCTAAGCAATCGACTAAATTTATTCAACTTATAGTTTCCACGTTTTTCGGTCAACTGACTGCAAAAAGAGGCTTTTCTCGGATGCAGCTGGAAATAGGCCGCTATGCCGCGGTATCGTTTGTATGGGCTCTATCAAAGAGTTCGCAGGAAATGTTTCTATCTAGTATCAACATCAAATGTCCGATATTTTCATTTCAGGACATCGATGTTTTATCGATGTCCCAAATTTCCAACATCGATGGTAAAAATATCGACCATCGAACGAATTACATCGATGTTTTTCTCCCATCCCTAGGTTGAAGTCGCCGATTTCTTCACATCATATCGATGTGATTATCACCGCAATATCTCACCGTAAATTGACGCAATAAACGTTGTGCGAAACAGCCAAAAGGTTAATTGTTCGTATTTGTCTAAAAATCAGTTAATCAAACCTGTACATACGGTTAGAGCAATAAATTATGTGATCGCAATTTAAACGTTTTGAATAACATTTATTGTACGTTATCCAACAATTAACTAACATAAGTAAATAGAAAAACATACATAAAAAAATTACACAAGAAATTAAATATGGTTAAAAGGAAAACCGTAACAGTTAAAGAGCGAGTACACAGTAGTTTAGTAGTAAGCAGTTTTTTAAGTTAAGCTTTTTTAGACTAAAATTTGGCGTTATTAAAGTGTTAACAGAGAATGAAAATGAGCAAATTTATTAGATTATGCATAAAATGCAGCATAAACAGCTGCAGATTTCGTCGCTTTTTTGTGCTTGAAGAATTAGGTCTTATATATGATAGGACGTACAGAAGACCTGAAAATCACAGAACACCTCTGGAAATAAGGCCAGTTCTTTGATAGAAGCTTTTTTACGGTCTGGTTAAAGTGCGTTAATTGAGGATTTTTTAAAGCAAATCGATAAAACGCAATAATTAAAGTATTTAATTTTTCGTATGGAAAACAGGGCGTCGGACGAACAAATGCCCAGACATAATTTTCTGCTAAATGACATCGAAAACCGAGCGTTTTTTATGTTCTGAAAAACTGTTAGGTGCCATTTTTTTATTTCAAATATATGCTTTCGGACCCATATGAACGCCAATGGTAAAATTATTGTTTACACAAACGAAAACGTGTCACAGTTATCGGTCGATACATATTATATTTCCACTCGCTTGGGATTTATTAAGAAATAAATTTCAACCTTTTTAATAAATCTTTTTCAACATCAATCGTATAGTAAACAATTGTTCTACTCTGCATGTCGATTGCATATATCTACATAATTTTTTAACTCCTGTTTTAAGCTAATGGAGATTCATATGGTGACATGCATGAGCGTTTCGTTGCTTAATTGATTTGAATTTAAAATGACAGGAATACATTATGTTATGGTCAGTAGTAATTACTGGCCTCCTAAGATTTTCAGGTAACAGATCCATTGTTAAAGAGACGCCCCGTTTATCGTGAAACTTTGATTGAACATTTAATGATTTAGGCTCCGGCTATTATAAAATACAGGGTATTTGAATTATTATTAAAGCGTTATTTAACGTTTGGGTTAGAAATAGAAATTTAATGATGAAATTTAAAATCTATTAAGAAGGTCTAATTATTGTTATACAAAGGGGCTTTCGGCCAATGTGCAAATCATCTTGGTATTCATTAAATACTATTTCCCACGGTGTAACGAAAACCTTAAAATTCCAGTTTAACATGAATCATTATAAACTGAATTCGATGATATATTTTGGTTTATAATTTATAGCGATGTAACATAATCTTGTTTAGTTTTCAACAGAATGTGAGCATTCAATAAACCCTTATCTTTTTTTAGTTAAGTTTGCTGGCTTATAAATAATTAACTCAGTTGAACAGATACGGAAAGTACGTTGTTTATGTTGCTTTTGCCTATTCAGATAACATTGGCTTCTGGATTTGGGATGTTTTCGCATTTAAATTATAGATGTCTGATTTTTTCACCAACATCTTTTAAATAACAAATTATTTTTGATATTTTGAACGCCTTTTAAATAACAGTTTATTTTTTATCTTGTTACAAAATTTGTTTATTAAAGGAAATTGGATCTATAGAAAACCAGGTCAGCTATTTCAACCGCTTAGGTTTCCCAGATTTATTTTTATCGGAGCCTAGTAAGTAACACAACGACTGGATATGGTTTAGGGTTTTATATGCAATTAATTACATATAAGTGTACTGTACTAAATGTTTGTGCATTTGACTACCGTCGTCATTCACGGTTACAACTTTTATTAGCATGTGAACGAACATAGAGATAAGTGTATACATTTACATTAACACAATTAGTTTGCCATTTTAATTTGTTTTATGCGATATTTAAACATTAAAAAGTTTGCAAAGGACGTCTACAATTATTGCGCTACTAGGTACCTATTTAGACTAATTGGTCGGGCGATATTAACGAACCACTTACATAAGCAATACTTGTTTATGAAATGTTGGCAATTTTCTCAAAAAAGGCTTGATTTCAAGAAGTTTTCGAATTTGGTGTTTTTTTCTCAGTGGCAGTGGACTCCATAGATTAACTAAGTACTCAAACGGTCGACTCAAACAGGACGCTGCTTTTTTCAAAATTTCTAAAGAACCATTTGAGCCACATAATTCGTTTTGGTATCGTTGGATAGAGAATTGAAAATTCCATTTTGCCATAACATCTTCAGTCAGAAGAAAAAAAGAAGTTTTGACCCAGGAAGCAAATTTTCAATATCAGATTTCCGTCCCTTTTTTGCTCTCGGAAGCAACATGTGCAAAAACGCTGATTTTTACATAATTTCGGAGAGAACTAAATGTCCTTTTAAGAAAGTGAACCATCAGTAAAGAAATGTTAGCAGTTTTCTCAAAAAAGTCTTGATTTAAAGAAGTTTTAGATTTTTTAGATAGAGAAGAAAGGTAATAATCACTCAAGCAAAACAATGAAATAATCTAAAACTACTATTTGATTTCCGTATGATCTTATTAAAAATCTGAAGTTTTTCAAAATACTGAAATAGAAGTAATTTTGTAATTTAGATTTATTGACGCGTACCATTCCCTTCTCTCATTAACTCCAGAATACACTCCCAACTGAAATATGTTGTTGTGTAATATTAGTTTACATAGTGTAACAAAAATTCCTCAAACTTAGTTTAAGCTATATATTAATGTTTTGATCGAGCTTCTGGCACATTAATCGCCACATACATTATACAAATATGAGGGCCAACAGAATTGAAGACCACACCGCTTTAACGACGATACCCACATTTATTTAATTGCTGGAAAAATAAATTTAAAAGCTCAAAGCTAAAATTAGAAATAATAAAATTTAAATTTTAAATCAAAGAAATTGTCATCGAATAAATCGGTATATACCGGTAAACGCAAAAAACGGATTCTGGGACCGCCATATTTTTCCATTTCCTTTATAATTTATTACTTCATCAAAAGGACATTTAAAAAACCGCAAAAGGATGTTTGTCATCAAGAAAACAGCAAAAATGATAAAGTCCAAAATAAGTGAGTTCTATTATTATTATGTTGGTGACTAATAAAGTAGTATTACTGCAACAGCGTGAACACGAAATAAGCGCTAATAATAAGTGACTTTTTTGTCTTTGTATACTTGTATACTGTTTTACTTTTCATATGGTTCTTCTTTTGCTTTATCCGTTATTCCTTGGTCCGTTTTTGTGTTTCGTTGTGTGTAACCAGATATTAGTAGACTATCACTCTCTGGCAAAACTAAAACAGTATAAAGTTTGCCTTAACCGGACTGGAATCCGTTTTCGTATGGACTAGTCGAAGATGGACCTTACATAAACAGTCGAGTCCTTTTACAATCCGACTAGTCCGTTTGTTGAAGGATAAGTTTGTTACACATATGGATTGATATATTGAGTCCGGCCATTTTACACACGGCCTGTAACATGCATAGTAGGTATTCATTAAAAATCTGTTTCTTGAGGCGCTACTGGGGCCCGGATCACAATTACGAGGCACATACTTCCGTACAACATAAGTATTTCCTATAACGGCACTTAGCAGTCACTAATATTTATAAGTGTGTTCGCATGAACACAACTGTAGAAAACGTTTCATTAGCATACCAGGTTACTTTTTGAGATTTTTTCGGGTTTTGTGCATATTAAGTTTTTAAGGTCCAATTTAGTGAAAATCTATATTGAAGCCGAACTATTCAATGTTAATTCATTAAAGCATAAATTGATGTTAATATGTATTTTCCTTATGCGTTGATGACGATATACGAATGCTTGTTGAATATTAACATTTCTTCATTGTTTGTAAAATTTTAAGTTTAAATTTACATTTGTTTCGATTTTGAACCGCATTAATCTCTGCTTTACCGAACACCGGTACAAATTGAGCTCGAATTAATTAACTGAATACGAGAAGCTGCTCGAGAAGAGTGCACAATATCGTGATTACACGGACACAAACTTGTTTGAGGTTAAACACAGAAATGTATGTTTGTACACATCAATTGGGGGTTATAGTGACAATAAAGGAACAATTCATCGTTGACAGTATTGATATTTCGAAAAAGTGGAATTTCGACATTTAACGAATCCTGTTGAATGTACCGTTTACACCCTAATCTATTTTATTGTCACATTCTGTGTTTTTCCATGGTTACTTGAGCTGTTCATATTTAAGAAGCAACCAAACATTGATGCGGGTCTTCTGATCTACTTTTTTGCAAAAATCTCTGTTTTTAATAAGAATTATTTTTATTACTATTTTTCCTGTACTCCTAAAACACTCCTAGATGAATACGTCAATTTTGAATCACCCTGTATATCATACCACAATATAATGTTTTCAATTAAATTTTTTTATTATTTCAGATTTTCATATTTAAATGTTTTATAATGATGTCAATCACTGTACTTAAGCACTCATTATGTAATATGTAATCACAATTATTTTTGCGGCAAAATGTCTGGTACTTCTCAAACTTAACGTTTATACTAAAACTATTGAAGCCTTGAATACAAATGAATTTTAACAACCGGTGAAATATATTAAAGGTCTTAATTAACGTAGATTTGGTATTCCAGACCAGACCTGGTGTTTATAGTAGTAGTCGCACATAAATAATAATTATATAATGGATAAGATTATAATAATCTAATATATTCCTTCTTTTTCAGAGTTCTCAGAATCGACTAGTGATTCGACATGGCAAAATAGTAAATGAAGACGGCATTACGGAGGATGATATTTATATTGAAGATGGTTTTATTAAACAAATCGGAAGGAATCTCATTATTCCCGGAGGCACAAGAACTATCGATGCCAGGGGAAAGTATATTTTACCCGGAGGTATTGATCCACACACCCATTTTGAGTTCGAATTTATGGGATCCAAGTCAGTTGACGATTTTTATCAGGGAACGAAAGCTGCTCTTGCTGGCGGTACCACTATGATTAGTAAGTGTAGAATTAATTTATGCTGTTCAAAATAGTCAGCTAGTAAAAGCTGCTCTTAATGCGATTTGGAACTAGTTCGCCCAACGCGAACAAAATTGTATATTGCCTATTAAAAATTTTTTTTAGAAAAACTACACTTTTTAAAACTCTTTTTTATAAGATATAGAAGTTGGTTTTGTTGTTCAATGGCATTTTTTCGAAAGCACGGCAATTTGCCGTTTTATCTTCAATTTCAGGATTATATTTGTATATTGCTCATAATGGTGATAATGAACAATATCTATAATAAATAACAAATATTTTAGTTGACTTTGCCTTTCCAAAACCAGGAGAATCAATCTTAGACTGTTTTTACAACTATCGTCAAACAGCTGACGATAAAGTTTGTTGTGACTATTCTCTCCATATGTGTCTACCTCATTGGTCTGAACAAGTTAAAAGAGAAATGGAGATACTTTGTAAAGATCACGGTAATAATACAGATTGTTTGATTTGTGTTTTTTTATAAAGAAAAATTCCAATATTTTTTAGGTATCAATTCTTTTAAAATGTTTATGGCTTACAATTTTATGTTGAATGATGCAGAACTATATAGCGCATTCGAACAGTGCCAGAAATTAGGTGCCGTAGCACAAGTCCATGCTGAAAATGGTTCAATTATTGCCAAAAATGTAGAAAGGCTCTTAGCCAAAGGGATTGTAGGCCCAGAAGGGCATGAACTTTCTAGACCAGAAGAGGTAGAATCAGAGGCAGTGAATAGGGCGTGTGTTATTGCTAAGCAGGTATTTATATTTAAAACCTATAAAGTTATTATATTGTATTATAAGCATGCTTCTATTTTTGAACGACACAAAGTGATGCTAGATTATTGCATGACTTTGTCATACAGTTTTGAGTTAACAATTTTTTTTTATCGATTTTGCTTTTTATAGGTAGATTGTCCTTTGTATGTAGTGCATGTAATGAGTAAGCAAGCAGCTGAGGTGATCTCTTTGGCTCGTAAAAATAATATCCAAGTGTATGGTGAAGCATTGGTAGCCGGACTTTCTAAGGACGGTAGCCACTGCACACATAACAGTTTTCAGTATTCTGCTGGTCACATTCTTAGTCCCCCTCTTAGGTCTGATCCCAGCACACCTCTTGCGTTACTGAATTTCCTAGCACAGTAAGTGATCTTGATATCTTTTTTCTGTTCTGTTATTAAAATTTGCCCTTTTATTTCAACAAGTGGCATAGGAAAGTGCTGATAGTTTGCAATATCAATATTTATTAGTTATCAAATCAACATATTTTAAATTTATATTATTTTCGAAGGGCAAATTTTTTAAATAGACCAAAAACGTTTATGCATGTTGTATATGTGACAGTTGCTAACTTGTTTTATTGTTTTGCACTTTTATTCATTTAATTAATCATCACCGTTCTGTCTGTGACCCTAAATTAGCTTGCGTTGCAAAAATGAAATGGTCACAATTGCTTTATACTTCCAGTTAAAAAGTTTTAAAAAGTTAAAAGTTTGTATCATTTTTGGGCTTTCTTTCTAATCATGCTTTTGAGGTAATGCAAAAATGCTGCTGTATGTTCTTTTTTTTTTAATCTTTTATCTCAAGACTTTCCAGAATTTTGAATGATATATTTTGTTAGTCATTTTTCGAAGGACAAATGCTGGTAATAATAACTTGTTCATGGTCCACAAACCTACCCGTTTATGAAATATGCCCCTTTCAATACACTGCTCTGGAAATTTAACCCATAGGCTAAATATTCCATAACTTTTGAGACTATGAATATTTTTTTCGTCGTTGATCGGATGTGAATAATTTTTTTTATCGAACCATAGCTGTATTAGTGGACAAAATTTAAGTTACAAGATAAGCAAAAAACGAAATAAGCATGTTGTACAGGGTGTTTAAATAGGGTCATGTTTCCTTGCTCATAGTTTAAATCGATCTGCTGGTATTATCGGGTAGCTCAGACAAAAAGTGTATGATCTGATATTGCCTCGTGTCTTCTGAGTAATTTGTATCTATAATCGTCTGTTTATCTTGATTCATTCAACAGATATACATTTTTTATGATATTTTTTGCCTGAAATGTTTTCAAGCTTTTTGTTTAAATTGCGAATAATCCTGTGCAAATAAAATATCCTTACTAGTTGATGGCTTTGTTTATTTTCTTTCTAATATTTTTGGAATGGTTCAAGATAAGCAGACGATTAACGATCCAAATTACTTAAGAGAGGCTGCGGATAGGTCGAAACACTCTAAAAAAATATATTTTTGCATCAAAGATGAACATTCGTACATTATTATATACTATTAACAGATAGGAAGGAATAAAAATACATAAGTAAACAACAGATAAACATTAAAAAATAAAACATTACACGAGCAAGAATTTATTAAAAGTTTTTTGTGTCCCCTGTACGAATTTATTAATTACGACTTGTCAACATTAAGGCGCGTACAGACATGCCAAACAGAACACAGTCGCGTAAACTGGCTGCGCAACGAAAATAAAGAAAATACGATGTACGAACAGAAAGCTTAGCGTATCATCATCACGAAGCATTAATCCTTCCCATCAGTTCCAACAAACCTTTAACAGACCAAAACACAACAAAAAAGTGTGCTTTCACTGATAAAAAACAACAACTCCGGCAGTGATGCCAGATCACTAAAATTGAAATCCCCAGATGCTCACTTAAAAAATCCCTAGTTTTTCCTAGATCTTCAAAAAAAAAATTATAACTAAAAACGTTTAATAAAAAGTGATAAGGAAAACAAAAAAACGTTATTGGAAACAGTACATATTACAATAGTAACAGTTTATATTACGAAATATTTTTATTCTTCTTATTTATTATTTTAAATTCAAGCCTTAATTTAAATAGGTACTTGACAAAGTTTATATGTAGATGGAGCAGTTGCAATCACACTCACTGCAGGTGTATTGATTTTTTCATCCCAGTAAAGATTATTTCCGGGAAATTAAAGACGTTTAGTGCGACTGAAATCGCATTAACAAATTGTGGCTCTTTTCTACTGGTTAGCCTTATGTAATCCGATATTTTAATATTTTCTTCCTAGAATTATTTTTTTTTGCAAATGAACGTAATTTAAAAAATCCCTATATAATTATAACAAATCCCTTTTTCCTTTTACGTGAGAAAAAATCCTAGAACTAGCCAAAATGTCCAAACATACGCCCGTACATTTCTTTAATGCGCCAGCAAACGACGGACAACTGATGAGACGCTGCGATGTTGCGCATTGCCGTCCAGACTTGATGTGCGACGCTGTTACTGTGTTCTGTTGCACGTCTGTACGCGCCTTTAGGGTATCGATGGTTTATAACTCAAAATTGAGATTTAAAAACATATATTTTCTACATTAAGGAATACAGTAACAACACTGACTTACATCTAAAGGCGCAACCTAATTATTATTTAAAAAATGCGTCCTCAGGTGGGAACGAATGAAATGCGCTTGTTTTACAATTCAAGCACTTTCTGTGCGAATGTAATTTTATTCTAAGTCAAGCATTTTCTGAGGATGTAACTCGATAAACTTTTTTCTGTCAGAGCTAGCCAATATTGCCCGCAGAAATATTTCTTGACCAAGAAAACATGCACTATTTAAATACCCTAGACATTATGTTTATGTAATGTATTTAACATTTCAGCAGGGGTCTCTTTGGGAATTTTGTGCTAACCATCGCGTTCTGGATGGGATCGGTATCCCTAAACTAAAATTTTAAAGACTCACAAAAAATACCGATGCTACTCGAATGAAGTTTTCCGACGATCGAACAATGAACCGGTTTCATAACAGGAAAATGGCGAAAAAAACTGCCCCGATATAACACTGTAAAATAAGAACAGGAAGGCAATAAAATTAAAGAGAAGCACCATTACCCAAATTAAACCCTTTTACCTACTTAATTTACGGCAATTCTGTGGTTTATGCAAGACGAATCTCATTAAGAGATTCGCAAAAAAACAATTTTCCTATTTATGAATGAATGACTCTGTTCTCACATTGATATATGCTTGGTTCATATATTTACTTAATATCACTTACCCTGCGTTGGACAAGGCTTGCAATTACGTGTGAGTTACATTTAAAAAATGTTTATCTAATCGCACAGTCAATTATTTCTTATTACGAAAATAAACATTAACGCACTAATCATTAATAAATCGCAGTGATCATGAATTATCACATTAATATTAATGTAATAATTCATTAATCATCCATCTTGTCTCGTTAGTTTAGTTTTAATTTAATTCAATTTCACAGACTGGAAATATAAAGGATTGAATTTAGCCATGCATGTTTTTATTCTTATCACTTTCTGGTTTAGTGATGTACGTTGGTTAAGTCGCAAGTGTACATTGATCATTAGAACATTTGTCTTCAACATTTTTTGATGCAGCAAAACTGGACTGATATATTTGATGAGCCGCTAGATTAGCGAATTATCCGCATTCTTGAGCTGAAGTTAACATTATGACTTAAATGAAACCAATAAAAGTAATTTTATAATTAATATGAAAGTTCACTGTAACTGAATATTAGGTTTTTACAGTATAACTAGAACAAAGATAACGTTGATAATTGTTAGTCTACCCACATACACACGATAATGTGCCGTTGTTTTAACACGGTTCATATCATTTTAAATGCATATTTCCTGAGCCTCTTCTACTGTATTGATTCCGTTTTGAACAGTTAACGTTTAGAGTTCTGCTAGATTTTAAAATTTCATCTTCATTTTAGAATTAATTATTTAAAAACTAAAAAATGTAACAATGCAATTTTTATAATGTTGAAGATGTAGGTGAAGTAAAATTTTTAAATTGCATAAACTAACAACCTCTAATAATTTATCTTTCACTCATCAAAGTTTCAATCTGTTTAAAACGATCCTATTAAGCAATATCACATTCATTAACAAACGCCTTATCAAATGATTTAACAATTACAATGATTATAAAATTCATTTTACCGTATCGTATTCTATTGTGGAGTGATATTTGATACTATTAAATGAGATAACTTTATCAATTATTCTGTATTCTGTAATTTCGTATTTTGTCATTAACATCGTTTGACTGAGATGTATCGAAGATGTTTTGATCAATATTACTTCATAAGATTGGAAACTTGTCTAAGGAGCTTAGGTAAGCCGCCGGCTGGGCTTAAAAATTGCGTTACAATATATAAATTCAAAGAAAAACGTAAACGACAACCACAAAATCGCATTTTTAGTATTATCTGATTGAGGTGTTTGTTTTGTCGTTATCATTTTATTGCGTTTTTTTAATTACTATTTAATCCGGTTGTAACATCTTAAAGTCAGAAAGCAGACGGTTCCCTTCTGACCCACTGCATATGTCTGAAATATGTATAACCGAAAGCTTAGCTTAAAAAACGCACTCTGTTTTTGCGGAAACACCTTTACTGAAAGCTCTTCCATAGTTATAACTCCTTAAGGCGCGTCCAGACGTGTAATCGAACCTCATAACGCAACATCGTTTCGTACCAAATCCATATTCGGTTTGCTTGGGCACGAGATGGGATACGTACGCACTGCAAATAGGCCAAGCTGTATGGCATTTTTGCTTGAGACAAAGACTATTAGCAAACCAATTGTGCGATGATATAAAAGATAATGAGCAGATGATGATTGGTTATTAACGATTTATTGCAAAAACAACGCAATTTTAATTATATCAGGAATATCAGTAATAATTGGAAATTTTCACCTCATCGTTCATGATAAATATAATTTTTCTTATTGGCAAAATCGGTTTTATTTATTTTTCATATAATCTTTATTGCTTGTCTATACTACTTTCTCGGTGCTGCTGTAGAATAGAGCCATTCTGGTCTTTTCGTGAACGCGTTTGGCGATATTCTATGTTGCTTCGTTTGTAATACATTTTGCAAAATATGTATTCTATGTTCCATCAAAATTCCGTTTCAAACAATACCTTAATTATCCGTCGTGTGGCTGTTCTTTGTTAATACAGGACTTAAGGCTTTATCTCGTTGCAATAATGAATTTTTCGAAAATACCATTTTTAGAATCAAGACGTTTAATGTAGGTACAATTAAAGTATGAGCTAATGACATTGCTATTGACGATGCAAAATAACAATTAATGAATAGTACAAAACGTCCAAACTATCACAAGCTAATCAAGTTTTTCGGTGTTACGTTACATGTTTTGAATAAAAATGTTGAAGACAAATTTCTCATTTTGTACGTGAACATTGTGAAACAGTCAACATTTGGCTATGCAGGTAAATGTACCAATCTATGTGGTTCGAGTATCATCCGAATCGGCTGCCAATGCGATTGCTGAAAGGCGATCAATGGGTCAAACATTATTTGGCGAGGTTGAAGCTTCCTCACTTGCTGTTGTGGGAAATCCCCATGATTTTAATTTGGTTACATCACCTCCCATAAGATCTAATCCCAATACATGCGGTCAGCTTTTGCAGTTGTTGTCTTCGTAAGTGACTTACTAACCTTTTACTCTATGTTCTCACTAAGTACATGTTTAGGCGTTAAATATGATAGAATATTCTATACAGTAAGTGTTACTGCTGTGTACCATTAGCAATATACAGAGAAGTACTTGTGATTTGAGTTTTCAAAATATGTGATGGGGGTTTCGATTTGACCTATTTACATAAAATAATAAGTGTAGCCGGTTACTTCCGGATTTGCCGGAAGTGTGCTTTTTATCTTATTATAAATGCCGATGCCTAGTTTTGTTTTTATTTACTTTAAGTTTTTCATTTTGAACCCGATACATTAGTTCGGTATAGTTACTGAAATTGGAATTATTAATTAAATAGTCATTATCTACAATTGACAACGTTTCAGCTATTTACCTAAGCTTCCTCACAACCCTACAGTTTAAAATGGGGACAGCACTAAAACATCAAACGGTTAAAACAGAAAAACGATAATTAGGACTTGTTACTTGGAGACGCAAAGATGTTTGGTTTTTCGACATATTTGAATATTTTTCCATTTTGAATATTTTATATTTTCCAAAATATTTAAATTGATATCCGTCCGTTTATTGGCACTGTTTTTCTTAGCTTTTATAGCGGTCATTTCGCCAATTATTTATTCTTGCCAATTTATCTCAATTTTTATATTAATTGTATTGTTAAAATTACAATAGTAACCAATGCTCTGATTTCTACTAAAAATGTTGATTTAGATTTAACGACACTAACATAGTTCATGATAATTGCCGCAAAAATCACGTATATATTTTAAAGAAGTTAGTAAAGTTTGGTTTATCTGAGCATCTTGGGATGAATACTTCAAACAGTCTATTAATTATACAGTTACAGTCGCCGCAGTTAATTTATAATAAGATTCAAATAATCATCTCATTAACGGTATGGAAGAGTAATACCCCGCAAGGAGAAAATATCACACTTAGCAGGGAGAGTTGTGTATCTGGAGGATTTGCTTTAGCTGTTGATACAGTAACTCAATTGTTATTAAAATGTTTCTGTTTTGAACGTTTTCTTGTTTTGGTTTGAAAAGTTTTTCGGGCTCATTGGCTGTAGACCAGTGAATTTATTTCTTGACTTCTTTCGTGTTTCTATCTGTTGATTGGGGCTGCTGCTGTATTTATTTTATCCTGTGCTTGTGGGATTCAGTCTATATTGATACAATTAAACGCACAAGAGGAGGGGAAGGTAAGGATGCAAATGTACACTGGGAAAGATAAAAAATTGTGTTGTGAGAAATCACGCATTTATAAAAGGCTACTAAGGCGTCACGTGATAGGAAATTGATATTTTTACACAAATAGATAACCTCAACAGAATGCAACAAGCTAGTAAAGAGAGGACCTTAAGCTAGCGGGGCATTGCGCTCCGCATCTGTGGCGCCTAAACCCAGCGCACTTTTCTGGTACCCCACTCTCCCCCCACTCCGTTCCTCAGGTACAATATATTATAAATACAGCAGCAGCAGCAATTGAGAAACCAGTTCGCTGAAGCTTTCAGGCATAGTTAAAAAATTGGTCTCGTATTTAAAATAAGAAAGTTGAATGATACCTACCAGCACAATTGGCCGCAGTTGACATTTTATGAATAAACCTTATTTAAAAGCGAAATTTTCTGACTCAAACTACGATTAGTTCTTTATATATCGTTAATTGCCGGGGCGGATTAACGGAGATACAAGCAGATGCTCCAAAGTTGAAAGGGCCCCGCGAACTCGAATAAAAAATATATTACTGCGTATGTGCGCAATAATTTAATTTTGCATATGCATGATGCATGAATCAAAATTGAATTCCTTACAGGATTTTGTTTACGATTCCAATAGCAAACTGCGAATCTAAAAGATGATGCTCGGTATTAAGGAGGATCAATACATAAAAAATTTGTATAGATCAACATGTTAGATGAAAGGTTGTCTGCATTGACGAGTTAAACCTTGAAGGTGATTTGCTGTGATAGAATGATTTTGATGATTTGAAATAATTTTAATTGTATAATAATTTGTGGTTTTTAATATTGTAAGTACCGAACTAAAAATATTTGCTAGATTCAAAATACATATATTTAAAAAATGTATCACATTTTCCTGCTCTTACGTGTGGGCCCCATATTCATGTTAGTCCCGGTCCTCGTTAAGCTTTAATCCGCCCCTGGTTAATTGAACATCATCTTTATACACCCTGTGTAGTTCTATATGACTAATATCTATTGTATAGTTCTTCGTTACTCGGAACATTTTTACTTTATTAAAAAATCGAGTCCTATACGCTTGAAGACTGTATCTCATCTCATGTATTCCTGCCTATCATTCAGGGTTTGCTTCCGGGTCCTACTTATGGGCATGTGTTCCATAATATGCTTTAGTGGATGGACAATTTACTAATGATTGTATCTATCTATGTAGGGATGTGCTTCAAGTAGTTGGTAGTGACAACTGCACTTTCAATTCAAAGCAAAAAGAGCTGGGAAAAGATAACTTTAGCAAAATTCCAAACGGTGTAAACGGAGTCGAAGACAGGATGTCCGTCGTTTGGGAGAAGGGAGTACATGCAGGAGTTATTGACCCTACACGGTTTGTGGCGATAACAAGTACCAACGCAGCAAAGATATTCAACTTGTACCCCAGAAAAGGGTATATAGGAATAGGTTCGGATGCGGATATTGTCATTTGGAATCCTACCGCAACAAGAATCATTTCTGCAAAAACACACCACCAGGCCGTGGATTTCAATATTTTTGAGGTTAGTAGATACATTTGCTAATTGGTTATTAGGCAGCGGTACCACAGCGACCACCCCAATCAAGTATCATCCACTACCACCAATCAACTATCATCACTACCACTGACTAAAATCACGTAGTCGTCTGCAATGAGCCGTCTCACAACAATCATCCACCGGCTTCACCTGTTCACAAGTTTCTAACCACACTTTTAATGTACTATATATGAAAGGGCGTAAACCAAGCCGATGTAATTTCTAATTCGCATGCGCGCGTTTTCCGCCTTCCACCAAACCACCAAATTTAGAACGCGTTAGAAATTTCGAATTGATGGTTAGCAGTGGATGACATTCAATGGCAATTGCATATATGGAAGGGTCCAGGCTAAAAAGGGGGAAAGTCAAAAATCACTAATTTTCAGGAAATCGATTTTTTATTTTAAAACCGTGTAACATATTAATTTATTAATTAGCACTGAATCTCTTAATGGATTTAATTTGTTTTTGATGTTTGGGATTAGACTGCAGAAATTCTTAATGACATTTCAGTTACAATTTTTTTAAAGGGAAAAAAGTGAAGGCAAAAGTGCGGATCGTAACGAACAAGAAGGGGGAATGTCATAGATTTATATTGATAAGTACCCCTTTTTGGCTTCGGTTCAATCAAAACAGCAGTTTTCCAAATGCGATACCAAGTTGAGCAATGGTGAATGTTCTTTGACGACTTTTAGTTCACGTATGGGCTGTACTTTCATTGGAATTATGTTTCTAAAGAAGTGTAGAAAAATGCGTAGTCCAGCATTTAAAAAAAATCAAGAGCCACAAGCAGCAAGAATAACGCGCTTTTATGACGTTCCCCCTTCTTAGCATGTGGCGCGCGGACTATCCTCCTTTTTAGCCAGTCAAGCATAATTAAAATTCTCGATATCTGGTTGTTTTTTTTCGCCTGTGTGATGTTACGTATGATGTTACTTGATGATAGTTCTATGTGTTTAAAATCGAACGGACTGAACGGCTCAAAATGAAGAAAATGGACGTTCCCCCTTCTGAGCCTGTACCCTTCATATATTGGAAATATGATTGATGTCACCGGTGGTTCTGTGGGACCACCTCCTTAACGATACACGACGACATATTCCAAACGTTTCTGGAATTCCACCATAAACTTTTAAACTCAAGTCTAGGCAACTATAAATTTAAGTCCCAACATATATGTCTCATAACACAAATAAAATATCGCTCAAAAAAGTGTGAGAGATATATGTATATAATACAAAGCCTACGAGATATCATACAAAAACGCGAAAAAGTTGATAAGAATCTGGGTCACAAAAGCTGTCACTTCCAGGATATAAAAATTTTTTAAATTGAACATCTTGCACTGCTTGAACTATTACAATGTCGAATATATTAAACTTCTTCCTTGGGGAAACACTAAATTGTTTAAATCTACTAAATGGGCACACGGAAAATTACGAGCAAATAAATCCTGAATTAGTTTTAATAGATTCCAAGGCAAGTTAAGCTTGCCGAAGAAAGTGAAAGTGCCCATAACTGAGCAGCTGATTCAGGGAGTCAAACTTTTTTTTGATGTCGATGATGATTCGGAAATGCTCTCTTTGTTCACACAATTGTTCAGAAATTAGGATATAATTCGAGCATTAATTACATGCTGATACCTTGAAACCAAGTTTAGGTCCGGACCGCCATCACCAAGAACATATTGTACTTTGACCAAAATATATTCAAGCAATTTGTTAAACCATGGTGGATACTGAGGGCATGCTTTTACTTTAGGGTTTGGAATGTCATGGCGTTCCAGAATACGTGATAGTAAATGGAAGAGTAGTTGTTGATGAAGGTCAGTTGAAAGCAGTTCAAGGATTTGGACGATTTATCGAAACGGCCGTCTTCCCACCATTTGTTTATGATCCTGCTAAAGTAGAAGATCTAAAACCGCAAAGAAATGGAAATGTAGATGAGATTCAAGATATCCGAGAAATAGAAAAGGTTGTTGGCAGGTTGTTATCAAATTTAAAATCGTAATTGACCGTTGAGTTTTTGCAGATTATTTCGGAAGACAAGATATGCTTGACGCCTACGTTACCTGAATCTAATATTGGTACACCTACGTGTAAAGCTCCTAGACCTGAGGGGCAGAGGAATATACAAGATTCCACTTTCTCCATTAGTGGTAAGTTTATCGTTTGCCATGATAAGTGGATTAATTACTAATTTTTTCTGCTTATATTTGCAGAAGATCTTGACACTGAACATAAGTCCTGCATTAGAGTCAGAAATCCACCGGGTGGAAAATCGTCTGGATTCTGGTAAACTGAAAATATTTTCCAATGAAGTTGCTAGCGTTTCTATCCGAAGCCTTGTAATCTCAAACAGACCCATCGTCTTCATTATACATCTTTAAGTGCGTGTCAATATTGAGTTCTGAAGTTGTGCATTGTCATTTTTATGCAAACACTGCCAAAAAACGAGCTATAATATTTAATCCCATTATAAATATGTAGCCTTAAATCATAAAATGTATTTAATGAGGATAACATTGACGGCCACATCTATTAAGCGGATAGCAGCATTGATCTTGGGCCAGCAAAGTTTTATGTAGTAGATGATGCTAAAAATAAATTTACGCCTTATAACTATAATTTCTGATGGTGAAAGTGTATTGTGATTCCGCGTCACAAATGTTTTGTAAAAGTACAGGCTTTTGGGTTGTTTTGTTCTCAAGTACTTTCAAACCCGGTTTGCAGCATTTCCAACTAATAGTTCAACTTCCAAAGGACATGGCCAAAAACCTATTATAATATTAGCTAGTATATATTTAGTAAATTAAATAAAAACATTTCCCAAAGTTCACCCCTCTAACTATAATGAATTTTTATTTAATGTTTTAACAAAATTTATTTATAGTACCAGCTACGTCTGTTTACTTTTAGTCATATTATTAAGCAGTCAAACTCCCACTGATGATACTTGCACCAATACCTGACTCCATAGAAATTCATGGTCCTATAAAATGTAAGTAATGTGAATTCGATTTTCACGCAAGAGAACATTTGACAACCTTCTGAGCAACATCTGGAAAATTAAAATCCATAGAAAAATACACACAAATAAGCTTACTCACATAAAGACGTTGAAATTGTAGAATTTCATATTTCGTGTTTTGGTGTAAGCTTGGTAAATTTGATAGTAATGGAATATAATATGGATAATGGATAATATATATCTATACGCTATATATAAAATAGGAACAGTGGTAGCGTGGTCAGTAACTATGTGATTTGTTAAACTATGATTCAAGTCTAATGGTTAAAAATTACGTATTGCATATATGGAACGATTCTGAATTGCAACTGGAATGAAGGTGAAAATGGGAACAAACTTTCGTGTAAACAATAATTTTTTCGAGATATTTTGCCCTGTTTCTAAACTTGACCCATTAAAGGATATGGCGTTCTTATAAAAAAAAATGGTCGTAAAGTTCAAGTCTTGAAGTTCAACACTTGGACTATATTTTATATTTTTTTTTTCTGGTTAGTCTGTTGACTACTATTGGCAGATTTTTGGGATGATATGTTCGAAATAAAAGATACTCCGCTGGAGAAAGAAATATCGTACTGATACAGACGCTAATACACTAATACAATAAATCACAATAAGCATACGCATTGTTAAATGGAAGCACAATGAATTTAAATGTGACTATTATTAATGGTTTTACATATGTACAGAGCGTGTTCAGTTACTTCAACTTTATATGAGAGCTATTAATTATATTGTTTTTTGTGAGTATTAATACATATTTAATTTGTCAGTTTAGTCACACAAAAAATATAATTGTTGAAATTGAAAAATCCAAATCTAAATTTAACCATTCTTCTTAATTATCAATGCTGTTAATACGGGCCCGCAACTTTAAAGGAGGTTTTGAGGAGGAAACGTCTAGTAACTAGAGCGGTAGAGTAGTCTACGTTAGAAGCAGCAAGAAAAAGGACTGAACTTGTTTTAAGTGATAGGCTTCAGGCTTCACTAAAAATAGTAGATATTCATTTTTACGATCTATAAGACATACGGTGACGATCGTTTTTATATTTAATAAATCATGCGATAACCAGAAATATTTATTATTCATCTGATATCTGCGAACTGAAAAACATTTTCGGTAATTTTTGGTGCTTGCTAATTATCGTAGATTAAATTACTGAACTCTTTAATTATTATAATTTTCATTTCATTTATTTATTCGGTCTTTGCTCAGATGTGCTTAAACATTGTATCTGAACCAAATAATAATAACTGATACTAAATTTGATAGATCGTTTAATGAATAAAACGTTTGCCTATTTACATAGCTCCATGCTACAAGAATGTGCACAAGGCGTTGCAGAATCCAAGTAACCAAATTGCTTCCACTCTCGGTATTCAAGAATTCAAATAGTTTTTACATACTATTTAATTCGATGATAGAAATCTCCCTTCAAATTTAGCTCTTGAATTCCTTTACACGTCGTAGAACGAGTGCACGTACATATACCTATTAGTTTATATAGTTTGGAAATTCAATAGTCTGTGAATATGTATTTAATTAAAACTGAAGCATGTTTAGTTAAGAAAAAAAATAAAAATAGAATTTCATCTTTGAAAAACTATCTATAGTTACAGTTAACAAAATTTTGAATTTATCATTATTACTATGAGTGCACGTACGTTTATTCTTTTGTTATTGAAGCGCAATGGAGAAATCAAGTTTACGTAACGCTAACATTGAACACATATTTTTCTACACGAATATTGAAGAACATCTTTCTACCTCACGCTGGCACATTAACCAAATGGGAAGGTGTTTATCATTCTATATAGTGACTATGGTCACACGTGAATCTACGGATGACATTCTAAATTTTAACTTGCGAGTTTTTTTTGAAGTTTTCTTGATTGCGAGAGAGAATGCTAAATTGATAATGTACTTGTATCCCAAAAGCAAAGTTTCGCGTCAAATCCACTATACTACAGAAAATGTCATCAAGATCAACTCACTAGAGTGCTAAATGTACCAAGTGGATCACCCTGTATCGTTACTCTTACCAAAGTATCGCTTACGTTGTATTATTATAAGAACAATTACAAAGAAATAATCAGGTTTAAACATGCAAAGGCTTTTACTATTATTGCAGCTTATTGATTGCTTGTTTAAGAATTATTAAGTACCTGTTTGTATTATGTAATTTATTATATTCTAGTTATACATTTTGTTAATGATACATAGGATCTCCCAAAATTAGACGCAAATTTGCTTGAATAATCATACGTCTCGTATGCATCAAATTTACAAAATCTGTGAGCTGTGCATATTGTACGTGTAAAAAATGCTTTTTTACGAAGCCGGAGTTACCCAAGCCCTTGTTAGTCGTCGTTTTTTATATTTAAGTAAATCCAGCAAAAGTGTATTTCGTTACAAATCAAGGCAGTTTAATTGCGGGAAATTCTTCGTATTTTGTTACACATTATCATTATTTACACTCATTTCTATCATTCAATTGTTAGATATTTCTGTTGCAGGTTTATAAAAAAAGTTTTTGATGCACTTATTCTCTAATCTCACAGTGTGTGTAGAATTTCTAAATTTTTCTGCAAGTAGCAAAATCGATTCATTATTGTGCATCTCATCTTAATTTCAACATTCAGATACATTTGACTAAGTGAAAATTTATACTAAATAAATTTTGTTTATATCCATTATTTGGTTAAAAACAGTGGCGTATCAGCGCTATAGCTGCCAAGGCATTTTGTGTGATATGACTAGTAAATTTTACACATGCTATGAATGAGAATCCGTTGGAAGACTAATCCAATCCAAGTAACAGATCATGTGTTTTAGCATACATTTTCACGGTATTATTAGTTTAACCACTTTATGGCAGTACAATAAGTAATTTTTCTAATTTAGAAAGTCAAATCAAATAATAGCGGTAGGAAATATATGTTATGCGAATAGTTTCAGTTTAAAATAATATATTTGTCTATAGAATTTGTACCATTTAAGTTTATATATAAAGGACTTTTAATTCATATGCGTCGATGTTGTGTACCGCATAGCAGGTACGTGTATCAAACGTTATAAACAACGCGGCATATGTTAAGGCAACAGTTATATTTTGTGTTTGCTACCATTTATTAAAAAAATATAAAATTATTTTCAAAACTTTGTGTTGTTATTTATATACAAATACTTCTACTTCTTTAGAGATGGCGCCGTTTTGAGGAAAATGATCTAACAATTTTGGAGCAGGCAACATAATCCTGGATTTATCTCGATCTTGCTATAATTATACAGTGAGCAGCAATTCTATTGAATTAAATTATCTGAAAATCAGGTTTTTATTTTGCTAAAAATTGCTCAGACGCGTCCATTTTTGTTTTTGATTGCCAATTTGCTGAACCAATTTTACGAACGTAAGTTATGATATCAAAGCCAACTTTTTTTAAATAGAAAATAGTTTTTGCAATTTTATTCAGTTTTCTACAATATTCTGAACATTTTTTATGTCGCAATACTAATCTTACGGTTGTCGGGAAATTGGCGTCTGAACGTCGTTAGCAAAATTGCCACAATTGCAAACATTATTGAGACCGTTTCTGTCAATATTCTTCATACCTTGCTTAATGTTGGCTTTCAAGTCTTCGATGTTTTCCGGCCGATTTACATAATTCCTGTACTTTAAATAACCTCATAAAAAGTAATCCAAGGGTGTGAGATCTGGTGAGCTCGGAGGCCACTCTATGGGTCCGCGTCTTCCAATCCAACGTCCAGGATAACAATCATCTAATAGGAAATCTCGTCATCCAATAGGAATTGTTTTGACTTTAGTATCTGCAGTTTTGGCGGTCTACAGTGGCATTTAAACGGAATGTTTTCTCGTCTAAGAAAAGGATTTACCGAGGAAAGCGTGGATGCCGGCAGCATAATGGTAAAATGGTTTCACAAAATTGAAGAAGAAGCGATAAATTAGTGTTGGTCTTGATATCATGACTTTTTTTGGGTTAAAAATGAGCAATTAAAAAATTCACCTGATTTTTAAATCTTGATATGTAGTAATTTTGCCGTTCATTGTATAAGGAAATTCGTGACAGGCCAAGACCAAAACTTTGGGTGTTCGGTAAAATTTCTTAAAGCTTCGTAAAGCTTCTGATAACGGACGTAAATGACATCCTTGATCACGCTATCTACTAGTCGCGTTGCGCTTCCGCTCACGTTCTATGTGCTAAGCCGCCACTAGACGAAGGACTTCTCCTTTGCTTCCTTCCTCCAAACAGGGAGAAAAGAAGATCCTACGCCTAACCAACTACTACTTATTTGTTATTTGTTCGGTTTAAGTGCGAGCTCTGCCGATTCAGTATGTTTCCATATCTCTGGGGTTGTTTTTTCCGTCTGTGTGTCTCAATGTCAAGTTGTAGCTTTTTTATTTAGGGTTGTGTAGGTATGTGTCTGCTTGCTTATCAGACATCAACATACCGACGTCTGGGTCCCAGTTCTCGAATTTAAGGCACGGCTCAGGACGGGAGCGATCACATCAGGGATGTGATAGCTGGCCTATAGGGGATGGGATCACTTGATGGGGAACTGGATTGCTTCTAGAATACACTTATTCGCTAGGCAAGAAAATCCCCCTCACTTCTCACATGAGAACGCCGTTCCCCGCTTTCGAGAATTTGGACCCTGTATATGCATATAGATGTTCAATGTGCCACCTTGTCACCTTTCTTGTCGAATATGGGAACAATAGTCTGAATGTCTCCTGAACTTTGCGACGCAGTAGATTTTCGGGCGATGTCGAATGTAGAGCAAATGTGCGATAGATATTACGTGGTTCAGGTGAGCTAGCTCATGGAATACCCTTCGTATTCGAGTCTCTGCCCAGAATTTCGAGCTCCATTTGAGAGAAGACTGAAAACACCTTAGCTGTTACTATGGCTCTATATTGAGGAGATAATTTCATTAGCCTTTGCTTTATTATCTATAATGAATTTGACCAACGATGCTGGACGCATCCTGAAATGTAGACTTCGGACTTTTTCTACTGTGAAGATGGGAGAGCAGTTTCGAGAACGTTTGTTAGATCTGACTACATCTATTCTTCACAACTGCATTAAACATAATCATGTTCATGCAAGTGAGAATACAGTCATTAGCCATTTCATAAATATTCCAAAACAGGGCAGGAACAGTCAATATACAGCGTTTGGTGTAAGAGACAACTTGCTATGTGTTGGAGCGTGTGAAAAAACCTAGTGTTAGCTGGAACCGATAAATTCGTCTTCTTGGATGTTTTAGTACCCACCAGTAGCGATCGTTTATAGCTACGTAAGGTATATAAGGATGCCTCCAACCATTTTCCAATCACCACCCAAGTTAAAAGGAAATAATCATGAATACCCTCACGGACAAAGTTAGATACCTAGATATGTGATCCACAAGATCGGAAAACCGAAATAAAATACCTAGGGAAACTTTTCGTCTGCCTTTACTGTAAATTGCAGAGATGAACCAAAGGCAATGGTCCAGTGGAAGCGTCTACGTTGGATCCGCAAACAGATTAGTTAAAACCAGGACTGAGAAACCAAGCAAGGAACACAGAAGATAAAGTACCAAACGCCCAATCTCCCAAGACAACAACAGGCTATCGATTAATAAGAGAAGCCATTGAAATCTGTAGGCACAATAAGAACTTCGGCACAATAAGAGTTCAGCAAGATGTAGCTATGGAAAGAAGAGAGGTTCAAAATAAAAGGAAGAAGTTTCAAGCAATGAACCCGAAAGCTTAATTATTATCTTGTAATAAAGCAGGAATACTCTTCACCACCATCATACCACCACAAAATAACGGCGGGACTTCCTCAGAAGAACTGTGTGCTAGGTAGACCCTCAGGGGGCCATGATCGGGACGCAAAAGCGACACCGGTCGGATGGCAGCACACCCAACAAGCCAGCACCTGGGCGCCTGTGTGTGAAAACTTCCGTACAGGAAGGAACCACACACAAGTTGTGCAAGGTTGCGGTTTCCGGGATTAAAATGGCCATAGCGGCGGTCGGATATCCCGAGAAGAACTTTTCTCCTCAGCAGGGAGAACTCATAAAGAGGCACCTGCTTGGGAAAATCGACGAGCTGCAGCCAGGGATGACTACCAGACCAGGTTATGTGTCGTACCTCCCCCAAGATTCTTCTGGAATTCATTGAATACACAGGGATAATGAAGGAGTAAAATACGAGGGCACAATAGGGCAGAAATCACCGCCGTGCAAGGCCAAACACTACCTCGGCGGTGAGGAAAGGATTTTAGTGGGTAAGCAGCTCAGCTGGAGTCCCACACAACCCCGAGTGACAGACCACCAGCTCTGGGAGTGCATAAAAGAGCATTTCCCAAACCTCACTCCTCCTTTACTTGAACCTGGAGGAATATTTTCCGCACTGCTGGGTAAATTGATTTTAACTATTTGTCGCCCAATGTGGCTACAACAAGATGCGATACTACATGTGCTTTCCATATGCGGTTTCCGTTACCGTAGGGTAGATTAAGCAATCTGCATCTAGTTCCTTTATAAACTTCTTATAACCCAACGATGCAATTATTGGGAACAGCTCGGTCTATTTCGTTATAATACAATCTTGGGTTTGTTAAGTTGACCTACGGTGGAGTTATTGTCATAAGCATAATATCACTGTTAAACAGAACGCCGATTTTATTTGAAAAATGTGACGGTTATTATGCAGAATACATTAAGAGAATTGGGGCAACTTGCGTCTCTTCCATTCACAATGCCGAGTACTTCAACTTATCATTGATACCGTTACGCGCAAAGTCAAGAAGGACTTGGTACTAGGTCACCTTTCTTCTTTCCTTAGTCTTTGCAGTTGCAACCGGTGGTTAACATCAAACCGATTAGCGTAAGTTGCGCGCTGCGATCAATTTTCGCTTTGGAAATTGGTTAAAAGTGATACTTTTTGACTGGGTTTTTACAGTTTTACGTGAAAAATATGAAGTGTGTTAAGCTGGTTTTGTTCGTTACTATTTTCGGTAAGCATATGCGACTTTGTGATTTATAAAGAAAACTATTAAACGAGAAATACGAAACATTACAAGTTATCTAACGCTTATGTGTGTTTACATTGGAATCAATATTGACCTGATAGCAATTATTCATTCTGACTTGATCATATTCTGGATTTATAATGTTGGAATGGATAAAATATTCATTTAATTAAATATTAAGCATATAAAAAACATTGCCTAATTTAAAATATACTCAACATCGGAAGCTTTATGAAATAAGTGTTATCCGCAATTATTTGAAATGCCTACTCATTTCACCAATATACTTTCTTTTTATTTCAATGCGTGTAGCAGAACGGAATGCGGCATTTACATATTAACATTCTGAAGAAGTAACTACACATGCATTTTAGACCAAAAATAATATTTGTTTGTGGCTATTCTGATAATTATAAGTATTTTGTCAAATTTAAAAGCGCATAATAATGTGTACTAACCTTAATTTTGAATTCCTTATTACGCATAAGGCACAACACGTATCAATAAATATGACAAATTAAATAGGAAGTGCTCGTAGGCAATAGTTAGATTTAAGTATGTGTGTAGCTTCCTATAATGGAAAATGTGCGATGCAAAACGTCTATGCAAACAATTTTATTTTCGTATTATTATGTTACCTACATATATGCGTACATGTCGGGGGTGCCAATGAAAACCAAACTGTTCAAGTTTTACAAGTTCGCGTAAACACGTCATTTTTGGTCGAGAAGAACACCTTCCAAATTTATTCCACTAAAGCAAGTTGTTATCTAGAAATGTTGCTTAGAAATTTAAAACAGGATTATAGGTGCCATTATTTGATGACCTCATGCTAAGAAATAATTGACAATATGTAATGTTAAAGCTCTGGTTGGAAACTCAAAATAAGACTCAATGAGTTGTATAGAAAGCAAAAAATATGCAGAGTACTATTTTTTTTAATTTCCGATAGGCGGTTAGTTAGGAGTTTATTTCACGTTAAGTGAAATCCAACTCATAAATGTCCCATGCCTTAAGCAAAATAAAAACATTGATATATTAATTATCCTAAGTAGCAATCTATTAGTTATTCGGCATAGGTAGTGAAAGTTTCATAATCTATTACGAATATCATTCAAATTACAATTTTAACTGAGCAATTTCAGGATGAATTTCGTCAAAGAATTATCGAAAAAAATGTTGAAATTATCATGTACTTAAGTCAAATTACATAATAACCACTTTGATGCTTTCGCCGCCCATTGACTAATTTTTAATTACTTGTTTATCAATTTATAATTATAGTGATCCAATGTTAATAATTTTTTAAGGTTTTTACTAGTAATGGTTTTTATAAGTAAGGTAAATGTGGTATCAATGCGGGTTGAAGGAGTGATCTAGATATATACAGGCGGTGCCATTGATAGCCTTAACTTATAAAAATATTGAGGTAAAATTAGAAAAATGAACGGTTATGTCTAGAGGAATGAACAAAGATGCGTTCTTTTAATGAACGCTATAATTCTAAAAAATCTGTTAGAACTTTTTCTGGCACACTTGAAGTCGCCGATTCTATGAGTACCCGCATGGCCGGCGTAATCCAGGCTGTAGGTTAATTATATCAGCCACTTTCTGTATGAAAATCTTCTACAGCAGTACCTCTAGTAGTATCCACGATCTTTATTATTCCTCCAAAATAAAATGCATGTGCTCAATGCTTTAATGGTAAGCTGCTGTTGTTTGTTCCATTCCAGTTTGTTCCAACTGTTTTCTTAAAGTCATTGTAGAAGTTAATATACAGAATTTTATTGAGACTTTAACAAATAAGTTTTCGTTGCTAACTAATAAGGAGTTAAAGTGAGCAAAACACTCATGTATCATATATAGTTGACCTGGAGAATAATCTGGATATATAAATGGCTACGTCAAAATTGGGGGTGTATTTATTTGCTTATTGTTGATAAAATATGCTTGCAACCATTCGTGCACCATCATTATTTTCAAAGTAATTTGTAAAATTGATATTTCCTAAACAATTGAATAATAAATTGTTTGTACATTTGTTATCTGAACGAAAGTTGTTTTTCAGCAAAAATTCCAAGACAAACTAAAAAAAAAGAGCTGCCGACAACCAGCATTAAATACCCCTCTAAATGAGTTGTTGATCGACCTATAGTTCCTCTTAAAACTGTAAAGTTCAATCCATCGCTCCGAAGGGTGTTTTCCGCTGACGCTGCATTTAAGGCTAAAATATTTAGTATCAAAAAATAAATCGACAAATTACGGCTTGTATAGTATTTTAGAACATGGGTGAACCATTTAGTAAAATCCAACTGCAAATTTTCCAATGGTACAGCATGTACATTATGTACAGCATGTACATTGTACAGCTTGTACATACAAGATGCCTGAAAATTTGCGTCCTTCCTCTTGATGTATTGTCTGGAGGTATTTAGGGAGTATACAAATAAAATAAAAATATTCACCGCAAATGGAGATATTTGTATGGAAATAAATAATGAATTATGCGACACTGTTTTAACTCGCCTTAGCAAACAACACATTTGTAATTAACATTACGTAGATATAAGCAAAGTTGAAAGACTCTTTTTCACTGAGAGAACTAATAAAGTTGGCCACTCTCATTTTCGTTTTTTCGTCCCAAATAAATGATATAAACACTTGCGCTTCAGTGTTTAGAATTATCATGGTTTTACTCACGCTGATCTATAACTTCGTCTCAGTAACTCCATAGCCTCTGGTTTCCTTGCCTGCAGGAATTGATGTTTTTGTGCGACAGCTATTGTTTAAGTGGAATTTTTGTGCAAAAATGTTCAAATATTAAGGTAAAAGTAATACGATTGTATGGCGCCCTGTCTTCCTTCGTGAGTGAGAAACATCTCCATAAAACTTTTAAATGTTGCACGGGTCCGCATGGGTCTCAATTGTTTAAATCGTTGTTCATGAATACTGCGATATGATAGCATTAGTTCACTTGTAGCAACTTTAACTTTCCAACAGAAATCGATTTTCATTTTGAAGAGCCCTAGTTAAAAACTAATTACAAATTTAAAGTGGTTGTAATGTTTGTTTAGAAATATTTGGCTAGTTGCATGGCTGTCGCTGTGCTTTTACATAAAAAAGTTATAGAAACTCAATTTTTCCAAATTGAAAAATTCAGAACATTAAATCAAAACCATAATGAGAGAAAAGTTCAGCATTTTTACTATGAGAACTTTATACATGCACTTATTAAACTAATGGAAACATTCTTGTTCTGCGGATGAAGTATTCCAGCAAATAGTATTTGGCTACATCATTAAGGATTTTTGATCTCAGCTTAGAGCACGCATTAATATTTATATTATTGTTTTTACAGTCCCTGAATACGGCTGTTATTTGCAGAAACACAACATGTTTAAATCATCATGGCACCTATAAAGTCCTGTTACGAGTACCAAGCAACGTTCGCTTTAAATTTAGTTTCCAAAACCTTTTTACACAAAATACCATGGTTTTTAGAGCGGAAAGTAAACGCAACCAGAAAATAATGATTAAGGGGTTATTCCTTTTAAAATAAAATAACTTTGTTTTCGTGATTGTTCTGACTGGCTTCTGACGCTCGTTCCCATCATATTTATGTATAGCATATTAGAAAACAAATTAATTTGGATTGGAGATATTTATGAATCACAAAAATGTAACTTTTATTATGGTTACGTCGACGTCAGGTCACGGTGGCGTTTTTAGTAGCAATATGTAAAAACTGCATGCTATATAGTTAATATTAAGAGCACTTTGATCATATGTGTTTTAAGTAATTGCAGGATGTAGAAATATTTATGTTAAACCTGATGTTTGAGTTTTTCTCCATGAATTTCCAACTCGTAAAAATCATGCTGAGGTCATGGTAGTGGCTTTATTGAAAAGGCAATTGTATGCCATTAGAGCCATGGGTGTATGTATTTGGGCTGGCTCAAATGAAGCGCAATCTGAAAGTCCAATTTTCGACCACTTCCAAAATTCCACCAGAACATAAAGCACACCAAACTTTGAGTTTTTTCTAGATCTACCGGCGTTTCAATAATGGCGTCTGGATTTTTGTCGTTCCAAACTCGGCAGTTTTGGTTATTTACGCATCCAATGAGCCAAAAACGATTAGGTCGCCCTTAATATGAACGAATATAGCGTATGGTAATTTTGGCAAGCTGAACAGCGATTTTCGAAATAAATTGTCGAATTACGAAAGCCATTATTGAGACGCCGTTATATAAAAAAAACTCACGGTTTGATGTGCTTTTTTATGACCTGGTGGAGTCAAATTGCTCGACAATTAGGTTTCCTCCGTGGATTGGTCTTCATTCAAGTCATATTTAAGCTATAATGGCATACATTTGCCTTTTCAATAAAGGCAGTACCATCACCTTAACATAATTTTTATGAAGTTTATTTCAGTTTAAAGTTCTATACCTCTAAAAAAGACCTTTTAAATCGATTATTTGTTAACATTGGCGCTTTTCTAAAACGTATTTCCAAGACTGTACATTTTGTAAATATGAACTGCTACATTGGAAAGGTACTTTAAGACGTACTTGTCGCTGCTGAACATTCAATTTAAACTAACACAAATGAAGCACATGACTGGCCTCAAGCGTTTTATTCCAATATGAACAGAATACGGCTTTGTCAACAGTTCGCTTCTGAATATATTGTGGGCACAGGAAACAGTTGAAGTTTAGAGTTCCTATTCTCATAAAAAATTGTTTGAAACCCTTAATCTATTTGTTGAGGAAGAAACCGTATCTCAAATGTCGTCTTGCGAATAAACTTGACACAAAAACACTAAACCTGTGTCTGTCTGTAGTTCGATCTCCAGCCCAGCTCATTAAAGAATTTGTAAGGAATGAATGCGGTAAATGAATGGTGAATGATTGGTGGAATAAAATCGAATGTCTAGCAGCAACCAAGCAAGCTTATCTCGCATACATCATATGTACCTTTACGTATATTACATCTTGATAATCGCGTAGATAAATTGGTTGAGTAGCACAGCAAGACGACAGGTGATATATTTGCCGAGAATAGTCACAAAAAGAAACGTAATAAAAACAAATCTGGAGATTTTGCTGGTTATTCAATGGTACTGCGTCTACTAATCCACCACAACCAGCACATTTTGTGCTTAATGCGAAGGAGCGGCGTTTTCTATCATTACATTATTTGATTTGGAGGCACTTAGTGTTTACCAATATTCAAGCATTGACAGGTTCGATTGCATTTTTCCATAGAGCCATATTTTAGCGTACCGTCTGCTATTCGTACATTAGCTTTTTCTTTAATTGTGCAACTTTTGTGATAAGTTTTTTGGATCAATGGCTTCGAAAGCCTAGCTCTATTTATATTGTTCAACCACTTCCGTAAATGTTTCTAATTAACAAATTTAAATGGAATGTCTTGTCTACTGTTAATTTAGTTCTGGGAAGGTTTTTTAGTGTTGTAGAAAATTTTAAATAATTGTGTCTGAATTGCTTAGAAAGACAATGAACTGTTTTGTACCTCTGCTTGATTCTCAAAAGCGTCTGCCACTTGAACCTTCTCAATTTGCTATTTGCCTGGGTTTAAAAATTCCTACATTTTTCAATGCGTATATTTCATATTGATTTGGTTCATAAGAATCTATTGTATAACCTTTACTTAACTACTTAAGACAAAAATCACCATTGTTTAACTACTGACTGGAACAATTCAGTCGAAGTAAGACCTGCCCACTATGTTAAGTTCTCTAGCTATAAAGCGTGGCTATTTTGTATCGTATCTTAACTTTTGCTTTTTTAATCGTGGTAAGCATCTCTTGATCTAGATTTAGTCATCCATTTAATTGCTGTATCATTCATAATGTGATTCATGTACGCTAATCGTACTTTGTGTTATTACTTGTTCTTGCCCATGTCCAAAAAGAACATTTTTTTCGCAAACCGTAGGGATCGAAAATGTAGATTTTCATATGTAAAATCTATATACCGAGTGTCAATTTGAAAACTTTCTACCCTTAATATCTTTCTTGCAGTTAAAAATATGAAAAATCGGAAAGACCCGTTTATTTTATTTGTAAGAAGGGGGACACTTTAATTTAATATTTTTAACCTCCTTGTTTCAACTCCTTAGGAGAGGTAGATATCACCCTGAGATTATTCTAAAACCTCTGGACAAAAAGAGAACTGTAATGTAAAGAGAACTTGAACTCCCTTTAAAACGATGTACCACTTGATCCCCATTCCTATTTAAGATTTTCAGGGTGACGTTTACCCCTCCTAAGGGGTTCAAACAAAGAGGCTAAAACATTAATTTAAAGTGTCCCCCTTACAAATAAAATTGACGGGTCATTTTTTCCTTCTCCGATTTTTCCAATTTTTAACTGCAAGAAAGATATTAAGGGTGGGAAGTTTTCAAATTGACACCCGGTATATAAATAAAACGATTATTAAAATAATAAAAATATCAAGATATGCAATTACTTGATAGGGTTCAAGTTCAATTTAGATTAATTAGTTAGATATATTTTCAGGTCGGCGAACCTTGGCATTGAATATTGATTTAACAATTGAGTTTGCAGTTTGATGAAATTTCTATAGACCTCGTCATATTGAGTTAATAGTTTATTAATACCTCGCACAAAAAAGTAGCGCTCGTTCAGCATTCACGAACCTTGTTTTCTTTGACCATGACAACGAAATCCTCATTTGCTTCTTTATCCACCATTAGCTGCTCAATATCTGCCTCAATAAAATCCTCGAGATATTCGCCTTTAATTGTTTGTGTAATTTTCTTTTCTGGCAATCTTTATGCTTCAATGGTAATCTAAAATTGACGTTTTTCCTACATCTAGGTATATTTGTTCTACTGGCAGTGACCGCTAATAGTTTAATCTCAGTACATGAAAAGCCAACCTTTACCGTAACCAGAATCTAATATTGTACATCTAACATCTGTTTGAAGCATTCGTATTTGGGTGAGATTTGTCGATTTCAAGCTGTTCACAAATATCCTTGAAGATTCGTTTGATGTTGGGTGCCTTGAAAGTCAAAATTAGCCCTTGCTCTACTGGATGGAATAACGATATCGCATTCCTGACTAAACACACGACTTGCACATTTTCTGATCCTTTAAAAGAGCAGTTTTAAAAGTGATGAAGTAATTCATTAAGGATCAGGTAGTCATAACCGCAGTAAATGGGAAAGTTGAAGCACAATGCTTTCTTTGGTATCAAAAGAGCCAAGAAAGGTTTCTGATGTAAGTAGATAGGTACATCATCAAGGACTTGTTTCGATCTTGCTAGCTCTTATCAGTTGAGTTTAGCCTGAAAATAACACTCCCAAAACTATTTCTCCCATGCATTTAATAAAGCAGTTACTGCGAATACAGTATGAGTTTTGGGCGTGTTATTTTCAGGCCGATCTACCTGATTAACGCTAACAGGCTCACGTTATAAGACGTCGCTCTTCTTGTGGAGCAATATACTCGTAGTTGTCACTTTATGGTTGTGGATTATTTTAGAAAAGGATTTTCCTTATATCGTCGATAAGCAAACCAAAAATTTCGACTGAAAGTTTTGAGGTTTGAAAGACGTTTAATTGAAGTTGAGTTTCCTGATATTCCCAACATTGGTGGTGAAAACATATCTAGCAACATATACTGGAGAGTGCGATTTTCTTTTAAAAACCTTGCATATAACAAAATAATTCTCTGTTAGGTGACCGTGTGACCGTTATGTGCACCGCAAGCATAAAAATAAAAGCTAACTGCAATCTACAATGATGACTTGCGGACACTGGTAACGATTACCTTTTATCATATTAGCACTTCAAAACAGTTCTGTGAATTAGCTCCTGTAGTTACTGCAGTCATTCAATAGTCTACAGTTACTGTTCAAGTTTATCGGCATTATTTTTGTTTTGACTAATATCAAAATACTCAGTCAACTGTCGTATAATAATACTACAGCTAAAAGTAAGATTTCAGTATTTTTAAAAATCTCTATTTTTATCCCAACGATTCAAACTTTTTTTCAACAAAAATTTGAATAGTTAGGGCAAGAGCCTATAAAATTCACTTTTCAGAATTCATGAATGACCGATTCTAACACGAAACTGCCAATATCTTTCCTTATTGTACGGTAGTCAACAGAAACCTGTTTTAAACAGCGGGAACATTGTAGTAAGAAAGTAAACTTCTCTTTCTTACACTGAAACCGGATAATTTAGAGAAAACTAATTTTGACCTAAAGACTTGGCCAAACACATTTTTGGTTGGATCACGATATCGCGGTCAGTTCTCATCAACTGAATCGGAGCTGAAACTCATTATTGTAGTTGATGATTTTCTTTAAACATTTCCCTTCGTCGCAAGACTTTAATATACGGGCTAATATTGCGTGCTGCTTCAGATACAGGAAGGCTATTCGAAAAATAATTCTTGATAATTCAGTGTTATGAAAGTTGTGTGAATGTGCAGAAAATCCGAATTGTGAAAAGCAGGAAAAAATCAATAAGCTATTAGACAAGTAGCGATGTTGAGAGTACAATTTTAATTTGGGCATCGTATTCTTTCTGCAACCGCTTAAGACCTAAGCATGCCAACTTCTGTATCATATTACTAGATTGGTTAGCATTATAACCACGTATTCTACTGTTAAGGGAATATCAATTAGTTAATATAACTACATTCGATTATTTTAAGGGAAACATAGGGTGCTCAAGCATGGATTTTGTTTGTTAATTTTGTTCATCTCAAGGGTACTAAGACCTTATTTGCTGATAAAATTGGAGCATTTCTCCAATGTATCTATATAAATTTACTCTAGCACGATTACACGATACTATATAAAGATTCCATAAGAAGATACTATATATGAATTGGAAAAACAACACTATATGATGAAGAAAGCAGCAATAAAAAAAAGTAACAATGGTAATTAATAAATCTAGAGACATAATTATCTACATCTGTAGATACAAAATGCGAAATACTTTTGAGAGCTGCAAACGGTGAAATGACAGTAATATAAAACATCAACACTATAGAACTAGTACTATATTTTATGCGTATAATACGTTGTTTCAATCCTAATCCAAAACTCCTGAAAACTGCACATAGTTGACATAAATCTATCGTGTTTATGTGAATAGGCATCAGCATTTATGCCAATTGAATATGTATATATATTTAAAGGAAGTTTCTCATATTAGCTGCGGCACTAGTAAACTATACATATCATTAATGCTTAAAGTGGGTTAGTGGGTATGTATTACGAGCACATTGCCTTTGCTCTCTTATACCGATTGTCTTAAAAACATTTTGTTTATATAGCTATGAGTTACCAGTCTGGTCGATCAAATATAACTACTTGTATGCATGACAATTGTTTTAACCATGATCAAATATTTTGTAGTATTTTGATGAGTTTATACCGGTATTAACAAAGTTTGTACAAATTAACAAATTGAACAATGACAGGCTTTCGGCATCAGCAGAGTCGTCATAAGCTTTTGAAACAGGCAAGTGCAGATTTCGAAATGCGCCAACCTCAGGCACCCCCAGGACTGATTTCGAGCCTATTATCTCTCATCAGCCGGGTTCAGCCTGAAATTAGCCTTTTCGAAACCTGCACTTTATAATGCCAATGAATTCATATCGGCGTGGAAACTGTTGCCCAGCTGATGAGAGTTAATGGCTCGAAACCGGTCCTAAGGGTGCCTGAAGTTGGTGCATTTCGAAATCTGTACTTGCCTATTTCAAATTAACAAATAAATAATTAAAACAAACTTCCAAAGTAAAATTTTTGTTCGATGCGAATAAAAAGTGATTTATATTTTATTTCTACAGCTACCAGTAATATTTCTGTCGTTTACACATATAAACATATATAATATAATTGTATAGATGTATAATGTAGTAAAAATAATAACATTTAATTTCAGGCGGCATATTCCGGCATGGCCGTTCGACCTGTGTTTTGGAATCAGATTTTGGCATCATACTGAACTGTGCTTTTAAGAAAAGTGGACTTTTTCGAGTTAGAAATCTAGGTGGTGTGAAGGCAAGCATTGGGCTCGGTAAATCTTTCTTCTTTTATTAATATTTTCATTTATTTAACACTCATGATTAACCAATATTGTAAAAATGTACTTAATATTAACTGTATTTTCTATACTTATTTTGTAGGTGATTTGTAAGTATTGTAGTAATGTAGGTTATGATTTAATGTTGTAATCTAGATTGACTAGACCCTATTTACTTCCCAAAATGAGACTACATTTGATTTATTGCCACTCTTAAACTTGCCCTGAAAAAAATATAATTTTCAAACTCAAAAGAGAAAAAAACATTTGCTGATTTAAAATATTTAAGACTTAATATTTAAGAGGTCAGTCTCTATACATTTTCTACAGTTCGAGAATAAAATGTTTTAAAATAACTATGAGGCTACTATTAAGAACTTCGAAATTGATAAAAGTAAAATACATAAAAATTTTCTGTTTTAAAAAGTTTAAACATTAAAACTTAAACTGGGAGCTTTGCACAAGGCAAAGAAATGAAGGAGAACAGTACGACTCCTGCTTTCCCAACTTTACCCAGAATTGCAAGAAGCAATAAATTTGTTCGTATTTTGATACCAATTTTCTTGAAAACCGTATACAGAAGCAAAATAGAGAAGTAAGGACTTTTTCCGATTTACTTACCGTTTATTTGCGTTTTTCATGGCAAATTAGCGAGTCAAGGTGTTTGATTGTTTCAATTGCATCTTTTACAATTCAGATGTTTTAAGTTCCTATATTATCGATATACATATTAGATTTTTCTCAAGTAACAAACCGCCTGTGTAGTGTAACTAATAACGCAGTAATAAAGTGAATAATTTCATTGTTCCCGGCTGACGGCCTAAGATATACGATGTTCCTTGAATTATATAAAAGAAACTTGCCGGTTAAATCAATTGATTACGATATACTGTTGGCAATACGCGAGACGAGGTGCTTCAAAGACGAAAGTTAATAATAGTTCAGACTTGAACCATTTATCATATACAGGGAATTGCAAAAATTGGGCCAATCCATTAGCTGCAGATTTCTTGTGCAAAAATAAATACGAGTTTCACAATATCAGTTTTCTATTTCGGTCTATCGTGTGCGATATACAGGGTATCAAGGTTTAAATTAAATATTGGTTGTTAAGTTCGTGTTTGGGAACTGAATTATTTAACTAAAATTTATATAAGTGGTTTTAATTCAAAAACTTTTTTTTTTATTTAGACAGCCAACATTTTGATTTGATATTTTTGATCGCTTCCCTAAACAATAATCCATTTTTCAGTGTTTTTAAAAATATGCCCATATTTTCTTGCTAAGTAACTGTCTTAATATTACGTGTTTTCTGACACCAACAGTCATAACATTGAAAGTTTCACATTTCTTGAACACAGGGCGAGATAACGCGTTTATTAGAACTTTTTCTATCAAGCTCCTCGCAGATCATCTTTCACGAAACAGGCATTTTCCAATGTTTTTAACTTCTAAAACGACGGATTCTCAACATTTAAAAGCTTCTATATCAGAAACCGATAAACACATGTAAATGACGATTAAAGCCATTTCAATAGATCGTTTTCGGAACTGTTTCTCCATAGTTCGATCAGACATTTCTAACCTTATGGGCAAAACAGTGTGAATTTCCAATATAACCGCCGAACGTTTAAAAGCTTATTCACATTCTGTACATTCTGTACGAAAGGATTCCTCAACTGCTTTTTCTTAATTCAGATTAATCCCAAATTTAAGAGCGAGCGGAGAAGATGTAAAATTTTGTGGATATCTCGGTTTTAAAAAATATCATGAAACTGGCTAAAAATCTCTGATTAATCGTCCGGAATATTTCCATGGGACATTTAGGCACTGCCTTTATCTGCTAGGAATTTTCATAAAATTACTTACATTAAAAAAGCCTAGATGAGAAAGATTCAAACGATAGCGACGTCTCAAAGTTTCAGAACTTGTATCGGGAAAACGGTAAAAATATTGAAGTGATCATTCGAACGTTTTCGATGGCACACTTTGGAAACTGTCTCTCCATATTTATTTTCATATGGAAAATCTCACATTCAAAAAGTTAATCAAAATTACATCAGATTTTTAAGTGCTCTTCACGTTTAACACTTATCTAAAAAACCATTAAACATATATGCACCTTCAGTAAAACCTATTCGATAGAGCGCTTTGCAAACTTCCTGTTTCTACTTATACGTACTAAAATAGATCAACAATTCACCTGGAATCCGAAATCAAGGGCGCTACGATTTTCGAAAACCTGCTATATAAAATCGGCCAATAGCGAAATGGAAAGCCACTCCATAAAATTCTCAAATTTGCATATGCGAGCAGCATAAATGCTATCAAAGAAAAGCTACAACCCTGGTTGCCATCTACTTTTACAAAATAAAATGCCGTCCATAAAATCGATCCAGACCGCTGAAACTCCCTTAAATCCGATTTTCCCTCGAAAAACTAAATGTAATTTAGTCTGGAGCCGGAAGTCTGGACCACATACAGCCTGAAGGGCACTGGACAGCAAAAAAAAATGGAATAGTCGAGCAGATCCTGGCCGTTAAAATCGCTAGCATGAATCGTATGCAAAAACAATTTGTTTAAAGTGTCAAATTTAAAAAAACAGCGCCAACAGGGCCATTTGCAGCCTCTTAAGGCGCTATCCGCTAGACCATCACAAACTAATAAATAAAATTCACCTACCTTTAAGCACTTCAGTCTGGATTCTGGGGTATGAGTAAATTTCGAAACAGACAATATGAAATTTACCGCAAGCAAAAAGACACTAATAATTGATATTTCTGCTCCGAAGAAAATTAAAGATGTTTTCGCAGCAGGACACGCTTATTTTACACATGAAAGCAGTCTATTGTGGAAAACTTTTAAAGGTGAAGAACTGAAGAAAAAAGTGAAAAATTATAAAGTCGAGCGTTATGTATTCTGGAGAATTACTAACTTTAAAAACAGCAAATATTGAAATTTACAATAGAAAAACATTAATAAAATAAATAATTAAAGTAGTATTCGCGGCAGAATATTCCTATTTTACGTCACATAAACCTGAGTCTCTAAATCGTACGGAGCAAAAAAGTTAAATTTTGTAAATCTGAGCAATCTCCATAAAGAATACAAGAACCCTTTAGTTTCGAATGTAATTGATAACAGAGAAATACCAATAATTGATAACAAAATCTTGCACAATAAATTTGTAGTTCACAGAAGAACGACAGTTATTTTGCATTTAAACTGTAAAACTACCTACTATAAAAACAGTCTCCCATAGAAAACTGTGAGTTAATGTTCTAAATCGGACTTTAAAGAAGTTTTATAAAAACAAAATAAAAAATTTCAAAAACCCAATTCAGAATCCAGAAGCTCCCTCGTCGTTCCTTGGCAAAGAAATATGAAGTGCAACAATATAATAAAATACAAGTCAATAATATGGGACTAAAAGTTCTACAACTATATGGCAACCAGGGGCAAAGTAATGCCAAACTTACCGAAAGCTGCATCGTCCACCTGGAAAGAAAAAAAGAAAATGTGGTTAGTAGAGGAGAAAATCTATCCAAAGCCATGTTATTGAAAATCGGGAAAACAACACATGAGAAATGTAAAGAACCCATAAAGCGTCAGTTGCGTTTCGAAAAACTAAACTCAGTTCAAACTACAGGATTGATAGATTAGAAATCATTCTTACCAGCTTTCTGCAAGCTGGCGCCTCAATCCTCCATTTTCTATCCATTAATTCCCAGAAAACACACACTACACTTGACCACACAATGAAAATGCATTTCGAATTATAAACTTTCCTTAAGGGTCACTTAGGAACTCGATTCACAGGATAAAGGACGATCTCGTCCATTGCCTGTAATCAACTGAATAATCAGACACTTTTTCCAAAAAAACTCATGCGTTTTCGACATTTTACCGCAGTCCGTAGGAACCGAACTCCAGAACCAACATGATGGTATAATAATAGGCTCGATCGCCCTTTTGATGAGTAATTCGTTTACTACGCAGTTCGGTTTCATTGTGTACTATTTTGTAAAAAATGCCTTTGCACAGGACAATATTCACAAAGACAAGTTTCAGGTCCATGATAGCCGTAAAAACCCGGTTTCCCAGTTAAACATAAACAAATCCGGCGCATTAGACTTTTTTATTCTAAATTAAATGCTAGCTATCGCGCTGCATATTTTATTTAATTTTTATGGAATTTTGAGCAATTTGGGCCTGATATCCTGTGTAAAGGCTAAATGACAGACTCACATTCAATTTATCAATACTTCTTTGCTCGCATCATTGTGAGCTACGGAATATCTAACTTGATTTAGTCACGTGCTCACCCCTGAGTCTTTCGCTGGATTTTCATAAAACTTTGGACTTTTACAGCTTGACATATATTTAAAACAATGCCTTAATGGCAGATTATCATTCGATTCAGGTCATAAGTTGGGAATGTTTCTCTCATCAAATTTTGAGAAAGGGAAAGAAAAATAGAAATAAAAGAATTATTTATCAAGGCGTCTTTGGTGGCTTCATCAAGAGGGACGGAATACATGACTTCTCTTTATCTATATCCAGGATCTTTAAATCCTGGATATGTTCATTATGGTTCTTTGAAATGGCAAATCCAGATTCAAGCCGTATGCTGATTTGTAAATGATTTCGTTGACTCGCCACATTAAAGCGACGGAAAACTTAACTGGATTTTGTTTGGCACTCGCTCACAATTAGTTCTCTTGCTGGTTTGTATACAGGGTGCTCCTCAACTAATGTGAAAAAATCCTATAAATATCGCTTTTTTATCGATGCTTGGTATGGTCCACTATCTTTCATTCTACGTGCATGATTTTGCTCCCGCGGGTCCTTTTTAAAAGCTAATTTTTGGTGCTTTTAAAGAATAGCATGCACTCTTTCAAATTGACATCTATGAGCTTTGAGTCACTATTTTTTTATCAGTGTGCTACTTTTGATCAGTGTGTCATACATATACTCTTGTGTTAATATATGTATATATATTTTTTTGTTCAATAGCACATTATTTAATAGACCAAATACTCTGCTTCTCTCCTTCTTTGAAGACTGTTCCTTCCTTCACATCGCCCAATGACCCATTTTGTGATATAGTTGCGGTCACTTTACTTGTATGCCTTGCAGTTTTAATTATTTTATTATTTGCTAGTGTTTCCAAGGCTTGCTAATCAAATTCAATGTATACATATTCTGTTTAAGAATTGTTCAAATTTAATCACAATTTTTTGTATTCTTCGATTAACTGTCTTGCTTTCTCCGAATTTCTTTCGAATATATTTTCATTTATTTCGAAGATACAAATGGATAAAGTGCTTGTGTTAGAATATTTGTAAAGAATAACAGAAGCCACATTTTTAAACGAATTATGAAATAGCTGACGTGCATGCAGGTCAATACATTTTCACTTCTTTGGACAGAAATGTTTATCGCGAAAGCTGTTAAATATTTTGCAGTCAGAAGTTTCTGTTTTTTTACTTTTTAAGTTTCACATTGGGCATTTATTCAATACCATATTTCACATTTGAGGGAAGTATCGGAAATACTAGGAATAACACACTTTCACCTTGACAGGAAAATTTTAATAAATTATTTGAATAAAATGATCAGCATGACGTAGAATTTTTAACTTATTTGTGGTTGTCTGCAATCTCTTCCGCTATAGCTCTGACCAATTTCATCAGAATCATTTTGCGTCACCAGGTCTTAAGTTATATACTTGAAATGAAAATGTCAATAGCAGACTGTTGGCAAATCTTTTCACTATATGAGATTTTCCAATTCATATAAAACACAAATAATTTATACGGTTAATAATTACGGCTGTATCAGCAGAGGTTCCTCAACCTACTTAAATCAATCCCGTTGAAATTAATTCCGCCAAAATCATTGGAGAGATCGTTAATAGCATACCTAATCAATTCAAGACATCTTTCACCATCTACGCTTCATTATAACTGTTCCTTATTAAAAGTATTTCACTAATCGTTTATTTAGGTATTTTATGATATTCGCTATATATATAATATGTTGATGTCATTTTCCAATAGTTTAAAATTATGTTTTCTAATAATTACTCTTTTAATTTTTAGCACCTCTGTAATGTATGTGAAAGAGTATATAATGTATGTACACTCTCAAATTGAATCAGTTGCTATTTATTAATACTTGTCTTTTCTGTTAAAATTTTTCTGTTAAAATTTTTCTGTTAAAATTTTCCTGATTAGTCTTTGATTTGAAAGTACCAGAGACTAATAGCTTTTACGCTATTTGGGAATAACTTAAAATTGTCAGTAAGTAAAAATAATGTTTTCACTATACCAAGTACGTATTACGAAAGTCTAATAGGACTATACTATACTAAAGAATAAATATAATGTTTGAGCAATTCACTGGGATCCATTGGAATGCGTCGCTAAAATGATTTTTTTAAATAATAAATAAGATCAATTAAAACGTTTTTTATTATTTAAAATAACGTTCTGCTTTTCTGAGATACAGAAACTTTCTGCATTTTTCGCTGCAACATTCCCCAAGAACGGAAATAAGTTATTCATTTTTTTTTATATATTGAAGGCGGGTATTTTACATGGTGTAGAGAGGGTATTTTCGTTTTTTATATTGTTTTCCGCTTACTTTCTGTTAAATTTCTCAACATTTTGCCACAACCACAGGTAACTAATTACAGCTGAATTCAAGTTAAAAGTGTATCTTCAAGAACTAATATCTTGGAGAAATACACTCGAAATTATCTCCTTTATCTTCTCCAAGTAAGCCTCACTAACGCTCTATACATCATATTTTTTATACCTTTATGTCATTCATTCCACCATTTTTTTAATATGCGCGTCTGCCTATCTATTGGACTTTAAATTAACATTATGGCTCACGTTCATGTTATCACAGTTTCCATACATCAATATTTTCTACTCCTCACGAACGTACATTTCATATTAACACTGATCCCATAGCTCAAATTAAAATTGCAAATTTCAGGTTTTAGTGTCGGCGATGAACTGGGATTTAAAGAATCTATATCAAATACGGAAATAAATAGAAGGAGGTCTGCACAAGTTTCAAAAATGCAGGCCCAGTTGATTCAGGCCACGCAGAAACAACCGGAAGACGAAAAAACCAAGGTTGGAGGCGAAGAAAAGGTAGTTGTATAATTAATTTAAGTATAATTTTGGCTTAGCACAGCTAAACCACAAACCTTAAAATCAATTTTCAATTAACTAGTCGGCTGAATCACTAGCTTACAACAGCAAGCAGGTACATTTGACACACATAAATTGCCTCGATATTTGGTATGAACTTCTCACTTAGGAGGTTACTGATACATTTACCTCTAGCCAGTGCCCGCCTATGAGTTAGCATAGGTTTATTTCTAACAGGAAACATGCTGCATCTGATATTTCAAATAATAGGATTAAAACTTAATAAACGGAGCAAAAGTAGGTGTAACCTTGAACGTATTTCAAAGAATGGCTAATTATTTCTAACCCCAACTTTCTGCAACCTTCTTTCAAACCCAATTTAATGTGGTTTTGTGAAATTCCTCTATTAAAGCTATTAAAAGTTGCTTATACTTTTTGACCACCATATCGGAAGAAAAAACCATCAAATCAATTCTCATTCGGGAAAAAAAATTGGATCAACAAAATCAAGATTTATTTTCAAGTTTATATTTTTTTCCTGTCAATTTTTTTATATTGGGCATGTCAGCAAGGCTTAATTTTATGTGTGGTTTAGATTTATTGCGATCGAAAGGAGGTATGTTTCATTCACTTTTATTGAAAACTTCAATTTTTAATAACTTAATTCAGCCCTGAGTTGCGCCAATAATGTGACCACTTCAGTGTGCATTAGCTCTTCTTTCGTTTTATTTAATTATTACTACATTCTGTTGCTCCTCTTCGTTTAATCATTGACATGAGCAGCTTATGAGTCTGAACGCTGTTTACTTTCATGTATACTATTCGAAAATTATTTTGCTCATTTGATCCGAATTCACTTGGAATTATGGTGTTTTTGATTTTTTCGTCTTTGTCAGAGGATTCGTCGCTTCCACATTGCTCGTTCTTATCTACCACTTCCACTTCCCTTTCTTTCGACTATATCGTCATCACGAGGTCTCCGCTTTTTCTCAGAATATGACTCCCCTTACCTTTTATTAGACAATTAATTTTTTTCTTGTTTAAATCTTGACTCTCTTGCCAAACTGCGAATCCGTGTATTCGAAATAGTTATTTTTAAAATTAATAACTACAAAAAAAAACAGTTAATTACTAAAAATTGTTTTTTACCAATTTTTTGAATACACAACTAGCATAAACGTACAATAAACCGACTGAAATTAACTTCACCTTGTCTGCTAACAGGAATCTCCTAAAAATTATCTGTCAGAACACCTTATCCAAAAAATGTCCATTGCAAGTTGATCGCAGAATTCTTAATTTCTTTAGCTGAGTGAAAGACTCAAAGCTTATTATTATGTCTTCATTTTCTGGATGTAAGTTTGGAGAGGATTTTAGAAGGACGGCTGAGTAGGAAGTATGATGGGGTGCCACAATCATTTAATATTCGTTGTAAAATTCTTATTTTTTGTTAAGATTACAATAGCAACTGCAGGCATAGACCGGATATTCGTTATTTCGTGATGTGAAAATATAGACAGCACTTTGATACTACTAAGCGTGACAAAAATAGATGATCTCGAAAAGTGTAAGAAAATTGCAACTTGGAAAAACACTTTTACTCGAAAACAAAGTTTTGAGTTAAAATTCTGTTGCTATTCACTATGAAAATTTGACATAAAAACCTAGGTCAGTTTCTAGAACAGTATGTAAAAAAAATTATGAATACCTTAATGCAATTCCGTTCTCTAATGATTTCTTTGTTGTTTCTTCTCACTTGTAGTTCGTTGATTTTTTAAAATTAAATGCCGACATTCTACATCTCATCTTTGATGCATTAATTAATTTTGATGTGACATCTGGAAGTGTCTTAGCGAAATAGTACAAAACATATTAACATCATTAGTGGGTGTTTCACCTTTCACTCTAACGATAATTTTTATTTATATCTCCGTTGTGAATTGCACACTCCAAGGTTATTTTAATCCGCAAAGAGTTACGTCTATATGTGTCAAAAGTGTACCTTACTGGTACTTAAATATGCAAATGAATATGTGTGTAAATTCTTGAAAATTTAAAAAACTGTGCTATTCGCAACTGTAATTATCTATTGGCACATTTGACAAAATTCGTACAGTGTCAAAACATTTAAACTCAATTTTATCTAGTTATAATTATTCAATTAGCACTAATTGTTTTTCATCAACACAATTGACAAGTTTTGAAACTGCCGTTATCGATTTGTTGCCACATCATTTTCGAATAATAATTACTGAATTTTTTATATAGAGCGAAAAATTCGTTTTGCTATTCAGACACGAGCATATAGAAACCTTTCATGAAAACAATGATTATACCTGTAGCTCCTTTTCGAAAAGCATTTGCTCATATTTTATCCAGTTTGTCCATAATATTATAAAAGTTATTCCTCTAAAGCTTTCTCTCTTCTTCATCATACGGTTTCCTATATCTATGTTTAACTTTATTGCAGCCTTTCAAGCGCCCTTGTAATTTCTACGTGATGACTCTCGAAAGTAGATATTGTTCAATACTTGAGAAGACGTTAGTTTATAGAACTACTTATTGTTTATACTAGTGCAGTATAATTAAAATTTATTAACTAATTACAACTCACTTCTAGGGAAACATGTTATCATTTTGAAAACCCGAACATTCCTTAACGTGATTTCCTTCAGTTTAAATGCCCGTAATATCCTAAACGAGGTTACAACTTTCAAAACGATCTTTATCGTACTAAATACGTTTTCTATTGAAGTTGAAATTCACCGCCCAAAATAGTTAATAGAACACTTCTTTGTGTTCGTATAACTGTTAAACTAGATACTAATTACATGGACCAGGAATTTATATATTTAAAAAAAGACACATCTTTTCTTATAATAATGGAAATAAAGTTTCATTATTTTCTAAAAAAAATTTAGCAAATTAAAAAGTGTAAAAAATAAAACGAAAATTGGATTGAATAAATTTTAATGGATATAGAAAGGAGTAGAGCGACATTTTGGTATACTTATGTATACCAAAAGTGTACACACTTTTCTATTCGTTTTGGAATATTTTCGGATTGTGTTCGCTTTTTTTAGAAGTTCCAAGCCTGTTGGAAATGCATTCATAATTCTCTTTATATAATGTAATCCTTTACTGGTCAATTTGGCCCATATTTTAATGAAATATTTATATTGAAATTGAAATGTTTCTTAAGTTTTCATTTCTACGAAGATCTTCCTGGATACTTTTCGGAGGCTGAGCTTTTGTATTTCCTCCATGTCAGACTCAGCTTCACAAAGCGTTTCATCTAGTCTGGTGCAATTTCCTGCATATTATTTCATTATTGAGTTTCGTGCATCTAACGAATCATTCGATTCTTAGAAATATGTAAACTTGACATTCAGAGTCGTAAGGCAAGGTTATTGTAGCGGTGCAAACTTGAAAGGGAAACATTAATATAATTTTCCACTTAACAAATTCATATTTACTTTATTGGCCAACATCTGGGACAATTAATTCGCACCATTGGTGACTACATTTATTGTATTATTTTTTTCGTAAAACATTATGCCTGTTTTAATAGCACTTGATTTTATCATCTAATCATGTATTTCGACGAAAATTTTTTTCAATAATAATTTCAAAAGTTTATCATCAGAATTCATTGTTCGTTAATGAATTTAGTAACGTATTCATCATTTTTCGATCTGATTATGATACACAAGCTGAATATCTTGACGATGAACGAAACATTTGATGTTGATTGTTGAACTGATGAGTTGGCTGATGAACTAGCTTGCTTTATTACAATTGGACTAAATTTTATTTAAAGCACCTTTTCATTAATATTGCCTATTTGATGTAATCTGCTTTCATCTAAAAAATTGCAACAGATGTTAAAGATGCTTTTAAAATGTTATCTTATATTATCGAACTGTACATGAATTATTCTATTCAAATTCAATGTTCAACTTACAATCTTCATTCATTCTCATATCTGCAAACTCACTTCATTCATCTTAGAAGCAAACTCTAGTTTTTTAAAGAAATTTTGTTTTTAACTTAAAACATTCCCCAAAAATGAGTTTAATTTTAATTCTATTGCACTTTGTGAATGCGAATATATCTTTTGAGAACACATACTAAAATATGATTAAAAAACACTATTGCAATAAATAGATGTACAGTAGTATTTTGTACTCGGACATTTAGCAGTAACTCATATTAATATATATAAAATTCTTGTGTCACAGTTTTAGTTACCATACTCCTCCGAAACGGCTTGACCAATTTTGATAAAATTTTGTATGTATATTCAGTAGGTCTGAGAATAGGTTGTTATCTATTTTTTATACCCCTAAGTGATGGGTGCTGCCATAAACCCCTATCTTTTAATAGCTATATTAGTAATTCAATAAATTTAAAATAAAATAAAAAAAATCTCAAGTGGGCAAACCGCCCACTCCAGATGAAAAAAAAACCCTAGGAATAATTTATATGACAATACAACGTTTGCCGGGTCTGCTAGTATTAATATATATTATTAGGTAAATATTTGAAAATCGTTAACCGTTAATTAATTTTATAGGTTGTTTCCAGTCGGGCAGTTTCATCACCAGTAGAATCACTTCACGCAGTTTCCACGGTTGGAGAGGAAGTTCGACGCCTAAGTCAGTCTTCGCCTAATACGAATATACCTCCTTTTAAACCAATTCCGCCAGCCGCTGAACGGCCAGCCATATTTAAACCGTCAGCTCCTCAACCAGCTTTAATGGGTATTGCTTTTCCGGCTTTTAATACTATGCCTTCCTCTATCTTTCAATTTTCCGCAGGTGCACCCAAGTTTCCAGTAGATCCTTCAATATCAAAGGTTATGGCTGTGGTAGCTATTCCAAAAAAGAAAGGGTCTCAAACGACTAGTGATAAAATAACAAAAGGATTTAGTGATCGGTTACTATCAGTGGCTTATAATAACGATGTAGATAAACCAGTTTCGCAATATTCTTCTAACTCTCTACAAGCTCTTCTTCCTGCTAACAATTTAACTGAGGAAGCGCTTGAACTTGCTTTACTTCAACGGAAGCAATTGAAGAGCGAATCTGCAACTTCCACCAGGAGACCAGTTACTCTGAAACACTCTAGTAGCATTGGAAAAGTTATGAATGCACCGAAAGAGTATTATCCAGTGGGATACGATAAAAATTTCGACGATAATTTTGCGGCCCGAGTAGAACTGCCTGAGACATCATTTTACTGCGAGCAACAGAAACACTTTCCAGGTCTATATGCTGATGAAGATCTGGGATGTATGGTAAGTGTCTTTATTCACCTTTATAAATTTATGCAAAATTACTTAGTATTATTATTATTATTATTCATTGTATTATTATCGCTCATTGAATCGACGAGATTTAAATAAACAAGGCGGGTGAGCGCACACTTTCAGCCCGGTTCTTGACCCACTTTAGTTAACAAAATATAAAAGACCAAAAGGCAGGAAAATAATAATAACAATGTTGTATAAAAGTCAACCAGACAACCAAAAAATTAATGAGAGTTATTCGAGAAATTATCTTGAAAACAATATTATTGTCTGATTCCATGCATAAGTGCTTATTTTGAATGCAATTCCTGCTGAATGGAACAGCAAAGGTGAATCCTGAAGTCTTTCTTCTGTAGTTTGGTGTTTTGTGGATAAACTGTATTTTAAGTAAAGTTGTAAAGAGAAAATATGAAGATACAATAAGATAAGTTGGCAAAATAAAGTCAACTCGTGTTAGAGAAAGGATTTAATTCACTTGTACAGGACTGATCAAAATATCAGTGTTGACTTATACATCACTGGCCCTTTTTAATGTTCCCGATCGTTAAGGAAATATTTTGTTTCGGCCGAAATACGTTAATTCATGAACCTAATGAACAATATTGAAAGGGATGTTAAGAGATGATTTTGAAGAAGCTATAGAAGTTCCAGGAATGGCACATTGGAAATCAGTTTTCGATGCCGCCAATAAATTATTTCTAAATCTTCTTCTATTGAACACAAACATCTGTTTTATGGTCATAACATCTGTATCACTGCTTAAATTCGGGTGTTTACTTTGCAATGTTCTATAAATACTAGAAGTCAGGTTTACTCCACGTAACAATCCATGTTAATTTGAATATATACTTAAGCAAGTAATTTATTGATGAACATTATTAACATATGTCGAAAATATACCGATTTAACCTTCCACTTATCCCGGTCAATATGATTCAAAACTGAACTTGAAACTTGAAATTATGCAGGAAACGGAATGAAAATCACCAGAGGTTCAATTAATGCGAGTCATATATCAATAAAATGCTATAGAAAATCTGCAAGTCCTTGCGAGTTAGAATTTATAAATGATTCTGCTTAGATGCACATCAACATGATAAATTTGAATAGTAGAATGACTTTAACATTAATTATTAACCAGAGTCACGTTTTCTTCGCATTATCAAGGTTACTCAGTTCATTATTACGTTGGTAATTATGTATAGGTTTTGTTATTTCCTATAAAATGTATTGTTAATTGCAACGTAATGGTGATTACATGTTATTATGATATTTTAATACATATTTAGTTTATATACAGAGTGCATCACAAGGTAGAGGAATTATAGATCGTACAGATATTAGATATCTAGCTTGCTTGTTATTACAGCAGCGGGTAAAATACATATCCATAAATACAAAAATGGCATTTGGCTGATCTCCTTTTCAACAGGTTATCTATAGTGGACATTAAAAACCCCAGAAGAAATAATCAAAATTTGGTTAACGGTAATTCGGCAGATCATAATAATAACTTTCGCTAAGGTGACGATTCCTTTCTAGTCCATTTAGTCCACTGAAAATTAAAATTTCCACAGATTTGGAACTATTGACGTATTCTTTTTTCAATTACTCCGATCTACTTGAGTCGCCTAGTTAATGTAATTATGAGAACAACCATGTTCTTTGCGTGGTAATAGTACAGATTTTTCGAAATCTACTCGCAAGTCATCAGCAGGGCTCAGGTTGCAAGTGGCACATCCAAAAGTATGTTCTTTAAAGGGTTATTGATAAACACCACGCAGAGGAACTAGAGCTTGATAGTAACGCAGCCATTGACCTGTAGTTTCACCACGCATTTATGGCTGAGTAATCAACCAACAAACTATTTTCAACAAAGTTCAAGTACGGATACAAACTAATCAATTCTTGCTATCACTGCATGGTTTCGCCAATATTGCGGACGCCTATCGAGACTTCTTGTCCAAATGTATATTTTTACAACCCCAGTATCAACTAATTTAAAAGAGAGTTAAAGATCTAAAGCTAATTATTATTGTGGTTCCTATGACTTTGTGCTCGACGCCTGCCTACTCATTAATTATGTCCTTTTATGAGCTCTGTTTTTAGTCCTTTATGTATTCAACAGTGGTGAAAGTCCAAATTAATAAAATTTTACATCATCGGCTTTCTCCCATCAGATTTATGCGAACGCATGGGTTTTTTCCGAATGTGTAGGCTTCAGTAAAATTGACTTCTTACGCAATTTTTTTTATTGCTTATAATCCGTTAATTAAGTGAACTGCCTTAAAATAATGCGTAATCGCAAAGATGACACTTTGTTTTGAAAATTTCGTTTCTTTAAGAAATTATTTTATTTCGGCAAAACCAAACTATCGATGAAACAATATCGAGACATATGCGACGCGAAGACGAACTTTACTCGAAAGTGTTTTAACGGAAAACCTTCTAAGGACTTTAGTCTTTTGAAAAGAAATAATGTTTTCCCTACCTTGAAATTTATTGAGTACAATAGAACAGTCGGTAACCTCAATAATGATTGCGATTTTCTAACGGTTTGCTGGCTAGTTTTTCATGAGAAACACTGTTTAAACATTGTTAATGGTAATTATTTTATAGTGATGGAACTATCTTAGCTTCAGGTTGGAAAAAGAGAATATTAACAGTTATAATGCTAGACACTGCACTAAATAAATTTTATTTAGAAACAACTGCTTCTTAACCAAACTAAATATTGGTATGAGCAAATTTTCACAATACTCAAAATTGTTTGGAAGCTTTACTTCCGCAACTAAATGTGTTCAATATTTTTTATTAACTTAAGCGTACAATAATTTGCGCAGCATTCACTGGTCTGCGCAAAAGGCTGCGTAAAACTATTAATAATATACAATAATTTGAATTTGAGTATTTAGGTGACCATCATATGCCAATTTTAGCAATTTTTTAGTTTATATAAGTTTAAATATTTTTCTAGTCTAATTAAAATTATGCCATAGGTGTTATCAATTTGACACTAGCCCTGAAGTGGAATAAAAGATTTTAAGGTAGTAGTTTACATTTGAAAATTTATAATAGTAGTATATTAACCGTGAAACCTAATATATAAATAAAAGGTCGGCTAAAAGAATTTTAAACATTATTAAAAATGAAATTCTAGCGATATGAGAAGGCTGCTAAATATTTAATTTCCTACTAATAAATTACTGGAAAGTTAACGCACGAAATTGAATAAGCGGCTAAATTATTTTAGTGACTTGACGCCACATATTTGTACATTATTACTACATACTAATTTCAAAACTGCAAACATATTAAGTTGAATGAATTATCTATTTGGGATTTACACAACTGTTAAATGGTTTCTAATATTCAAGGATTTTCGAGGTTTCGTACTACTTGTAAATATGTTAATACATATGTTCAAAGAACCGTTAAACTTTTACCGCCAAAAGTAAATAAATAAATGCTTACTCACCTATAGTAGGTGTAACACTGAATTTGGATGTTCTTATTTGGAACATGTTAAGCCATTGACATCTCAGCTTATATTTACTTGTGAAATAAATTAACATCCATTTAAGGTTTACATTTTTTATTCACTCTAAATTAATCAGATAATACAAATTATTTTCTTTTTATTTATTTAATGTAACATTATTTCCTGACTAATTATTTCGATGTTTAGACACCAAACAAACACTTTTGATGTGATGATGGTTTGGAAACCGAAACCCATAATGAGGAAATCATAATTTTAATTGACTATAGAGGGTGATTCAAAATTGTGACAACCGAATTCATTATTTTGGGGAAGTGAAAGTTGCCGAAGAGTCAACGATTAATACTGCTTTGATTTTGATCGATACACGCCTCAACTGCCATAGAAACTTATTAAATGTTTTGCTGGATGGTTTCTTTGATATCGAAGTTTTGAAGCAACCTATCAAACAGTTTAAAGGAAAGCTACTTTTTGAGCGTTTTATGATTTTTTTCACGAGAAACTGTCCTTCAGACTCCAGCTGCAATACGGGATTCAAATACTCTTGTAAATAAGTAAATATAAACTGATGTTGAGAAATGAGATTGTGATGCAAATTAGAGCATTGCTGTGGCAAAACTCCTGTTATAAGACTACCGTCCATTATTATACAGGTGGTATGCATATTATAGCTTTGGAAACTCAATTGATGAATACTCTTCAAGTGATTATGTTATACGCATGATACTTGTTCATTTACGCATAAATCAAGAGGAATTTATGTATTGTTAGTTGTAATTTTTTTCATTTTCTAAGAAGGACGCAAAAGTATGCGAATGTATTATTTTGCATTCCCGATTGATGTTCCCTAATGAATCGGAAACGAAGTTCGGAGAGCAGTTTCGTGCACCAAAGACACTTTGCGTAAAAGTTAATCACAACATTTTTTTCATTAGGTATATTCTCAGTTAGTAGCTACTTTTGGATCAGGAGATCCTATAGCTCATACTCTAACAAATGTATAGATTCCGCTCGCTGGCAGTGTTAAAAATTGGTTTTAATATCTGCGATGATAACTAAAAAAATAATTACTGTCATAAAAACAGCTAGTTTTAAAGGACCACGTAAAACATGGTCGTTCTAAACGCCCTACCACAAACCAAATTGGTTGTAGAGTTAACGAATGAGTGAACGTATTTTTGAACTGATTTTTTCTTTTAGGTTTTCCATGTTTGTGCGCTCACAGATGATGGTCTTATAATGAAGAGCTTTCTGTGTCCAGAATCAACACTGTATGACCAGGCAATTCTTAAGTGCAATTGGTGGTTTTACGTGGACTGCAAGAACTCGAAGAAGCTTTATGACTCTAATATACCAATATCCAAAAGTTATCAACTAATGAAGGCTCTGACATTTTTTTCTGCATATAAAAAAGAGTCTGCTTCGACAGTATCTCCAAAAAATAGCCAAAATTGATAAATATGTATAATTAAGCGTGTGAGATATATTTTTAAATTTCCTACCTTGAAAGATTTAAAAACTTCAAATATTACATTTTTATTGAATTTTATGCCAGGCGCATCAAACCTAGATAGGCTAATTACTACTTTTAACTTTGAATAGGCAATTTAAACATTTAAAAGTTGCATTAGGTATCTTTAAACTGCTCAAAGCTTTTAAGGCCAGATAGATAATTCATTAGAAATCCAAATGCATATTTCGGATCCAGATGCATTTTTCTTTAGTTATTTTTTAGTTGATGTTGATTTTCCATTCTAGTCATAGTGGTATTGTGGGTCGATAATCGTTATTTAAAAATATATTTATTTTATTTTAGGGTAATTTGGTATATGGTATGATAACAGGTAGAATAAAATAATTATCGTACAATATCTAATGGTCATATTAAACATAACGTAATAAGCGTTCATCAGATGATGGAAAAATTATATGTTCCATTTAATATAGACTATAACTAGCGTTTAGACTTAACATTTCTGTGCCATCTTCAAAATTTAAGTTGCTGAAAATAGAAACATGTGACTTTATTTTATAATTTTTTAATTTATCTGAAAATTTCAGTTTCTTGAAGAGGTTGAAAATTGTTGTCTGATAAATCTAGGTATGCATTGTTTAGTAGTAGATTAAAAACAAGTTCATATAGCATTACTAGATGCATTTACTATGTACATATATATACCATCGCCACCTCCAAAATATATATTTTTTATTTTAATTTAGGATTAGTTTCACTGTCCATATTACCCAAATTACAACTCAGAAGTTCAATGCATATGCTGCTTGTGTTTCAACCCAACCTAACGACAATTTTTCAAATTGAGCGAATAGACTGTATTAATTTTTAATGTTCAGCGACCGATCTGCGACTAGATCTAGATTCCCGCACTGCATCTTACCTCAAAAATCGTTATTTCTAGTTCAAAGTGGAGCAATTCTAGAGCACCAGAAAGCAGGAGCAGTGGAAATATATGATCGATAGAAATATGCTGAAGACGCAATAGAATAAATTTATTTTGATACTAAAGGGGCTAATCGAAATATAGTAATAAATTCGAAATTGATTGAAATGAAATAGTAGAAAAGTTTGAAAGTCAAAAAGTAGATATTGAGGAAAAAGAAAAAATGAAATTGAATGTCAACGGAAGAATACAAGGGCAGGAAATAAAAGGAAAGGTAAGTACCGAAGGCAACATAGTTCCGGCTTCGCTCCAAGGCAACATTTTAAATTTAGGTTCCGGTACGGTTTTGGATTAGAAAATATTTTCCAATTCGGTTTAGTTCCGGCTCCGGTTTTATTTTTGGTTAATTCCAGTTTCAAAATCTATATAATACAACAAACAAGAGCAAATATAGTGGCAAGTCTAGCTAGGAAGCTCACTATCTTTATCTTTTTCCTTGTTTGTTGTATTCTACAAGACAGAAGATGTGCAAACGATCCACTGCTTCATACTGTTCTTCGACTGGTTGCACGGTAGATACAATTATCATAAGTAAGTAGTAAGTAAGTATATAAGGATTGAAACTAAGGTAATACTAAATGGAACAACGTTAAAATATGGACTCTCATACAGAAATTAATTTAATCGTGGGTGAGGAGGAGTTGGGGGAATTTTGAGAAAAGTATGTTTAACTGAGATTTCTTCTGACTTTCATTCCCTTTTCACTGAGGTCCACTATTTTGTTAATTCCTATTATTTCAGTGTTATTTCCGCCTTAAAGACTATTCCTTCTGGTTTGTGCCTTTACACTCTTCACAATCTTTTTAGAAGTTAGTTTTGTTGGAAATTCCAATTTCAAATTATTTGTTGTTGGTGTTCGAAAAGCTAAAATAATTCCACTTAAAAAATACTTATAAGTAGTGTGTAAACGGACGGTGTTTGTTCCTTACGATGGAAAAGTCGGTTGGACCTCACAAATAATATTCTTCTTCTAAAATTGTTTTGTTCATATTTGACATCGTAGACTGTTAAAATTTACCGGTATGCTTATTAATACTTGATCAAGCATGTATAACTCGGAATTGAGCTTTTTCTTGTTTTTTGTCCTACTTTTAAAATAATTTCAATAATTCAATTTAATTAATTCCTTTTAAAGCTTTCTGATCTGAATCTGTGTGCCTTAAAAAGGATTTAATTTCATCGCTTAATGTAGAACCAGATGATTTCGTTTCCATATCGTGTTGGTCAGGGCTAGATTCGGAATTGGAAGAATTGCACTTTTTAAGAACATCGGTCTAGTCCATAACGATTTTAATTGTGATTTTGCTTTTTTACTTGACTTTCGTCTAAACTAGCGTATGCCGAATGACGGTCTAAAAATATCCTAACAAGAATCACTTCATTATTTAACAGTATAACTTCTCTTTCCTCCATTTTCTTGAAAATAATTCTTGCAAAAGAAAAATCAGTTTTCTTTAATGACAACTTGCATTCTTTTCAGTAGCAATAAAAACTGTTACAACCAACAACTACTAATAACTGGTACAGCGAACACACTAGAATATACATAAAATTCAAGAAAAGAATTCGTAGCAGTGATTAAAGGAAACCTGCATCTACTCACAAGTTTCCGCTCAGGACACTGTTGAGAGGACACCTTAAACGGATAGGCCTAGGAAGTCATGGAGACTGGAGATTCTGTGGCTATGAGGAGGCAACTCCAGAGGACGTGCTTTGCGGATGTGATACAGTCGCAAACATAAGAACTAACCTGTTTGGCAGTTGCAGAGCTGGTTGCCTTCAATAACACCTTGTAGCTGCAGGAGGAGCTGTGGGAGATGAGATGAGCCTTAGCCCAGCTCCTAGAAACAGGGGAGCACAAAAGTTCCCACAGCCGCAGTTTATTGTCACCCCTATATTTACAATCTAAAGCAGACTAAGAAAAACTCAAACTTGATAAGCACATTTAATAGTATTTTATGTATATTTTTGGCGCTACTATAGGCAAAATATCAAAAGAAAACTATTCCTTTATTAACAAAACACATTATTTAATCGAACAGCATTCTTTCAAACCGTCAACGCTCAACGTCCTAAAATTACATTTAATTGAAGCGTTGCAGGGCAAAAACTGAGTACGTATTTTAGGGCATAATTCAATTCAAATTTACAGTCTAAAACAATATTTTACAAAATTACATGTCACTTTATAAAGGCTGTAAATATGAATGTATTGAATGAATGAATCTACACTATAGAGTGCATATTTAAATAAAATGTAGAAGATATTGCTATATATACTAAAGGCCTATATTATTTTACAATGTTATTATATATAATAACCCAATGCTACCTGAAGTTGCATCTAAATTTGAAATGCTTTTGATATTCACAATAGGATAGTTATCTGAATCTAATTACAGTCTCCTTCTTCAAACGCCTGTAGGCCTTTATATGCCAAGAGCTATGGCTACTTTTAAACTCTAGTCTATGTTGTGAAGGTGTGATTGCAAAGAATTGACCGCTGTTTATTCACTAATACTAGAGCTTAGTATACTAATCTCTTCTATGAATTGGGTCTGGGATGCTGAGTGTAGTATGACACGAGACTTATTTTAAAATTTATCTTAGGAGGATACGAACGCAGAAAGATTTATCACACCGATTCATACGTTTGAGAAAATTTTGTATACTTCCAGAGTGGGTACCCATTTCAGACTGAGTACTCTGAAGAATTGGAGCACTCTGTATTTGTATTTTATATTGACTTATTTGAAATAATATACTGAGTATACAGCGAAGGAAATGTTATGGACATTTCTAGTGACCTGCTAGAAGTTACTTACTAGGTACAACTGATGATATTTATTTGTATATAAAGCACCACACGCCGCGCTCACAAATATTATAATAACTTTAGTATTGAAATAAGTATCATGTCATCTGAATGTAGCATATATTTGATATGTCCCACTTTTAGCACTTACAGGCCCTGGATTGCCTTAATTGATTATCTACTGAGGCTATATACGTATTCATATAATGCTTTAACATTTGAGTAATTCTACGTATAACAGTATAAATAATCAACATCTACCATTCATACATCAATTTCATTGAGAAAATTATATATCGACATCCTAATTAGCAAATCTCTACTTTTCTAATTAAAATTTAAGATCGTAGTTTTTCTACATCCGTTATAACAGCATTGCACTCTGATAGTTTGTAAATTTAGTACAGCTTTGAAAGCAAATATGATTTTTGAAAGAACGCGATTGAGGAAAAACATCCATTTTGAGACCGATATTTGCTAAGCTGGTATAAATCCGTCCAAGTCCGTTCTAATGATGGTAAAATTCAATTAAAACTAAGAAGTTTTAAAGGGGAGAACTAAAAAAAAATGCAAATTCAGGAAAAATTCGGGATATTGAGATATTTTTGGAAAACTTTTCGCTTTCTGAGAGCCAAGCATTTTCTAAAAATGGCAAAAACTTCAAATTCGTGTTTGCTTTAGTTTGCAAGATGTGCATTTTTTGCCTGAATGTTTAACGATTTTTGTGAACATTTCATCATATTTGAAGCTAATCCTTCTCTAAAGATGCCAAAACTTTAACAATCGAATAACACAAATCTCATAAACTCGGAATAAATACTATGAGCTCATATCTTTGGAGTTTCTTTACCTTAAGAAAATAAAATACAAAAAGTCACACAACTATTGATTCAAGTGCGAATTATCCATTTGCTTGCAACGTGTCGTGCCTTTATGTCACAACTGTAAATAATGCCTTTCTGTTCATATTTAAAATGTTCTAAAATAAAGATTTTTCTCGACTGTAACAATTATTATGCAAAAACGTATGGAGTCCCTGAGAGCCTTTTCCAGCAGTAGCTCTCTGCTTAATAGTAAAATGCATTTATATGTTAAAAAGTCCAAAGGATCTTTAAAATACAAAATGTGTAAAATGTGAGTAGAAAAGTTCAAGTCAAAATCCATTTAATTAATAGCGATATTTCTCCAAAAGAAAAAAATGTTTTATTGCGAAAAATTATAAAAAATGTAGTTAATATAATTAAACCATGAGAAACAAAACAACAAATGTTATGAAATTCATTTTAGAAACTAAATATGTAGATGTATGAAATAATATTATTTTGGGTCAACATCGCAGAAGTTATATTTTCAAATATGAATAGTAGATTTAAATTTTCTGGATATATAGATATATTTCTGGTAGAAACCAGAAAATAGGTAAAATTTGAAGTAATTTTTTTGATAATTAGGATGTCGGCATTGTGGTACAAATGAGCGAATTGCTACTTTGAAAAACTAAGTCACTTTATTGCCAGCTTCAGAAGGAGTATACATTATTCCGCTTTGTGTAGAACATGAGCTGCAGTCCAAAGCTGGTTTCAACCCTAAAGCTAAACTAACTGGAGCTCGAAGCAGAGCATCTGATTCATCTGCAATAAAATAATTCAAATTAAAATTCATATACGAATTTTAATTGAACATGAATCATCGGAGCGCAGAACAGCATAAACGTTTGATTCTTAATAACAAAACAATGCAATACGTACCGGATCCAATTAGAAATCGCTTGTGGAGATCTTGGCGATACATAAAACTTGCTCGCTCTGGAGCGTCTAAAGGCAACCTAGAAAGATTCCAAATTTTGTGGCTAAAGGGCTGGAGGTCCTCTCTTTGACTTACTAAAGGTAATTGGCTTCTACTAGGAGATTCGGCAACCTGTAAAGTTCGACAAATTACCTTTTAGCGATAACTTGTAATAAGTACCTGTTTATCAAATTAAATTTTTTGGTAATAGTAAATGATCTAAAACATGTTTCCTAGTGACAACTCAAACAGTACCTAATGTTAATTTGCAAGATGCTTAATCTATCCTTAGGGAAACACGAAATGCGACGATAATAAAATGGAAATGTTAGCATATGACCTTTAGGGACCCCACGAAAATTAAACTACTCGCCAGTGAAGCTCAAAATTAATTGAAAAGATAAACCTGATCCTTAATTGAGCATGTAAAATTTTACCTAGTATTATGTCTAAAGTACAAACAATCTACAGATTTTTTTAATATATTTATATAGAGATACAGTTAAGGACAAAATGTAAAAACAACCCCTAGAACTGGATGATTACAGAACTTGTTTATTTTAGCAGACAATCCAGCTCTGTCTCGTCTAAAGGCGTTGTCATTAAATCATAGGCTCATCGTTGTCTATAAATCCAATCTGCCATTAAATTGTAAATCGATGTTTCATACTCCACTTTGATTTTCGTGACAGATAATAAATAATTCAAAATATTGGGAACGAAACTTTATGCGGTAAGATGTAAAGTGTAGCATTCAACGCCGACAATTGTTTCACCAGGAGATTACGTACTGATAACTTTATCGCTGAAAAGCTGTTATGTCTGAACAATACCAATTCATTGAATCACGAACTTTTAACTATCGGTGTCCTATTTGAGTTATTTATTATTTATAATGGCGTGACCCGCAAGATTGGCAATTCTAAGCAATTCTATAGCATGTCATAAACGTATTAGGTATTCTAAAAGGGTGGTTTAAAAAATATAATTATTGGATTTGATTCAGCCACAGACTACGCAACATTCTTGATGTATGTTTCAAAGCATCCATATTTCACACTATGTGCAGCTATTGTCAGGGAACCAACCGACTTGAGATTTCCATTAAAAAATCGACAACTTATTCAAAGGCAAAATTAACCATTATTTGACAATTATTGATTTAGCTATTATTTTCCACTAGTTTATTATCCTGCTAGTATTTTAGCGAGTTGCCAAAAGTCGTTTTTTCTTCAATACTATTAAGCAAAATTTAAGAATTACTAAGGACTGCCAAATTATAATTAAAGACAAATGGTGTAAGCACCGGCAAATGCTTCATTCGCTACCCAGAGGTAGGTATCAAAATACACGCCTATTACTCCATATAAAGCAAATTAAGTATTGTAATAAGGCCGATTTATATTCATGTCAGACTTAGATATCACATTTTCGAAAACTCAATTTAAATACCACAAAATGCGAAGGGATGAAATACTTTTTTAAATCCAATTAAAACTTTTCTTTAAATAATCTGTTTTTGATACGTTTTGGCTGCTTAAATGGACCACTGGCACCAATATATACTAAAGTTTGAATCAAGTATTCTTTACAACTATAAAATAAACTTTTATTTCGGATCAAGAAAGAAAGATTGTGTTAGGCAATATTAGCGGGAAAAAAAGACGGCGGCAATGAATTGGATCCCCAGGGAAGACAATGATGCGAGTCAGTGCTTATTTCGAGGGGTGCCGGAAAATATCAATTTTATTCAACAGAGATTTGTTTTACGTGATAACGAAAGTAAGTATACTAGATCATTACGGAGATTGATAATTAGTAGGACTATGCTGTAATAGTTTAGACTATTGAGTTATATAGTTCAATTTTAGTAAATCGTGAGTGGAAACATCTGAGGAGAAATTATTCTACATAGAAAACGAAATGTTGTAGCTCCGGAAATCGATGTAAATAAGTCAGCACCAGATTCCGGCAAGAATAAATAAAAGTCCAGCAAATATATGTGTAATATATAATATAAATATGTGTGTAGATATATAAGCCTACCAAATTTAAGTTGATCAGCAATTCTAAGGAATCACCATAATGATTTTGAAAAAAAAGTTTAGTTCTTTGACGGGGGTTCTAGGTAAAACACAAAATAAAACAATTTTATTGGGGTCGCAATCGCAAACGATATTCAATAAGGATCTATCAGTAGGCCTACTTTTCATTGGAACTTACGAACTTAAAACGCGCACAGCGATCAGAATCACAAAAAATCAGAACAGGTGGACAGACACAAAAAAATGAATGGGGTGGAATAAATAAAATCATTTAATAGTTTCTTATTTTCTCCAATAATATTTCAATGGAGAAATTACTTTTTATTATTCAATTAATCAACTTCCTGCGTTAGTTGCAGACCTTCCATTAGCCATTGGAGTAAGCATGCATATTCCAATGGATGTAAAGCCAGTCCATTTCGATAGCAAGATATGAAGATGTTGAAATGTTTTTTATCGACGCTGCTGAGTTGGAAGGATAGATAGATTATCAAACCGGAGCTCCATGATCACCAAATTTGGCTCCCATATTTTTTCATGGTGGTACGTTGAAACAATAATAGTTGACTACCAACAAAGCTAGGAAACTTTAAAAAATAAAGAGGTTTATTTTATAGCAATTCCAAAAAGTTGGTTGTATTTGGAATATTTTGGATTGGTCCTATGCTTATTGATATTATCGTAAATCATATGTAACAAGACATTGTGCCGTGTTTTATCGACGTCTGTGATAAGATTAAGTTCACACAGAAAATTTGTTCAAGGCGACATTTACGTGTTCCTACTCTAATCTGAAGACAATGAGACGCTTATAGCGGGCTCTTGCCCATAAAGAGTGACTATTGGCGTAGTGGCAGGTGGGTTCTTGTTTACAAATGAAACAATAATTGAATAAAAGAACAATGATCGAAGACATTGAACGAAACCAGGCCATCAACAAAGATTTAATTTTCTTGGAGGAGTTATTCCCTATGAAGGAGGAACTGCAATGTTTTGGGGAGGAATTATACGCAATCGACGAACTCGACAAGAAGAATATTTGTTATTTGTATATTGATACGGCTTTCAGCCAATTATCCTTCTATTACGCAATGAATTAAGAGCTAATTTCATCATCATAGACAAGAATGTTCGACCGCATCCGAGTAGAACAAGAACCGGGCCGGCAAACTCTCCAGACCTAAATCCTATCGAAAATCTCTTTCTTGAGCAGTTCACCGCCGCATCAATTCACCTGAAAATCAAAATGACTTAATAGTAGCAGTATTAGACGAATGGAACAATATTCCGCAAGAAATCAACGATTTCAAGTTCCAGAGTTCATACTGATTATTGATTATTAGTTCGTAATTTATTTGAAACTTAAATAACCTAATACATTAATTAAATTAAGAGTTGATAAATTTGATAATAAATATAATTACAATGTAAGTAAAATAATAACTAATATTAATAATAAATAGTAAATAAAGCTTAATAAATTATTGACATTTTGTGAGCATTTTTTGTTTGATTTTGGCCCAACATAACTACAGAGGGTTTCATTTCCCTTATCAAATTTTATGCTGCCGGTTAGAACGCTTTTTTGGTTTGCTAATAAAAAGTTATGGTTGCAACGTATGTTTTTGGTTTGCTACACTTACATGCATTTTTCTGTGTTTGAAATTTATTTCAATTTTTATTTTCAACATAATTCAGAAACTGGAAAAAATCATAAGAAACCACTAATAATTTAAGCTAGATCACCCGGTAAACATAACTAATTCAATTGCGAAAAGCTGCGAACACAATCTGAGATAAAATTAAAGGATATAATCCTGGAATTGCCATGAATTTCTTATGACTATTCCGCTTAGCGCATACAGAAGTTATGTAAATATAAAAGCGTAGTAGAATTCTTACAAGTAAATTAAAATCGCCGCCATAAGGAAGACAATTCAACAAAGAATTAACTTGACAATAGATTAATTACTGCTTCTATAGCCGGATGAATATTTAAAATATTTAAAACGAATATACACAATGCCAGTATTGAATTTACCTACTGCATACAGACCGTCTGTTTAAAGACTGACTCCCCATGGGACCAAGCCAAAAATGCTTAAAACGGATTCACCCTGCTTTCGGTAATTCTCAATGAATAAGTAGACATGCTTTACGTGGATTATAGGGTGACCTACCGAAAAGTATTTACAAATGTTGGCTACCGTGTTTTTAAATGAAATTAAAAATATATATTTTTTTTTTGAATGAACCTAGACGATCTTGTATGATGAGATAAACATGGATAGAGAAACGTTTTATTTTTGATATATTTTATGGTTTTAACAATGGTTTCCTCAAATCACAAGTACCAGTTTTACTTTTTAGCCAATTTGATAGACTTTACGTTGATGCTTCTCCTTTTCAAATGGGTTATTTTCATGGGCAGTGGATAATCAACCTCCCCGGAAGCCAGCTTGTCTGCTTGTTTTGATTCGTAATCCTGCTTCTCATGTCAAAATGCCAATACCAGTAAAACCCATCCAGGTCGGAAAAGTACTCCTAACGAATAGAGGGCCTAAAGTGCTACTAGTCGCACTTTAGCTACTACTAATCGAAACTAACGAGGTGGCTCTAAAAGTAAATGAAGAAAAGTCTAAATATATATGCGTTAATTAAAACAACTCGAGAGAAAACATCTATAACTTCGAAATATTAGAGCGCTTCAAGTATCTGGGCTCAACCAGGGATAAAAGGAAGAATACATATTGATGGATGATAGCTAAGAAACTTATTAAAACCCTGGGATCTTAATTAAGCAACTAAAATTACAACCTACAGAACAGCATATGTAGCAAAACAGTTGCAACAACGAAAAATGAATTAAAAACCCTGAGATTGTGCAAAAAATGGACTTACAGCGACAAACGATAGACTCCTCAAACTAGTTTGGGAGGAAGTACCAACCTGAAAAAGATCACCAGGCAAACCACTTTCAAAATTGAAGCAATTAATGTAGTCAGCGTAGACCCACCCAAGGTTGTAAAGGTTAGAAGGAACAAGAAAAAAACCATCTTTGGTTGCTGGAAGATTTCGCTTTTTTCGCATCCATAGCTGAGCTCAACCAGGGAAAATTGCTATCAATTTGCCCTGATCATTGAATTGGTAAAGCCGTTACAATTGAATGCCCTGCAAAGTATTCAGACCTGACTCCACTAACTTTTTTATGGGACCATATCAAGTCAAAAGTGTACTCCAGCCACCCCAGAAATTTTGGAAGTTTTGCGAGAACGTATTGTTTATGAATGGCATTATTAATGTTCATATAGAAATAAGCGATTGTCTCATCAGCTACTGCTTCAAAGTAGCAAATTTTTATATCAACATAAAACACTTTATATATCACAGTATCTAAAATAAAGCTTTCAACTCCACCCTAAATTTGACGTGTCTGAGCAATTTTGCTTAACTGTTTTATCAAGCGAGGAAACAGATCTGTTTGGTTTTACTTGGAACACCCCGTACATTTGGTACATTTGTTGTAGGCATTTTGAATATGATGACCATTAATTTCTTTTCTTTCTAAATTTGTATTTATATCCCACTATTCTTCAAATATTTTGTGACAATACTTCCCTCTAAGTTGCAATGGACTATTTCTTTTAATAGTAAGTAGGTATTCGAATTTGTACTTTAAATGTCAGAACACTGTGATTTCCTTTGGACCGTTTATTCTAATAAAGGGGACAAAAAAGCCATGTCGTTTTGCTTCTGGCTGTTTACGTAAAACGCTTAATTTAATGTGATATTTCAGAACAATAGAACTGACACTGTTTAAATTACTTTGCTAAATCGCTTTAAGTAAATGTTATGCGCCCCATCCGTTGTAGGAAATCACTCGCCGACTTTTACTACGTAATTTTAAATTAAAATTTACATAATCAGAAGACGATGTCTTATTAAACTAAATTTACCAACGCTGCATTTCGATTTAGGATTATTTTCTTACCTCGCTTGCTAAATAAGACGGAATTTTTCTTGTTTCAAAAAGTTTGTTCTTGTTAAAGTAGAATGTTGATATTGTATCTAAACGTCAACTAAAAAGGATAATTATTATTTATTTATAAGTAACTAAGAGTAAAATTTCTTAAATTGTTAGAGTTACGAATACATCAAAATTCTGAAAATGTCATTTAAAGGCAATCAAATGCGTTTCTGGGCATTAAAAAATCCGCATGTACTACGCAAACGAGAACTTTGAGAAACCCGGATTCTTCATATTTTTCACACTATGAAAATAGAGTGTCGAGAAATTTGTAGAACTCTACTTTTGGCTGAAGCTAAATGACCTTTTGAGAAAATAACCCATCGATAAAGAAATGTTGGCAGTTTTCTCAAAAAGTCTTGACTTCAAGAAGTTTTAGATTTGTGTGATTGTTTTTGAGTGGCAAAATCGACTCAAATCCAACACTGCTGTTTTCGAAATTTCTCAAGCCCCTCATTTGAGTCACATAATTCATTTTGGCATTGTTGGATCGTGAAATAAAAATTAGAATCAGTTATCAGAACATGCGTGAGAAAATTTGAGTAGTTTTGACCCAGAAAGGGAAATTTGAAAATCAGACCCTTAGGTGCAAGATTATGCCAAAATTTCATGTTTTTGCTCATTTCTCGGAAGAAAAATGAGCAAGAACGTTCATTTTTACGTCATGATGCTCATGGAGCAACAATGGTTCATAAGATGTGGAAGTTATGGTCTGGTTTGCCTGCTCATTAATACATTTGATATAAATGAGTAGCATCCACACAAAATATCAGAAAAACAGTAGCCAAAAATGTAGTTGGCGTTCTACTCGTTTAGCAAATGTCGATAAAATTAAACCACGTTAAAATTTAAAATAAAAAATCATAATAATCTAAGATAGTAATTAAAAGGGAAAATAATAAAATATTGAACATGACAACCCAGCCAATGAAGAGAATATTTGAAAACAACATAATAGTAAGAAACAATTTACTGGTTGGGCTCGTAAATGCGGCAATTAATTGTGTTGTTAGTGTTAATAAGCGATAATAATCATATTATTACACTCTTATACTTAGACGAAATAGTAGGTTTTATTTGCAGGAAAATCGGCTTGCATTATTATATTCCTTTTGTACATTTATAAACAGTGGCCAGAGACGTAAGTCATACTTGTGAGTCATATTTGATCCATATTGAATGATCCTAAATGCTTAAAAATTTTGCATATCTGTTGAATTTCAGACATATAAGATGAACTCTATGGAGTTCAGAAAATCAAAGAAACTTTTATGCTTACTAAAATATTGAATCCTCCTATCGCTAGGGCAGGCGAGTGCGTCCTCGGATTAATTCTAATGTTTGTAAATATATTGATCCGTCCTACTTCGTAAGTATTTTTCTCTATTCCAATGTTGCTCGCAGGCAAATCGGGGTGCATGAATGACTAGCTTCGTCTATCTCCAAAGCCCTTGATTATGAGAAATCTTTTCAAAATTAGCATCACAGTTACTGACAAACAATTTAGCGCAAGATCGCTTGATTTTATTTTATTTTTCAATTCAAGAACCAATTGTGCAAAAGTTCAACAACAACACCGACAGCATAATTGCAGATATTTTCTCTAACATTGCCCAAAATGATCTTCAAACTGCTAATAAAATCGAGCAGAGAAAGACTCAGTTGCAGAATTTCCATATTATGAAATCTGATGTCATTATTTTTAAGGGGAACGAGCCAAGACGAACGTTTAAGTTCTTTCAAAATGACCCTGTTATCTTGTAAGTGTACGTGTCTTGTTTTGTGATATAAAAAAGCAATCATGTACAAAATCAGCGCCCGGTATCGACTATTTGTATGTTTCCATTGGGACACATTCGTCCGCAGTTGAGTGTCTGCCAAGCTCAAATCCCTTATGGATAAGAACTCATTTAACTTGGAATGTGTATTTATTTTATTATCGCTCTTGTTAATGAGGCGTATTAATAGAATTCTTCGTTTCCGTCGTTTTCCTTCTTTTGTTTCAGTCTTTTTGTGAATGCGATGCCAGAACCACTGAAAGGGCCCTGAGCTATTTAAATTTACCAAATATATAACTCGTTCAAATTTTAATACTTTTCAGTCATAAACAGTACCTGGTTCACTTGTTGAGCAAATTAAACATTTCTATATTTATACTATATATAATAATCTTGCTACGAATGATGATTTTTCATCGCAACGAAAATGTTACCAGCAACTTATTTYTCTTTAATAATAAATATCACTTWAGYGCCSCGTTTATYATGTAAATGATAAATTTRACAAAGTAAGAAAAATCGCYAATTTGAAATCATCTTGTTCCTGTAGARTTATTCCAAAAAAAGCAAACACCAGTTTTCCTTGTGTTTTCTCATACTCTACATCCAATGTGGTACTCACGGCATTTGCAACAGKAAGCGKATTGCTGCTGGGAAGTACAAAATTATGCGCACCATATTSAAAAATRTTTTGAAATCTATTGAATGCACAGGGATAATGACAGAGTAGAAGAGATGAGGACACCCTAAGGCAGAAATCACCATAGTAAATGRCTTTATACCACGTCGGCAGCAAGGAAAGGATTTTCGTAGGAGAATGGCTGAAGCCCTACRCAACCRCYAGAATTGCAAGTCTGGGCTGTACATGATCTAMAMAMATWTMCMYAATCTCATTGATAAAATAGAGGAAAATTTTTCAACAACCTTACAGTATACCATGTGTATGGGCAAAACTACTGCAATGGTCTCGGGACGCTTTAATCTATCAGATGTTCTACTTTGAGTTATTTTCAAACCGCGAGTTTGATCTAGTTAAATAGACGAACCGTATAATTTCCGGAACAAAAGTTAGTGGTGTTTAAGCAAAAGAACTTTTCAAATTAAAACAGTACTAATTATTTCCACACGGCTCTAATTTAATTTGAAATGAAAACAGGCCCAAAGATCAGACCACCTACTGGTACTGCTCGCTCTATTTTACTTCGTAGAAGAAAGGAAAGAAAGAACAGAAGTAAAAAAAAACTTTTAGGGAAATTGATAAGTACGAGACATTTTTTAACGTTCTTTAATGCATTTCATTCAACATACTTTCCTCATATACTCAAATGATTTTGGTTATTTGGCGGATGACGCCGGTAATTTATCTCTCGTAGTTATCTCTACATAATTCAAAAACTAAACATTTCAAACCTAACGTGGGTCATGAATAATAACGTACTGTTTTTGTCCAATTTTTACCAATATAACTCAAAACAACCTGAAACAAGCATTAAAAATACATTATTGAAAAATGTATCAAGAGTAATTACTTAAGATAAGCAAAAGTCAACTGTTGCATTAAGCTATTCAACTAACTTTAATATAAGTTAATCTAATATAAGTTTGCAAAATATTAGCCAAGTAATCTGCAAAATTATCTAATGATTTATTTCACAAAATTCCTACTTCCTTATTTACTCTACCGTATAATTAAAAAAGAACACTCAAATGAAATAAGCACCTTGCTGAAAAATATCCTCTAACCAAATGTTAGATAAGAATACAAGTACAAATCCCAACTGGGCTTTGTGTTTTTATAAAGGACGGCACTAATACGTGACGAGGTTTTTTCCCCATGGGAGGGGTATGAATTGACGCAATTATATCAGTTCCCCTCGTGCCGAAAATAATCGTCTAAAGATGAGTGAATTTTATTGCTCATGCCAGACCTTCATTAAAAAAAGTATTAGGAATGGATTACAGGTACATACAATAAAGCAATACGGATTTAAGTTGTTTTGATAAACATCTTGGCATGTGTGTTTGTTTTCCTTTGTTAATTATTTTAGTCATTATACTTTATACTATTCTTATTGTTAAATTACTGTGTCGTGTTTTTGTTTTACTGATTTTTCTGGTTAAACAAGCGAGCAAAAGAAAATCTAAAAATACCCATCTAACTACTTGCTGACGTGAATGTAATAATACTAATCCATAAAACAAAAATATTATTTTTTTGTCAGAATGTAGTACAACTTGTACGAAAGAATTTACTAACCAACCGAATGAATAATAAAATGAAGAACCTGATTAGCGTTAGTGAAAAATTTAGGTGACCTACTCGAAACCATCCAGGAAGGATTGTGATCTTGTAATTGGATATGCAAATATAACTTTCTTGCTCGTAAAGTTTTTGACTCATGTTTTTTTCAATGCTTCAAATCACTCCAATCCCCTAGTGGTAGTCGACCCGTCTCTATTTTTTTCGGATATTAATTTACTTATTTATAAGACTCTATTTCCAGTAGTACAAATATGGCTAGTGCAGATACGGCTAAATGAAAAGCGTCAATATTTATAAAAACAGTTACACAAAATAGTATTAAAATAATCGGTTTACGTATGCGACTTTAAGTTTCGTTAAGATCCTTTAACTTTTAATTTGAAATTTTTGAAATTTTGTATTTTTTACATTATATGGTAATTTTTGGAACAATCTGACACAAAAGTGGACACTTTTCTGTAATAGATGACCTGCTGCTGGTAAATTTTTATCAGCAGTTGTTGAATTCTTGCCATTCTCTAAGAATAAGTGTTTGTGCTTGTGTAGCAAGATCAGGCGTTCCAGTATGTATTTATTAAACGTAGTTTGTAAATTATTCTAATTGCAGTTGTTGTTAGTTGCAGTTTTTCGTCATATCGTCATGAAGTGTGTGTTAAATTAATTTATTCACTTTTACGCACGTATTGATGAAAAATAAATTATAATTTTAACAAATCATCGTTTAGTGCCATGGTATAGTGGACGCAATATTTCACATGATGTTCATTCATTCATTCATCAACATTGACTACACATGAATTACATTTTATTAATTTCTTGTCCATTATCGGTTAATTATCTCTATTTTGAACACGGTTTTTTGAAGAACTGCTTATCCGTTTCTGACGCTGGGGTTATTTTAATTAAATTTGATAAATTTGCAAATTCACTTTCTATTCACAGCATAACAAGAGATGTGAAATGTGAATCTCGTTTGGTTGTTCGATTAAGGCAGATAATCTTTTATTAAACTAGAATTATAATCCATCCAAATCGAAAACAAACCAAACTAGGGATGGAGAAAAACATCGATGTTTCGCAAACATCGATGTTATTTGTTCGATTTTCGATATTTTTCCCATCGATGTTAGAAACTTGGGACACCGATAAAACATCGATGTTAGATCCTGAAATAAATACATCGGACATTTGATGTTGATACTAGATAGAAACATTTTCTGCGAACTCTTTGATAGTGCCGATACAAACGATACCGCGGCATAGCGGTCCATTTCCAGTTGCAATCGAAAAAAAACCTCTTTTTACAGTCAGTTGGGCGAAAAATGAAAAAACAAATAAATTTGAAATTTGTATGCAACTGCAACTATTAGATCATCGCTGTTATCAAACATCGATATTACCTTTCGATGTCAACATCGATGGCTACCATCAATGTTATGGGATCGATGTCCCATCCCTAAACCAGACCAACTCAAACAAATGTACAATGGTGAAAGGGAACTTTGAGAAAATTTTTGTTTGTAAAAACAAAAATACGTTTCGCAGTTTGAGGTCATTTAATTTCACTAATTGAATTTCGAAATGTGCTTACCTTAATTAATCTACATCGGAAAGTAAATGAGCCATAAAATATTGAGAGAGCAAACAAGAACCAACTGTAAAAAACGAAAGAGGAAATATAAATATACACCGTCGAAAACTAAATATTTGTTCAGTGTACGTGCCACCCTTTCCACGTCGATTAATGTGTTGGTCTTTTTAATCAAATGTAACTCAATACTTAAGTAATAAATGTTGTGTTCATCAGAGCTTTCAAGAAGATTAAAAGTAAATATATCCACCTAGGCAAGGCGCAATAACTAAAATAACGTAATATTTAACTGATGTGAAGAATAAATTTACACCAGTGGCACACCTTGAAATTTTATAAGTACATAATACAGGGTGGGCCAACGAAAACAAAACCGTTCAAATTTGGGGTTCTTAATATTTTTACGAAAATCTCTTGATTAGTTAATTTATTTWATCGAGTTAATCTGGAAGACTGATTTTCAACTAACCTTGGCATACATTATTAATTTAGAAAATGTATGCCAAKGCTTAAAGTAGCAACAACGCTACACATGAAAACTGATGATGGTGGAAAAATAMACCGAAACGTATTTTAATTGATAAATAGAGACAATAAATGACTGAAACCCAGGAATTAATTTTGATTATCCTTTATCCCATTGAATAGACTTTTTGAATTACCATTGAATAGGTATTTTCACCCTTAAAATATAGGTGGAGGGTAGGGTTAAATTACATCATATTTGAAAGCTTYATCAGTTATTGTGTATACTTTCCTGACTGTGCTTCAATTCCAAATCAAATTCATTCCTGGGTTTCAATCATTTATTGTCTCTGTTTATCAATCAAAATACGTTTCGGTGTATTTTTTCACCATCCTCAGATTTTATGTTAAATGTTAAATGTCTTATTGTTAGAAAATTATTCGTTTATTTTACAACAACGCTTAATCATTAGATTTTAATACGATTTAATTAAATGTTAGAACTATGAAATTTATAGCCATGAACTAAATCATGTATCCTCTGCCGAGACTTGAACTCTGGTCCAATTACATTGAATCGCGTTGAAAAGGTAAAAAAGGTAGAATGCCCGTCTTAAATTAAAAAAAAATAACTAATACGTAAACAGAAAAGCACTCTACGGTGAATGCTTACGGTAAAATTCGTAATCTGTTTATGTTATAAAAAAGTGTTTGTTAAATCGGACTTTCTTCTAATTCTTGGGTAGGATGTGTTTTTAATTCTGAGTCTTGTAATGTTTCAAGTAATTGGATTATTTACTTGTATGCCGAAATAGATTTCATTAGAGTAACCAGACCGACAAAATTTTATATTTTTCATATTTTAGGCAAATTTTCAAATTGCGTTATAATAAATAATTTTTTCCAGATTGTAATTGCTTCGGTCTGAAGCAAAATTGAATGTTTTTACTATTAGATATAAAACGTTTCTATACATATATATATAAATAATCTTTATTTCCTACAGAAAAAGGCTATCGACCCAACGGTCTTTCTGCCAACGTTTCTATTAGGCTTTCTTTCACTTGTTTCATTCAGTTAAATAGACCCAGATCTACACCAACGATAGAAATAAATTTGGTTATATTATTCTTACGCTAATGACACTGACCCCTATGGTGTTAAGCGCTTGCATTATCTGCTAATTTGTGTATATTTTTCTATGAGCTGCGTGTGTGGCACTGAACTACCTCCTTTGGTAATTAAAATGCTACAAAATCCTGATTTCACCAACTTCAATTAACTAAATTAAATTAAAAGGTTGTGCACACACACAAAGTTTAAAAAACTTACCTTCTCCTCTTTCAGTTCCCAGTTGAGAGTTGATTCAGCATTATCATCCGTTGTTTCTATATCCACTTCGTGATCGCTTTCTTCTGAGTTGTGGGATCGTGTATTTTCCAGTATAGGCTGAACCGGCTTAAATGCCGATTGATATGTTTTATCGAGAGGGAAGAACGAGTTTTCTGGTGGAAAAATCAGAGAATTTTGCTTCAACCAAGAAAATGAAGAATAGGAAGAAAAATTGAGTGGTTTATGGCATATTAAGTCCATGGCCACTCGAGATATGGGTAGTCGAAAGTCTTGACAATGGGCTATTCTGGGTGAAGGAACAACTGGTTGATTTTGAGATTCTGCTTTATTTTGTTTAGTTGTATGAGATACTACTGAGGATGATAGAAGTCGCTTTCTAGTTCCACCATTGAACATAGCTTTAACGTCTTCCCAAGCATGAATAATTTCCTCGGGCGGATTACCACTTAGTTTCATGTGCCTTCTCCACGAATTAAAGTTTGCCGCGTCTGGTTGAACGTATTTGTCGTTTGTTGTTAAACGATGAGAATGAAAGATGAACTTGTTCGGAGAGAAAAACAAACCGCAAGCGGTGCATTTAATACATTTAGCCCGAGAAGAATTGTATCTAGAAGGAAGAAATGATCCTCTACATCCCCAAGCACACTCATGATGGACCGTAAAAGCAAAATCATCTGGAAGCCTTGGAGGAGCATTGTCACCGAGGAAACTTTTACAGAGGCGTTCTGACTCTCTTCGAGTTATCATGCCACATCTTCTCGAAGATACAGGCATAGCACCAGCTCGTCTGAGAATTTCGAGTTGTACGGGTGTACATTGCACACAAGTTATTCCTGCAACAATGAAAATGGTATTAATTTAAGTTCCTTGCATTAGAAACGAAAAAATAGCAAGAAATACGTCTGTAACTGGAACATTCAAAATCTGTGTCAGTTATGTAATTTACGTGAATTTCTGAATATTCGAAATCAATTTTCGAATAAAACGCATTTGTGTTTTGCTATAACCCTAAAAGAGTTTAGTTTTTTTGGTTCTTTCAGCGAAAAATTATTCGAATTGTTGCACACAACTGAAGTCGTTATTTAATTTAGGGATTTAGGGAATATCCCATTTGTTGAGCGCATATTACGCGTTACGAATACAACTTTAATGTGAATTAACTAATGAGACCGACAAAGTCTTATTTAAAAACATTTTTTTATTTTCACAATTTCAAATTTAGTTTTTTACATTGCCAAATTTACTAGTTGGCATATTTTCAACCAAATATGTGGTTTCCCATATATAACAAAATATGACTGAACATTTTGTATTCATATACCTGAATGACCAACATCTAGAAAGAGCATTAAGTTTCTCGGGGTTAAGATTGAGCAAACTTTGCGCTGGGGCCAACATTGCAATTTCTGAATACGAACTTAAATTCATATTGTTGCCTGATTCGAAATATAAAACCTTGTTTACCGACAAACAACTGTTCTCCATTTATGATGCCCAATAATTTTCTGCGAAGTCTGGCCCTTGTATTAGGTCTGAGTAACACTGTGTTGAGTTGCGCTCTTGAGTTGTTGCCGCTCTCTGAGTTAATGAGATTTAACTGATTTATTAAAGGGAATTAAAGTTTAAGAAATCTTAAAAAAGGTCATCAAGACTTCTTATGAGTAACGTGTGACCACTTCGTCCAAACAACTAAAAAAAGTTATCAACATTTTTTTATAAGTAACGTTTTTCGAGCACCGGAACTGAGTTATTGCGTCAAAAGCTCATACATTGTAAATACTACAGATTGTCAGAAAGCCATCCTCTGAGCTTCCGCATGTTTGATCGACTCTTGGATAGTGCTTAAGTAACTGGATTCAATAGACAAAAGGACGATCTATTTTACCCCCTACCACAGACAATTACTTTAGACTAGGTTTTATTGTCAATATTTCTTAACAATATTGCTGCAGCGAGCCGGAACCACCGCAAGTCAAGGCCTAACTGCCCTGACGTCACGAGTACGCCGACTTGACTAACTTTCACATGAAAAAGGTCCTCGTGTACGTCAGAGCTGTCGAGCCTTGACTTGCGGTAGTACCGGGCGAGCGCGTAAAAGCAAGCGGTGGCGGCAACGCCGCCAGCCAGATCATTAGTGACAATTCGAGACAAGAATAGGGAACATTCAATATTTGAATTAGACTATTCCAGAGTTTTCCAACGGCCATACAGAGAGAGAGATTCTAAGGGGTTCTAAAGGTTTCTTTGGAGAACAGAAGAAAAATGTTTGAAAATAAGCCGTTGAAAATCGAATTTTAACTTTGTTATTAAGTATTATTTTGAAATGGTCCCATGTTCGATTGGTACCTTATTGGAATACTTAACCGTTCGAAAAGACAAATTCCGATTTCTACCTCAAATTTCGAAAACTTTTGATATTTAGCAGGTCTTCTTCTACAATTTTTTGATAAAAAGTCAAAGCCGCAATGATATTTTTGTCATTATCAGGTACTTACAAGTAGATAGCTTTTGTCAAAAATAACACATGTCCACAAAATGATTGTGTAATCCAACTTTGCCCGTTCAAATCATGCATAGAGCACAAATACGTTTATGCTTCTTTTTAAACAAGAAAAATGAAGCACTGAATGATATTTAACAAAACGAGAAAATGGTAAAATTTCATGAGTCCTTTTATAAGTAAATAATCTCAAAGATTCTTCTTCGGATAAAGGGATGTTTAAATGGATAACTCCTGTCGTCCGATTTCCGATATTACACGGAGAACCAGCAGAAAATTTCCTAGAAATTTTTTAAATTAAAATAATTTTCATGTTTTACAACTTTTAGTTAAACTACGTTAATAAAGAAAACACGTAAATTTTATATTAGGGTTTTTACACACGCCATGTGAAGTTAGCTGACCCATCTGTTCCTGGATTGCACGTTTTACAGATAAGCCAGGTATAATCATGTATGTTTTACTGAACCAGTTTAATAAAATTCTAGGCAAAGTTTTCTCAGGAATACCCAACGAAACAAAAATATAATACACAGTCCTGTCGCAAATATTGAAGGGTTAATCATTTTTGTGTTCAAGAGAAAGTTTCTTGCAAGCATTCGTTTTTGTTATGTACTTACCTAATGCCACTCTTCTATTATGAATTTCATTGTAACTGAAATGTTTCAGCAGCGTGTTAGATATTTGCGCCAAACACAATCGTTCTTGGTTTTCAATGATCAAAGATACAATGGGAACACCGTAAAGTACAACAGTTGAGACCTGAAACTTTGAAAATCGAAATTAGAATTGTTTACAACAAACCATATATATTAATTCAAAGATAAATTTTACGCGCATTATTTGATAATTTGTTATTTTTTGTTCCCTTAAGTGTTTTAAGCGTATGTACCTGGTTCGGCCGAGGACTAATTTCTTTCTTTAAAGGTGTAACACTCGCAGAAAGCTCTGGCGTATTAGTTTCTACAGAATCCATTCTGGAAGTGGATGCTTATATTATATATATGTATATATATGTATGATATCCTTTAATTGTCTGGTACGGACGTAACACAAGAGTGGAAACAATTCCCCCGATCACCACACTAAACCAAAAAGTTCATCTTACACTATATGCACACACTTTTTAGCCACCTTATACACCAACACCAAAACACCTTATCCAAAGTCAAGGAACGAATGAAAACATCTCGCGGGGTGCCAGATTGCTTTTTGGAAGCTCCGCCTTGAACGCTCAAAATGGGGATGTGTTTACATTTCAACCCTCTACTTTATCCAATGGAGAAAGCAGCTCGAGTAGCGACGTCGCCAACCCTTAACTGTTGACCAATAATATTTTGCTATCTCATGTCTACCTCTATTAATATTTAACAGCCTTTTTTTATCTTTCAGCTTTTGATGTAATTTCCAGTTGCATCAACTTGTTTTTCCTTACTCTTAAATATAAGCTTACAGTGAAATCAATAATCACATTTTAGAAAATAAAATGGCCCTAGAGAAATTTTCTCCATATAAGAGCATAAGTTACGTGTTTTGCTGATACGGTCCATTTGAATTTGGCATTTAAATTGAGATATTGAGATAATTGAGAATATTTTGTAAGAAAATAATGTTGTCTATTGCATGAACGGCAAAATTTTAAAATGTTGTTGGGAACCCGAGAGGCTTTGGTTCGAAAACACGATTTTTAGACAAAGAAACACTTTAAATAATGATTAATTTATTAACTACAAACTCATTAATTATTACTACAATGATATTTAAATAAGGGACACAGAGAGAAACTGCTACTGGTTCAAGATTGAAATATAAATTATTGGGATCGAGTTCAAGTGTAATTTAGATATTAGAAACTTGAATGGTTGAACGTTTAGAGTAGTGTCGACATTTTATGTACAGTGTGTAACAATATATTCAAAAATAATAAAAATTATGAAAATTATGTTAAATGTAAAACCAAGAGTTATGAAAGTATTAACAAAAATTATTACACATATGTTTGTTCTCTAGTTGGATTAGTTGAAAAACGATTAATATATGTTAGTACCACTAGTTAAAGTAAAAGTTTTTCGCGTTTATTTATTTTCTAAGAGTTCACATTATTCGCAGGATTTACATTTTTTAAGTTTTCTAGTTGTGGATCTCGTAGCTCTTTGGAGTAGATTTTTTACAATTCAATGGAATCGTAGTCATGGATTTCGAGTGGTGCAGTATAACTCAAAATCATCTCGTTGGGACAGCTATTGGCAGTCTGGCGTATATGGTTACTAACCAGTAGATCCGGAAAAGCGTACTTGACGTTTATTTTAAGGTGTTCGTTGTAGATGATCGTTGCAGATGAGATTGTCGTAGGTTTGTAGACTACTATTGCTTAAGTTGTTGTGGCTGCTGACGGACACCAGGGCTTCGCAGTATCTTCTGGATATTACATTGCTGATCCAAGTGAATATGAGCCATCGACATCGTTTACAGTAGCACCAACATGTACTGAAATTTTGACTGTCTTTTACTACTTTGGTATCATAGATATCAGGTATGCTGGTTCAAATTTAGTTCACATGTCAGTCTTTCCTTTACAACATGCGAGATTGTTTTCTAGCAAATGTAACTTTTTGGCGGGTTCTCTATGCGATTAGCTTGAGTCTTGACTTCGCTGTAGAATTTTCTGGTGTTGCTCAGTAAGAGGTAAGGATAAGAAGGATTAATATAGGAATAGATTGAGTTATTTGAAACTCGTACAGGTGAGGGAATGAGACTGTACATTTGGAATGCTTCTTTTACCAGTGGAACGTGATTGGCAAGAAATAAGAAAAATTATTTACGTAGATTACCGAGAGTGTGCATATGTCAAGATATTTATAGGCGCATTTTAAATTGTCTGATTCGAAAGAAAATTCGAGATTTGAAGTTATTTTAATTTTGGGAAGACGGGAAGAAATAACTGTAGGATAAATAATATTTCGCTGAAAAAGGATTGCAGATATAATCATATCGAACCCTTCCATCAGTTTGTTTTCTAGTTGTGTTAATGTCAGTGACTGTATGAGCAAAAGCTTAGGGAATTTATTCACTTAATTTTTGTCGAAAATTTATTATAATCTTTAATGCAGAGTTGTTTCTTAGGAAGCGATTGCGTACCTTCAGTTTGCTTAACAACGTTTTGTATTGCTTCAGTATAATACTGTGCGTATAAGGTATATTTTAAGTATAAAACATCCGCGTCTGGGGTACTAAAAAGCCATCTAATAGCGTATGAAACACCGTTAAAAGGCCGCTTTTGGATCTAGAGAGAATGCCAGTTGCATGACCTGACAAGTGACCTGATAAAGTAAAATTTATCGTTTATGATTTTAAGATTGAAATTAGTTCTAAAATAAAAATGTTTCTCGACGGATAAACTCTAATTGTTTGCTGGTGTCATTGTTTTTCTTTAGATTGTTGCAATGCTAATTGATAAAAGTTAGAAGTGAATTTTAATTTCTTCTTGTATATGCTAATGTTTGTGAATGATAAGAGAGTAATTTGTTCGTGAGTTATTCGAGTAACTTAGAATAGGGATTAACGTATCATCTGAATAAAATGGTTTTAGTATGTTATGATGATAGACTGCAGTTTTTTATTGCTTAAGAGAAACTTAACTGTTTGGACGATTAACTCGTCATATTTTAAAAGGTCATTTACACAGGGGAGACATTTTTTCGTTAGACCAACTTCGGTTTGTTTTGTACGTGTGCTAAATCTCGTTAATTGAATAAATGTTGATGAACATTTCCTGGTATAGACATGTCCTAGTATGCTTTTGAAGTTTATTTTGATTTGGTTATCTTTATTCAATTTAAAAAAATGTGTGTATTTTGTGTTTCCTTTGACAATAATGATCATCATAAGTATATTTGAATTCTGATTTTGAGGTGAGTGAACTTGGTATTGACGCTTTATCTCCAAAGAGTAATTCGAAGGGATTATAATTGGTACAAAGTGTGATCTTTGTGAAGGACTATTGGTTTGTGGATGGCAGGGACTTGAAATATATGTTTGATTCTGAACAATTTATTTACTTCTTTTATGAGTAGAAGATCTCGATCGGATTTATAGAATTTTAGAAGATTTTTATTTTCCTTTTGGCCATTGGCCATTGTAATAATAATATGTATGCATTTTTATGATAATTATTTAAAATACCTTACACTTTATAAGATAACGTGATTTTGATTGAATTTAACGATGGTTCGGGACACTAGATATTTTATCTTAATATTACATCGAGTTGATTTATGCCCAATACCAAGACCCGACGTCGTTCTGGGAAGTTTGAAAATCTACCAGGAAAACGTTCGAAATTGGTCCACTAGTTTTAGGTTTCGGCTTATTTCAATTGCGATTTATTCTTTTATAGCAATCGGCTATAAGATGTCCTGACTTTTTGCAGTAATTACAAAATGTTGAAGATATCTGCTGACTATTAAATGTTTTTAGTTCCCGTTTGTTGTAGTGAATCTGATTATTTGGATTCTTGAAACATTGTTCATTAGTGTGGGACTTATTTTTGCAGAAGTTACAGAATTTTGGATTAGATATAAAGTTTTAGCTGAATTTTTGTACTAGTAAAGCACGTTCTTTCTCTCTAGCGGATGCTAGCGCATCGCCAAGGGTTGTAGGCTCTATACTACGGAGAAACCTTGATATTTCCGGATTTGAATGGCGGATAAATCTTTGTAATGCTAAACCTATGATGGTTTGCGATCTACCTGGCACTTCTGAAGGGTTATAAAAGGAAATTGTATCTAAAAGACGACTTTGCAATTTGTGAATTTTTGTGTAGAAACTGAGAACATCTTCGTTATGATTTTGTTCAATTGTGATTAATTCTTCCATTAATTGGCTGTAATTATTTTTATCAAAGTATATTTGCATGAGATTTGCTTTGAGAGTTGACCAGTTAAGAATATTCTTATCGCGCAATTGGGCTTTTGCACTACCAGTAATTTTTGCGATTACGAAAGCTAATAATGGTTCAATTTGATGTTGTTGAGCAAACCGAAATGCACTTTCACAGTTAGCTATGAATTCAGGAAATTCGTTTTGATTGCCGTCGAAAGGTTTTATAATAAGTGAACTCAAGAAAGTTATAGGAAGGGATTCGCTTGTTGCTTGTTCGATTGCACTCATGTTAAATTTTCACAAACTTTGAAGGAATAATTTAGGAATTTGAATTTTGGAGCCTATTAATTTTAAATGTAAATATCTTGAAATAGCAAAAGTGTAGTTTAATCGTGCTTTGAAAACGATAAAAACAAAATAGTAACAAAAGATTTAAGGAAAGTGAAAGGACTTACTGTCTCCTTCTTGCTTACTGGATGTATTGTTCTTCTCGTAGGTCTTGTTGATCTTGGAGGTGAGACTCGGCTATGTGCAGGTGACTTCACAAAGGATTAAATCCAGTTACGACTGCCCCAACTTATGTTTGGAACCCGAGCGATTTTGGTTCGAGAACACGATTTTTAGACAAAGGAACACTTTAAATATTTATTAAATATTTGAACTCTTATTAACTATTACGATGATGATATTTAAATAAGGAAAGGAAGAAAGACCGTCAAGTATTAACTTTCAGCAACGAGTTTAAGCAAGGAATAAGCTTAACAAAGTGGCTGTTTCAGATTGAAAGAGACCGTATTTATACTAACTTTTTATGACGTTTCGTTTCTGGAGATGGTCCTATTTGGAGCAAAAGGGCGAGAAGTTATCTTTCGCCGAAAACGGTGTTGAGCTATATCATTAAGATGCGAGCTTTATCAATTTCTATGGCGTTCAGGCGTGACAAAAATACGATAACTTAATTGATTTACCAGAAGTGTGCAGCTTTAAAGTTAAAAGCGTTTTCGACTGAAATTTGAATTATGGGGCTCGGGGTTCGAGTTAAGTGTAATTTAGATATTAGAAATTTCGATGCGTGTGTGACCGCTTATCGTATTCTCGACATTTCATGTACAGTGTGATATATAACAATGTCAAGATCGTAGTATCATTTTTTGCTCCTGTAATTGACCCGATTGTCTAATTTTAACGGTGGCATGCTTTGCTTCAATTTAGTTTATTAGGGAAGGTACATTCCGCTTCTGGGTTCTCTGTTTTTCACCGGGAAAATGGCAAATTTATATTGATTCGGGAAATTTTGTTTTTTAAATGTTTTGATTAAATTTCTGGCATAGATACAAGATGTAAAAGTTCTCAAGTTAATAAAGTTTTTCCAAATAATTTCTGCAAACGCCGGGATTGACTTTTATCGATTGACGTGTTTTAAAGCAAGCGCGATATTTTTATGCGTGTAAATATTGGAAATAATGCTTCGTTCGTTAATAAAAGCTTGTATTTTTATTACTCTTCGCATAACTATATATATTTTTTAATCCTGCTAGGAGCAGAATTTCTTTAGAAACTTTTTAGCCTCTTGTAAAATTTTCATCAGACATTCAGTGCCTTGTGTCAGACATACAATACATGCATGTTGCAATTTGCCGACATTTAAAGATATAACTTTCTACCCTGTACGTGTAAAATCGCATTCAGATCAAAACCTAAATGAGCCTTAATTTCTGCATGAATTCCTGATTCAATCGATATTTCGGCCCGTTCTTGGAATAAATGAATCACCGAACTTTACGTTTTAATAACCCGCGAAACTGAAAATGTAACCAATCATTGACACTGATACAATTTGCACAATATTTTGGGATTTGTTCTGATTTCGTAGGCAGCGACTTGTAATCTTTGTCACAAATCTTCAGGCCAGCCAATAGGACCATTGTAAACTCTCTCTTCCTCCTATCTTCCTTTTGGGGGCCAATTTGGGAATGTAGTCCGCACTTCTGGGTGACCAAGCAATAAAGGTCCCTCGTCAAACGATTTGGAAAAGTTGCATCAAAGTAGGCACGCGCAACTTCCGAAGGAAATGTGGTGAATCTCCATCTAACATAAAACACATTTTTATCATTAAATGAAGCGGAAGATCTTAATGTAAAACAGCCAAATTTAGTTGGAGAAATTGTTAACACAATTGACTATTTAATTTGGGGGCAGTTCAAATGGTCCATCAAAAAAATGGCCAATAACACCGCATCAAACATCTCAGCATGGGGATTCTGGGAGTCCTACAGATGGTGATTTCACCAGATAAAATCTCCACATCGCCTCATCAATAAACAAAATTTACGTTAAAAAAGTACTATCGTTGGTTTGTTGTTTTCGTAGAAAATGGGCAAAACAAGTGGATATAGTTTTTCTTTTTTCAGAACTTTCCAAACCGTAGGCTGTATAGGCGATACGCCTGTTGCAGTATTTATAAGGCGAGTACCTACTTATGTCTGGATTTTCAGTAGCTCTCAATATAGCTTCCTCTTCCTGCTCAACAGGCATTCTTTTTGGGGCCCTGTTGTTATATCTCGGACCGAAATATCCTGATTCTCCTAAGTGATTTTACAGATTTCTAAGCAACCTCTAATGTGCCAAAATATATACTTTGTTTGATTGGTAAACTCGTTGTGGCACAACATTTACGATAATTAGTGCTAGAGTCATTTGGCAACGCAAGTCTTTATCTAAGTACTTGTTTCTTTCGTTCTCAAATTTTATTTTACATAATTTGATGTCTAATGGAAAACTGAAACGCTTATTTTCTGCATTCTCAGCAATCCGTTTGTCTACAATTTGAAGGTTTTGCGTTATGGATAAATTCTTTCCAATTCAAAGATCTTGCAAAATCCCAAATCGTTTACTGCAATCGTAAAATAAGTTCCACTGAATGTGGATCACAAGACGCCTCCATTCTCGTGGCATTTACGATTCGAACTAATCATTCCGATTCTGACTCTGAAAGATCTATTTTGTGGAAAGATAGTATGGGCAGTAGAAATCGCTACACCATCCCCAGACGTACACTATTGAGAGGACGTCTCCATATCGAATGTTTTCCTTTTATTAAAAATCTGTCAAGTATCATGTTCCAGAACATGTTTTCACTAACCAAAACATTAGATTTTTTGTTTCCAGGTTCCAAATTCTTCAGCATTTTCTATCTTGAAGAAAATGAAAAAGAAATATCACTAAGCTAATTATTCAAGAACATTGATTTTCGGCTATATAACGCTTGGATAAAAAAACCCTATTGTTAATCAAATTCATTACATTCAGAGAATTAATAGGAACATGGTGATAAATCGTCTCCAACTTTATTTTACGTGAAATATTCTTAGACCCCAATTTTAATCAATATGATGATCATTTAAAATTAATAAGCAACTTTCTTATCAACATGTTCTTCCGTTTTTTACTCACATATTGAGTGGATTAACTACACAACTCCGGATTTAGTTAACGTAGTATATTATGTAACCCAAAGCGAAGTGCTTAAGATCGTATAGGCGTTACATACATTTTGGAGTTCCTTCTATTACATGTTAAAATCCGGGATAATCTTCCACTCGTTCCGGGTAGCTCAATAATAGTAATAATTGAATCTCGGAGGGTATTATAACACATGAATACACACCGGCTTACGTAATGGTATTTACAGAGATTGAAAATATGTGCAACTACCGTATAGATGCGGTTTGTATTATCGGATGATTTGTTCAATCTATATGCAGGAAATATTACCCAATTCATTAAATGCGAGTATTATCAAACATGCATAGATATTCTGGATATTCATTTAGATATGGAATATGCATTACTAACTAGTTGGGGCTAGTGATGAATAGTTAATTTTATTTGATTCAAATAATTGCCTTAATGACGCTGGCATGCACAGCTATGGAAAAGTTGATTCATTAAAGAGTAAGACAACACCAAAATCGAGATTGGTTCGACAACACCAAAATCGAGTCGAAGTTATATATTTAAAGTTCCGGATTGTCATCCAATTGCCCAACTACTATGATTTTTTGCTTCTTGAAAACAGTTGCGCTCTTTAGCGAACAAGTTTGGACAACAAGCTCAACATAATTTCCATCCATTTCTTGTGACAACCTTACGCTTTAAATTATTGTTGTTTTGAATACATGAAATGGGAAATAATGAAAAAAGAGTGCAATTTGCAATTTGATTTTCAGTTACACGAATAATAACGGTCCTAATACTCAACTAGTAGTCAGTTTAGCAAATTTAAATTATCTCATAAAACTGACTAGGTACTTATTCTTGAGAATAAATCCATTACTGACTTATAAAAACCGACAAATTGTAATCAGCTTTCACTCCATAATCAGTAAAATCGTCATAATTATTATTCGTTTTACATTGGATTTCAAATCTGAAAAAACTGAAAATGATAAGAAGAATTTGCTCTGGAAATTCGCTTATTGGCTCGGGTCATGCTGCTTAATGAAATATATCGCTCTACATTTTAATTACCACTCCTTGATGTATAGATCTGACGACTGTGGACAACACCCGACGGAAAATAAATAAATCCCCCATTGAATACTCTTAAAAAACGTAAGATCAAATTAAAAAGGATTTTTACGCACGTAATATAGGCAGTTCATTATTCTTTATTTAAAAATTGTAAACAGAATCAAAATGAAAAAGAGAATTACCGCAGCTTTTAAAAAGGCGATTATAACCAATTAAAAAGAACTTCGTTCTATTGATGATTTCAATGCCGGGATATATTATGATTCGCTAAAAATGGAATTGATTCACTTTATTTAACTGGAATAAATGTATTAATATGCGCAACCTGACATAATTTTCACTTACAGGTAGATGGCTTTTGTCAAGAATAACAAGCATTTGTCAAATAATAACAATCTATATTTCATCATTGATAACCGCATATACCGCATATACAACATAAAGTGAAATAGCTTCACAACATTCAATTTAGAACTATAAGATTAACATTTTGCGCAATCCAACAATTACTCTACAACTAAATACAATCGACTAAATCACAGTCTTTTAAACAATAGAGTTCTAGATTTATTAACACGTTTTTGATTTCCCGTGCAAACAGTTTCTCAGGTTTTATTAATTTAAATCTAACTGGTAGTGAATTGAACAATTTTATTCACATGTAGTGCGGGCAAGTTTCCGTTACTGCTAGCCGATGTTGTGGGTAGTTTACATTTAGTGTCCTCTTGTTATTTTTTACTACAAAATTGAATAAGGGTTTGTTTGGAATACAAAATATTAAGCCTTCATTTAAGTAAAGCGCATAGGCTGTAAGAATACCCATTTTTGAAAAAAATTGTGACATGGTTTGAAGCATCTTTCACAAAATGTAGGTACATCAATATTGAATATGCGGATATGGTATTAGTTATGAGGGAATGCCACAGTCATAGCCGAAGGTGTCATGACTTACACCAGCATAGGGCTAGTGATACTGGGCGATTGCCTCCAGGAATTGAGGAAGATAGTGGACGACCAAGAGGTGTGAGGGTTTCAGACTTAGAGGATCAGATATCGGAGTATCGAACGCAGGTACAAATTGAGCAGGAGTTAATTAAGCGAATACGAGCAGCATGTATTGTTGGCATCCGTTGAATAAATTGGTTACCCTTACCTATTTCGTTTTCACCTGAGCTTTTGATATTTAACAGTCAACAGGTATATACGAAATGGTAATGAGAAAAATTACCGTAAAAACACTGTTTTAATCTAGTTTTTTCCAGACTTTTCAGCTTTTGATTTTTTAACTCTCAGACAACAACCCGAGAAAAAAGACGCCAATTTAGAATCACCTTGTAGAAGGGGATTAAAATACTAAGTGGTTTAAAATGCATTTCAATTTGACTGTTCATGACCTGAGCGGGAAATGCGAAACTTTAAGCTTTGGTTGTGCAACCGTGCTGTTTAAAAGAGGGAATGTAGACCATTTCAGTCCTTCGGAATGCTGCCTGTTTGCCGCCATTCTAACGCTCTAGAAAACAACAACAAAACCCTTATAGGAGACTTTTGCATATATGCACTTATGCATTTTTGAAAGTATGGTGGGACAAGGAAACAAAGCCAAATAATCGGATGCCCCAACGTGTGCAGAGAGAAATCGAGTCGATTTGTTTCTGCTGGGATTAGTTTTGCAACACATATTCGAGAGAACAAAACTGACAACCCCCAGAATAAAATCTTAAGACTAGCAGCAGGTGTCCCCTACTATATGAGGAACACCGTCATCCCGAGACGTGACCTCGAATCCTAAATTCTGCAGAAACAGATCAGGGATTTGAAGCCAGATTCTGTGACATCCTCTGTGGACACAGCCCACAGTGTCAAAAAACGACATTGAAAAATGAAGAGAACAAGGCCCGGAGCCACGAGTGAAGCAGCAGATGAAGAAATCGAAAACAAACACCGATGACAAGAGTCGACAACACAGAAAGGATTGTGGTTTAGAATCAAATATTTTAGAGTAGATTTAACCGTTGATTGAAAGAGTATATACTCTTTCAATTAACGGTTTAACGTAAACTTCGATTAAAAAAGGCTGTAACAAGCAATCGAAGTTAAGTGAGGTCCTGCCGAAGATTAAAAATCAGGAAGGATGCAAAGCTGCTATCTAGAATTTTACCTGGGCAGAAAAGTCTTCCCGTGACAACACTTTGTGGAAACTGTCGAGAAGCCTCCGAATAGGCTACGAGCAAGTTCCCGCACTTGAAAAAAAGGGGCGGAGTTACATTACCACCAGTGACATGTGCGAGCTCCTTTCCGACTTTTTGGCAAAAAGTGCAACCAGCCCTCAGGATGACGAAATTCCCACTAACACACCCAAACTAATGCTCAACAACACCGAAATCCCACTTTCTAAATCTCTCAAATATCTTGGCGTTATCATCGATTCTAGACTAA
>NW_026017110.1:56939626-56957730 GCF_020466585.1 Dendroctonus ponderosae | reverse complement strand
TCTAACTCTTCCAAATTTAAAACTTAAGACCAACCGCCACAAACCACTACTTTTCTCGCTCCGTAACCCTACTTTTTTTCTTTTCTTCGTTCGCTCTCAGTCCCACAAACTCCCAAAACCCACACCCCTAACCCACCAAGGCTCTTGCAGGCTACCAGCAAAGACAAAAAGTCTTAAATGGCTATGGCTGCGTTAAACATCAAGTCACAGGATGACGAAATCGTAAGAGACCACTGTTTTCTGTAGAACAGAAGTATCTTATACCACCCTCAATAGTGCATTCCTACTATACTCCTACTATATTCCTACTATCTAACAACCCCGTCGGAGATTAACTTGTGTCTTCGGCGTCTCCCTAACCGAAAAGACCCAGGGCCAGACGGCATCCCTTATTTGCTCCTTGAAAACTATTGTGCTAATAGTACAAATAGCCAACGCAGTCCGTAAATTGCAGTATTTCCCACAGAACTGGGAAAACGCTGGAATAGTTCCTATCTTAAAGCCGGACAGAAACCCGACTGTTTCCGCACCTTATAGGCCAATTTTTTTTCTGAACTCCCTCGGAAAATTACCAAAAAGAAAAAACCGAGAAAAATATCCTATCGAGACTACAGGCAGTAGCCGAAGTTTAATCCCGGATGACCAGTTTGGCTTTTGACCAAAGACACAACGCAACACTCCAGACTGCTAGGATCGTAGCGGATGCCTATGCAGCATTTAATAAGCTTCGAAGAACGGTAATGTTGCTTCTCGATATAAAAAGGGCCTTCGACACAGTCTGGCACCCAGGCCTACTGTACAAGTTGTTTGCTGTGCATTCACTGTCACTCTACCTAGTTTCGCTTATAGCGTCTTACCTAAAGAACCATGCCATCCAGGTGAAAGTGGAGAATTCGACTTCTGCCAAAAGACGCATAGCGACAGGAGTAAAAAAGGCCCCAAAATAGGTTCCTGAGAGGGGTCCTATCGGCTGACCGATACACCAGAATAACCGAAATGCACGAAGCTGCAGGGATGGCCTCGATAGCCAACTATATAGATACCACCTTTGGTATATTCCATCATAGCGGAGTGCAAGGCCTTGTCTTCATGCTAAACCTCACACCTTAGAGCCAACGATCGCCCTACACATGGTCCCCTGCATAAGCTACTTCCCATATTTTATGAGGATTTGTCCTCTAACAAAACGTGACGACCGTGATGAGAAACCAAGACTTCCTTCAAAAGCAGAACTGCGTTTCTAGCAGGTTGGAATCGAAAAAATCCAACAGTTCGTGACTGGTCAGATTTCTGCTCTCTTGCTCTGGTTGGTGCTTTGTACCAACGAGAGAGGGGGCGTGGCCTAGGCCATCTACTGATCAGGACGAAACAGAAGGGGGTTTTGTTCACAGGAAGACCTTTTCTCTTATTGAATGCCCCTCGAAAAAAACCAAAACCGCCACTTCCAGAGATTATCTCCTGACGTTTTCGTGCGTATGGCCAGCTCGGGAATGTCTATGTTAGGGCACTGCCCAGGTAATGGATGACTTAACGCGCCTATTTAGATCATGGACGAAGATGTGACAATACGTTGTTACTTTGTTTGTGCCATACCAAAGTGAATGTTAAATAAATGTTTATCTATGTATCTGTCAGCTGCAAGCTGATTAGAACTTACAGGTCTGAATACGGTCCTGGGAATGCTTACTTGGGACATAGCCAAAAACATTCACTTGGACCGCTTATATATGACTAAGTAAGTAATCAGTCAATAAACTATTTTTCTAGTTGCAACTATTAGTGCGAAAATTTTATAAATGAATTTATTAGTCATGTCTCTGCGGCGGTGGTACACATACGCACTAGGAATAGTTGCAATGTTTCGTATCATTACTTTCATCATAGTTACAAAAAAATGGTGTGATAAATTAATGATATAACAATAATAATAAGCATCTAATATTTTCCAGAAATATATGTAAGAATACTCTGTTTTCACGATATAGCTGTTTCACGCATTCGGTTATCCCTAAAAAGATCTTATGTTTCGGAATAATAGGGACACCGGTCAGATTTTAGGCATAATTGAATGCTGAATGAATAATGCATGGACGGCCGCAAATCCTCAGGGACGGAGTTGGGACGTCTAGCGCTGCATGTCTCACAACCGTGTTTGGCAAATGAACTGCCACGTCTCTGTGTCACGCTCACCGCGCTTTATTTTCGATTAAGGGACGCTCGTGTAGTTAAATTAGCGTGTCAAATTGTTTTACACCCTATATGAAATCACTACAATATAGTTCCGCAAAAAACTTGGAACCCCAAATATGGCATTAAAATCAAAATCCAAATTTCATTTCTATGTTAAAACGCTATATTAACTTTTCCAATTATGTGTGTACTCCAATGAGAGTAATAAGTTCGAATAGAAGAAATATTTCTCAGGCATCGTTCAATTTGAGAAACATATGATAATCGATGTTCGATTAGAGATTTTACACCATTTTGCTCCAGAGACCCCTTTTCATGGACCCGGGATGGAAAAAAACTGCATAAACGCACAATGAAAAAATTCGAAATTTAACTTTGATGCAGTTAACTTTAATGGTGACTTAAAAATTCAAATATAAATAAAACTTTTTGTTAAACAATGTTGAAAAAATGAAATTGTAACCTTAGTTCCAAAATACAAATGAAATTTGAGAAAATTGAGGATTATTGAACTTGAAAATTACATTTATTACCTAATCAAGACACTAGAATTGGCCCTTGTTCATATTATTAAATTAATTTATTGATTCGAATAATTATGGACCTTACAAGGATTTTGGGGAAATACTATTAAATTAAATTAATATGCCGACTTTATAATAAAACTTTTGCATACAACCTACATTGACAGTAATTGTAATGTGCAAAACTTATCAATCTCATCTAAAAGAATGCTGACAAGTTAATTTTTTAATGAAGCTTCCATAGGCATTCTATTCATATGAATTCAAAAACACTTAAGAAAATATATTTTGATAAACACTTATTGATAAAACAATTAAACCAAGAAACCAACGTTGACTTCAAGTCTGCTCAAATTTATATAGGATTGTAGTTGCACGAACTCAACAATGGGGATCTCATTAATTTTAACAGAGATCGGTTAAATTAATACACAGTTGCACATTTAGGTCCGTTTGATTCAAAGTCGAGAACGGTAGAATAGTTTTTGTATTTCAAAAAACGATTTCCTTCTCATTGGAATAATGTATCATATGATATAATCAAGATTCACGATTTGACGAAAAGATCCCTCTTTTGCCAACAGGGGCTTGAAAACAACATCAATTCTTGATCTTCAATAAATTTGAAGAGTGCGCTCTTCATTCTTCTTCAAGAAGATTACATTATGTTTCAACATCACAGCTAATCTCCATATTTACATAAAATTACAAAAAATGCCAGAACCTTTTAGAATAAAAAAAAGCCAAATCACGTTTTTGCAAGCACAGTAATAATGATCAACATATAATGATACTGAAACTGTGGAGTACGCCCTACTCTAATATAAATAATGTTTGTGGCAGTTAGCGTACGCTTTACGTTTACAGAAGCCACGTGCCTGGATAACAAGCCTCATAATGAGCACTTCATTTATATTTTCATAAACTAATCTCAATCTCAGAATTATTTCTAAAGCATTAATGTATTTTTTCCGCCTAATTCAATTTCAAAGTAATTAAACTGACCAAGTAAATAAACTGCTAAAAGTTTAAATCGGAGCAAAATATAGCAATTAGTGTAGCTTAATGCTGATTATGCAATACCAAGCAGTTTGCCCTGCCCGGTATCTAACGAATCCTATCCCAGGAATGATTTTTAAACTTCATTTGATAAATAATTTAAAAAAAATCTAATCCAAGGTCTTAGAATCAGACGGATCCTATAAGAAAAAGCAGCAGACAGCAAAGACAAGGGGCAGATATGTAGACATATGAACATACGAACTGTCTCAAGAAAGATAAATGAAGAATTGGAGAACATTCGAGTTGACATCGCAGTGCTAACAGAGACAAAGAAGAAAGAAAAACGCTCGGAAAGTTGGGGCTACTAATAGGAGAGTGTCGAAAGCAGAAAGCACAAAACGATGTGTCCATAACAATACACAGAAAACTAAGAAACTTCATAACAATATGAAAGCCAATGAGTGAAAGAATCATGAAAACGAACCTCGATATTCCGGATAACAATATAACCTTTTTTTACAAACTTCTTGTTGGATATTTCGCCTCAAAAATTTTTGTCTTTAAAAAAGACAGAATTTCCTCAGGTCTTTTATTACAGATTGATAAATAGTGCTCTGTATTTTATATATTTTAATTTATCAATCTGTAATACAAGACGTGAGGAAATTCTGTCTTTTTTAAAGACAAAAATTTTAGAGGCGAAATACCCAACAAGAAGTTTGTAAAAAAATGAAGTTGTCTCAACAATATAGAACTTATCTACAATATAACCTTATTGAGGCATTATGCAAAATTGGATCGTCAAAGGAAATATTACTCTTGGTAGATCTCAACGGAAGAGCAGGAAGAAAAGGCCATAACAGAATAGTTGCAAAATATGGAGAGGAGGTTACTAATGACAACGGAAGAAGAATTATAGAGATCTGCGAGCAAGACAGCCTTACTAAATACCAGAATACTAAATTGACATTATCAGCATAGAGACATTCATAAGTTTGCCTGGAGACAAACAGTAAGGCATTTAAATAGAATTATTGACACGAACGAATATACTATAAGGTAAAAGAGAATACCACGTAACAACTGGAGAAACAGCTTGCCAAATAAATGTACAAAAGGGGCTGGACCAAAAAATACAGTGGATCAGGTTTGTTAATATTGAAGAAGAATAGAGTTATACAAAGGCTTATATGCATTTAGAAACGTCAAAAACCATGTTCAGAGATGAAGAAATTCAACACCAGATCAAAGAAAACTGGAGAATCGCAAGTACCTGAGTTCAAAAATTATAAGCCACAAATTAAAATACCATATAGGAGGAAGGAAAAGTACAGAATGCTGGCGACTTCTTAAGGACATGAGAACAGTCCAAAATAGAGAAGTACTCTCAGTTGTGAGAGTACTTACTTACCCTCTCTAGTCACTTACCACTGACTTACAATTTTATGGATTATTTACAATTTATTGTTAATGTTCTAACGTTGTTACATTTAATTGTCTATCGGTTTCAACAAAAACTGATTGCTTCGGTGAATTCGGCTTTTAAAAGGCATAATTGATCAAATTAAACGCAGTGTGATGCACAAGAACAGCGGAAAGACTTAATAATAGAAATTTAAATAAAGATGAGATTTTAAACAAGATATAATGGAAGCAAGTTGGGAGAGAATGAGAAAATCTGAAAATGAATAATATTTGTGAATAACGTTGTACCAACAAAGCCGATGCGGTCTGAAGCTCTGAAATGCAATCATTCTACTCCAGTTAAGGTTTAGGTTGGTTTTGCTTAGTTGTTTCTCGGCGTGGTTTACTGTCGAGTGCTCACGGTCCGTAACGAACTAAACTGATTACACAACAATCTCTGTGCTAAGCCAAATAGGGTTTGTAATTGAAAAAACCATCCGGTCCCAGTCAGTTAGGCCTGAATCGACCCACCGACTAAATTGTGTCTTCCGCTGCGCTTATTTAATTATATTATGTACACCACAGACAAAAATTGATATAGAAATAATAAAAGTTTGGATGTATGCTTTAGAAATGTTAAACTATTCGATTATTCCATTAACAACTGAAAAATTGAAACATTATTCTGGAACAATATTTAATTGTTAGAATAAATATGGGACAACGATCAGTCGCCAGGATTAAGGATTAGACCAGTTTGAGATCTATATTATAAAAATACATCCATTAAAAGGTGTAACCTAATATTATGAAGTAAGCCAAAATAATCCGTTGGTGCATTAAAATAATCTTACTTCTTTCGTTCGTGTTAGGTTACCATATCTTGCTTCGGTTTGTAAGTGGAAAAAGTACATGTCCAATTTCAAATTGAAAGCTGACCTAGACGTTCCGATTTATATCGAATCAAGACGCTGATGCATGAAAACCTTTTTACTTCTTTCTTTCGAAAGTTGCCATTTTGCGCTTCCTTTTAAGCAAATATAGTGATGTCCAGTTGTCAAATAAAAGATAGACAAACTTTGGGAATAGACCTAGACGCACCTAAATACGAGTTCCAAAAATGAACCGTTGATGCATGAAACCATTTCTCTTTTTTCGTATGTAAGTTACCAAATTGCGCGTCCGGTTGTAAGTGAAAAAGTACCCGTCAAGTTCCCAGGCTGATTTCATATGTTCAAGCCTAAGAAGCAACATATCTGGACAAGAAAATAGGTCTGAAATATTTTCCTAAGTCCACCAACATAATAGTAAGTAGCAAGTAAATACCAACATTTGAGTAGCACGCAGGGTGATTCATTTTGAAACAAATTTGTCGCAGAGTCTGAAGAAAGCCAAACGTTTGACATTGATTTACTATTAAAAGATCTCATTACTTACTTCAACATCGCAGTAAATGTTTGGAATTGTTAAATAGCAAGAAATCATAAACAATTGTTTTAGAAAACACTATAAAACAACACCCGAAAATTAAAAAAAAGATTAATAAATCAACACCAAACAAAATAATTAAGTCCAATCACCAAAGAATTTATTCTGCTAGTTTTGTACCAAGAGTCTATACACTTTACCACTTTAACTTCAACGTATTGCAAAAAGCACATTCTGCTTTGAAGTCCATCAATAGCAGATGAACCAGACATTTTCACAGCAACATTTTGACCATGCCCTTATAGGACACCCTGTATATACTTGTAATACATAAGCAATTATTGACAATTTATTAGCATACTCATACTTCATTTCGATACTGTTGAAAAAGATAACAAAATTAATGTGAAGTAACAGTTTTCTATTACAGTAACTAGTAACTAACTTTTCCTTACCGCTTGCGCCTAAGGGCGTCGTAGGATCCCCACCCACTAATTTGATTTTTTGATCAGGAATTCCTTCTTCATGCAAAGGAGAGCACTCGTTACCCATTCCTAATAAGCAACGTTAAAAAAAATTGAAAAAAGAAAATTTGGTCTTTCCAAAGAGCCTACATTTTTAGGTGAAATGTTAACATAACAGATTATCTGAATATACCATCATCAACCATATAGAACTTATTTTTTGATAAAATTCTTACATTTCCTCACATGTTATGTACGGCTTTAGGTTTTCTTCGTGATTTATATTACACGACAAATAGCCAGAATTAATTTTGACTTGAAAAACGGTGAGAGATCCATAAAGCTATAGTTGGGATAAGTGAATTTGTTATAGCTCGTGTATTGCAAGAATCTCCGAATCCTGAAATGGCACCTTTGGGACCTCATATAACATAACGCGTTCAACAAACTCCAGAGCGATTTACTCGGGCATTGCATGGTCGATGGCCAATATAAATTGAAAAATGTATGACAATTTAAGAAGGTTTTCGCACTACCTTCGTTCTTGCATTGACTCTAACATTCGCGACAGTATGCGAAGATGTTCCATCTAATTTTGGAATGTTCACTAATGTTTTAGGATACATTATTATCATTTTCACTTCTTATTTCGGAGTTTTATATTATTTTTATAGTGAAGTGAAATACGCTTTTTAACATATTTATTGCTTGTTTTAAAATGAACAAACCTTAATGTGTGCAATTAATCTTAATCAATGTAGGTATTATGTAATATCTTTATTAATGTTTCAATTACATGTGTCTGCACTTTATAAAATTATTGGAAACTCGTCACATTGATCAGACATGCTTTCCGTACAGGTGTCGAATTTTGTTCTCGCTATGTTACTTTTAGCCCGTATTTAGATTGTTGAGTCCCATTCTGAGTTAAAAGCTGTAGAAAGCTTCCAAATTATACCTGTTGCCTGGCAGATTTTTTGGTTTTGCTGTTGCTCACCAGTCCACTCTCCCCCGTGGCTCTTCAAATCATTTTCATCAGATTAACTTGTCTACGTTGTTTAAGCAGGATTGCGTCGTCCGCTTACCAAATTTTGTATAAAACATATTATTAATCGTATGTTTAAGATATCATTATATTTATCTTGGTGCTTTAGTTAACCCTGCTTAAGTCTGTTTTAAATATTTGAATAGTCTACCATCATCATCATAGCGCATTTGTAATGAAAATTTAAAAAAGTAACATATTACTTTTGGAACCGCATTTTGGAACCTAATACCAAAGTCAAGCTGCAGCGTTGTAAACTGTTCCACAAAAATAACCGTTTAGCACACCTCTACTGCCAATTTTGTGGGACTTTGCTGCGAAAGACAGTGCCGCTCAAACTAACCCACCCTTCGGGCACTGCACACAACTGCGTAGCCTGAAATACCTACCCACATTAAATTAATTCATTTTGTGTTAAAATATATTTAGACAACCTAATGAGCGCTGTTCCAGAATTTAATCATATCGAATTAAAGTTCCCATTTAGTTAATTTCAAATAAAAATTAAATGGAATAAACCATAGGTTTTAAACGGTATTTTTCGTACCAAAAGACTACCAATATTTTATTGCTCTCATTATTTCTTGTTAACAGATCCTGATCCAGTTCCAGTACTGTCTAACGATAAATCTATTAAGGAATCGCAGATGCAATCGAAAATAAAAAAACACCTTTAAATTACGTGCCATAAAATTGCATTTAGTCAAGGAAAATTCTTGTTGCATATAAATATAAATAATATAAATCTGAATGTCATTCATCAGGGGTTTTGATATACTTTAACTACATACTAGAACAAAAATGGATGATTAATGTAAATATTCAGTACATATGAAATCTTTAAGCTAATTGTAGATGCCGACATAGTCAGATAATACGAGTAAACAGCGATCTCCAACATTCTTGAATCGATTTACCTTTTCCCTCTATAGATTCAAATCCTCATGTAAGTAACGATTTTTTTAAATCATCCCTTACATGTAAAGTCTATACTGTTTCCTTTATGAACTGCACTGCAGATGGCGCACAGGGTGATTTAATGATTAATACTTATCCATAACGCTCTGCCCTGTGTGAATTTGTGTGAACCCACAAGATTTTGAGCTGAAAATTGTGCGATTACCATCATTTAACACGAGAAACATCACGGGGTTTTGAAAATTAAATCTGCAGCTTGGGGTAAGTTTGAAATATCGCTTCCATTGTGGTCGGTGCTAATTTACAAAAATAAAATTGTCTTGTTAGACCGTTGAAATGTTTACTCAGCCTTTGCGGCCTAGAGGTTTCGACCAATTATATTCGGCAAAAAACTCGAATTTTCAAACTAGTCTGCATTTAATTTTTTTTAGTTCAAAATTTTACACTCTAAAGGATACAGAACTTGTTGCAGTCTACTCTACTCACAATAATGGTATGTTTACCTCGCTTATATGGTCTGATCTGCACCTAACGTCCTCCCACCTAAGAGGCGCATATCTCGATTGAAACGGCAGATGATCCGTTGGGTAGACGTTTTCCCGCAAATGCGATCTCACTGAAGGTTTTGAAATGCATTCTCAGCACCTCCAAAATTAGTCCCATTATTGCTATATAGAATCTCGGAGTTTGCGGGCTTTGCGACACGTAACACTTGTAGAAAAGGATCTACTGATAGTGGCAAAGTCAGTTATAGGTGCATCGCTCGGTAAATAGCACATGCAAAGAGACATATACAGTTCTGCTCTACAGTCTTCAAGTCTTCGGTCCAGCGAAGTCAATCCGTTACGTCGGATTTCTACTCTTCCTTCTGGTGAGTGGGAAGATTCTAAAAACCATTTTTTTGAAATCAATCTGGGACACTTTCTTATTACTGTTCTGATCCGTCGTGCACCTTAAATCGAATCTTTTTCTAGCAAATTGCTCAGAAGTTCTTGCGTTCCAACATGGCATAAAGTGCAAACCAGCCAGAAGTAGTGACGTATATGACGTTAATATTACGTCATTTATTGTAAATTTTTGGACTTGGACGAATATATGATGACATAAAGACGTCATATGTCGTACGTCCAAAAGGTAAACAATAGGGGTGTATTTTGGACGTCATAACTGACGATCCGTTTAGTAAGTCAGTTATGCGTCGTGTAGCACGTTTCCAGTGTCATGCGTAGAACGGGAAACCACATGATCACGTGTACGTGTGATCTTTGCGGGAAACTCTCTGTTACTAGGTTAAACTAATTTTTTAACCTTGTTTATTATGAAGAAATTGATCCACATCATCAGCCTATACTGTCCACTGTTGGACAAAAGCCTCCCACACATTTTGCCATTCTTTCCGGCCCTGTGCCATCAGCATCCAATTTCCAGCGAGTCTCCTTATGTGGTCACTCCATCGGGCTGGTGGGCGTCTTCTGCTTCTGTGTGCTTCCACTCTTAGGTTGCATCTCTTACTCCTGTGTTGATGGGTATGATGGTTCCATTTAGGATTCTATCATGGAGCGTTATCTTAGCATTGATCTCTCCATCTTACATTGTATGACTTGTATTTTCTGAATGATGTTCTTGGTCATTGTTAATATATCTCGGAAAACTGTTCTTTATGAACTCAATTTTCGAGTGGGGTAAAAAATATGGGATAAAATGGCAATTAAACCAATATGGCAACATACATATGCACATTTCATAATTTTATAAATACTAGAACAGTGTACAACAAATAATTATTGAGCAAGTTTTGTAAACATCGTGCCTTGCATCCAAAATCATTTTTCAAAAAGAACAAGTTCAAAGGTTATCTGTTCCGCTCATTCGATGCTTTAATGACAGCTTTGCTCTTTCGAAGGCTTAAATAACCTGAAACATTTTAAAGAGCTAAACGGAAGTAGACAATCGGTGTTATGAGCTCCCCACGGCGCCACTCTCTAATTACAGTCAATGATCGTTCTAAAAGGGGGCTGGTTTCCGATCTCTCTCGGTGCATTGTTACCATCTAAGGGGGGACCTGTACTGTAGCAAAATAAATGGTATCGTGTTTGATTAGGATATCAAATGTAAAGCCTTTCAAATGAAATGCATAACGTATAGTTGATATTAAAAATTACAGGCGATTTAAAATCAGCAATTTAAAAAAAAACAATCAGGTCGTGATTAAACTGTCACAAATTCAGTTGTTTGGAAAAAAGTTTTTTTCAAATAGTGAATAAAAAAACATATTTTCTTGTCTGTCCAACCTTGTGACCTGTGTCTTTCCAACCGACATCGGCCAGTCAAATGCCCCAATTGGTTCAGCGAGGACATGAGTTTTTGAGGTCAAAAATGGGACTTTTTGCGCACAATATTCCAGATGGAGCACATGAAATGAATGAAGACGATGTTTTTTCACTAATTTTCTGCAAAAACAAGCAAAACAAAGAAATTACAGGATGGCGTAATCATGACGGGTGGAAGAGTATGGGTAACTGTAGTGCAACTTTGACATGATTTGTTATGTTATCAATGGAGTTTCCTCAAAGGATCAAGGAGTTTCCAAAAATTTGTCGGATATAAAAATTTAGTTTTTTCAAAGGAAATGAACATACTTTATACTTACATACATACAAGTCCGAAAAACTTTTTCAGTTTTACTATTATATAAGAAAAATTAGCCGACATTTTCCAGCATAAATAAGCATTCTCCCTCATTGAAATCTTTTTTCGCTTCAGTAGAACTATCCGGAAGAGTAACTATTGGTTTCACGTTCGTTCTACTAATTTTCCTCCTTTGTGTAGATTGTCCACAATTACATTTGTGAGAAAAGAGGAGCAGCCTTTTGATTGGGTGTTCAGTTAGTTTCCTCATACGGTAGGTGTAAGTTGTGGAAATGCGATAAAACACCCATTTTTGCCGTTTCCTCAGGCGGAGGTCGATCGACAGCCCAAAGAAGTCTAGTTTGTTTACATCAGGTGATCGTGGAGGCCCGACCAAGGCTCCTCCTTTTCCAATCGATTGATTTTGAATCGCTTGATGTGGTGTTTGGGTGAAATCGGGCGGCGCTATGAACCACATGTTCAATAAGTCGTTTACCAGTTATTCCCAATCAAATTCATCTTTTTAATGTCTTGGCATAGTAAGGGGTCTAAATTACGCCCGAATTTTCTTATCGCGGTACCACTTGGAGGAGGCGGTGTAAATATATATACCGTACGTAAGATTTTTATAGATTCTTCAAACTAGAAATACAAAAAAATGCAGGAATATTATCATTGATGACAGAGTTTATAACTCAACCAAAGAAAGCTCTTTATTATGGCCTGAGATAGATCACTTCCAGACTGGTTAACCAACATTTGGATCGAAGATTTAATTAATCTAGATCGTAATATATAAAATAATAAATATGTAAATAAATATATCCTATTTACTCAACGAAAAAATTGCTGATTTTTCATTTAAGTAAGTCTTAATTATCGAAATAAAAATACTAATTATTCCGTAATGTTTGGGGAAACTGTTTGGTGTAAAAACTGTAAAATCTTAGGGATCTTTACATGGGGATAGGGGGTTGAACAATTGCCCGAATTTACCTTACGTAATTTAGGAACGGCCCCTAAACAGGCTATTTATGGCCATAAATCATGAAGCTCGTGTTATATATTACATGAAATGCTTGAAAAACGATCAATTTTAGGAGGTGGATCAGTAGCTAGGCCACCTCGATCTCCCGACCTAAACAATCGGGAGTTTTAACTTAAAACAATCAGGATTAAAAAAAACAGACTGCAGTTGGGCTTAAACATCAATTTTGAGTCAAAACCCAAGAAAATGTTCAACATATTTAGCCTTAAATGTCTGGATAAATCAAATTAACTCGTTTCTCAAATTTTTGTTTTTTCCGATTTGTGCTGCCGCGCCGGTTAAAAGCCGAAGCCTATTTAGAATTTCTCCCAAATAATGCGTGCCTATAAAAGAGCTCCGCCTCATTTCAGCCCAATATAATCTACATAAAACGATTGAATACAGATCAATTGGAAGAGGTGAAGCAAAAATGGTCCACCTTGATCACCTGATATAAAGGGAGCGACCTGTACCGACGCAGTACAATACTTTCTATTGCATAGTAACGACTCAAAAATCTGATTTCACTTTAATAAGAACTTAATAACATTTTATAATTGTGTAAATTTCAAAAACACGTTAATTCCACCCATAGATTAACTAAGTATTCCACCCAGAAGAACTTGAAGGTTACGATACAAAACCCAATTTGGATTTAGAGAGGTAATTTGGAATACAATGTGGTTTAAACAAGAGAAGATTATCTTAAAAATTATTCAATTATTTAACTAATTGGACATTTTCAAATGGCAACTCCTATTTCGCTAATGGAAGATAAACAGAAGCAGATTTTAGTATCTGATTTCAATTAGTACAACATTTCGGAGATACGGGATAGATTTCTGTATCTGCTGCAGCTTTCACGTAGAGCAGTGCTCTGTATTTTGATATCCGGTGATATATTTATTTCCTTGAAAATATTTTACAATCGCACTGTATATAAAGAACTGCTTTTGAAAATAATCTCAATGTTGTAAAAACATGCAACAAAAATCCTAAACGGTTAATATTAAATAGCCAATTGTTTGATATGTCAGTACATTTGCAGTACTGATTTTAGATCGAATTAAAACTGTGAAATTTTAATCGCAAAATTACCATTTTAAGGAATTGAATACTAAACGAGCTGTAACGTTCCAGGGTCCTTATTCATCATTTCGCCACAAATTCTGAAAATGCCGAGCATTCCACCATGAAAAGATCCTTTTACTCCGACGCAAATAAATTTTAAAATGATGCCAAAACAGGCCATTTTTCAATCTAAGGACATTACTTACTAACCAAATTCTTAACATCGAACTGAGATATTGCTTTGTTAAAGGTTGCATTTATTCAGTATTGCGTGCATGCATTACATATAAAGCTAACACGATTAACAAACCTGAAGCCTTCCAGATGTGGGTTTTCAGAAGATTGCTAAAGATACCTTGGAACACTCAAACTATTAAGGATTGCGACGATGAAAAAACTGAGAGGGCTCATGGCAATAGTGAAGCGAAATAAGGTTGATTTCTTGGCCACATATTTCGCTATACCAAATATGAATTCCTGCGGGTGATAATGGAAGATTGAGGGAAAGCACGGTATGGGCACAAAGAAACGCTCGTGGCTTAAGAACATCAAAGACTTCTGGCCCAATCTTAGCGCTCACACACTACTTAAATCCGCAGAAACACTCAGTAATATTTATACGGTTCTAAGAAGGAAAGTATTTAAGATCTGGCCATAACGAAGTTCTGTACTTCAAGTTGCTGTTCTTATCTGCGAATACGTTGAAAAGATGTAGTAGATTGTCCATATCCAACTGTATAAAAACTTGAAGCATGAATTTGCAAAACACTAGTTTGAAGTCATGACATGAGACCCTCCCATTTGCAAGAAATTATGCCGATTTTTTAAAGTAATTTTTTTGATATTTATGTCAAAAAGATAGCAAACATATTCCTGAAGCGCCGGCCGAGGTATGAGAACATATTATAAGCCATTAAAAAGTTAGCAGAGAGGACTATTAACATTCGCATTGTAATATGTAAGTGTGATTCTATATAAAAGTTATTTATAGTTGGTCATTGCAGTTTATAAAAACATGCGCTAAAACTGATCTCAGTTGATTTGAAGATAGAGTTGATTTAAATGTGTATTCAAATAAAATCTGACTCATACAATTAATACAGCCAATTTACAATACTGGGGCGTTTAAATGTGAAACCCATTTTGCTCCTATTATCCCCTTCCACAGTTGAACTTTCCATAGAGCCAGTTGTATATGATATTCTCTAAGCGGCATCTGTTGTACACAGCAATTGAGCAGTAGCGGTTTTATCTAGAGTTGTATAAGAGCGCGCGTTAATATAGAAATCAGTGGTACATCACACATATCAGGTGTTTCCCCGGATTTAGTATCAGACCGGCCTTAAAGCTAACTTAACTCAAGTGATCGAGTTGCTTAATCCCGTGTTGTGAGTGTTGAGCGCTTAAGGGAACAAGTCCTCCTCCCTCATTTTGTAAGTATAGCAAAATTGGGGAAGCATTAAAGTTTCCATTCATTCAACAAAATATAACTAAAAGGTATCTTCTCATTCTTGAAAGGTAACAATTCGTTAATTTTGTTCAATTTTTTTGTCAATTTGTTGTATTTTATATTATTTATAAATTGAATTTTCACTTTCAGGCTATTTGATTCATAGCACAACATATGTATTTTATAGCTTTTCAGATTTTTTGTTATAATTACACAACAGAAGAGTCACTCACTGGAAAATCCCATAATGACATTTTCAGGAGTTTTCAGGAGGTAACACATACCATAAACGATAAACACGCAATAGCAATATTTTGAAAACTGATCTTCTATTGCGATTAGAAAAATTGGATTATCTTTCAAAGGCATAACTTCCTTGATTTAAATAGAATTAGAAAGGTGAATCTAAAATTGAAAATGAATTTTAAAAGTCATTAAATATATAGAAAAACGTACTCTAAAAGGCAAAAAATAAACAGTTAATAACAGATTGGTTTATGACAGTAAACGCATATAAACCAATAAACTACATTTAAGTAGTTGAGAAGGAACGATAATTATGATTATAAAATAGGTGAAAAGCAAACAATAAACGTTCTGTAATTCGTTGGAAATTCGACGTGGGTTGCAATATATCCACATTATCTAGGGCATTAATATTGTATAACTGGCTATATCCGTTAAAAATTTATTTGCTTTTACTATTTGGAAATCTCCCTTTTATAATGGCTCAGAGGCTGGCCATTTGTTAATAATAGTTACTGATATGACGTTCACTCCTGTTGTTTGCCGGGAAGCATTTATCCGGCTATAAACATACGTAGTGAGCTTTACATCCCGATCTCATTTTAAATAATTTGGGGCTTCGGAGGCAAGTAAAACTGATAATTGTAGATAGATATATAGATAAAGACTGATGCGATACAAACTACCGTTCAGGTCAAATATATTCTATGTATTTCGTAGTTCGAATAGTAAATTGTTAGGCCGAACTACGTTATTCCAATATTCACCCAAAATATGTAAACTTATCTCCCTAAAAAAATTGATGTTTTCCTGACAACTCAATCAATTTTGAAAATTTAAATTTCATGTTACACACCGATTGGCCTTGTTTTACTTAACACCTAAGCTAACATTTTTTTTTTACTTTACACGAAATGGATTTAGAGCAAAACATTAGCAAATTACTTATCATTTAAAGTCACGCTTCTATGTCACACATCACATCAAAGAAATCCCTTTTTAAAAAAAGCCTTATAAGAGATCGCCAGAGAACAGTAATACTTTTAGACTACATTTTCTGCATTGTGTCAACTGCACTAAACAAAATTTCGCTGATCTGACTATGGTTCGTGGATAACAGAACAGTAATTCTTATAGACAAAAAAGTGATAAACACAATCATTAACACAACTAAATATATTGTCCGTTGACAAATGGTTATTGGATAGATGGCTCGACGGTGTAGCATCGGTTCTGTGATGGTTCAAAACACTTTTTCGGTTTTATGAGACAGTTCCAAAACCAACCGGTTACATCGGCAACCTTGAACTGCGGTTACAGGTTACACGTTTGGAACACTGTTGTTTTAGCGGTTACGATAAATATCGAACATACCTATTTGAAATTATTTCGGGTTTATATTTTTTTTATATAGGTTTAGATAACTAATATTTTCAGTTGCAAATTTTCCCAACTTGGTTCTGAATCTGGGACTGGGATTCTACCTCGGGGCGCCACTGATTATATGTTGAAATCAGAAATAAATACATACATTACTCCATATTTAGCGATTCAACGTTCGTTTTCATAATTTCCTAAAATCTCCGATTTATTCCATCATTTAAAAAAAAATTGCGTTTCATTATTTTCTTAAAGACAACAGACCCCAAAACATGTATTACTTAACATCTTTATAAATCTCACTATGTAAATGTTTTTTTTTATTTCCATCTCCTTTTTTTCAGTTCTACCAAAGCAAAGTTTTCTTATAAAATTGCGAACTTTTCCGAGTAGTTCTCCGATTTATTTCCATACTTTACTTTTTAATTAGATTTTCCATTCACTCGTCTTCAGTGCTAGTGAAACCTTAGCTATGTAGTTTGTCACTGCTGTTGTCAGAAGTGTCCTCAAAGCTATTGCCTTCATATTTTCAACTTTCTGCTCTTCCTGGTTAAAAAAATGATCTTCCAACTCATTTATTTAATGAATTTCCATTAATAAACTTGATTTTCTATTCAACCTTTCAATAATGCCACTTTTCTATAATACCAATTCTGAAACACCAAGTATTACGTTCTGGAGCTTAGGTGGATGATGCTGTCTAGGTTTAGTGTACACCTTCAATTGGTTCTTCACATTCTGTTTCGATGTTGGCTACTGGTCGATGGTTTGCTAAGGCATAGCAATTTAGAGGATAAATACCTGCCACATATTTTGCTTTTGTAATATTTTGTTGGGTGAGTGCTTTTGGGGAGGCTTTTGGGGTCAGATCAGCGACGTGACCAGTTCAATTGTTAGGCAAAGTTTCGATTCATCTAATGATGGAAATCCGCGGTTTTATGACGCCGCAAAGCCGAATAAAGGCTAATTCACACTCTCAGACACACAACGGACCGGCAAAGGCACGACAACGACACGATTAACATTCTTATTAGATAAGTAAATGGTGGTATTCAGGTTAACTAGTAACGGCACGGTAACGACACATATATGTAACGATGAAGCCGACCAACATTTTTGGTAAAAATGATAGAAGAAAAATGTGTAGTTTTCGTGTCTGGAGAACGATTTTGAAGTTTATAGCTCAGATCAGCTGAGATCTTCTAAGGATATATTACATGTTTTGGAATTTGTTACAAACTTCTTTTTGGGTATTTCGCCTCAAAAATTTTTGTCTTTAAAAAAGACAGAATTTCCTCACGTCTTTTATTACAGATTGATAAATAGT
>NW_026017110.1:56890091-56938949 GCF_020466585.1 Dendroctonus ponderosae | reverse complement strand
GAATAAACGGAATGAAAAGGTTCGTAATGGGTTTATTTTGATTTTGTTTTGTTCGTGGATGAATTTTTGAATTTCAATATTTTGGAATGTTACAGTTACCTAGGAACGGTTGGGAGTTTTGACATGCTTTTAATGAGCTTACATTATAGCGTGATTATACTGAAAGCCAAGATGGTTTAAACTTGAAATTTTAATACTAATCTAAGCTTGAATGTGTATATTTTCGCGCGTGAAACTTTTGGATTTTAGAGCAATACGTCAATGCTATATTGTCCTTTAAGCAATTGTGTGAGAATTTTTTTATTACTTGTGATACTCGATTTCATCTAGCTCCATTACAGCTTATTGTAGATTATTTATCATCTGTAGTTGTATCTTTGATTCAAGAAATTACAAAATTTTTTGCACTCTATCAGAAATCAACATTAAAATCTCAACTTAAGGCCGGTCGACCTTTGGATGCGTTTTCGTTTGAACTGAAATCGTACCAAAGAAGCGAATGATCCAATTTCATATTTGAAGAAGAAGGTTTTGTTCCAAAGTTATAAATAAAAACCAAAAAGTTGTTCTAAATGCCTGGCGTAAGATATATAAAAACTTAAAACTGAAACGTTAGCGGTATCTACCAATTATGGGCGAGTTGTTTTTTAAATACAAAATAAAAATATAAACAGATTTTTTTAAATTTTTTAAAACAAAATTTTATTAAAAAATTAATGTCGAATATTGTGGTTATACGCAAGTTTTCAAAGGAAATATTTATGAAGAAGTAAAGCCAAATTGAATATTTGACACTTTGTATCTTCGAAATCATTCACTTTTAAGTTGCGTTAGTTCGATATACTTTAGCTTGAATAATTTCTAATGGCATTTTTTCGGCACCTTTTAAAGAAACCCTGTATATACACACTATCATGCTTTACAGGATATGGTAATATCCATGTATGCGATAAAAGAAAATGTTTGTCATGTACCTTTGTATTTTAGTCGTTTTGTAAATCGTTCCTAATGTTAATCGTTTGGTGTAGTAATTGTTCACTGATTGCCTTCTCTATTGCTAGTGTTTTAATTGAAATATTCTATATAATACACGCTGTTTAGTCGGATACATAATTTTTCCCTTTTAATAATTATTTATTCCAGACGTATAACTTTATTTTATTTCAACATGACAACGTTCTTGATCTCAAAAAAAAGTCCACCCTTTTTCAATTCAGGCCGCAAAAACCGTGATCCAATTGAAAAAATGCCGTATTTCAATAGTGTGTAAGTTTTTCCCTTTGTTGGTTTCAGTTTTGTGATGAGCTGACAACATATTACCTGAACAAACCCGCTGGCCAAAATTAGAATGAGAAATGGCCAACAGAAAAGAGCCGGAATCCCACGACTGCCTGAAGAACACGTTCCACTTAAACAGACATGAGGAAATCGAACTACCACCAATAGCCAATGTGGTAAACTCCATAAACCAAATTCAGTTTATGAAAAGCAGCAGCTTACCTGAAAGGGGAACATGGGGTAGCAAATTAGACTTTATATTATCAGTAGTGGGCTTAGCCATAGGTTTAGGAAATGTTTGGCGGTTTCCTTACTTATGTTACAAAAATGGTGGCGGTGCGTTTTTGGTGCCGTATTTTATTACACTTATATTAGCGGGAATTCCAATGTTTTTCATGGAACTTGCATTAGGACAAATGATGACAATTGGTGGTTTAGGTGTTTTCAAAATCGCACCTATATTTAAGGGTATGTTCATGTGATTTGCATATGTAAAATAATATCGTCAATATCTTTGGATAGGTATCGGGTATGCAGCAGCTGTGATGTCATGTTGGATGAACATCTACTATATTGTGATTTTAGCCTGGGCAATATTTTACTTCTTCATGTCTCTTCGAGCAGGTAAATTCGATTAAAATGAATAAAAATATACAGCATTTATTCAAGAAGCCTTTCTTTCAAATAAATTTGAACATCATTATTTTGGCTAGATGTTCCATGGAGAACCTGCAGCAACTATTGGAATACCAAGTTTTGCGTAAACCCTTACGACAGAAGCGCTTTAACTTGTTGGGAACAATACAGCAGTTTCAATAGTAGCGTATACAAAGTGTGTTCACTTAACAGAAACAATGTTACCATCAACCAGTTGACGGATCCGGTCAAGGAATTCTGGGAGTAAGCATAATCTCTCTAAAATCTCAACAGTTCTTAAGGCATAACATCCTCCATGGTACCTTTGTATTTTACTATTCGCGAATCTTAGTCTCCTGGCTAACCAAACTGAATAAATATTACCTGCCAAAGTGTTGTACTTTGTATGTTAATAAGCAGCTAGTCTTCATGAACAAAGCTCAGAAAATGAGACATTTTTTCTAATTGAATTGGGAATGGTCGAGTCGGATTTTCTCTTTACTTAGTAACAGTGAGACTCAAAATATAAATTACTACTTAGATTATATTTCCAGCCCTATTAATATTAAAAACATACATTTTGTGACTAGAGCTTGATGATTACCTGTAATTGTCATGTTGCTTAAATCGCAAAATCCAGGGAAAACTACCGATAATTTATAAGATAATAAGAAATTGATTTGATGATTGAACAGCTTTTCGCTCAGAATGCGAGTCGTTGCTGTCCCATCCATCCAGGCTACTTAAAAATCAACTTCGTGCTTCGACCTTCGTCTGAAGTGAAAAACCTAATCAATCCCGTTTATATTTTATAAACCTTTGTATTTTCAAAGCCATCGCAACAATGATTTGCATTTTTTCGCAGGAGAAGAGCTCTTCAAATATCAGACGGGATCGAACATGTTGGTTCAATAAGGTGGGAACTCGCTGGAACGTTACTTCTTGTTTGGATCATCTGCTATTTCTGTATCTGGAAAGGAGTAAAGTGGACAGGAAAAGTGGTATACTTTACTGCTTTGTTTCCTTACGTTCTACTTACCATTTTACTGATACGAGGAGTAACTTTACCTGGAGCCATGGAAGGCATTAAATTTTATATAATGCCTAACGTATATAAACTTAGTGAATCACAAGTGTGGATAGACGCTGTAACGCAAATTTTCTTCTCTTATGGGCTTGGTCTTGGCACCTTAGTAGCACTGGGAAGTTACAATAAATTTAACAACAATGTTTACAAGTAGGTTACACAAACTACCAATATATAGCAAATTATGGAATACTTTTTGAGGTACACGATAGCCTAATTGAATTGAATATTTTAGGGATGCATTAATAGTATGTGCAGTAAATTCTAGTACTAGCATGTTTGCTGGTTTTGTCATATTCTCAGTAGTCGGCTTTATGGCTCATGAACAGCAGAAACCTGTAGCAGAAGTTGCTGCATCAGGCAAGTGAAGGTCTTTTAATTACATATTAATATTCAATTTATTGACTATTTATAAACATTATTACTATATTTTCATTTATTGTGCAGGGATGCAAGTGAAGTGGAGTTCTGAATGTTATAATAAACAACATTTTCAATTACAGGTCCTGGTCTAGCTTTCCTGGCGTACCCATCAGCAGTACTACAATTACCAGGATCTCCGCTATGGGCATGCCTGTTCTTTCTTATGATTCTACTAATTGGTTTAGATTCCCAATTCTGTACAATGGAAGGGTTTGTTACAGCTATTATTGACGAATGGCCCAAGGCTCTGCGAAAAAGGAAAGAAATATTCATCGCCTTCGTGTGCTTAATAAGCTATTTAGTCGGATTAACGTGTATATCACAGGTACGAATTAAAAATCCTCATTTTAAAGTAATTTTATATGTAATGCATATAATAAGTGTATTTAGTGGTTGGGACGGATGCATGTTTTCAAAACCGTTTTGTTGGGTATTTCGTTTCAACATTTTTGCCTCTTAAAAGGGCAGAAATTCCTGACATTACATCTGTTAAAGAAGGCGTCCGACAACAAGTGCTTATATTTAACAATAAAAAGCTAATTGTTGATTTAAAGGAAGGCGGTCGATGCCTAAAGGGTCTCTTACGAGACACATAGACTCACTCAAGCGGCCCAATAATTATTTCAGAAAAGTGACCTTCACGTTTCGATACAAATTCTGATTTCATTGTCCAAAGATACCTAAAAAACGTATACGGGTCATTCGGAGTGAAATCCGACTGTGGGGGCGAACTCAGATAGACCGTTATTGGTCAATATTTTCCTCAAGATCTTTTGATGCCTTGTGTAAAAAAGTACCCAACCTTCATTTTCTCATCCGTTAAGTTGCTGGTGTCATTAGTAATATTAATATAAATTTTCGCTAGATAAATTCGCCTTAGAATACAGGGTGAGGATTTGATGAATTTTATTTCTTTTCTTGGAATTTGAAAACTATAAGAACTGTCGCACACAAGAGAATACTAAAAATAAAAAATCCAAATGAGTATTTTTTTCTGATGTTGTCTATTATCAGTAAACCCATGACAAATTCATAAGAAAATCTTGTTATTTGTCTTAAATAATTGAGTTTTAGTAAAAAAAGTCATTTTATAGAGGTAAAGGCGGACACCATGGTTAGGCAGCATTAAAAGAAAATCGGTATTAATTTCAAGAACTGCAATAAAGAAAACGTCGCTAGAGCACTTGAAAATATTCGACAAGGCAGAAAAAGCTTGAGACAGGCTGGGAAAAAAGGAATAAAAACGAAGAAACATTATCAGTGCCTCATTTCACAAGAAGAAGGGAAACTTATTAAGAATAAGAATACGCCTCTTACTATTTGCTAAGACCATTTTTAACGCTTAATAAAGGGCCGTCCGCGTTTACCCACATAGGTGAAAACGCGGACACCCTTTATCAAAAAAAATTAGGCGAGAATGAAAAGTTAATGTGTGTTGTTATGGAATTCGGTAAAGAAGACACGGAAGACTCTAAATTACTTTATTGGAATAAAACTGAAAAAATCGTCCAGCTTCACCCCGAACGACGGTATTAATAAGTTGTTTGTCTAAACAAACGCAAATCTGTAAAAAATCGCGTTGAATTTTAAGTTTTTTACAAATTGTCGATTTATTGCCTTTGACTTAAGTCGCATTGTTAGGAAAAAGGCAAATTAAATTAATTTATAATTTTGCTGACATTTAATTTAGACGTCTGTTTCCTTCGTCTACTCAGATTTTTGCATAGGTTGGCTTAAATTAAATCAATGTAAGGCACACGAGTATTTTGTTCCGAACAGAAATAATGAACAAAGACAATCGAAACGCAAAAGGGCATGGATTTGTGATACAAGGAATGTTCAGGCATTCGAGAAATGGAAAAACATAGGATGGACTTTGCCGTTATCACTGAAACCATGAAAAAAGGAACGAGAAAAACAAAATCTGGAAAAATATAGACACCTTAGTAACATGCTAACAACAAAGAATTTGCAAAAACCGGAGTTGATGCTAATCCTGAAAAAATACAAAAATCAGAGAAAATGATAAAAGTCAACCTCAATTTGAAAGAAGCGAAGCAAATAATTGGCACATATGGTCCGACTGAAGATGGAAGAGTCGAAGAAGAAGTAAAAGATTCCGAACTACTAGATGAAATAACCTCCGAGTCAGGTCGAATAAGAGAAATAATTATACTTGTAGTAGGTAGAGGAACAGGAAAGAAAGCAATAGGGCCATATGGGGGAGAGCGCAATAAATGACAATGGCGATAAAATAATCGAAGTATGTAGGTATAACTCACAAGATAAAGACACGCACATGCAGATACCCAGACCAGAAACTACCAGAAATTTAAGATTAGGCTGGATAACGTCCATACAGAAGAAGACTGCAATAACTATCGGGCCATAACTGTGTAGCACACAGCCGGATTAACTGAGGGGCTAGGTGGGGCTAAAGCCCCGAGCCCCAAGCTTGAGAGAGCCCCGCAAACTCTGAAAAGTGGAAAACCTTACTCATAAAAAATCATATATAAGACAGCATAGCAAATGAGATCCCAGGTCGACCATCAGGCCCAATACACGGTGAATTATCGGTTCATTAGTAGTGTAGTCATTTCATTAATAGAGAGTTTTTAGTCCCCTTAATTGCAACACGTTTTACGTTATCCGTTATTCTGAGCATGCGCATTAGTAAAGAAATAACCGTTTATGTTATTAGAGGATAACGTGTTCCTTTATTTACGTACGAGTAGCGGTAACGGAAATAAGCATTACGTTAAAAAGCAGAACGACGGTGTTGACATATTTGACTTGTTTCTAATATTATTAATAAAATAAGTGGCTATAATAGAATAAGAAATGTATTGTAAATTTAAATAAGACTTTTTCATTGATTAAGTTACGCCATTATTGCGTAATTACGGATTTTATGTGAAAATTGTTTGGGCAAATTTGAACTGGAAATACTACTAACATAGCACGGACATGACAGCACTTCTAACCCATAACCTAACTATTTGATTTTGAATTCTTATTTAATATGTTCGGAATATGTTCCTTCTGAAACCTAAAATTGCAACAACAGGTGAGTCAAAGTTGTCGTGTAAAATTAAACCTCCTATTAAATCGTGATCCACATTTCCCTGGTCATTCCGGCGCAGAAATGCAGCGTCAATGTTTTCTTCCAGCTTAGCCACTTTTTCTTTAATAACAATACAACCTTAAACTAGCTTTGAAACTTTTTCAAACAAAACGGGATAAGAAAACAATAAAGTGAGGTTCATTTTATTAAGAGTGCAACAAACGCGGTATCAAAAACTAAAAAACACACTTAACGTTATTTGCCTGAACACCTAATTTTTTTAACACAGCTCATGATTACAATAACGTTTAGCGTTTAAGGCCAACGTAATTTTAAGGGGCCTAAAAACTCTATTGTATCTGTAATACCTTAATAAATATTGTATAGCTAAATAGATAAAATATAGGGGAATGGGTTAGGCCTGGGTCACACTGTGTTAAGATGAACTTTTGAGTTGTTGCCGCTCACTGAGTTGATGAGTTATAACTCATTTGTTAAAGTGGATTAACGCTTTACCAGAACCGAGGCTGGCATTTTAACATCTAAAAAAAACTTCAACATTTTTATGAGTGTACAACAACTAAAATAAAAAAGTAACAGTTTCCCAGCAACAGGACTAGGTAACTGCAACCATGCGTTGAGTTGACGCCGAAGCCATTTGCGCAGCACTGCGCCAGCTCCTAAAAATTCATTGAGTTACCCAGGCCTAGAATGGATTGCTATTTTTGAAACCCAACCGTATACTACTAAATTTCTGTTAAATCAACCTTTCTTTCACAGGGTGGAATGTACGTGTTTCAAATTCTGGACTCTTACGCAGTTAGTGGTTTCAGCTTACTGTTTTTGATATTCTTCGAATGCATAGCGGTATCGTGGGCGTTTGGTGTTAATCGGTTCTATGATGGGATTAAGGAGATGATTGGATATTACCCTACTTCGTGGTGGAAGTTTTGTTGGATTGTGGCAACTCCCATGATTTGTGTAGTATGTTGCATGAACTCATTTTTGAATTCATAAGCAGAACTAACACGCCTAATTTTACAGGGTGTTTTTGTTTTCAACCTGATTCAGTGGACACCGGTTAAATACCTAGATTATGAATTTCCATTTTGGGCACACTTATTTGGATGGTTTACAGCTCTAACTTCGATGTTGTGCATTCCTGGATATATTGTATATTTATGGTTTACAACACCCGGAGATAGGCAGACCGTAAGTTGAGTCAATTACTTTTAAATAATTTTACAATATTAGACGCATTGCAAAGTATACAGTTAAATGTAGTAACATTTATTAATGAGGGCGAATTATGGAAAAATTGTTCTGTTGATGTCTTTGAAATTTAGGATTAATAGGGAACAACAAATTACTTTCTTGTCTGTAGTGTACATCTTATCTTCTTACTGTGTTTCTACAGCGGCCCTCAGTTATTATTCGAAAACAATAGTAGTGTTATTGAACCGTAATTCAGAAATAGTACAGAACTGTATAAAATATGTCGAAAACAAATCAAAAATTCTAAAAATTATAAGTGCTGCGAACTATGTTAACTAATAATTTCCAATGAGAAATTTAGAGCATTTCATATTTCAGAAATTCCGACTGTTAATCAGGATACAGGACGACGTTAAAACACTCAGAGCAAAAACGCACGCCCAAGTAATGGGATGTCCTATATAAGAGACATGAAAAGTACTATCACTATCAGAGTCCAAGCTAATGTCCATTTGAATTATTTGATTTCTTCCGTTATGAACTTGCTTCATACTTACACCGATTAATTGAGTTCATTCGACAATCGAACCAGTTATCAGTATAGTATGTTTGTAGATTTAATTGTAGTAAAAAAGTATCAACATAATCGTAGCACATACTTGAGATTGTAAGTATCTCAAATAGTGCAAGTGTTTGAAGCAGATATCTCAACTGAACGAAAGTCTTAAACTTAATTAAAACCCCTTTTTCTGTGTATGATTACTGAAGTGTAACAATATATTTTAATGAATGTTATAGATGTTAGTACCATTTCAGCAATTTTAAATGTTATTTAGCATAAGCATGACATAATAATATAGTTAGTGTATTAGTATTATTAAAGTTACCTCTAGAAGCTGTAAGTTTCGCATAAATCTAAGTTAATTGTATTTCATAAGTTCACACACATTTCACTTTATAATTTAATTACGTATTGTGACGTCAATCGAGACTATTATTTCAACACGTTTTAGTGTTAGTAAAGTCGTATCTTATTTTAGTGTTTATATAGATATGTAATTTTTTGTCAATATAAGAACATTTGATATGAGAACCGTGTTTCAATATACGGACAAATCCCCATCATTCCTTTTAAGGGGTTGATAACCGATGCGGTGACGATCCACGTAGTCTCCCGTATTTTGCTGCGATGATTTGTTCTTCAACTGGTGCTGTTATTCTATGTATAACGTTGGTTAGAGCTGATTGTAGGAGCATCTTGGGAAGATGTTCTATGTTAACGACAACCCATGTATCTGAACGTTTTAAAACCAATCATCTACGTATCCCATTTGTAAATTGTTTTTCAAATAATTTCTTGTAATAAACTCTCGAACTAGCTCCATGATCTTTTGTCGACCTAATCCAACGCCCCATGTTTGAAACGTTTTTAATACAAAACCAATTTTTTTCTCTGGTCTAAAAAGATTGGTCGGTGCTCGACCATATTGGGAAATCGAGGCCAGGTAGAGTTAACTGCGGTAGAGGAGTGACAAGCGGGTTCAAAATATTATTAGTTAATTTTCTGCCTAATGGAATCCTTAAGGAACTGGCCTTACTATTCGTGGATAATTCAAAAGGGCTAAAATCATAACGAGGCTCAAGCCAGGCAAGTAACCAGATCTACCTAGTAAGGTATTCGCTGCTGAAAACTTCTGGAAAGACGTATTCAGAATAGAATTTCTCCTATGATTTTGAATTGTATACCTATAGAGCAAGCAGGATTTAGTATCCCAACGCAGCTACCAAGATCAAGTCTTCGAGTCTACTTTCATAGAGACGCGTCTTAAAACAAGTAGTCTTTATCGATCTCACAGCAGCTTGCGATATGTCTGTCGTGAAGGACTAGCGTACAAATGCCGCTGCAAAGCACTAACCACATTATTAAATAATATGCTGTTAAATAGCACCTACATCTAGCAAAATAAAGCGCCTCAACAACGGTCTAGCACAAGGATCAATTGTAGCCACGCTTCAATGGGTATATAGCTGATATCCTAGATATGCCGACTATCTCGTTATTGCAACCCAAAGTACCAGATACGTCGAGCTTGAGTCCTTTTGAGAATCAATAGAAACACTTTCGTATCATCGTACCATCGTATAAACGGATGCACGGGACACAGGCTTAAACACTAGGCAGGCCACTAAGACAATTAATTTGACTCTAATTGGATCAGGATGGATCGTTAACACCAATTCTAAATATCTTGGCATCATATTGGACATATCGGCCTCCACCCTACGAACCTCGGCTTTAAGCTCAGTTGCAGAATATTTTTCAGGTGTCTGGAGGAATAGTCAACACGGTTAAGAATGAAAGCCAGTTTGCGATCGGAAATTTCGTAAATTGGCATTTGTTTCATAATTTAATAGGGTACGATGACCATGTTTTCTCAATTAAAAGCCGTCTTTCGTAAAAGGCCAATGTTTCAATTTTCTCAATGGGATTTTACAATTTCGCGTTCTCTCTTCTAGGCTTATTGGGGGTTAAGGATTTAAAGCAGTTTTCGATCGAAATTTTTTAAATTGACATTTTTCATAATTGAATATGGTACGACTACCATGTTTTTTTTTCAATTAAAAGCAGTCTTTCTTAAAAGGCCAATGTTACAATTTTCTAGATGGGATTTTACAATTTCGCGTTCTCTCTTCTAGGCTTCTTGAGGGTTCAGGATTTAAGGCAGTTTTCGATCGAATTTTTTTTTAATTGGCATTTTTTATAGTTGAATAGGGTACGATTGCCATGCTTCTTTTTCAACTAAAAGCAGTCTTAAATTTTCTAGGTTGAATTTCAATATTTTACGTTCATTTTTCCATCGTTTGTTGAGGGTTATGTTGGTTATCGTCTGTTAAAAATAGGGTTGGATTGCCATGTTCTTTTTTTCAAATTAAAAGCCGCCGTTCTTTAAAGGCAAATATATTAAATTTTCTCCGTTAGATCTCTTTCACGTTCACTTTTCTAGACTTTGATGAGAGTTAAGGATTCATGCCAGGTTACGTTCAAAACTTTTTAAAAATCGAATTTTTCATACCTTGGCAAAGTATGATTGCCATGTTATTTCAATTTAAAACCGCGTTTTCTAAAAGGCAAATGTATTTAATTTTTTTGGTTGAATTTAACAATATCACGTTCACTTTTCTAATCTTGTTGAGGGTTAAATATTAAAAGCAATTTATTTTACTATTTCACATTCACTTTTCCATGATTTGTTGAGAGTTAAGGTTTAAAGGAAGTCAATTTATTTTTAAGTTGGCTTTTCCATAATTTAATATGGTATGATTGCCACGTTTTCTCAACAAAACCCGCATTTCTTAAAAGGCGAATGTATTCAATTTTCTCGGTTGGAATTTACAATTTTACGTTAACTTTTCGAGGCTTTGGACGTTTGGACAAAAAACAAGAAAAGTAGATCGTAAAATGAAATGCATATTTTATTTAATAACGATATTTTTATACAATGTGAAGTTAAAGACTAGGTGGGTACATTCACCTATCAACTGATACAAATATTCAATTAACATTAACTTTAAGGAACAAATATAATACATATTACTCGTAATTACATATAACGTAACAGAAAATACATACACGCAAATACAATAATATTATTTAATCATGTGAAGACATCTTTAATGTTCTGGAAGTGTCTAACGGCCAAATCCACAGGTAAATCAAATTTGTATTTAGTTAGAACATCTAAACTTTTCAAGCTGTCTTGAAATCCTAGAAATGTAACATAGCGATGAATGTGTTGCAGTGTTTTGCAACTAACAATTTTTACCTGTCTTTGCAACATAACTCCATGGTAGGTAATAATCCTTTATTAGGGCATTACATGTAAATAGCAAGTTTAGCCATGGCACAAGTTTATTAGCGCTAAAGCAAAATAAAAAAATATTAGTTCGCAAAACCAGCAATTGCTCAAAGGTAATATTGAAGAACTATTAATAATAATTGTCGAGAGTAAAGTTGGGACGTTGATCTGCGCAACTGAAATCTAAATTAGAAATTTTATAATATATGTAATGGCGCAATCATATTCTTCTTTACAAGCTATATATTCCATATAAACTAAACATTTTCTAAAAATATATGTTTTATTATATTATATTCCACAACTTAGTGGATGTAGATAAATATAGGAATTTATAAAGATATACTTACTTTAAAGCTGCACAAATAAAAGCTTTAAAATGTGAATCCAAGCTTCTTTTATAAGGAGTATGTGTAGAAATAATAGAACCTATGGCGCAAAGCATATTCTGTTTATTACTATTTGGGGAAGCCCCTGCTATATCCAAATTGAAACTCTGAGACAATTTTCTCGCAGGGGTTGAATTGTATTTCTCTCCATTCTTTAAGTGATAGTATTCTACAAGATATATTAAAATTGACAAATACGTCATTACTGATCTGAAATACATGCCTAATATTAGATCCCAAGCATGAATATGTGTACTTGTAAGAGAAGCTCTTCTAGGAAAACATCCAATAAAAGGGACTAGACTGGTACTTTGGGATGAACACGAGCCGTGCTGAATCAAATCCCTAATACATGGCACCAAATATTTACGCACTGCCGTTGTAAGTTGTAGATTGCAGGGAGAAAACACTTGATTTTCACAATCACTCTCATAACCTTCTCTGTTCGGCATAGAAAATACATTTTGATTTTCACTTGCTTCAGCTAGTTCTTTTACACGGGCGATAGCCATTTCTAATTTAGCTCTCAAATCTCTACAAGACAAATGTTAGATATGACCCGAAATAAGTTGTTCTCTGCATTCTTACCCCCAATGATTAATTTTCATTGTGTTCTTAAGGTCATTTTTTCTAAAATGAGATTTTACTCCACACCCCAGCTGCATTACAGCAAACATTTGCAACAGTGTCGCAGTCTTCTGTATTAAACCTAACGTAGTTTCATTGCGAAAAGACTTTTTCATAGAATGATAAGCGCAACCACAGCTGCATTTCTGATGTTTACCCCCATCATTTTGCAGATAGCCAATGAAACGTTCTAAGTCTGCAACTTGAGTCTTCAATTGTGCTACAAGATGTTCTTTGACTTTTAGTGGACTTATTAATTGATCTAATGCAAGATTTATTTGCTGCTTTACACACTCTGGAGTCAGCTAAAAATATATTATGTAAAGCATTTAACAATTTCATGTTTTAATACTGAGTGGGGTGCAACGTGCATAAAATTAATTTTGCTGTGGACAAAAGCATAATTGATTTTATAGTAAAGCTACAACTTAAAATAATTAAATTAAGTGAAAGCTACAGGGTGAGTACCAGATGTGTTGGCCCAATTAGAAATGAAAGAAAATGATTGAAAGAATATGAAAAACAAATGTGAAACGGAATTGAGTCATTTTAAGCCTAATTCGCACATTTTTTCTGAAGTGATGCACCATCGAATTTTTATTTTGCACACGCATACTAATTTTGTAAGAAAGAAAATACGCTTTCTTTTGCTATCAAAAATTATAAGTAAATACGGAAAAAAGTATTCTCAGAAAGTAGCAACAGTGACTATTCTATCACATCTCCACAAAAAATGACTTATCGGATTTTCCATCCCATTTTTACGTCTCTTATAAGAGCGCAGAGTCATCCAGTTTCGCTCACCCTGTACTTATATAGGCATTTCAAAAATACCTACTTGGTGATAGTCTGATTCATCTAATTCAAGTTTCATTCTGGTTTTCAGTTCGTTTAAAATTACACTTTGTCGCTCTAACAAAACATCCTGCGGAATTCCAGCTTCGCCGTTTTCAAAAGCATATTGTTCCAATTCTCGTAATTGACTTTTAAGCCTATCAATAAGTTCTCTTTGCTGAGTGCGTCTGAGCCTAACTGCTTCAGTTAAGCTGGCATCATCCATTTTATCTCTCACAAAACCTACATCTGGAATTCCGCGAAATGCAAACTCTTCAAGAGATTTAAGCAGCTCTTCTCGGTATTCTGGGGGCGAATTAACAACTTGACGCAGACGAAACTGAACTTGAGCAAAATGCGTAGTTAATGCAAAAAGTGATGAATTAAGAAGTTCTTGCTCATCCTCCATAGTTCTGATTTTTTGAACTGCATACCTTCAAAAAATGTTTTATTATATGCATTAACCCATGTTCACTACATATATGCTCATACTTATACATTAATAGAATATTGATAAAAAAATATGGTTCAAGGCAGAAGTTCCCAAACTGTGTGGCGGCGCACCCAATGAAAACGCAGAAAAAGACAAAAATGTTCAAAGAAGAGCTTCAAGAGTATCCAGAGCGATACTTCAAAGATTTTACCATTTTTATTTGACAAAATATCAATTTGATAAACTTTTGTCACAGCCTTGCTAGCTCAATTATTATAGTGAGATGCACTATCACAGAAGAACTTTTTACCTGTTGCTCTTGACATGGTTAATATTATAGTAAAAAAATCCGCAGGCAAACTAGCTTCACTAGTATCTTTATCTAACAGCACTGTGAGACAAATAATCCATTACATAGCTCCAGGAGCTAGAGGATCTCCATAACCATCTAATAGAGAAAATGAAGGGCAGGAAATTTAGTCAGCAAATAGATGAGGTATAAAGTAATAACGACTTTTGTCAGCAGGGAGAAGAGAAAAACAAGATAGTTGTTACGTAAGATTCCTGGATGTTAATCTTATTGTTAAAGCCCTTATTTTCTCCAAAAGCAAAACATGCACTGAATGGTTTACAAAATACTTTACTTAAGTCGAAAAAGGTATGCGAATCTAAGACCCTTTCCATGCGCAAGATCTACCGAAAATCACTTCCGAAGAAGAAAAGAAACAACATTTGCTGGTTCCGAATTGGTGGAGTTTTGGATAGCCGTCAAAAGTGAATCATCAGACAGCCTGCATCTGCTGCTGGACTTCCTCAGCTTCCCTCAAAACTTTTCAAATTCGTCGGTCTTGTGCCAAGCATCCATCGTTCCATTGCTCGTTGGGCTACTCTTAACTTGGTAGTTTTTTTGGGAGCGCTAGGGCCTCAGATCCATATGTCAGCACAGGGAGAATACTGTTCATACACTTTAGTCTTAAGGCGTATGTATATGTTGGAATTGAAAACTAGTTTGAGTTTACCGAAAGTTTCCCATGCTAGTTTTATCCTTCTCTCTAGTGCACAGGTTTGATTATCTTCGCCCTAAGCGTGTTTCATGTTCAACGTACTTATAGCTTGCCAATTGTTCTATATCCACTTCTATCTGAATTGATCATAATTTTGCATTTAGATATGTTAATCTTTAGCCCAATTTCTTCAAAGCTTATGATATCCACGATAGCATATCTTTAGGTCGTCGGCAATTAATACGAGATCATCAGCAAAGCGTAGATGGTTTAGCGTCTCGCAGTCTATATTTATTCCAAAATTTTCGCAGTTCAGCTTCTTGAACATCTATTGCAGTGAGAAACTCAGAGCTCAGCACTCAGTGTCTCAACAAGCTGGGTGTCTTTACGAAGATTTGTGATTTTATCTCCGGGTGAAAAAAAATAACTAGTCTCAATATACAGTATTATTAGCGTTTGTGATTTGAAACTACCCTATGGGAAATACTATAGTATGTAGACACTAAAATACCACCCTTGTACAACACTGTGGACACATACATTTTGGGCGCCGTGGCAAAAGATTAAATTTTTTAAGACGCTTATAATTGAAAAACTTGGGAACTCCTGGCCTAAGCAATGAAGTAATTTGCACCGAACAATAGCACAAATAGAATAACATATTTCAAGTTCGACCTTATTCAGTTATTGCTTGGACAACAAACTATTCAACATGTGTGATTCAGTTTATATAAATTCAGCACTTACTGGTGGTGTTCATCACAGAAGTCAAGTTTATCGAAATCGAAATTATCATCATTTGGAGCTCCTAAAGGGTCCCATCGTCTCTCCGTTGAAAGATCCATACATTTATTCGAAATTTCTTCCATATTTCAGCGGTGATAACCAAATTACATTACACTTCTACTACCCACGCTCCGAGGCCGTAATGTTAATATGTGCAGTACAACTAGGTAAAGAGATAAGCTGACATAATTTAACATCGCATTTTGCTTTCCATGTCTAACGTTAAAACATAAAAGAAGGTACTTGCATCTTATCAAGAACACACATTAACAAAGCGGCATTTCATTTGTTTATAATGTTTGGATTTAGTTCATCGACCATCGACATGATCACATAAACAATTAAATTAAAGACGTTTGATTGCAGTGTTGCCATATATAAATATTGAGTAGTTGCACTCTCGCCTCTAGCAGTACGCCAATTATTTCATATTCGCGGTTCTTGACAGCTCGGGCGCCGGTAAATGGCGCGCCATTTTCAAATTTACATTCAGTGCCGTGAAGTATTTTTGTAAAACAAATTGAAGCATTTCAACTAAATCTCACTAGTTTCCTAAATAGCATGGTAAAGAGAGATTAGTGCATCAACCATAAAAAAATGAGTTGATTCCATCCACCAAATAAAAAGTTCTAGTAGTTATTGTACCACGACACTCAATAATTCACCCCTTGTCCAAAACGGCAATGAACTCAATTGTTTCACCAAAATATGAGTTACATAAGAACAAATTCACAGCGAGTTTCACCAAAAAACTTTGACCATCAATAGCACAAGAGCCAGACATTTTTTGTTATGAAATCATATACACATTTTGGCAAGTGTTGCAGCAGACAAGTTGGCACGAACTTTAAAACTCTCTTACCAATACTATTTCGGAAACTATTTGTTTCCCAAAAATGCTTCACGGTGTTAAATAAAAATTTTCAAACTGCGCGCCATTCAAGGTGTCAAGATGCTCGCATATGCAAATATCTGGTGGCCGCTAGACAAACCAATAAAGACTATCGACGATAAAAAGATCAAAAAGCTCAACCAACTAGTTTATTTTTACTGTATGACGATTTTTTATTCTATAATTCTCGCAAATTAAAATTAATTTATCGTATAATTATTATAATTCGTTAACAACTCAACGGCCAGCGTTATTATGAGCTTTAAATTATTCCAAATGATCAAACTGAAATCTCACTTAAACATTTAAATTTTACTTTGCAATAACCACATGATATCGAACCGCAAAAAACCATCAGAATATCGATTCCGATTAAATAAGCCGCCAACTGCAATGCTGCGAAAGTTATCTAATCATTTATCAGTTTATCGTAGGGTGATCGTGTGCGCATGTAATTTACCTTACCAGCTGTGATCTGACTAATCTGACTTGCAACTCGAAACTCATGCATAGATCACACAATGTCAGTTGGCCAGTTTTCCTTTCCCGACAAAACATATTTTGCCGGAATCAGCCACTAGAGGCGTAGTCCTCATGGCGAGGATCAGCTGATCGTTTCTCGACCTTGAGTTTGAATACGATAGCATTTTACTGTTTAAGCTTCAGAATACAAATTTATCTACTATATGATCATAACTGTGATTTTTATATGAGCTTTACAATAATGGAACACAGGGTGTTTTTTTTTGAATCTTGAAACGCTTAAATATTTCGGAAACGAGTGATCCGAGGAAAAAATATTTCAAATAAGAAGTTAATATCTGGGAGGAGGAAGTTTACTCGTGTCAGAAAAACAACGCCTACTTCGACCTTGTAGGCTAGGCTAGTCAACTTGAGAATTTCAAATGGTAACCACAACATTTTATTGAAGGTTCGAATAGTACGTCAAAAACTGGGAATAATTTATCTAAAACAGTTTCCTTGATTTTGACAGGTGGCGCCTGCATCCATCAATTATCCATTTATTTGATTTAGATCTGCTAAACTATCTGTTATTTAATTGAAACAATGAAAATTTTAGTGTGACCAATAGCACCTATTATTGTCAGAGGAATATTCGGTCTGAAAATTGTTTGATGACGAAAATCAAATATGTACCTCCAAATCAACAAAGCATCTATTTGTTTATTAAAAGTATAGAATTGATAGTTTGAAAATTCGCATTGCCAATACGTGACATTTTGAAACGTATTTTGAATATGAAGCTGTCAAAGTCATCTAAAATTTCTCTCAACTCAATGTAGGAACTCTGATAAAAGCGTAGAAATTTTAAATTGTTGACTTTGACATGTATTAATTTCGTTCTGAGTTAGAACCACTATTTGAATTTGATTTAAATAAGCTACTATAATTTTTGATATGGGCGCATTAAGTGTGCAAAAAAAATTGAAGTTATTTTTGTATACGGAGAAGCCGGCCGATATACTTTCAATAAACAAATAGATGTTTTGTTGATTTGGAGGTACATATTTGATTTTCATCATCAAACAATTTTCGGACTGAATATTCCTCTGGCAATAATAGATGCTATTGGCCACACTAAAATTTTTAGCGTTTCAATAAAATAATTGTTCTGCAGATCTAAAGCAAAAAAATGGATAATTGATGGATTACAGCGCCACCTGTCAAAATCGAAGAAAATGTTTTAGATAAATTATTCCCAGTTTTCGACGTACTATTTGAATCTTCGTTAAAATGTTGTGGTTACCATTTGAAATTCTCAAGTTGACCCCTGTCTAGTCTACAAGGTCGAAGTAGGCGTTGCTTTTCTGATACGAATAAACTTCCCCCTTCCAGATATTAACTTCTTATTTGAAACATTTTTTTCCTCGGATAACTCGTTTCCCAAGTATTTAAGCGTTTCAAGATAATTGAAAAAACCACCATGTATAAGGTAGAGACCCGATTAATTGTTGGTATCGTAATTGTGACAATCAACATACATGGTCGACGATGTCGATTTTCTATATAGGATTTCCAAGATAGAATCAGCCAGAGACTAGGTAACACTGAGTTGAACGATACTTTCACAGAGCATCTGGACACAACGGCACACAAACCGTAATTGGCACGCAAGACAAATGCGCTGTGACAGTGCCATCCAACCCGATTCAACTCAGTGTTACCCAGGTCTACCAGGGACTTTTAAAGTTTGATTCAAAATGGTTAAACTCCCAAATAAATAAAAGATATTGCCTGTATGGTAAATATACATTAACAGAACAGAAATGGCCACAGTACATGGCTGGATGCCAATGTGGAAGGAGTTTTAGTTAGTAAACAGCTCTCTAACCAGAATACGAGCTCTGTAAGAGAGCATTTCCTAAACGTTATCGATAACAAAAACAGCTATCAGCTAACAACTGAACATAAATAGCGCCTAATAATTGTCATTGTAATAATATTTCAAGCATCTCATAATGCCCTGTAGTTGGTGATGTTAATTAAAGCACAAACTTGAACATCGCAATTAATGAGATGCTTGTAATGTAGTATTACAATGACAATTAAATTGAAATTAAATTCAAACTTTCGAATTTCCCGCTAAATTTTGATGTGAACGCAATCGGTAAAGAAGTTTTCTTCTGCAAGTGGTGGAAGTGGACTTTAGTTTGGAAAGCATCCGTTCGGAATAAGAGACAAATAGCACTGTATAGAAATATTTGGCAGTTTCTAATCTGCAACCTCGGTGATCTGTGAGCTGTGAGGAGAGGCGAATCAAATTGTATTCTACTTTTGTTTAGTTATTTACGATTATGATTGATACTGTTTTGGATGGTTTTTCGAGTTAATGGCGTGTTTATTAGATATCTGCTTCGGTATTGATTTCGTTCTTCCGCAACATTCTAATGATCTCATTTGTGTTTACTGAAGTGTAATTAATGTATATGAGTTAAAACGTGAAACTCGATTGACACAATTTGTGAAAATATGTGTGTGTTTGTGTAAGTGCTGTTCTTAGTTTACCACTATAGATTGTTTCTAAACAGGTTCGTAATCGTTATTTTAGGTTAGACTGGCCCTTTAAAAATGGGTTACTTATTGTTATTTCTCATCAATAGTGGTAACTTTTTTGAAGGGTAATATTTACCACCCAACTAGTATCTATTGCTAATACTTCCCTTTGGGGGAATTACTGGGTAACGTCTCCTCAGAGCTGGTGTCTTAAGATTCGCCCAATTTCAAATATTTTGTTTTTCAAACTTAAAGTACGCTTGACATTAAGCAGTTTCAATGAAAAAAATCTTGTATCGTTCATACTAGTGGTTCCCAAACTCTGTTGGCCTGCGAACCCCTTTTCATAGACAAAACATGGACCCTGGATAAAAAACTACATAAATGAAGCATGCAAACTTTAACGTTGATGTATTGAATGGTAAATGGTGACGTGAAAATAAACTATAAATAAAACACTTTGTTGAAGAAGTATTTATCGAAATTATAGCTTTGTCAAAGTACCTAAAAAATAAATTAATATGTGTGTTTACATCCGGCGCAATGTTTGTGAGTAGCAACCGTAAATCCCCACGAGTACTTATTTCTGGTCGGTTTATTTTTTTTGTTTAGAAGCTCATAACATCACTGAATCCAAATTGAAATCACGCAATTTGGTTTTAACTTGATCTTCGACAAAATTGGGCAAATCTTCATCTGAGTCATACTCGTAGTCAGAGTCTTTATGCTTTTCTAACCATTCATTAAGTGGAATTTCATCGTCTGGTTAATAATTATTGTCTTTTCTTACAAATCCACCATGCTTAAAGATATGTGCAATGGTTTTTCGGCTAACTTTTTGCCAAGCTCTATGAATGAAATTGACTGCATCTAAGAGATTTATAGAAAATGTTTCATTTTTATCGATAGCCTCTAACATTTTCATAAGAAGAATTTTCCTATAATGGCTTTAGGGAATGTATTACTCCTTGATCTATAGGTTGGAGCTTCGCACTTGTGTTTTACTGATATTATGTCTCTTCTTGAAACACTTTATTTTGTTAATAATCTCGTACTTTTCATTTAGTGAAAAAGCTTTGCATTTTTGTTTTTCCATTGTAAAACGATTTACAAACATAACGCGGCAAAAAACAAGTCACTGCCTGTTTCTCGCTCTCACTAATATAAACAACTCCGCACGATTCGTGTAGCTGAGCGTGGAAGTTCGTTATAAACGGAAAGTGAATATACAACTAACCTATAAAGTGATCGTTATATCTGGAAGTTCGTTATAAACGGGTTCGTTATAACCAGTAAAAAAATGCGTTAGCCTTTATGGATGACGTTTCAATTAAAGGAGAAAAGTTTGTTTTAACCGAAAGTTTACTATAACCGGGTTCATTATAAGCGGACTTTACTGTATATGGCTTTATTTGTCTATTCAGCCTGAAAGTTAAAATGTTATTACTCTATAGAGGCGGCAGATGTCATTTGAAAAAAATTGCGGACATATGTAGGCATAGCACGCTTATTTTCACAAATTTTTCTTATTCGAATTAATCTAAAACTGCCACTTTTCGCACAGATTATAAAGAAACACATGAAATAATTTTTCGAACTCCTAACCGTCAAAACGCCGTCGTCTTTAAAAAAAACAAACTAAACTTTCGCCTAAAACTAAGTACCATTTTTTTATTTTTCTATTCTTCACTATCTCTCCATTGGTTAAGCTTCAGGTCAAGCATTGACTTACTTCGAACGATTGATTTTGACGACTTGATAAGTGACTACCAGAAAAAAATCAAGAAATTTTTTTTATTGTATAATAATTTGTAAATCGCTATTTATTTTATTCAAGTTTAAGAATTATTAAGTTTTTTCCAGAACATCCCCTTTTACACGCATTGTTGCTATGTATACCAAAATGGATTTTCCACTTTTGCCACAACCAATCAAACCTTTTGGAATAGTTTAGCATTGTTAATTTTTTTAAAACTAGGTAGGTATTTCAATTTTCCAAACCATTCCAAATTGAATGGATTTTAATAAAAAATGCTTTGCACAGCATTGCAGTGAAAAGATGCAATTTTCCTAAACATGAAATGTTTTGAGTAGGTAGTCTGGCGACACTGCGCCTTAAATTAGCATAAATATACGATTTTTGAAAAAGGTGTTTTCTGGCTTATTTATGGATGATATAAGACCTTGTGGGTGACTGAAACTGCTTAATAGCAAGCGTATATATAATAATACTTCGTATAGGGTAATACTTCCTTAATTTCGGAAAAAATTTATAAATTGTTTTTTTTATTTACCTACATAGGTAATAAGTATTTGCCTACTTATTTCTTCTGAACCAAATCAACGTTACCTACGTGTTTTGTCGGTTCATGTACTTACCATTTTTTCATTTTGACAATTAATTGATCAAGTCAGGAGCAAACTGAAGATTACAATCAAATTACAAACAAATTATTCAATTTTTGTACCGCGATCCACATATATTATTATATGGACAAAACTATATGTTTTCAAATGAACCCACCTATTTTTTATTTCAATTGATTGAATTCTAAGTACTTATTATTCAGGTTCCATCTCCTAAACAATTTTTTCTTGTATAGGTACATTTCAATTTCGTTAATCCACCAGATTAGAAAAGTTTTCGTATTTTCATTGTACATTTTTATGCCTTTCGTTGGCCACGGGGTAAAGCAAGCTATGATGGGTTTAGGGGACGTAAGTTTAAGGAGCTCATTGCACAAAGTAGAGAAAGCAAGCCAAATGAAAAAATCTAAGTCGAACTTAAGTAGCTCATCTAAATTATGTTTACTATATTTACTGTCTGTTCCATTCTCATGCTCCCATTCCATGCATTTCATTGTTATTTTAGTTGCCACATCGGTTAAATGGGAAAAGTTTAAGAGAACTTATTGGGAAACTCATTCCAGGTTAAAAAGTTAGTGTCTTTCAGGTCAGTTCAGTTCGAAAGTAAGTTCGAGTGAAAAGGATTTTTTGTTTGTTGGATTTAAAATTTAAGAAAGCGAAGGTTTAAAAATGTGTCATTCTTGTCAATTTCGCAGCTTCAGGTAACAAACTTATTAAAGGCACTTTTGTTAATCACAGGAAAATGTATCAAATTTTATTTAAGTATCTTAATTATATCTGGTATTACTATTTCTGACTAATGCTAAAAAGCTACTATTTTTTGCCAAACCAGCAGAAAAATTTGTTATAACTTAAAAAAAATGGACTCATCTGACATAATTCCATTTTATGTGATTTGCCTTGGTAATGACCATGTTGATGGTTAATATTTGTAAAATTCTATTTGTTGTTTTTGTTTTCTATATCTACTATTTTTTGCAAAAAATGTTGTTTACATCTGCTAAAAATTTGAAAATATATAGATGTCAGATCTGATGATCGACCTGGCCAATTCAGCGAACCTGTATTTGAGGTATTGCAACCGTAAAAATCTATTGATATTTTAAGAAACCATTGATTATTTAAGGTACGATTGAATATAAACGGTCCGACACAATTCAGTACAAATTCTAGAAAATAATTGCATTCGCTTCTAAACTTAACCTACATCAACTTAGAGTACGTAATTACACCGAAATAAAGGTCTCAATTTTGGTATAACATGTAAAAAAATTAAAATAAAGCTACAGCTTCCAAGTCGGTTTGTATGTATAAATGCCACCCCTTCGAGCATTTGGTGCATGCTAAAAATGGCGTTTGCGTGCATATAATAATTATTTTCAGATACCTACAAGTTATCGTGCACCGAGTAACAGTTTTTTTAAACATGCTTTTTCTTCTTACCCTGTACAGAGAAATGCAATTCGAATTACGTAATTATGGAAATAACTGTCGGTTGCAAGCAAAAAATCTTACGAGCACTGTAGACCGAGTTAATATTCAAGTCTTAAAATAAATTTATTGTTCCGTTAAGGCCACCGAAATTATTTTTTTAATTGAGCCCGATAAATGTCCTTTACAGTTAAATTGTTGCGATCATTCTCTTGGATATTTTAAAAACAATTTTTAACCTTCGGCTTACATCTGTTTACTGCATTGGCAAATCGATCATCAGAACAAAGATTAAGTTAAAAAATGTACAGTGGGTATGAGCAAAACTGTCTTTGTATATTTGAGGAATAGATATAATTTGTCTACATTTGATCAAAATATATTATAAAGCCGCGTTCAGACGAACGAACGGAACCTCGAGTTGTGACGTGTTCGCACAGATTGTAGTTTGGACAGTTCCAGTTTTCCGCCAAAACGGATTTTATTTATAGCCTTAGGGGTTTCAGCGAGTAAACGGCAAGGCTGGAGTCCCATACAACCCCCAACCCAATAAATTACCGAACTTCGTTTTAAAATGTCTGGTTTTCCTTCCAAACGTGTAACATCAAAATGTGTTCTAGTTAAATACAGTAGTTCTACAACGAAGCGGCTTCTTAAGCCGCGTACACACGTGCAACAGAATACAGTAACGTAACACCGTGGCGTATCAAGTTTGGACGGCAGTCTGGAACAGCAATGGGCTGAAAAATGTGGCCTGATCCGAAAAAAACGGTATGCGTTTCGGCTTGATCATATGAACGTGGCTTTATATAAGTACCCCATTGTTTTAAAATATTTGTTTTGAGTTATTGCCATTTCTTGCGGAAAAAGTTATGGTGCTGGACAAGTCGTTCCTAGATGCAAGAGTTTTTCCAAGAAAATCGATAGTATTGGCAAGTACCGTGTTTTATATATTATATTTATTTATATTCGATATTCAATCGGGAATTGGTTTTCAAATTAAGTACTACCTATGCAGATTGGATCAGGCGTTCTGGTTTCAATAGCAGACTTTCTTTCGAACAGTATTTAATAACGGGAAATGTATTCTCAAAACACATCAAATATAGGATGTGTTATTATAGATTATAGATTGTAATAAATTAAGAGATATATTTTATGTTAAGTTTGGAAAGTGACCCAAAGCTGTAAGAACTTAATAAGTTTCATAGAAATTCTGATAAATCCAATGCAATATGCTATATCATAAACAACCTGTATATCTATATTACGCACACTTTTAAACTACATATTAGGTACGGTATACTTTTTACGAAGGTTGCAGTGGCATTGAGAGGTGCCTGATGTTCCAAAAAAGGGCAATTAGAACGATACTAGAAAGTTTGACGAAAATATTTATGTAAAGATAAATGTTCAGATGTTAATATTTTGTCTGCTTGCCTGTCTTTTGTACTATAAAGGACGGAAATTTGAAGCATTGATGGAAAGATCTCGCATTTACAATAAAATCAAACCAGCTATTATTAGAATCAGATTGTCAAAAACCATTATACATTGTAAGATTTCCAAAAGATTTAAGAGGTTATAAAAAACTTCAAGACTGTACTGTGTGTCCTAGAAAAATTGATTATCCTTTAGGGGTAATCGGAATATGCACCTGTGGTCTCATCACCGACCATGACGGATGGGAAGTTAAAATCAGGAAATCGGGTTTATTTACTTTCAAGTTCGAAAGCTACTACCACTATACATCAATACATTGTTCGCTTTTTCCAGTCTTTATCATAAATAGCATGAAATACTATATCAAAACTCTTCTGATTTACGTTATCACATTTTATTGTTCTTCAAGTCTACTTGAGACGTAGACAATACAAACTATTTTTAATAAATACTACAAGCTGACTGGACTTGATTCAATTTGAATTTTAATTCAATTTAAATAAATTATTTTAAGTAATTTTAGTTAAGCAATTTTGAAAAGTGGGTCCTATTATGGATATGATGATGTTGCAGTTTACATAATTAATCAATAATTAAATTAATGCAGAATCTGATTTTATAAAGTTATACTTGTATGAAGTGTGTAATTCTGATTGAAAGGGTTGCATTGACATATAAGAACTTCTATACCATTGCTTTAGAAACTCGACTGAACAACTCGATTGAAACTTTGCCAGTTATATTTGTTGATTTACGTATAAAGCAACATATACTTATTTACGTAATTTTAATGCGAAATATTAGGTCCGAATGATAAACATGATTTCGTTTTTTTGCGAATAAATCTGATATTGATGAAGATTATTTGTTCTCTATTCTTCCAGCAAACGACGTAAATCGTCAGTGGCGATTGAGAGAATTGATGTCAAGCAGTCAAGCATTTCTTCTTTAGAATAAATAGGTCTTTTCGACTAAAACTAGTGGAAAACATCATTTTTTCATTAGACCTGACCTTTGTCTTTGCTATTATTGGTTAAAGTATTGTGGAAAGGAGATTCTTGCAAAATTGATCTATACGAATTAGCATCATGTAGAGATTTACCAGGAGTAAGAAATTCAGCTAATTTCCATATTGCCCGTACATATTTCAGCCTAATTGGAACGTGTATAGTTATTAGCATCGCATTTGTGGTTAGTTGTGTCAATATTTCTCCTGTAATTAGACGAGTCTTGAAAAATTCTGCTTAGGGTTGAAATCGGAATATTTCCGGAACAAAGTGTCTTGCGAATATTATAAATTAGCTATAAGGAAAATCTCCATTAAACAGAAAAAAATCATTAAACAAAATAATTATAGAAACAGGGCATTTAAAATAGACACAACGTTTGATAATTGTGGCAGAGTTCAATGGGATAGTCGGACTATTTTTGTGACTGAAAACTTCCACAAAACACGTAAAAATAAAGAAAATGGAGCCCATTTTAATAAATCAAAATAATTGTGTCGGCTTATGTTCACTTAATTTAATCCGTATATGATTATCTATGCTAAAATCTGAAGGAGGCCAAAAAACATACGCTTAACTTATCATTCTTTCATGAAAATTTCTTAATTACCTTAATTCTTGAAGTCTTGATTTTAAAACATTGAAATCGAAGTGAAACAATTTGTAAAAAGCGAAGAATTCAGAGATAATATTTTAATTAACAGATTTGCTATTAGAACGTCAAGGTAACTTTTATTTCTTTACTAATTAGAATTTTCTCTTCCGGAGAATACCGGCTAGGTGACTTAATTTGGAATGGTGTTTCTTGATTACGTTGATAAAGAATGCGATTTTATTGAGAAATAGGAGCAGTATTCATCAGCTCGTAATAAAAGGCGTTAGAAAAATTATCTTGTTTCTGTCTTTTTTGAAACGCACAAATTTTTCAGGTGAAATGCCCAACGAAAAGCTTTTTTAAAATAATGTTTTTTTTCCCGTCATAGAGGATTTGAATGCTGCTAATGAACTCAGCTTTTAGTCTAAACAACAGGAAAAGTTTATTTTCATACTACTTCTGGATAAATTCATTATTATTCACTATTTTGCATCTTCAGTGTTGAGAGTAGTAAACAGTAGCTATCTGTTTCTCACCAACAATAAACGGATTGAACATCTCGTTTGCCAGGACTTAAAGAACTGCTCATAACACCTTTATTGAATAACAATTCACCACGATTACTTATTTTTTCTTGTTTGTAGCGTTTACATTTACTGTCTATAATTCTCTAATGATTTATATCGGCTTTTATAACATCCTTAAAAAATCCTCGAAAATAAAACTGGAGACTTTATTAAGGTCTGCCTCTTTGTGTCTTTTATCACCTTTGTGCACATAACTGCGTAAATCTCCGTGCTTCGATTACTTTGGGAGGCTGGAATTGCCAATTGAATTATCATAAAATAATAATATATATTCATAAATATATAAATAAACCGGTGATAAAGCCATATGATAAAATAAGGGTGATCTTCTCCTTATTTAAAACAAAAACTTGTCTTTATATAAATATATATATTCAGTCGAATGAATGAAGAGTTTTTTTAACATTAAGTGAAGAAACCTATGTCACACCAATTAGTATGGTTGCAAAGGAATGAGGGAAATCATTGGTTTCACGAAACAATAGGTTTAGAATATGAATTAAACGGTGAAAAGTTTGGGAAACATTTTACATTCATCGCATGATAGTTACAGCAATTAACCATAACAAAACATTTTTTTTATGCACAACGAAACTTTCCATTTCTCAACATGCATAAAATGTATTTTAAATTACTACTTACGTACTTTCTTGTGTATGTAAACGCCGCCTATTTCACGATGTTATTGCATAAAAAAGTGGATGTTTATAAATATTATGTATTAAGTATTAGTGTTTTGATTTTAATCTGATTGTCATTGAATTTTGCGGCGGTAATTCACTTTTAAAAAATTGCCAAAAGACAGCTTGTGATAGCATAAAAATCAACATCTCGGAATCAATACTGTGCTATTATGACAACGGCGTGATTTAAAAATCGTACTTAGTTTAGTAACTCATTTAACAAAATATTAAATTTGAAAAGGATTAAGTATGAAAGATAATAATATAGAAAGTCGCTTGAATGTATGGAAACGGTGGATTATTTCCCAAACTAAGAGAGCTAGAACAAAATGATTAATACGAAAATTGAAAGGTTTTTTTTCTAGTCTATTTACATGAAGAAAACATAAAGGCACAGTTCCCTTTTTTAACACCCTGTATGTTAGTCAATAATAATTTCTACTCCAAGTTCTAAACAAAAATTGTATAACACCTAACATGCTTAACTTTAACAGTTTTGAAGATATCGAGTTGTTGAAATTGTTTTTACTGTAATTCGCTAAATTATTAGGTTTAGTGTTTTACATTTTACACAAACAGGAATGGTGAAAGAAAAATAAACATAATTTATAAACAGGATAATTTTATTGATTCCTAATTAAATTGAAATTATATTTTAAAAAGTGATCAAGGAGCGCGCCGTTGACCCCTTGACAGTAATGAAGTTGTTTAACTATTTGTAATGAATTTAGAAGTATATTCCGCGGAATACCGGCAATTTCGTGACTTATTCTATCTTGCAACTCTTCAATATTTTGAGGCCTATTTCTGTATACGGCATTTTTAATATGATATGATAGAAAAAAAGTCAAGTGGGGACTCCCCTGCGACCAATCCATTTCATCCATCAGGAAATGTTTCATGGGCATAGATTCGTACTTCGTGTCTAAAATGCCATATCCCATATTCATGCATATTTCAATACGCTCAGTTTCACTTAACCGTGCCATTTTAAAGCTCAAATAATTCACATAAAACGAATTTTTAACATTTCGAAAAATGACGAATGACATTTGATTTAATAATTTGGCGAATTACACCAAAACAGAATTTTGAAAACTCGATATCTCCAAAATAGTTAAAATAAAACATGTATGTAATGTATTTAATTAATACGATTTTTATTTAAAACTTGGAGAATAATTCAATTATTGAATAAAATACGGGGTGTTCCATTAGGAAAAGGTAACATTGCGTTGCTGTGACTTTTGGACTGCTCCTCTATACTAAATTTTTTCTTTATGTAAATAGACTGGAAATAACCTTACAATTTTGGTATTAATTTTATTCTAGGTATCTTAGTTTTGGAAATAATTCACCGTTTCCATGCATAAAAGCGACCCTGTATATCTTTTATCATCAATAAATACACTATTGATCTAATCGGTCTTTCTGTCCCTGAATACATAGTACATATATATAAGTACATATATTTGATCTAAAAACGAAAATACGAATAGAAAACGTTCTTCAGTTAAAGTGTAGTGACGAATAAAAGGTCCCAATATTCGTGAGCCAAAAATTCAGCACCACGGTCATATTAAAGCCAAATCGATGTTCATGACTGGATATTTTTTTCCGTGGGTGGTTTTGTGCCCAATAATGGGTGTTACGCCTATTGAGAATTCCGTTGGTAGTGACCATGATTTCGTCTTACTAAATAATTTTCAATGTGCAATTTTCATCGATCGAAAAGTCGCAAAATATCTTTCTAATTTCATGTTCAGTTTAAAGTCCTTGGTAAATTTTAAATTTATAAGGCTTAAAGCTATTTCTCTTTATAATGAATAGAGCGGTAGTTATTTGGTAATGTGACTTTCAATTTCCCTTGTTGACATTTCAAGTTTTTCAACAACTGCTTGAAAAACGTTATATTATTTTTTTTAATTGGAAGGTTTTTTCTGGTTTTACTGAGTTTTGCAAATGACCCATACTTACTCCTTTAAGTACAAAGCTAGACGACTGAAGATTGACCTGTTAGTTTCAGGATATTTGTTGTTGTTCATGTTTTCGGCAGCTAACACTATTCTTTTGCGATTCATTTGTAAAATTGTTTCCGGGCATAATGAAAAATGTGTATTAAATAAGTTCACTTTTGTTTTCGGTTACTAAGAAAAACGGACATAATTTATGAAAAACTATTTTTTGGCGCAAGGACCGTAACAAATCATAAACGTTTTCTTCTAAATATCTCAAAATTTCCAAGAAATACTTGTTACAAACGCCATGTATATGATCCCCTGGTTATGCAACTTTTTCCTAATTTGACTGACTTCGTTACGAAGATCCCCATGCAGTGGTTCTGTATCTTGGACACCCTGTATAATGTACAGAATTATGATCTGGGTTCCTAGAATGTATATGCTCGAGCTCATAATTCCCAATGCTCTGATTGTTATATAAAAAACGGGTCCTTATTCTTATCAAAATCTTATTGCAGAATGTATTAACTAAAACTATTTTATTTTTATACTTAGTTTTGTAAGGAATAAAAGCAACGCAACTATTACCAATTATACCAAAAATGCCCATTAAATGAAACGACTTTCTAATCATACTTTAGATTTTTTCAATTACGTAAACTGCTATTTTGGCAATTTTAGAAGGTTGATGCAGAGAAAACACCTTTTTAGCCGTTTCCTTTTACTTTAATTAAGTTTGAAAATGTTAAAATGTCAATCTAGTTTATAATTCCACTGGTTTAATGTTATTAAAAAAAAAAACAGTTTATCTCAGACGATGTTCTCGGCCGAATGTCTAGTAAGTATTTCGCAGAATATTGTTTCACGCCACTGCTTAAAAAAGTAATTTGTTATATCTTTTTACAGTGATTTTCAGGGAGTATTGTGGAGCACCTTGGTGTGTTCCGTTAAGATTTAGTTGATATTTGATTTTAGAAAACTTGCTCTAGTCAGGTCCTGTTCAAAGTTGCGATTTGGGTTTCCCGGGACAACAGAAATAGAGTTAATGTCCATTTGGATAAAAAAATAACACTTCAGTCTTACATAATATAATTAAATGTGTTCCTTATTTCCACTTTTGCTGAACGTATTAAGACTTCTTTCATAAGTAGATAAAATGTCGGATAAAACCATAAAATTGCGAGCTGCGGTGCTCACATTTCACGTAACTGATACTAGCAAATCCAGTTCCGTTATAATACAATGTGAAAGATATCACCTGCAAAAGAGAATTGCAATTACAACAATTTCATTGAATAGCTATAGGAACAACTTTCTATTAGTTAATCTTTAACCGCAAACAAATCCGTAGAAAATTGCCAGCAACATTCAATAAATCATTAGGAATAAATATTTATTCTACAGGAAAATGTATACGTTTAGTTATACAACAATTTAACAATTTTCTCTTATATAGTATGTATGCATTCTCGTTTTAATGTAGGCTGAATACTTTCAAGGGTAATTATTATTATGAATGACTACTTGTTACAGGTTGAAAATAATTGCACTGGTATTATTCATTTCGATTTCGCTATTTTGCAAGTAATAATGGTTCTTCTGGCATTTACTGCAAACATTGAGAAGCCGGTGTAATTGTTATATCTATTCTAGATATAATGTCTTAACAGTTTATATATAACCGTACTGATCGGCATTTTTTAATGAGTGTAGTCTAAATATAATACAACACGTAAAAGTCAAAACACTGTTCGCTCATCATCCGCTTTTATAGTTGGTTCAATATGGGATACGTTATTTGGGGTATTTTATTTTCTCTAAAACATTTAACAGCTTAAGAATATTCTTGAAACTGTTGGTAAGTAGAACACTTTATCACGTTTTCAATTCACATAGCATCAGCCAATATTAACTATCAAACAAAAGACTATTGCGGCATGGGAATTTAGTTTTCTCTTTGTATTATACTTTACTCTAACCATCGTTATTAGAATATTTACAGTTATAATATTAAAATAATTATGTTTAGAAATATGTGGACTAAGGGTAAACAGTGAAAAAATGTATATTGTTGCGGATTAAACAGTTTGCTTTCTGCTCGCATCGGTGTAATAATCAAACATAACTATATATTGTTTAACCAATTTATGGTTTTATTTTGGTTGCAGAAATCCAAATAGGAAGCATGATCGTTTGAAGCAGTAAATATGGAGAACGAAGACCTTGAAAGGGAAAGTTTGGAACGACGGGTATGCATTATTATCATATTTTATGTAATAGTTTTTTGGTGTTTATTATTATTCAAACTAATTATTATACGAACATGCAAATATGACAAGAATATCAAATAGACTGAGACAGTTGCATACCGAATGGGAAAACAACCCCACAACTGGACGATTATACAACCCCAATTAAACTTTTATATGAATATTACGCATGCATCTAGTAATAAACCAAGTGTGTTTAGATTAGTATATGTCAGTTTGAGTTGGATAAGTTTCATAATTTCACCTAAAAGTATGCGAAAATATCGCATGGCGTTGCAACAGATAAAAAGCTAAGATAAATTATAATTTCTCAATGCAGAAAGTTTGAAATGATCTAAATATTATTAATTGTGTTATAAAAAAGTTCGGAGAGACTGCTAGTGTTGCTGTTCGTGGTAAACGTTCAGGACGACCCCGTATTATTTCCGGAAAGAGAACGTTGTGTTCTTATAAAGATCCGCAGATCCAATAGGAAAAGCATCCTACGAGAAATTCAATCTCTGTGCAGTTAGGAAGCGACTTTAAATGTATCGTGTGAATGCAACAGATTATGGCTGCATGAAATCTGGTTACAGTTTTTATAAAGAAGATTATTATTTGATGGGGTTCAATATAAAATAATAATTTTTTTATCTGCTTTTGCTTTAGGCAATGGAAAAGCCTCGATTTAAAGCTATCCAAAAGCAAAAACGTTTGAATTGTGGCAAATCTAACATATTTTGGACAACGGAAATATGGAGTAACGTTATTCTTGGTGAGGAATCAAAATTTGACGAATGCGTATGCGTGATTTTAGGGAAAAAAAATGATTTCAACAAAATCAGACGCCTTTCATAAAGCGTACAGGCAAATTTCTCCAAGAGGTTATATGTATGTACAACTGTAAATGCAGAAAAGTACCAACAAATTTTATCAAGAAGTTTAGTTTCAACTATGGAATAATATTTTGGAATCAAAAATTGCATATTTCAACAGGATGGTGCACTTTTTCATACAGCTAAAACTACCAAAAAGTGGTTTGGAGATCATGGTTTCAAAGTTTTATAGTGGCTCTCAAGCAGTCGGGACTTGAATGTGATAGAAAATTTCTGGTATCGAAAGAAGAAATCATTGCATAACAATCCCCAGCGAACAATTCCGGAATTAAAGGCAAAAACAGCTAAAATTTGGAATTCGCTCACCCCAGAATATTGCCAGAATCTAGTGGATTCAAAGACAAGAAGGATAAAGGCCGGTGTCAAAGCTGAAAGTTGTTACTTCTAATTAGTCGAATTAAAGTGCGTCCGATTATTTATTTGCCAGTGAGTTTGTTGCATTTTTACTGATTCGATACAGAGAAAATGCAGAATAAAAAAAAATGTTTTTTATGGTCAGTCTTAAGTAATTAATAAGTGTGAATATAATTTATATTTGGAGATACTCTAATAGAGTTGTTCACTTATATTTTTCTATAGTCTCACTTTCTGTTCTATTCTGCTATGCTCTGTATATTTTACATTAGTAGCGATGGGCTACAAGTACGCGACAAGCTGCATCTTCGACCGGCTATCTTTTCTACCCTTGTTACAATATACAAGGATCTCGGTTTTTTTTCCATTCGGAATATTGATGGCACATATTGCTATTTCTGTCTCTTCAGTAGGTCATGGTACTAATAGTAATGTTTTCATTTCAGGAAGTCACAGTAAAGTGGTTGTCTGATTCTGCAGGCTCCGTCCATAACCACTTATAATGAACTTCGTTCAAATCTCGTTTACTTCGACTAAGTAAAATTCTCATTTGACGTATTTTGCCAACTTTCTCACTTCCGAGTTTCACTAAGCGCAAAGTGATTTGATTGACTAAACGCTGATTGAGTATATCTAATCAACACCATTCTACTAGTGATCCTACTAAATCACAATTCACAGTTCGATCGTTGCAATTCGTTTCATTCGTGCTTGAATTTCATTTATTTGGGCCTACACCCTGAGAAAGGTTATTCGGCCAAAAATTAGCTTGCATAATTTTGAAAAATTGAAATGCCACAGCCGATGCAACTTGACCCAGTTCAGCTCAACAATAAACAAATTCGTTAGATAATAGTAGAATGAATGGAGGACCGAATCTCCTGAACTTCAGGCTTGGTCTCGGCATTTTAGCCTTGGGACTTTGTCTTAAGTGCTTCTCTCGTTTATTTCCTGACAAGTAGGTATGACCCATATTAACAACAGCGAAAATAGCACTCTTGGCAAAGGCCCTTCTTGTTCACCACCCACTGCAGGTCGATCCAATTGATTTTTGCCCATGCTATGGTACTATTTTTAACATAAAATTCAAACGCATGGGATTGTATCGTCTCACTTTTCCTTGATGAGGTTGGGACAATGCGAATCTAACCGTAGAACCGAGCCATACTTTCCCAAATGTGTTAATAATAAATAAATCAATAACCCCTGCACTGCGGTGGTTTATGTATTACCATCATTCTTCCATTACTATTACAAAATATCTTGGCAAGTCTTGCTATATATTCTATTCTTAGCCTACCGAAAATGCTTGATTCAACCAAGCACACAATTTATAGGTACATACCCGAATGCCTTTTTAAATATTGGTTGTTATGGAGTATTCGCAATAAAAACACAAGCTTGGAGGCAATATTTACAATTCCAGTATTTACTGGAATCAACTGTCACCTTTTTTCACTCTCCTCCACTGAATCTTTACACCCTTGATCCTTGACTCGTATGTGATTCTTAGTCTTTTAGTCTTATGTATGCCGGAAACTGCCGAATTTCGATAAAATGATGCTATCCATTTTTCGAGGTACATTAAATCTAATCAAAGGGGGCATCTAATCAAAGGGTTTGACAAATGTTTTAGTACCACGTTGAAGAGATACGTTGGAAAAATTTTAAATTCCCTTATTTTCATTATCTGTTGGGACTATTGTACTACCTGTGTGGAAGTGCCAATGCACACATAGTATAAATTATAGATTTTTACTAATGTAGTTGCAATTCTAATGTGAAACCTTGAAAGCAACTTACATTTATTTGTGATCACATAACAACATACGCAAAATCACCGACGACAATAAAACCTTGCAAGCCAGGAATGCTAAAACTGACTCACCTTTATTGTAATTTTGTTACTGTTTATTTATTGTTTGCTCATATTAACACGTTGTTAAGTGAGTACTGGGCTAGTAGATCACCATGATGCAACTCTGAAACGATTTTATGTTCTGGTAGAACCGGGTCGGTGTTTTTGCAAACACTCGAATAAGTATATGAAATTTAAAATTTGGTAAAACGCCATTTAAAACGTCGTGCCACTTGACCGTCATTCCCGTTTAAGATTTTAAGGGTGACATCTACCCCTCTTAGTGGGTGTCTTACCGATTTTTCAGATTTTTAACGACAAGAAAGATATTACGGGTGGGAAATTTTCAAACTGACACCCCGTATGTTCTCTATATGTTTCTCTGTAATTGTTTCCATTTGTTGCTGCAGCCTTGATGTCTGCAGCTTTTTCGGAACACCTTTGTGTTGTGATAGCTATCGATGTTTCCGTGGTTCCGCCTAATTATATCTAGGTCATTTAAATTTCGCTCAATTTTGTTCAGCTCGACTATACAGGTTCTGTTACTTATAGTTTACGTTGGATTGTTAGTTCATTATTTCGAATGGTTCCTTGTCCATAAATGTGGCATGTGCATAATCCGTTAACTCCCACTTTGCATGTGATGAGTCACCATGTAATAAAAAACAAATAAATACCGTAGTTCATCTGTGTTAGTGGGCGTTTCTAAAATAATTAGTTACATTCTGGAAGCACAGCAAAATTGTAAATTATGAATAAAATGTTCAAATATGCATCCCCGAATCAAGACATATTTCTCCATGTGTAGCTTGTCTTGGTGTATAGTTGTACTCTAATAACAAGATTCGGTGCTGTAGCCAGTAGCTTAGCAGTTTTGCAAATGACAGTTGATATAGTAATGTGACATATGTTTTGCAACCAGAATCTATCACACCGATTACACCTAAATACTCTTATCTATGCACCTCTCAACGCAATGGTAACATGTTAAGATTCGACCTTTAATTTTGAGTGTGGACAAATCATCTCAACCAAACGAACAAAGCTCATAAAAATTATTGGAACAGTTTTTATGGGCTGGTTATGGGAATAAATTCCGGTTATAAAATAAAACACCTAGTTTAAACAGTAGTCAGTTGATAATACTGGAAAATACTGTTGCGCTTAATTTGGAGCCATACGATTACGATCCACCAAATTTCTAAATGAATATTTTATGAACACGTATTAATTTTATGTTCATCATACGAAAGAAATGTGAATTTGTCAGTGGATTACTTACGAATTTCGAAAAGCTAACTTAATTTGACATCCAAATATTCATTAAAATCAACAAATTGCCTAACCTGTCCGCATTATCTAAACTGCCTGTAACGCAATATCCGAAGTATTCCATCCTTCCTTGACTTCTTAATTGCTAAAGGACTTTTGCCCATTTACCTTAATATATAAAACACAGTATTCTTTTGTATCACTTGATATTCGTTCGAAAAATTTAATTTTTGTAACTATCGGAAGAGACTAGACGTACTGACACGTATTTCAGATCATATTCATACTGTCGAGACTCTCGATAGTACTAAACGGTCTGGCAAGGAATATACAATTTACGCAGTAAGATTTAGCCTAAAAAGTTTCGAATAGGCATCGGTGTGACCATCTTTTAGACGCGAAAAACCAAATCAAGAAGCATTGGTAACGATTTCGACAACATTTCTTTAGTGGTTGTCCGATTTGGACCTAGAGATTGCATAGTGATGTTTCGCCATGCTTCTCTCCTTTGTCTTCTACAGTACGCATCACATGAGCCGCCGACATTTGTGTGAAATATTTTATTTGGTCTATATGTATACCTCACTGGTGATCTCCCTCTGGACCTTTTGCCATCAACCTTCCCCTGTATCGTCAGCTTTTACATACTGTTCTTCCGTATTACATGACCGAAAAGTCGCAAGCATACGTCGCTGGATTGTTGGTAGTAATCTCTAGTCGCGTATTCTCAAGTCGCGTTAGTGTAGTACGCTGTCCAAGGTATTGTCAGCATTCTTCTCTAGTTTGTTTGTTGTTATTGTTCTTCGACATGCTGCATTTAGGATCCAGGTTTCCAAGCCATATTCTGCTATAAGGAACACGAGAGATTTCCCAAGTTTTATCTTAGTTTCCTTGAAGATACGGTGGTCTTTCCTAATTTAGCTCGCCTTTTCAGGGTCTACTTCACCATCCCAAGTCATCTTTTATTTGTTGTCTTCGCTCCCAAATAGATGACCTCTTTTTCAACTTTTACGTCATGGATTTTCTGCAAGAGTAGTAGAGGAACCGTTCCTGACCGGTCTATAATCATCAAGCGGCATTTCGATCTATTCAGTCGCAGTCCGCATTCCAGGCTTATTTACTCGATTCCTTGTAGGAGTTCGTACATTTCTAGTGCATTTTTAGTATTGCAATAGTGTCATCTGCATATCGAAGGTTCGACATCTTTTTCCCGCCAATAGATTCTCCACCCTTCCAGTTCTCCAGCGCCATTCATTTTCAATTCTCCATAAATATTGAAGAGTATAGGACATATAATACATCCCTGCCTTACGCCTTTTCCTACTCTTAAGTTCTCTGAGTATTTCTTTTTATATTTTTTTTGTGCTAGATTGCAGTCATATAGCTGTTTAATAAGGTAGATTAGTAGGTCGGGAACTCCCATTTCTTTTAAGTCTAGCCATCGTTTCTTCCAATGCACCGTGTCCCACATCTAGAATTTACTCTTTTGTTGCTCGACCTGGTACTGCTGGGGGTATATTGGGAAGGATGTAGCTTTTGGACCTTTCTTGTGTGATATAGATGTAGAGAAACACTTTGCTTGCGTGATTTATCAACGCAATGGTTCTGCATTCGTCTTTTGGACCTTTTTTGTGTAGTGGAATATATACAGATTTCGTCCATTCTTCTGGAAATTTTCCAGTTTTCCGTACTTTTTGGCAGTACCATTGTCTCCAGTGCATTTTAATTTCCTCTACAATATTGTCTGAGCCTGGCGATTTTCGCCAGCGATAAAGCGATAAGTTTTCGTGTAGATCAGTATCTTCAAAGGCCATAAGATCCTCGCAATTCCAGCTGTCGTAGTCACTCTAGCACCGGTTGATCTTTACCATCTTTAATTGGAAGGTACTGGGCGTGGAAGGTGTTTGGAAGCATCTTCATGTTTTTAAATTAATCACGTGATTGGTTTTCGTTTGCATGTTTTTCAATATCCTCACATATTAAAGCAATATACGCATCTAACCTAAACCGTCTGATTATGCTTTTGCTAAGTTCTCTACCTATATGTGTCCTAGTCTGCGTTTTCCTTAGGTCCTTTGCTTTCTTTTTAAATTGTTTCGTTCAGGGATCATTTCCCAAGTGCTTTACGATATCCATGGTTTCCTAAGTTGGTTTTTGTCAGGATTTATAGATTCGGCGGCGAGTTCGGTCATGTCGGTAAAAGGTGAAATACGTGAGATTCAAACTATACTCCCGACTTCATTTCAATACGTATGTGGACTATGCTGTAGAAAAGAATTTCATGGCCCGCAGAAAGTTAGACTCCCTTCTTTCGCCAAATTCAATTCACTTTGCCAATAGTAGTCACCGTCCACTTTTTTTAATTATCCAATTCGTCAATTTATTGTGTAAACTATGTTTAAATGAACTTAAATATATCATAGGTATTAATTTACACTGAATTATTTCATGGTAATGAATGTTATTCCCTGTCTTAAACTTACTAGTCCATGAATTACTAGTTGCGTTGGGCTATTAAAACGTATTTATATTAATTAACAGAAAATCTAGTGAACAATTATATTTTTGCGAAATAGACTGCACTTCTTGCCAATGTGTCCATTTTGCAACAAGGCATAAATTAACTGACATGCAATCCTAATATATTGAACGAGTAATGTAATGGTCTATAATCTTGAGAGATTTGATTCACCTTTCAAACCGTAAATCCGTACAAATTGTTACGTATCATTTTCAGCACTTGAATGCGCAGATTACGTAGGTTTTCACGTAATTCGATCAACAAATTAACTACAATAGATTAGTAGCAATTACAAAATAAGTCTTCCACTTGCATAGAACATAGTGCTAATGTATTTCATGTCCTGTGAAGTAACAGTTTAAGCAAATTGCAACAGGCGTGAAGAAATTTTTTGATCTGATATATCTGATAGTACCGGATGCCACTGTAATTACAATACAAACACTGCACAACAACATTTTAAAACTTTTAAAAGAATGAGATATAATAAACTGATGAAGAGTTACGCGCCACGTGCTTGCTTCATATAATTTATAATTTGGCCAAGTTTTTAATTGAAAACATGGAAAAACAACGTTAGGTTCTATTCAATGTTGCAACTATAACATATAGAGTGATAATAATTTGTGTGAAGTGAATAATAGTTTGTTTTCACAAATTTTGTTATGGACTACAGCGATAACACAATCGTAGACACCGTGTTCGAGTTAACGCCATTTTGCACGCTTCCTTTATTATCTTTTCGATAATGTCTACATTCATTAATTTCTAAACGCTAATTGTATCGGGACTGTAAAATCGCTTTATTATAAATTCCACACTGAAGTTTTCTCGGAAATGTCTAATCCATTAGAGTAAAATGTGTGAATTCAAAGTGTCCCTCAATGGGCAAGCAATCGAAAATTTTCACATTTCACATTGTCTTTCAATGAACGTTCGAGAACGGGAAAAATCTTTCTGCTATAGAAAGCATTGTTTTAGATGATTTCATATGTAAAATGTGCCATAAGCACATATCCAGGACGGGTAAAATTGTAAACTGTGCTGTAAATTGAAAACGAGTGTATGTAATATTATTGAAATAGAATGTAAATAAAACGGGGTCAGTTTTTATGAATTTACGAAGTAACAAGAAAGCTTTATACTGCTGAAAAACGTATACAGCGCCTTTGCTAGTTTTACAGACATTGAATAGAAAAGGCAAAAAAGTTTCTAAATGTTATGTACAGGGTTATTGATTGAACTTTGGTCACCTCCTTTTTACTAACTACTATTTAATTTGAAATTCAAGTGGCGGACCAAACTTATTTTTTTTTATATAGAATGCCGCACTTTTTATTGCGTATTCGAACTATGCGCAAAATTCTAGGCTTATTCGATATAAATCTTCCTTATTGATTTTCAACTGTTCTTGTGTTAATAACCATTATTGATTGATCTTTGGCCACTCTGTTTTTACATCTAATTTAAAATTTAGAGAAAACCGTAATACAAAATTTGTAGATTTTAACGTTGATTTTATCTTAAAATAATACCAGTTAGTCCAGCGTGTGTATTATCTTAAAATAAACAACGTTAATATCTAAAACATTCGTGTTTAATATTTTTCTGTAAATTTCAAATTAAATGCAGGAACGGAGTAGCCAAACTTCGATCGATATTGGTTCTTAATTCAAAAACAGTTGAAGATCAATATAAAAGATTTAAATCGAAGAGGCCTAGAATTTTGCGCAAAGTTCGAATATTCAATAAAAAGTGCGGCATTCCATATAAAAAAAGAATAAGTTTGGTCCACTACTTGAATTTGAGACACCCTGTATAAATTGGTGTTATCTCAAAATAAACTAGACGTTAATATCTACAACTTTTGTATTTAGTATTTTTTTACAAATTTCCAATTAGCTGTAAAAACGGGGTGGCCAAAGTTCAACCAATATTGATCCGGTTTCTCGTCATTTTTAGTGCAGGAAAGTGAAAATGCTTGAAAGAGATGCTTTTGTTCGGAAATTTTTCAACATATAAACTCGATCATTACGAGTCTGTGTTGTATGATAGTGTTCCCCAGCGTTCCAATACGTATTATCAACACTTATACTTATTCTGTATATTTTATTAACAGAATAAGTCTGTTCCGGTGTGAATAACGTAATTTTGCAAATCTTGTTAGTTTTTATCCTTCACACTTAAGTGCCGATTGCCGAAAAACTGCAAGGAAGGTTCTTAAACATTTTTATCAAAATAAAGGCCCAGTTCATGGTTTATTTAGGATGGATTTTTGCTTAGAAAAGCTATGAGTTAAAAGAATATTACTTCATGTTTCTTATGCATTTTCTTTTATTTATTTATAATATTAAATCATTTATGATGCATTAATGATCATTTTTCTTTCAGAATTCCAATACTGAATATGTCCCAAGAAAATGCCGGATAACACGACCACCCCCGCCGAAACCAGCGACCAATCCCTTGCAATTTGTGAAACTCGCACCGCCACCCTTAGTTAAAAAAGCACAAGAACAGGTAAAAAAAGTCGAAGAGATTAAAAAGGAGAGAAAAGAAATCCGAGATGAAACCGAAGACTGGCAGCAGGTAAGGACAATTTTTTTAAGCTGAAACTAATGTTTCCTTTCGGGAAATACAAGTTAAGAATTGTTTATTTTATTGAGCAGTAAGGGGAATAATGATTACGCAATAACATAACGGATATGTAGCCGAACATTGTGTTTTGCACACAGTAATATAGAAAAGTAATTTTGACTTACTTGCGGATGGATTAGGTAGGGTAAAGAGAAGAGAATACCGCAAGCAAGTCCCAAAATATAGTTTTTATTAGAAGAGTACAAAATATACCGTCCCACTTCTGGGATGCCGCAGACTATAAAGTATCACACTTCACAGGTCTCACTGCTTTTGATTGGAAACAAAATTTGGGGTCAAAAAGTGTCTATTACTTCTTTACGTTTACTGGTGATTTTCTCCATTTCTGATATTGTCCGATGCAGATAAAAACACATTTTTGGTATCCAATTTGGTACGGTCAGTCCAAATAATAATTAGTTGAACTGCTGATTTTTTCCCTGTTAATTTTCGTTTTCTTATACTGTTTTTTTTTCTAGAACTTGGATAATTGGAAAAGTTGTCGAAGAAAAAGGCAAGAACATATAATAGAAAGGGTGGTTGAAGTGAAAAAATTGACTGAGCAAGAAGAATTGGAGAAAAGCAGAAGAAAGTGCAAGACTTTTAGTGAGATGTTGAAAGAAAGGTAAGGCAATATTTTATTTTTATTTACTTTATACTTTTTATTCATGTCGCATTAAAAATGTATATTATGCAGTAAAACCAAATGGTTTTATAAAGCCCGTAATATAATATATATTGATGTATTTGCGGTGATAAAATTTCGTGAACTTAATTTAACTAAATATCTGGCTTAATAACCCGATTTTAAAATACATCTAGTTTTGAAGATCTGAGCGAAACTTGCATGTTAATCTTGCCTGTACGTCCGATTTAAACTAGCGTCTAATTTACAGTGTGAATTCACTCCACCACTCCATAGTAGATAATCTCACCATGTAGTTTGTGCTATAAAATGCAACAACTTTATGTTCGTAACAACGTATTTGCTCTAACTACTGCAGAATCATTTTCCGGGAGACAAGGTTCGATTTTGAATGGGGAACGATGCGACTCAGTGAAGACTTCCACCCTCAGGTTGTCTCGTCTGTCGATTAGAGTATATGCAATATTTTCCCAGAGAGAGATTTACCGAGAAATTTCAGAAAACTTCAAGTGGTTCAACCAAGATGGAAGTCTTACGTTAACGGAAAATTGTCTTAATACAGAATAATTATGATATCCCCTTCACACTTAAAAAGTAGTTTGACACTACACGCTTCAATCTTGATAAACTTCCCTTAGCTCAAAGGATCTCATTTTTATCGAAAATGTTTTTGGTGCTCTTAGGTCGTCGGGAAATAAAATATATTTCTAACGTTCCACAAGCACGAGTGACTTACATCTTCAGACGTTTACGCGGAAGCTTACCTGGAAGCTGTACTATGGAAGTAGAGTGAAACAACCACATAACTAGCTTTCCTGGATGTCTTGGTGTCAAGACAGAAGATCGCTTAAAATGTTCTTTATACCATAAAGCGACTCACAAAATCCTATTAGGAAACTGACAAAGAAGTTGATGTGGACCAGCTCAGATTCAACAATCTGGTATCGAATGTAGACGACAATTTTGCAGAATTTTTTATTTATCCTTCTCTCAGAGCTGGTGTTTTGGCGCTCTGGGTTGTGTGGGACCCCGGCCTGGAGGCTTATCGTCTAAAGTCATTTTCTCGTCGCTGAGATCGCACTATTTCTATATATCCCATGAAATCCACAAGAATTTTGGACGAGGTTCATGCATGCATGAGTTTTATTGTGTTTGGGTTCTTGACCATAGCCGTAAGTTCTTCTTTACCACTGCACATTTTCGTTTCTAAAGCTTGCCTGCCCTCATGAGCCCAAGTTACGCGTTCTACGTCTGGATCTCGCGAGCGTCACAACCACGCTTTTCCATACCATAGTGATCCGCTTTGAGCATATGATTAGGAGAGTGACCCTCCTTACAAATTGGGAAGAAATGGTCCCTGATTGCAGCTTGTCAATCCCCTCAAGCAAGTATCTCTTAATCAGCTCTCCCTGTTAGGAAGTCCTTGATCCTAACGGGCTTGTGGGAACTCTTTAGCGAGACTAACCAGCAGCCCAGGAGAATTTTTGTTACTTTTCTCGCGTGTCCTGGGGACTAGTCAAGATACAAGTCGTTTTCAGTGGTGCCAGAATTGGACTTCTTTGATTTTAAATCGATCAAACGTCCCGCCATTATTAAAATCCTTTTCGCAGCAATTTTAAATTGTTTTACAAAATGTTTTCATATGTTTCACACATTATTACTGATTTTACCTGATATAAAATGTATCAGAAAAGTCCAATTTTAACAAATGGATGGAACTGAATTTCTCTTCTATTCTATTAATTGCCTTAAGTTCTTAATGACACAGCTGAACCATTTTGAGGTACGTTATTTCATTTACAGGAGTCACAAAGGAAGACCAAAAGTAACAATACCTGTCTACAATGATGATGATTCCAATAATTTTAGTGATTACGGAATTTGCAGTAGTAGTTCGAAGGCAAATAGCGTAAAAGATGACCATACTGATGATAGCTCCAGCCTCTTGGTATGTCCTACTTCAAGTTAAACACGGCACATTATCAATTTCTTTGGCTTTGTAGGACGAAAAAGATGATTATAATTTGCAGGAAAAACAGAAGAATCCCGGAATTTCAATTCAAAGTGAAGATGAAACCACCAAAAGCTACACCAAAAGTCAAGATAGAGAAGTATACGTTAATAGCAATGTGAATACGCGCTCGCCCAAAAATGTCACGGCTCCAGAAGTTCCCCCAAAAATGTCTCCAAAATCTTCAAAACCCAAATATGACAATAGTTTTGTCGAAGATACTTTCACCACTGACAATTCGAAACAATATACCTATGAAGGAGCGATTGAAGATTACAGATCTAGAATTCAAAAAAAGATTAAAGTAGATGAATATATTTTCAGCAAAAAAGAAGTGCTGAATAGATCCAAAGAATATTCTGAAGCTCAAAGTGTTCTTCCTAAAGGAGAAATTTCAAAGAGAAAAGGATTGTTTGAATCAAGTAAATCCATGGAAATCGGTCATATGGAATACACGAGTTGTAGAAGAGTATCCGAAGACTTTGTCAATGCAAGGAGTTTAAAAGATCGATTAAAAAGTTTAGAATCGGCCACAGACCAATCCCTAACTAAAATTGACAAAAGTGAATTTCAGGTGTCTGTAAAAGATCGGTTGGCTAGCTTTAACCGGCGAATTGAACCTGTAAATAAAGAATTGGAGAGATCAAAAATAAGCAGCTACTCGTTAGATAAATCTGTCAGTACTCCATCATTTCAAATTTACACAAAGCCTGAACGACTCTGGAAAGCAAGTGAGAGGAGTTCAAGTCCAGAAGCTGAAACATATTTAGACAAATTAGACATGTTCCATAACAACTTAAACAATTTAATGGGTTCGAAATCTGTCGATGATAATATTGGTGATTATTGCACTTCGAATGCTACTTATCCTCCTTCTACATCGTCTGTTGACTTAGCGGGGGTACTGTCAGACAGAGAAGACAGTGGCATACATACTGCCGATGTATCATGCTCAGTCAGTCAAGCTGATGAGCCTATAGATACGTACGCTGAAGCAATTTTTAACACTATTCCAAGTTGCATCGAGAAGTTGCAAAAAACCGAGGAACAAAGTTCAAATCCCGAAATTATTCGAGAATCCTTATTGCCAGCTACATTTGTGAACACTAATCAAGACAATATCGAGTCCAAGAGTGATTTTACAAGAGATGATATTATCGACTTCACCAAAGAGTTTTTGGATTCTCTAATTAAAGATGCGACGTTAGAAATCGCTAATCAAGATGTCGCCAAACACACAGAAAAAGCGTTAAAGAAGAGCAATTCAGATGAGAAACGCGACGTAAAAAGAAATGGAGACAGTGTCTCTGAGTCTACGTTGAATCAAGATATTGAATTTAGGTCTTTGTCTGACACCAACTTTTTACCGATAGATATTTTCACAGGAGACTTTCCACTAACATCTACTAAATTGCAACCACCCAACGTTAGACCACCTCCGCCTCCTCCTGTTGAAGATGGTAATGGAGAATCTACTCCAAAGCCTCTCCGACGACTAAACTCGACTAAAAGAATTAAAAAAGAGATCAACAGTAAAAGATCCAGCTTTTTAGGATTAGACCAAGAAAATGCCTTTGACAATGACCAGATTATTGAAAAATCACTAGATTACAACTCATACCAACCAAAAGAAACAAAGCAGGAAAAGTCGCTGTATAGAAAAATTTTAGATCATGAATCAAATACTGGTTCACTGAGCAAAGTTGAGAGCCAAGATTCAGGTTTGGATATTGATCGAGGGCGATTATCTAGTGACACTTGGTGCAGTAGTGTACCCAGCCATGACAGGCAGGATAGTGAAGTGAGATATAGCTAACTGATATTGTTGCATACTTTATAGAAATGCATTTTTATTTCCAGCACACAAACAGCATAACTTCGGAGGAAGACGAAATCACGAAGAAGGAACGGGAGATTATCGAAATGGTGGAAAAAGAAGAGAAATCTAAAAGCAAAGTCAACTACATTTCCAATTCTCAATTTAACCAAGCCAAATACACAAATAATATCCGGAGCTCTGAGCACACCTTAGGGAGCGAGAAATTCTGCAATCCATATTATCCGGAGGTATGTTTCTATTAATAAATTTCTAAATTAATCGAAAGTAAAATCTTATAAAATCAATAAGTAGATTTCTAATTGTTTTGCTGAAAGAAAATTTGTATAATTGTGCGGCTGAGTTCGTTGCTTTGAAATTTTAAATGTTAAACATTGCAAATTTCCATCAATATTGGTGTCTCTTAAATCTAGTTTTCTGCTTTAAAAAGTAAGGTCTGTATACTTATGACGAAATCCCTTAGTATTCAAATGTATGATGTAAATACTAATTTTGAGTTGATACAATTTTGTCTTGATATGGTTGAATAATGATTTGATATTAATAATCTCAGAAATTTTTTTTTATTTATTAGACAATCAATGAAGCGTACGCTTTAAATTGCAAAAAGCTACTGTTAATTTAGCTTCGATTGAATGTCTTAAGGCACATAAGCAATGGAGATTAGTGTTAAAAAAATGTAATTCATCTAAGATCTATATAATTCTGATTACACACAACTCACTAATTCAACAAAAGACTCTGGGCGAAAGTTTATAATCAAACTTGCTGATGCAAACGAGTAATAAAGGTTATTTAGGTAATAATGACTAGCTGCCTGTATGCATAGAATAAAGCATTGTCCCATTTTGCATTCTGTTGATAAATTAATGCTATTATGATTTAAGTAGCATCATTTCAATAATGCTCTGGATTTTGCTTCCCTAGGCATCACCACATTATATAGATGACCAAGACTCAGAAGTACTAAAAGTCGAACGGGAGTTACAGCAGCTAGAACAAGAAGAGTTGGAAAGGCAACGCGAAAATATTATATTTAGAGAAAGTCGTAATAGAGCGAGATTAGCCAACAGACATTCCCTGGAAAACATATGCGATGATATATATCCTCATTATTCTAAATCAGAGTACAGAAAGTCGCTTCCTGATTTATCCACCGAATTCCAGCAATCAGCTGGTAACGCTAGTTCGTCCTATTATGAAAATATTGAGCCCATTAAATGCATGCAATCCACACCTGATATCCAGCATGCATATCAATCGTCCGCCCCGGAACAAAGAGGTTTTGTCAGAAATAACCGTCTAGCCATGGATCATAGAAAATCAATGCCAGAATTAAAACATGACTCCAGAGGACTAGGATTTACGTCTCCTCCAACGTTCGACAGGCAACCTATTAAACCCAGCACTAAACCGTTGAGAACCATTCCGAATCCGAAGCCAAGGATTTTAGCGAAGCCTAACCTGAAACAACTAAGCGCTATACCGAAGAATCGTCATCCAGAAAATTGGGCTGGTTCAAAAGCAACACCACCAGGCGCCAAAAGTTACAGTCAGCATTGGGTTATCCAGGTAAATTTAATTTTTGTGGTCTATCGATGTATAATTTTCGAGATTCTAATGTACTTTTAGGAAGCGGAATTGCGAAGACTATCTGAACATCATCAAAAAGCGACTTCGCCCATTAGAAGCAGTCAACACGAAAAACCTCTTCCAGACTCTGTTATACAAACAATAACTCAAAGGGTTCAGAATCGTAGTGGATTGATTGATAGAGCACAACCCAGGAAGAGGTAATTAATATATTGCTATGTAAGTTCATTTTTTAATGTGAGATTGATTGTTACTTTTAGAATTGAGCCTGCTTTGAGTACGGATTACAATCCCTACCCCATCTACGTAAACCATCCCCAAGCCATGGGTCATGCAATGCCCTCAGGGTCGTTTTGTCCACAATCTACTGAGGACATTATTCAAGATACCATGTTGAGTGTCAGTGGCAAAAAAAAGTGTTCATATTGTAATACTGAACTAGGTAAGGCACTTTCAATTCCGGAATTTGAGTAAAGTAAATTTTTCTAGCAGCAATCTAACAACAGTTGAATTCAAGAGTTAGCCTAATCTAATAAAATATTCGAAAAAAGTTCAGATTCAGTATAAACGTGCACTGACTAAAGGCCGGGACACATGTATCCGATCCGGCTCCGATCAGAGCATCTTCCGTCGATGCCCAAACACTCGGATCGTTGCGGGATCGGAAAGGAGCCGTCGTTTTTTTGGCGCTGATAGTCATATACGGTAGTCACTCGCTAATCTAAAGGCTAGCAATATTGCAGCAGTAGTTTCAAAAAATGTTTAATTATTTTAGCGAATGTGACTTTTTGGCGAATGGCCATGGTGGCTTATTTTGGCTCTACCTCATGAATGAGAGCTTGCCTCACTTTTTCGTCATTTGTTAGACCACGGAACTAAATTCCATCAATGTTTTAAAATGTCCGTTGTCGCGTTTAGTCTTTTGGAAAAAAACCGCAGCGAAATGTGCAAAGAAGACACCTGTTTTAAAAAGGCAATACTGCTCTCTGGCCTGATCATGCAGTACCGAATATTTCCTCACTTCTTCAATGAGCTTCTCAGATTTAATTAAGCTAATTTTTTTCAATTGTGTTGAAACCAATCCCGCAATCAGATAACGAATAACCATCGGATAGGCACCATAATCGGAAGATGATCGGATACAAGAACGGAGACGGATCGGATGGGTAGCGGGAAGATGAGATCTACGGCGTCCGAAGTCTAAATTCCATTTATCTCTCAGATCTTGGTCCGAGTGAATGATCGGATAAATGTGTCCCGGCCTTTAATGTGAACCTTCCGTTGAGCTGTGTGTCAAAAAATAGACCCTCAGCCAGGGGCGGATCCAGCTTTAAAGTCAGGGGGGTTATGTAGAAAAAATACAGTCTTCT
>NW_026017110.1:56883733-56889375 GCF_020466585.1 Dendroctonus ponderosae | reverse complement strand
TTTTTCGAAGTTTCTCAAGAACCATTCCAGCCACAGAATTCGTTTTGGCATCGTTGGATAGAGAATTGAAAACCCGATTCAGTCGTAACAACGTGAGTGAGGAAATTCGAATAGTTTTGTCCCAGAAAGCGAAATTTGAATATCAGACACTTATGTTCAAGATTATGCCAAAATTTCATGTTTTCCGTCCCATTTTTGCTCATTTCTCGGAGGCAAAATGAGCAACAACGCACATTTGTACATCATTCTAGACAGAAATAAATGGCCTTTTTAGAAAGCGAACCACGGATGGGGAAATGTTGGCAGTTTTCTCAAAAATGCTTGAATTCAAGAAGTTTGAGATTTGCGTGGTTTTTTTGAGTTGCAAAATCCACTTGAACATGACGCTGCTTTTTTCGAAGTTTCTCAAAAACCATTCGAGCCACAGAATTCGTTTTGACATCGTTGGATAGAGAATTGGATCCGCCCTTGCCCTCAGCGAAGTGGCTCCGATGTCTGAAGAAAAACTCATTTAGAATCTGACCAGAGCCTTTTTTTAATAACAAATAGGAATGAACAAAAAGTTAAGAATATTTTAAGCTTAAATGTATACCACTAATAAAGTGCACTAAGACCTTCAAAAAAGTTATAGTATGATTTTTTTGACTAAATTAATTTAATAAGAAAAAAAAACGCTAACATCGGCGTTTTTTCGTTTTCTGAGTAAACAAATGAATGAATTTTGATTTAGTTTGTCTTATATTGTAGGTATTTTTAATACTTGAAAAAAGTTATAAACTTTTTTTCAATAGCATCAACGGTTCAAAAGTTACCCCTAGTACCGGTTTCGAGCCCGTCCTGGGGTGCCTGAGGTTGGCGCTTCTCGAAATCTGTTTTCAAAATCACTTTTTCAAGAGCTCATAACGACTCTATTGATGCCGAAAGCTTTTCATTGTTCAATCCGAAACATGTTAAATAAAGTCTTAAATTTCAAGTTAAAATAATGGATTATCTTTTTCCAACCTTTTTTTATATGTTTAAGATGTATATATTTTTTAGGACGTGGTGCTGCAATGATAATTGAAAGCTTGTGCTTGTTCTACCATATGAAGTGTTTCAAATGTTGCGTCTGTCACATCGAGCTTGGAGACGGACGTATTGGCACAGATGTTCGAGTTCGAAATCAAAAACTACACTGCCATAATTGTTACTCTAGTGATGATGGTGTAAAATTTAGTTGTGTTTGATGGTTTCAAAATTAATAATTTTCTAAGATACCACGCTAGCCCCATTTGTTCAGTCTCCTTTACAATTTTATTGTAATTGATTAAAATCGTAAGACTCATAGACCTCATTAATTTTGGTTAAGTGACATTTTAATACTTCTCCGAATTTGCGTGATGTATATAGAATGGTTAAGTATTTTGTATATATCTATACATATTTAGAAAATGTTATATTTTTGCCTTATGTTTTGTATAGTTTAAGTTTAACAATATAGCCTTAAGAATTATTGTTAGTTTTGTTGGTTGTATTTATAATTTACATATTTTTTTAGTCTCAAGATTAGGGACTAGAATCATACCGTTATATTAGGAGTGTTTTTGAAACAGTTTTCAAATATTGGCTTGTTTCTTTTTGAATTTAAAAATATTTACCACTAAACTATATACATATAGGTACTAATGCAAAGATGATCTGAAAGCAAATTGCCATCAAGTTTTGAACATTGTTATATCTCTTTCTACAATCATTTTTGTAAGTTTATTTTGTAGATTTTTCATCGTTAACTTGATACGTGTTAATATATTATTGTCCGATTTATGTGTACTTTTGTAATGTGGATGGATGGTAATCTATAAGCAATGAGTCATAGGGCAGCATAATCATAATTTGAATTTAATGCAACATGTATTTACAATAATATTTAAGATAATAAAAACTTTATTTCTCAAAAATTCAAGCATGTGAACGAATTTAGCCAGCTGAATAAATAATTTGGTTAATATTATTCAAAAATTTACTTAAATAACAGGAAGTTTTCTTGTAATTTAATTCACATCCACTTTTTAACTTAAGTTTAAAGTTCCCTTCAACTAAATAACAATATTTTTTTAATAAATTAAACATTTGCATAATCTTGCCCTGTCGTTTTGTATTTAGTTTTATGAACACCTGCTTTATATATAGGTAAAAGTGCATATGTACATACACATGTTTATGTGAGCTTTAGTTCTGAGCTTCCTTTAATTATATGTATATGTGACTCTATGGACCATTGCTTTTGCGTCACCATTTTTATTAAACTTATTATGTTCTGGGATACTTGCTAGGCGATAGTAGGGTTACAGTTTATACCAGAAAATGTTCTATTTCATATAAACATTTCACCAAATACCAAATTATTTAAGATTATTAGGATTTATTAATAAGAAATTAATTAAGAGTTTATAACGTCATATTATCAATTTATTTGAATAATAAATATTGAAAGTTATTGTTTTTTTGGTTAGTTTTCATATATATTCTAATCGATGGGGTGGCAATGTCTATTCCCTGAGCCTTGGAATTAGTTTCAAAAAGCTCATTACAATTAATCTGAAATTTTTAACCATTTCGGGTGTCCGTCGTTTTTAAGTTTAACGTTACTTCGATATTTGGTATATCAGTAAATGCTTCTTGAAAATGTCCTTACGTCGGATGTGAATGCGATAGCTTAGTAAACAAAGTTGATTTTTCGGCGAAAATTAAACAAACATTGCAGTTAATGCGGCGACATTTGTATGCCAAATTAAATACTCGCTCACCGATCAATATTTTGCTCAATTTTCATACAACATGGAAATCTTTTTAACTTGATGTGTTGTTAGGTGCTGGACAATTGTTTGCAGATCCATCAAAATCAAAGTAAAGCATTCACAAACCATGCCATGATTTGCGAATGCTTCAAATTAATTGCATTATTAAGAGCGATGGAACTTGATTCTCTGAGCTCTCAGGTCAGACGTTTGCTCCAAATTTTTTAAACTTTGAGTTCGTACAGCTTGATATGTTGTACAAAAGAAAAGAAACTAAAGGCGAGATTCACATTCAAGACAGATCAGGATTTTCGACTGTTTTCCTCTACTCGCATCATTGAAAGCGACGGAACAATTAACTTGATTTGCACACGAGCTCTCGCATCTTTTTACAGATTTTTAAAAACCCTTTCAAATTGCATTTTAACATTGAATTTGTTAGTGATTGATGAGTGGGGAACTTTAGTAACAGTTAAACATTTTATAATAATTATACAAAAAAAGCGAAATTTCGGGAAACTATAAAAATGTGTGATTTACAATGTTGCTACACATAAAAATGAACCAAAGAAATTATGTAGTACAATTTTGAACTGAATAGTAGTCTTTAAGGAACAAAAAAAAAGAGAACTTGCACCATTTTCAAAGTAGTTATATTTGTTTCTTCATTAACCACGAAAATTTCTAAAGATATAAGCAATGAAAAATTTTGCAGATTTTTTTGAAACGGTTCATAAATAAAAAGTTTATAGTAAATTTTGTATTTCATTTTCATCAACTATTTTTTTGTTAAAATGGACTTACACCACTTTCGCGAATTTCTATATGCGGATAAATGTAGAAAAGTCTACGCCCAGGTGGTAATTTGCTGCATAGCCAAGCCAAATGCTTTTTGCCAAAATAATTTTCAGGTCTGCCATGCTTCAATGTATTATGATTAATGCAGAGACCACAGACTACACACTATTAATGAATAATTAATGTGTAGGTCTGGGAGTGTTCAAATATATTTGGGACTGAAATGGAGGCATACATAATTTTATGAAAACCCAACTTGGTAAGAGAAACCCACGTTATTTTACAAAACTGAACATTTATTAATAAATACCTACATTTTACAAAAATCGGGATACTCAAAAGTAGCATACTTGAAAAATGCCAATAATTCGTACTTTTTCATTGTTATTTAGCAAAAGCAACACAGAAAATCCAAACATTAATTTCGGCAATAATAGAAAATTAGGTACAAAATAGAATGGCTTTTCAGTTAATTACAGTTCATCTTTGCTACTATCATCGAAATCGATATCTGAAATACCGACCAATTCTTCTGGTAACTCTCCATCCTTTCCATCCCAAGGATCCGTATTGCGTATTTTTCGAAAGATGTCTCCATTTAAAGGTGCTGTATAACCCTTTGCATAGGACAAATCCCTGAAAGTAAAATTTATTAGAACGTGTTTCGGTTAGCTTCAATTAGTAATTTATTATAATAAATATTAAAACATTCAACCAATAGCTACATAGATTCGGTAATTAGTATAAACTTGGAGATGATGACAAGAAAATTTGTAAACTTTACTAACTCACATCAAACTTATGAAACTTAACTGTTAGCAAGGTGCAGTAAATGTATTTTTAAGCGTTGTTAAAGATATTTGAAGTTATTAACCGCTAACCGTAAGCCAAAACGTACATATTAAAATTGCAACAATTAAATTGATCCATCGCAAATTTCCAGTTTCTCAGACAGCAAATACAACAAAATTTATTACCTTAAAAATTCGTATATGCCCTCTTTCGAGAAGGATCCTCTAAGAATTGAAAACTTCTTCTTCTTCGCATTTATTACAGCCATGGCAGGGTAACCAGATCCTCCAATATCAAGGGCATTTTCCAATTCTGTCTGGGCCCCTGCTTCGGACCAGACCCACCCCCACATTTTCTTCTTAAATTGTGCCCCTAAGTCGGTCAAGATTTTAAGATAATTGTTCCTGCATTCCGACTGACAATCTAAAATGTGAGGTAATACCGCCACAACGCAAAGCGATTGGTCTTCACACCGTTCCCTAAATAGAACGTCAGATAAAATCTGAGTAACTTCAGGTGGTGTAATACTGTCGGCAAATTTGTCTAAAGCCCATTGCACAATTTCACTCGAGGTTCGCCCTCCATTATATTCCGAAGCTGACATAGCGGATTTTTTACCAGAATCAAAGAATTTAATAGTTGGGTATCCTTGAACCTCATACTGGCTTGCTTTCTGCTTATTCACAGTGGCATCAAGAGCCCCAAGCTTTACTTTTCCTTTTAATTCTGTTGCTGCTTTCGCCCAATGAGGAGCTAAGTTCTTGCAATGGCCACACCACGGTGCATAAAACTCAACGAGCCACATATCGTCTGACTGCAGCACCAGTTTGTCAAAATTGCTGTCAGTTAGTTGAATAACGCCTTCACTTGAGTCCTAAAAATACGGGAATTAATTAGACTTGCGGATTTGAAAAGCTGATTAAGCTTACATCTGAAGATCCGCTCGAAGATCTGCCACTCCTCCTATCCAAAGCAGCTTTGACTTTTGCTTTGGCCGCATTTACACCAGCCTTTACAATATCCTCAGCAACTCTATTGCCATTATAATCTGCTGGCGTATATTTATTGGCACCAAATACTTTAAGAGTAGGAAATCCTCTAACATTATATCGTTCAGCGAGCTCCTTATGTTCATCAGCATTCACTGCACCAACTTTTACTACTCCCTTAAATAAATTATATATATAAACAATCTTTATTTCCTACAGAAAAAGGCTATCGACCCAATCGGTCTTTCTGCCCTTGTGTAGTACATATGTGTCTTAGCCTAGCTTA
>NW_026017110.1:56843895-56882746 GCF_020466585.1 Dendroctonus ponderosae | reverse complement strand
AGTGATATTGTTTGAAGCCAAATTGGTAGGTTGGTATATGTTTTCCGATCAGTCCTTCGAGTCTCTGCTTTAGTATGTGCTCCAAAACTTTGCACAGCACTGGGAGTAATGTACTAGGTCTGTAGTTTTCCATTTATGTACCGACTCGTCCATTTTTAGGTATAGGAAATATAGTCTGTAAAGTTCTCTCTTATGTTTTATAAGTGTAAGTATGAATTTGGGTAGGGTGTGTCGGTAAAAAACATTTTTTATTTCAAGGGTGAATTTTCCTGTTGCTAGTGAAAGTTGTTGTATGGTTTCAATTGAGATGGTCTGTGCTTGCGATTGTATGTGTTGTTTCACTTTGTCTGTGTCAGTCTTAGTTAAGTTTAGCTTTTTGTCTCGTTTCGGTGTACTGAGGGTAGGTTGCCTATGTTTTAAGTCTATGTTAAATGTTATAGCCAGATGGTCCGATCCAAGTTCGTTAGTTGGGCTTATGTTATTAATGATGCTTGTTAAGTTTGTTGTGTGTAAATCAATTAATACTGTAGCATATACATTTTTCTATACGAAAGATGTTCGATTACCTTCAGAACAGTGGCAGCTTTAGTATATTCTGGAACCAAGTGCTGGCAATGCCCACACCATGGGGCAAAAAATTCAACTATCCAAACTTCATCTCCTTGAATAACGAGCTTGTCGAAATTGCTAGGAGTTAGTTCAACAACATCTTCTCCTGAGGGGTACAACGCCCATGTGTTGCTCACAAATAAGGCAAAACCTGAGAAAAAAAGACAAATGTTTACCACCACTTTCACAAAAGGGGCCGTGTCAGCCGCTTTATTGTGATAATGTACTTACACAAGAACTTAATCATGTTTGAATGTGTTATTCGTGTGCCCCGATTTTTCCAGAACTTATTTTGAGAACTGTTTGACAATTTTTTTATTAAATCATTCAAATGCTTAATCGGCTTTCCTTGACGTTTACGATAAGTACCAAAGACACGTAAATACTGAAGACCTGATGATTAAAATACGAAATACGTGGGAGAGGATAGATAGAAAATCACGAAACTGATAATAGGAGAGAGAGAGATAACGTCAATTTATTTTCGTGGTTATTTTTTATTGGTTGCGTGCCGGTCTGGGCCAGGGCAAATGACATGCTGTATTGCCAAATTGTGGACAAAGTCGCAATGCAGGTGCGTAAAGCGACGTGAGCGTTTGGTGCGTCAGCCTCAATTTTTTGAAACTTTCCTATTTCTTTTAATATTGTATTTCTTATTCGAGTCAGGATTCAATAGAAACATTTTCAAGCAAATATTGTTATTAAACTTTTATTAAATACTCTTTGGGGGATTGAGGCTATGGTTTGAGGGTAGATGAGTATGGCAGGAATTTGTTAAGGTCGTTAAAGTCTATATATTAAAACCGTAGGAATTGAAAATAGGTTTCGCCATGGAAAAGTGAAAAGCGAAAAATATAGGGGAAGCATGAAAATAACTAGCTCAGAAATTAATAATCTAGTAGAGATAAAGTTGATAAGCCTTTCTAAAAACCTAATGATGTGGCATCGTCGCAATCAAATTCATCTGTTTCATTGCTTAGCAACAGGAAAACAACAACACAATATAGAGGTTATCCGCGAATATCAAACATAAACATATACAATTTAATTTTGTATGTAGAGAATACCGGGGGCTTTTTCGACGCGAACATGTTTCTGTATTTGAGCAAGAAGGTAAAATAATGAAACTTTGTATTTACAGAAAATTCAGTGCAAAATTTATTAACTTTCAGATCGCAATTCCAAATAACACAAAGATTCATTCGTTAGATTGGAATAAGCAAGATGGTTACATAGCAGTTGGAGGTGATAGTGGCCTTTTAAAGGTTTTAAAACTCGACTCAGGTATGCACAGAATTCTAGTTATTCATAATTCATTCATAATCAGTAGTCAGGTTCTGACAGCACTTAAATAAAAACTTATAACGCTTAACCACCGACCATCTAGAATTAAATTAAGCTGGTTTTCGGTCATGGGGTTTCTGTGGACACCTAGTCCCTGAATTTTCAATTATTTCATCCTTGTTAGGTGGCATTGTCGAATGATCTTTTTAACATTCGTCAAAGATTAATAAAAGCAACTTGCGGCTCCCAAATCCGAGAAGGCGTATATCTGCGCTTCTTGATCGCTTTCAGACCCTGGCTACTTATTTTCTTACAATTTTGCACATACATAATACTTCTTAAAGGCAACGACGCCGGCTTCAAAACAAGGAAATTGGTGGCTACCAGTAATTTGTCCATGAATCAAACTCTTGAGGGCCATAGTGACACAATACAAGTTCTAACATGGAATGAAATGCATAAAAAACTTACTACCAGTGATTCTAATGGTGTTATAATCGTTTGGATGCTTTATAAGGTATATATATATATAAAGTAAGTTAACATTATTATTTTAACATATGAATTAATTTTAGGGAGCTTGGTATGAGGAAATGATAAATAATAGAAAGAAGTCTACAGTTGTGGGCATGTCTTGGAGCAGTGACGGTCAAAAAATTTGTATAATTTATGAGGACGGTGCAGTAATTGTAGGTTGCGTAGGGGGTAACCGCATCTGGGGAAAGGAATTGAAACACACAGCTCTGTGTGGAGTACAGTGGTCTCCAGATGGAAAGCTTCTTGTATTTGCCCTAAAAAATGGGGAACTTCACCTCTACGACAACCAAGGAAATTTTGTGATGAAAATCAACATACTATGTCATGATTCGCAATATGACCCTACACCTATCATAGGACTTGCTTGGTATAATGGCACAGGCGGTTTAATGCATTCGATGTGTCCGACATTAGCTCTATGCTTTGAGAACGGAAAAACACAACTTATGAGGAATGAGAGTGACCCAAGTAAGTTATTTCTATTTACGTACAATAAGTGACACCATAGACCATTTTCATCGGAGGGTTTATACAGGGTGTTTTAGGTTACATTACCTTTTAAATATTAAAGATTGTTTTCAATAAATAAAGAAAATTTACGAATTTGCTATGCGTCTCTTGCAATTAAATCGAACATTGACCAATTGGCTACTTTTAGATCCAGTCATATTTGACACAAAAATGATTGCTGTACATTGCAGTTGGAATCACAATGGTTCCCTTTTAGCCATTTCTGGAAGACAGTTTTCTGAAGAAAAGAAAGTGAATTTAGTTCAATTCTACAACCCTTTTGGCGAGGTAAGCAATTTCCTAAATATGGTATTAATTGTTGTTGTTTATTTAAGCAGTTGAAATTATTATTCTGAATTTCCTTTCTAGCATTTGAGAACACTGAGAGTACCAGGATCGTCAATTTCTTGTTGTGTATGGGAAGGTGGATCATTGAGAGTTGCCTTAGCTGTTGATTCTTTTGTATATTTCGCAAATATTCGTCCTGATTACAAATGGTGCTACTTCAAGAAAACAGTCGTTTTCACTTCATGCAAGGCTGGCAGATCTGGTATATGTATTACATTTTGGGACACTGCTAATAATTTGGTAAGTCGTCTCATGGCTTGCTGCTTGATGTAGATTAGTTTTCAATTATTAGCTTAAAAGTTGACTTATTTGAATGAGACGTTTGCGGTTTGTTAAAACATTTATCATGCTTTACTTGGACCTGTAACATGTGATTCAGCATTTCCGCTCTTGCTTATGTAATATTCAGATAAACCCAGTATAAATGATTGATTTTTGCCTGGCCGCACTCGAGTCAAATATCAATTAAGTCGGGAGACAATCAAGTGCACCACAATTTATGTGGATGGAAAAACCAGTCCACGTTGACCGCGTTTATAACTGGTACGAAATTCGATTGATTTCGCTACACGTCGAAGTGAAATAATCCCATCCCATTTTTCCAATTTCCAATAAACTTTGCTTATTGTGAAAATAAACTTGACAATATTTTAAGTGTGGACGTGCTTAATTTCATCTCAATTTATGGTCGATTTTTCGATGGCAGGTCCAAATGAGGCGTGCCGCAGTGTACATGTTTATTTTTTATACACCAAAAACAAGTCGGTTTGAGATTGGTCGGTTGACTGAAGACAATAGGTACCTTTACACTTGCGTTCTTTTCGCGCGGTTCGGGAACGACGCGCGAATCGCGCATTCAAGTTGGCGAAAATCGTGGCCATCCAGGAGCGTGTAGAAAAAAAAGCTTGTGAGTATAAATGCATAATTTGTAGATTTCGTGCGCGAATTGCGTGGCTCCTGGAGTTTTAGAATTTCTATAATGATTGGCCTCAAAATATACAAAATTAGGCAAAAAAAATTAAAGTGGTTCTTTGTCTGGCTGCGTTTATTGAATTTGACGGATGAAGAAAAGAAACTGGAATCTTGACGATTTTAAAAATTATCTTTGTATGGAGTTCACAGTCCAAGCATTGAAAATTTTGTTGGATTTAGTCTTACCAAATAGTTCTAAGCAAAACACAAAAATGAGAGAAAGCATAAGCGCCGAAGAAATACTGGTTGCGACTTTGCATTATTTGGCTAACCGACGCTCAACTGGATTATCCCAGAAGAATATCTAAGATTAATTGTCTCATTTAGAAATCGTTTATTAATTACGAAGTACATTTTTTACTGTAGATAATACAATTGTATTTACAATAAATTATTTATGATCCGCATTGTGTTTATTTACTTACCTTACATCACACGCAAAAATCACACGCGAAAAGCACGATGTACAAAAGCTTGTGCAAAAGTTTCAAGTTCGTTTCCGCAATGCAAAGCCCGCTGGTTTTAACGTGCAATTTTCCCGTACGTCGGTGTTTTTCTTGCGACTCGAACGTAGCCCTCCAATCGCACACGATAGAGCCATAGAACAAGACTTATAGAGCTGATGGATAGAGCGTAGAAGGCCGGCTTGATGTTGGACCTTCCGACAGTTTTGTCACCGTCTTGTTGCACTCTTGTCGCGTCGGGTCTGGACACTCAATACTAAACTCGATTATGAATTAAAAAAAACCAGCACTTCATTGGGGTTCCCACATTTGAAAATCGAGTGCTCCATGAGAGAGAGAAAAATTGCAATTTTTTCAGTTTTATTAACTGACTATAATTTGTTTAGATAATTGACATCTTTTCCGGTCGAATTTAGGTTCATGCTACTTTATATTTTGGGAGAACTCAAAAACTCTCAGAGTCGTGTTTTTCATTGCATTGACTGCAGTGTTTAATATATTTTTTTAGTACTTTAGAGTCCTTCTAAATTATCCCCTCATGATTTGTGAGTGAAGATTTCTTTGTTAAAACCAAATCTACTCATGAAAGGTCATTTTACTATTTTTATCAGATTGCCCTACTGGTTTAGGAATAGGGTGAACAACCTCTTGATTTTGTTTTATAAAACTTTTTGTTCTATAGTGTGCGAAATGATTTTATTTTAATGTTTTTTTTAACACGAATACAAACATTCTAGTATCATACGAGTTGGGTGAACACGTTATATGCAATATCCTCATACGGAGATCACTGCGTTATAGCCACGCAGCCAGATGTAGATCACGCTGGCAAATATGGCTTGATACTTTATAACACTTTGGGCACACCGGTGGATGGAAAGTATATAAATATTGAACCGGTGGCTGTAGTAATGAATGCATACCAAGTATTTGCTGCTTCGCGAAATAACTTTATTGTTTGGCATTACAAAACTCCAAAATCGATAACAGGTCAGTCTTATGTTATTTGATAATTGAATTGTCTCATATGGGAATACCTATGTTTAGTAGGAGTAGCTAGATCGAAAATGTTTCACATCGACGACAATCCAACCGGCGCTGTAGACATAATTGAAGATCTTGATAGTGCAACCAAGATTCCAGTAAGCTGCCATCAAACAGTTGATCCCATTTGTTGTCTTACTTCGACAGACACTTGTCTTGTTATTGGTAGAGAATCTGGACTTCTGCAGTATTATGTTTTACCACATATTGTTCTCACCAATCGCTTTAAAATACCTACTAGACCTCATAAGATTACGATTAATTGCAATTCTACGTAAGTGTTCTCTCACTAAACTGGCATTACGCCATTTTATGTACCCGCTTTATTTATTTGAAGAAAGCTCTCAGTCATTGATGTATCTGGAGTCATGACGGTTATAGACATTTCTGCGGGCACTGGAAGGCCGTCTGCTAACGCGGAAGGAAATCAATTGGAAAGAAAGGATGTTTGGGCAATGTGCTGGGCATCTGACAACCCACAGCTTTTAGCTATAATGGAAAAGACCCGGATGTACATTTTCAAGGGCATGTATCCTGAAGAGCCTGTAGCGTGTTCGGGTTACATTTGTAGTTTTAATGTGGGTGCTTACTTTATAATTATCAATTTTGGTATTCGCAACTTCACTTTCAGGCTCTAGAAGTTGAAGCAATACTATTAGATGAAGTTATAGATAATCCAGAAAAACCCACTAAAGACTATTTAATTAAACTGGAGATTAAAAGTCTTAGAGATACTAGACAGTTGATAGAGAAAGTGGGAATCAATGAAGCAGCTCAATTTGTTGAGGACAATCGTCATCCCAGGCTTTGGTCGGTTTTTTAGGCGTAACATAAACCGTCGTCGTTTTCACTGAAAGCGTTCTTTTGATCAATTCATCTAATGCTGTTGGGGCTTCTTGGTGACCGTGAAGATAATTATGTGATAGGTGTTGCTTTCTTTATATTGGGTTGGAAAATAGTGGTATTTTTCTGCCACTATCTATTGACCGATCAACCCAATATTAAGAAAGCAACACCTATCACTTTTATTTTATTTATTACCTAATAATATTTCTAGGAGATTGGTTGCAGAAGCGGCTTTAAAAGAAATGAATTTAAATATGGCAGACGCTTGTTTCGTTCGGGCTAAAGACTACGCAAATGTGCAGTTTGTGAAAAAATTGCGAAGTGTTAATAATGAAGCTATTCGTGAGGCTCGAGTGGCAACATATTTTAGAAATTTTGATCAAGCAGAGAAAATTTTGATTGAAGCTGACCGAAGGTATCTATATTCTAATTAAGAATTTAGTTTAGTCATTTCAGATGTGTAATTGTGCTTAAGTGGTTGATGTGCGTATTTCATTCTTATTTTTAAGCGATTTGGCCTTAAATCTACGCCAAACTCTAGGGGACTGGTTTAGAGTTATACAAATTTTGAAAAATGGCGCTACCGCTCCTGACTACCTGTTAAAAACAGCGTACAACTCTACTGCAGATTATTTTTTTCATTTCAATAACTGGTAATTCCTGGAGTAGAATTGACTGTTTAAATTAGTTTTGAATGCAACATATAATTTAAGGACATCAGCAATTGAATATTACGAACTGGCCAAAAATACCTCTAAAATAATAGACTGCTATTATTATTTAGAAGATTGGAAGAATTTGGAAATTATGATTGATCAGCTTCCGGAAGGAGATCCTATATTAAAAAAAATTGGTGATATGTTTGCGTCAAACGCTGTACACATGGAAGCAGTAAAAGCTTACACAAAAGTAAGAAGATATTTTTCGCGTCATTTCTTAAAGCAAAGTTTTTGGTTTCACTATTTCCAGGAAGGCAAAGTAAAGCCTGCTATAGACTTATGCATTGATCATAATAGATGGGATGTTGCAATAGATCTAGCCAAAAAATATAACATTACAAAGATATCAGATCTGCTGGTGAAGTACACCAATCACTTAGTAGAGAAGAATCAAATAATGACAGCAATCGATATTAATGTTCAAGCTAAGTTTTACTTGCAAGCTGCGGAGCACGCATTCAAGGTATTAGTAGATCGTTTTGTATTGGATTTTTAACAGAAGTGGCCTTTATTTTTTCGTCAAATTTGTTTTTTATACATACATGTATATGTATGTACGTGTGTAAACAGCACGTTTTTCCAAAGGAGGTTAATAGTTAAAATTTTTGAAAAATTAAGGTATTCAAATATCTTTGCCTAATTCAAACGTTAAGTTAAATATCATCACTTGCACCCCTTTTCTTAATTAATTATCTCAATCCTAAAAATCACACCCAGGTATTAAAGCTGTGCCTGACTCGTATATATTTGAAACAAAATGATAAAAATGTAAACACGGTAAATAGCAATATTTTGTAGTTGGCAAATATGGAAGCAGCGAAACCAAATAGGAATTTGACAAGAGTTAAGAAACACTATGTATACGCCGCTCGATTAGTAGAAATGCATAAAAGTTTGAGTCCGACAGGTCAGATTAAGAACTGTTTTGAGTTTAAACCGTATCAGCTTGTATATTTTTTAGGAGAAAATCCAAATTATGACCCCCTTCTATATGATAACGCTTGGCGAGGTGCAGAAGCATATCATTACTTCATTTTAGCACAACATCAGTTATACAATGGAAAAATCCATGATGCATTATGTATCACTTACAAACTGCAAGATTATACTGATTTCGTCTCTGAATCCGAGATATACTCTCTTTTAATGCTCACAGCTTGTCTCGACCGATCTTTTGAGATATGTTCTAAAGCATTAATAAAGCTGAAATCATTGGAGAATGTAAGTAGAAATTAATTAAGTTTTTGTGAAATTTGGCTTTTGTCGTTTTTTTATGAATATTTGCTGAGCAGGTTTAACCAAATTTTGGTTTATGTTATTGTTGCTGCTTGGTAAAGAAGCCAGATCTCAGTAACAAAATGGCACACATGTATAGTGCGGTTCAGAACAAAATCAATGAAATCGAACAAGGCCTTTACCCCCAATTGAACCCTCCAATTTTCCAGAACAGAAGCAAAAATTCCTAAAATCGGGGCTCTGAAGTTCTCAAACACGCTATTTGTGAATAAACGACACGCAGGATCGAACCGTGACCTTTTCGATCGCTCATATCAATAACTGTCTTTCATTAAAGAAGTTTAAATGATCTTCAATTCCCAAAATGTCAATCAATTACCTAATTAACTTTTCAAGTTTTTTTTTAAATTAATATTCTTATATGCTTTAAAACTATAATAAGCAATGATGTCGGAAATCAAATAATATTTTCCTTGTAATTTGTACGCAGATCAGTTATTTGATCTGTATGTTTCTGAAATGAATTTAAATTTGTAGGTAATTCAAGCTGATGCAGTTCAATACAGCAAACTGGGTTGGGATATTTTCCGGCAAAACGAACCAGTGAATATAAAGAAAAAGTTAATACAGTGTGACAATTGTCAAACCAGTGTTCAAGATTGGTAAGTACTTGTAATTGTTTTTATTTATTTTTTTTAGTGTAGGTTGGGTTCTACAGGCGTTCGTATAAGATTCGAAACGATTAGATGGCACCTTTTATTTGCGCAATTTTTTTAAATGTTTTTTAATATTAGGCATGAAATAACGTAATTTAACGTCAGCACCGGATGGCGAGCAGGATCTCCATCCGTTCTCTATTTAAAGCTAAAATTGTTCAAAATTTCACAATCGGATCAGTCAGATACTTATTAGCTTTATAAAATGATTTTCTTCGGATGCAGGCTTAAGCGCCAGTTAATTTTGAAGCATGGTTAAATGCTATCGACGCAATAAAAATAAAACACCAAAATTGTAAAAATATCAGAATTCGCCAATCGTAGTTTTGCAGAAGAACAGCTCGCAAATTTCTATATTATTTCCACCAATTTCCTGTGCCAACTCTTACGCCCCATAGCTGTCGAGATGCTATCGCTTCCTGCCTTTATTCAGATTCCCTGCATATACAATTTGATAAAAGGTGATTTTTTAAATTAATTGGTTTAATTAATTTTAAACAATATCTAATATTTTTAAAATAATTAATAAAGCTGCAAAGTTTTAAAATTAACTTCAACATTTTTCGAAAACAATCGATTTAATGCATCTACAAGAATAACAACCGTAAAAAATGTGCAATCTTTCAGCCACGGTACAACTACTTGGAAATCTTGGAATATTAACCATGAACTTTTTGAGTTTCTTCGCAGAAGCTCAAATCGAAAAATTGTATATATAGTTTGAAGACCTCCAAAAAATACTTTCTAAACACCTACGCCAGATATTTGCATATCAGTATGAAAGACAATGTTTATATATACTAAATAAACTTTTTGCGGCTTTTAGTTTAAATTAGTCAATTAATTTTTACAATTATCTTTCTATCTGCTCATATACCTACATTTTAAAATATTGATCCCCATACAAGGTTTTCCAAACTCGATAGTCAACTTAACAATAAACATTTCTTTATCAACAACTCAATTTTTCTCCATATGACGAGCTGAGTCTTTTTACTTTTCCTCGTATTGGACTAACATTTTACGCAAACACTTTCTTTTCAAAAAAAGTCTAATATGCCATCGAGTGTGCGTAACTTTGATTATTTGTAATATTTTGAGATCTGACGAAAAAGCAGAAAATTACCCATTTAAACAACATATTAGATAACAATAGTTTTGTCTCTGCAGGAACACTGCCTGTACCAATTGCAAAGTACATTTTCCTACTTGTGTTGCTACTGGACTGTCTATAGTCGAGGCGTCTATTTGGTCTTGCAAAGTATGTAAGCATCCAGCACTTCGAAAGAAAATGGAACTACTAAACGCTTGCCCATTATGTCATGCTAAGCAGGAAAGACCATAATCTGGCATTATATCATTAATCATGTTTTTGTCGTTACATTACTGTTTTCTTACTTCTTAATGAAGATTTGTTCATTGTTTTCAAGTATTATGGAAGTACTTAAAGTTATCGTAGAATTAAATGTGAATTAAGAGTTTATTGTGCAAATAAAATTTATTTGAGCACTTCAAAAAAGTTGTTTATGTTTTACATATCAAGAAATTGCCTAGAATGTTTAGACAAGGCAAATATTCCAAATTATCCATCCTCATCCGGCTATTATTCCTGATTGTAACTGATGCAAAAAGATCGCACTGAGCACGGGCGCACTGAAAAACAGAAAAAAAGCGTGCGATCCCTTACACAATATTGCAGATGGATGGGCAGCAAAGAAGCAAATCTTCTATTGTTATCAAACCACCCAGACAACTTTTTTCGTCCTTGAAGTATTTCCGTATAAGCTACTTAACAGCAGCAATTCATAATGTTCTATTCATAACAAGCGAATGTTGGGGAGAGGGATTAATTTCGACGCAGTTCTGTACCGATTACCTCAAATTTTAGAACATGAAAGGTAAACTTTTGAAAACTTAAAAGAACATTGAGTACTCGGAAATCCCCGTTAGTAAGCTTTTGTACATTGTGTTAATAAATACCTGTACAAGGTCATACAAGGGAGTGAAAAATTATGAAATATTACTAATAAAATCATGTAAATATTGTTGCGTCGATGATTTGGGAAATGCTGATTAACGCACCGTCCAGAGCTGGTCTCTTGCGCTCTTAATTGAGGGGGACTCCATTCTAGCTATTAACCCCGCGAAAACCCTTCCATCAGCGCCGAGGAGGCATCTAGCCTTAATTTTCGGTCATTTCTGTCGTTTTGTGCCTCCATTTTTTCTACTCCTGCATTATCATTGTATATTAAAAGGATTCCGGAAGTGTTTTGCATACTCCCTCAGCATGACCGAAATTGGTAGAATTTCATATCAGTGAAGGTGGGATCTTTACAAACTGTTTTGCGATAAGTAGTGGCGGTGTCTCCTTCCAGCACTTCCTATACTATTAGGGATTTCGCTTTTTGGTTTATTTTGGAATTTAATTATTTCTTTTTCGACATTTTTTAATGTTAATGATTTACTTTGTCGTACAATGCATTATTTGGGAATTTCTGAGTAGCGGTGGAAAACCAGGTGGTACTTTGCCGGATAACCAGACAGTTTGGACTTTATATTGAAATAAAACAATACACATGTGTTTTCAATTAAGGTGTGAATATATTTCCTAGGATATGTATTACTTTTTAAAGTGACTCTATATTAAGATAAGCACATATGAATAATGCATAAAATGCAGTTTCTATCACAAAAACATCAGTCCATTGTCAGAAACACAACGAGTAACTAAATATTTTTGGTGTTAGCGTATGTTATTTATTTGAATTCTATACTATTTTACTTGCAGTACAACAGTAGGTGAGATGAACATAATACCAAAATGAATAGTGTGACTTAATTAGATAAATATCGAGTGTAGATGTGTATGAATAATGAAAAATAATGATGCCTTAAATAATTTATACTTAGAACACGTTTGCTTATTAGGTAAACCCTCACATTTCAGTCAAAATATATGTTTGCTCTAACAAATGAAGGATTTCAAGATAGCTGGAACTTGTTGGAATTACTTAAGTTCCTAATAATTTGTTTAGCTGTTAGGGATTCTGTTTATTCTAAATATAACCCACTGGTTTCCTGGGTACTCCATTTGCTTGATTCTACAAGAAAATAGATAGGTACATATATATTTATTTCATAAAAACATTCTTCAAAGTTGTTTGTAAGTTGTAACAGGTGCAAAGTTAGTTACGATTAACACAGAGAAAAGTCCTTGCTTGCTGATCAGAAGAAAAAATAACATTAAATATTGGGTGATTGAAGTAAATAGCCTTTGAACTCGCTTGAAAATTACGTATGTGATTGAACGAAAAAACTTCAAGCAGAATGTAAATAATTAACATTAAATAAACTCAGGAAATTATTGATCTGTTATAATAGAGTTATAATAAAGTCTATGACAGCATTAAATTGCTTTGGTTTTAATTAGTTCAAATCAGCTGTATTAAAATTGGTCTCGTGTTTTCTAAAAGCTTACCTGAGCGCAAACATTTTCCCACCAATATATGTAATAGGGCTTATCACCTTCCATTAACCTCCACCACTTTGGCGCGTTGAATAAAACATATTCCAAGAAATTTCTTTGACTAATGTATGTGTATACATAGGTATTGCATGCAGTTTTTGAGAAGAAAAATTTCAAGCAAAAAATGTATCACAATGTTGTTGTGTTGTCTAAAGTAATAAGAAGGTACTTAAAATATTCACTGTGGGTTTGCGTATAATTTCATGCAAATATTTCGTCATTTTGCACTGGAAGTCAGAAAGTTTGCACTAGGACCTGCTCGACTATGAATGAATCTACTAAGACATAAAAAGGATTTTTATAGATTTCGTATTTTTCTATTTTGAGTTGTTGACCCATGAGTAAAATTTGATAAACAAATTATCGAATGGAGCGAATGAAACGTACGAATCATTCTGGAGGATATCACAGAAGCTTAAGCTCAATGTTGTAGGCATTATGTCCACAATTTCTATGGATAGTGAAAATAAATATACCTTCTTCGAGCACACTGAATTCTGAAAGACGCACAATATATGTACTATTCACAGGCCAAGTTCAGAGGAAGTTTGATTAAAATTCATAATTTCGTTCACTCGATATTTAAAAAAACATATTTTTGTTGAAGAACTTTGACCATAAATAGTAGATGAGTCAGACATTTTTTTAAATAAAAGTTAGATCAGATTGCCTTTTTTTGAACCAAAGAATGTCGCAGTGTTTTTTATCACGTGCTTATTATGGGACATCCTGTATTGAATAGACGTTATGAGTGTAACTTAAAATTGTTCAAACGAAGAGTTCTCGTATATTTACTGATTTTTGAACTTTTCTAGTAATCACACACGTATGCATAGTGATCACATACGCAAAACTAATGTACGGAATCTTAAACATTTTTATAAACTTAAACTTTATGTCCAAATACTTCCATCTGAAAGCTTCTTCGTCAAAGCGAGAGCAACACTTTTTTATCAATTTTGTATCAAAATAAATGGACTCATTAGGTAATATAGATTACCTAATTCACCCACTAGATTGCAACAGAGTAGCAGTCAGTGTATTTATGATATTATTTATTRTAATGGGTGTAATGGAAAGTTAACGAAAGCATAAACACGAGCCAATCGAAATGCTCTGTGCAGAAATCCTGCCTACTGCCGACCAATTACAAACGCGTTAGATATCACGCGACCGGTTTAGCGTTCTTACAAGATTCTTCCGTTGCAATAAATTCTGASGAGGAGAAGAGCRAATGCATAATGACAAAATGGTTTCCAATAKWATAAATTTTGAGTACCTATGGTATGTCCAATGGTAACATAGCACGTAATTCAAGCTAAAGCYCAGTTYTTGTAGGGATAAAGCTTCGCTCGACTGATGTAATACTGCGTCCAGACGTGACGAGCCGAGCCTGAGCCGCGGCAAATTCTTTTGAAGTTTCGTCAAAACACCGACAAAAAATGGATCGTCTGTCGGTGTTTTGACGAAACATCAAAGGAATTTTGCCGCGGCTCAGGCTCGGCAAATCTACCCAGATTTCCGACAAATCTTCTCAGCCAGGTTTCCCTTTAGTAAAGTTGATAATTTAATGTAAGCATTGCCTTGATTATATGCTATAGAAAAGAAACTCTCGGAGTAAATAATCAAAGCATAGCATTGCAAAAATGCATTATTTGAATTTTGCATTTAGTCCCATTTTTTAATAAATAAAGAGTTGAATTTATTGTAATTCTTTATTTGCAACCAACAAATCCAGTGCTTTTATTTGGTAATGAGTTAGCGTATTGAGTACAATTCTTCCCCACTCATAAATAAATAATATGTATAATATAGATGATATAATAAATAATTATAAAAAGTCAGTCTTTTGAGAGTTAAAAGTAACTATAAATATTGAACGGTACCTTTAAATAATACATAAACTTTGGTAGGCACTTAATTTCAAAATGTAATTCAATCAAATTAACCTGTAATATTTCCGAACTGGGTTGTAAAATATTTGAAAGGATTTTATCTAAAACTTTAAAAATTATACTGTGGCCCGTGCATGTTACTATTAGCGATAAATTCTGCTAAGCAATAGCAAAAACTTCTTTAGACAAGCTTTATTTCCTTCAAAATAGTACCAACAGCTTTTAATACTTATATATTCCACTGTTATGAATTACGAGATATTATACCAATTACTTAGAGAAAGACTTGGAATAGTAGATATATGGAAATTAGGATTTTTCAAGCATTATATTGTTCACTCAAATGCGTGATGCACAAATTAATTTTCACAGATCATGCAACTTAGGAATTTGGTCTTTCAAATTCGGCCAACCAATTATCTTTCAAATATTACCAGTCAGTTAAACATTACAAACAGCTGTGTTTCAAGCGGTTATGTACGTTTAATAAGAACAGTTAAAGTTGTGAAAACAGTTAAGCACACACATTTTATGCACTAGGAGGTGCAGGGTAAGAAGGCGGCGAAATTAAAACCGCATTAGGGGTACCTCCTCCACCAGTGGTCGTAGTGGTAGGGATGCTGCTGGTGGATTTTCTTCTCTTGAGAAAGCAACAATTTAGTCCTAAATTTCCCTTTTCAATGTATCGAAGCAAAACATAAACAAAAGGATCCAAAGTAAAATAGAAGCCCATAAACATATCCGCAATATTTGAAAAAATCTTAGATGCAACTGACGTATATCCAAGTTGTGATATTGGAACTGTTATCTGAAATAATTGAAAAATGTAATTATATTTTCAATTAAGCATGTATTCGAACATACATTTCTCAATAACGAGCATTTAGTTACATATCATTAATAAGGACATGGCTTTGCTAATATATCTTGTCCTAAAATGCTCATTTGGATTTGGATGCTAAGTAAAGAGCTCAATCACGTACCTTCATAGAGTCTAATATGGGATTTATTTAAAGAAAGTGTTGACTTAACACAGCAATGTGAAAAGTGAAGAGGAAAAATCCAAAGTTTGGAAAAGGCAAACCATAATATACTCAAAATCGAATTGCTGTCACGGAAAATTAATTATCTTGCTAATTAACGGCGAATATTAAAAGCGATGTAGAATACGGAAGTGATATATGGAGCAATCGCATACTAAGCTTAATGAAAGCAATTATTCATTAACTAATGATTTGTTAGAAACCCCATAACTCAAGTTCTCGCAAGTTATTTTTATCAAACATGTTTTTTATGGCGAAATGGAAAATATTCATCTTCGTTTTTATTTTCCATTATCGTAAGTGTAAAGTTCATGCGCAATTCCTTATTTATTACCCTAAGGTAGCACATTCTATGACCGTTTCATCAATCATAAAAACTTAAAATCAAACTAATATAGATCTACTTACAATTTGTGGTCCCCAACAAAGGCAAAAAATTACGGAAATATATGCCATTAATTTGGCAAAAGCCACTTCCTCGGGTGTTTGTTGATGCCGTGAATTTCCTGTTCTGTTCACAATTAAGGAACGACTAATTCGCCTGATCAAGATTCGATTTTGTGATCTTATTTTGGACAATTCCAGTACCACTGCCACATTACAAAATGCAATGCTAATACACACTAAACAACCTGCGGAAGAAGATTAAATAAACCCGTATTACCTCATACATCAAACTTCAAGATAAAATAATGTCCTACCAATTGCAAAATAGAGCCATGCATAGAGTCGATCTTTAAGTATTTCAGCCACTTTGTATCTAAGGCAAACTTCTTTATCAGGGTCATAATACAGTCCAAATCCCAATAAAGGTGCGTACGTAAGAAGAAGAGCTCCCAACCACAAGCAACATAACGTTCGTTTGAGAACGTCATAGGTCACTAACTAAAACAAGATTTCAGTGATTAAATGAAAACGGTGATTAATTCAATTAAATCACAAAAGTAGCTTAAAACACTTCAACGTATAATTTATGCTAAAATGATAAAACTATTTTTGTTTTATGTAAAAAAATGTAACTATTCACTATATTATTTCATCTCGCTTTCGTGTTATATGGCATCATATTATTTATCTCAAAATACTGCGGCTTGTCTATTTCTGTTCAAGATTTCCTAATTTACTCTCGTTTGCGATATGCAAATTTGGCGAGTCATGGGTAGAAATTTACCAAAATGCGAAATAATAATCTTTGTCTTTATTGGACAAAACCGTATTTGGTGTGTCAATTAAGAACTACGTATCATAAGATATATAATTTTGGCTGCGTGGTTCTAAAAGCGGTATTTTACGTTAAAAAAAATTGGGCTATAAATGTGATTTTACCCGTTCAAACCATCATCTGCTTTTCTGTCTGCTTTTACAGTGCCCATTCAAAATGTGTTTCTCCATTAATTATTTGACCAACTACAGTACACTTAGGTATCCAGAAGGATTGAAATTATTAGGAATGAGAATGGGACTAAATTGATAAATTCGCACAAAAATTCGTGAATATCCATCAGCATAGTCAGGCGGAAAATTTGAGGGACTAAATATTCACATTAGTATGTTAACGGTTAGACTATAGTCTTGATTTTACAGTTACAAGAACGCTTGATCAAAATTCCAAATTGATCGGGTCATTTGCATTTTTTGCATTTGACATTCACCACAGTGTAACCAACACCCTAAACAGAATGTACATCTGCATTTAAGCAAAGTAAGTATTTTTAAGATACAAATGCAGTCACAGATCAAACGTAACTAAGTTATAATAATAAGGTTGTAAGCTCGACATATTGTAACTCGTCGCTTTGAAATAGATATTAAAAAAAGTATTTTGGGTGGTACCAAACTTAACTGGCGCAGTCCAAAACATTTCAAAATCGAATGGAATCGACAAAAATCGCGAATCCATTGAATACCAACAGCACATCGATTGATGAACCACAACACCAAGTTTTTCCACCAAACAAAATGAAAATTTCCTCACTTAGGTTCCTTAGACTAGGATAAAAACATTCGATAAAGCTCATTCTTCTGTGACTTCTAATGTAAGTGCTCATTCCGTTTCACCAATTCAAAACACAAATTGATTTTCGCTTTTTAATTAAAATTAAGGTACTGTAAATTTTCATTGCAACCCTAATTAAAAATTCCAATCGTAGTCAACACGGAAATCTTTTTCAGTAAATTGATTTGTTGGTTTAGTAACTAAGCAGTAGAAACAAAAAAAAGATACAACAAATTCATTATTAGGAAAATAAGTATAATTACAAAGTATGGTAACTCATCGTGACATTGGTCACCTAAGTTTTCAAGCAGACAATATAACACCTTTTGATGGCAACCCTCGACTGTTGCAAAGATGTATTTTTTTTTGCGAAAGTCTGATTAGAAATTTCCAAACTCCCGATGAGAAAAATGACTTTATCAGCTGCATTGGTTTCGATACAGTAGTAGAAAAAATAAGATGCGTAGAAGCAGAACTAGTAGGCTCTAGGTTCGAACTAAATTCTTGGATACTGGCTTAGTAGGCTGCGGTAGTTTGTGAAAGGGTAGTGAACTTCTTGGGTATAAAATGGAGGATGGGGCGTCAGCTTGCAAAAACCTGGTAAGAATTATCTCTAATCTATAAATGTTTTAGCTTGAACTGAGTTTAGTTTTCCGACAAACAACTGAAGTTTTATGAATTCTTTATATTTCTCTCTTTTTGCTTTGCTGATTTCAAATAAGATTGGCTTTGGACAGCTTTCCTGCTGTTGTTAAACACATTTTATTATTTCGTTCCAGGTGGCACTACGCAGCTTTCGGTAAACTTAGCATTACTTTGCTCCTGGCTGCCATGTACATGTAGAACTTTTAGTCCCATATTCCCCCAGCTATTGGTTCTTTCGTAGTGTATTTGTAAACTTTGCGAATATTTTGGACGGCTTTATATTTTTATATTAAGCTCATCTGAAGCTTGTCTCCAACGAACCGTTCAAGATATGCAAATATGGGTTCCAGTTTTTTTTTTCTTTGTTAAAAAAAGTCGCGAGTTTTAGTTTTGTCTGTTTTCTTTTAAATTGTGAAATCGACTGAAACATGACGCCACCTTTTTCGACGTTGTTCAAGAACTATTTGAGTCACAGAGTTCGTTTTTATATCTTTGGATGGAGAATTGGTAATTCGATTCAGTTAACAACGTGCCTGAGTAAACTCTGCTATATTTGTCACAAAAAGTTATACAAAATTTGAATATCAGACATTTAAGTGCAAGGTTACCCCACAATTTCATTTATAAAAAAATGTCTCCTATATATATGTCATTCTTTCGAGTTGCTACTGGCTTTACGTTGAAAAGTATATAGATACGTAAAAGCGTGCATTTTCAAATCAACATTTACGAGGCGCGCAAGATTCAGGATTTCATTTCAAAATATAGATACATATTAAAATATTATAAAAATTGCAACATTTTAATAAATTATGTAAAAATATTTCTTCCAGACGCTACAATTAGAATTGTAAAATCAATTCAATAAAAATTACTTTCCATAATTTCCTAAGAAAAGTGCAATTATATGGTTACTAATTGGTGTTACGGCATTCTATTATAAAACCGTTTACTAATTAAATTATTTTCAATTTTCCCTCAAATAATTTTGGTGCAAGTATATGGTGCAAGTATATGAATTCCACAATCGGTGAAATATCAAACTTCTATGAATTAATGAAGCACAAGATGGTTTAAACACATGTTGTAGGTAGTCGTTAAATTATTTTTACGCACAAATCGTCACATTAATTATATACATATTCTTTTCTCATGACAAGTAATGCCGGATCAAGTTTATTTTTCCATCCAATCAAAGTGCTATAATTGTAAATTATGGTTATACACATATCATTTAAGTAATTTTTCGCAATGGAAAACAGAACACCTCATATCAACAACTGAATTATGCTGATTCAGAGAAACTAGAGCATTAAAATATAGAGTTTCAATTGTATTTATCACACATATACCAATACAAGGCTATAGAAAATTGATAGTCTTTTCAATACGTCGTAGACATTGGAAAATATTGAGTAGATACTACTAATGACGGTTTCCGACTAATTCAACTTAAATAATAGCGAATTAATTTTGACAATTGGTATCACTTATGACCATTTTCAGCGGCATTTACAATTATATCTTTTTACCTTCTAGTGTATTCTTCTAAGTATTCTTGTCTCATGTCGGCATCTCAATCTAGTTTCGAAAAAAGGCGATTTTTATTTTCAGAGTTTAATATTTTTAAATTAATAAACTATGACAATTTAAAAAAATATTGCGAATGACAACCTCCTGATGGCATGCACGCATTGCCAAGTCTCACCGTGCTTTGTGGTATTCTGAACAAAATTCTGCAAGAATGCATCATTTTTGAACAAAATTCTGCAAGAATGCAGCATTTTGTATCTGAAAAATTTGTGAACCAATGTTCATATTAACTTATTTCCATATTTTGCTTAGCGGAATCTCCTCTATTTTTTGGCACCACCACTCTAAAATACTCTGTGTAACCTATTTAATCGCTTTACATAGACAAATAGTTATTCATAATATTGATAAAGTAAATAAGTTAATGCATGTATCAAACTTAGCTTGGGAGTTTTTTGGATCCTCTAAACCGTCGAGGAAAAGATAGTTTTGGTGGCTTGCATCCTCAGAGATGTTTAGCTCAAAAACTTGCACTGGACTGATGATTAGAAGTCCACTGTAAGCTTTCGAGCGAAACATATCTGAGAGTGCATGCGAAACGTCACTTTATGTTTATTTTTCAGTATAGCCCGAAAAACTCTACAGTTTCAAGCAAAGCCTCTTTAAGTTCCGATAGCGTTTTTATATTAGTAGTCTAGAGAACATAATAAGTAACTAAATACTGTATTTTGACGACTCAAATCATCGACTCATTCATTTTTTTAAATTATATTTATATTTATAAAAGTGATGTTTTTCGGCCCTATTCCTCGGAAACATATCCAGAAGCTCTGGATGTTTGTAGTTCAGTCCAAATAATAAGTTCAACATTAGCAAGTACCTCTCTTATCAGCCCAGCAAAATGAAATATGTTCTCAATCGATCTGAGTTTGCAAAGCAATCTAAATACCTCTATTAGAGCGCGTACACTAATTATATAAAATTTGTACATATTTATCCATATTTTATAACTGATTTTTTAGTAGTTTATGCATTAATATTAATCTATTTGCGTCTTTTAGGCACAATCTCACACTCACTATATTCTCTAGACAAGTATAAATATAGAAACGCCAACCTTTACATTTAAAACTGCACTTTGTATCCTTTATTAATATTTATTTTACCATCGGAATTTCGCCGGAACCAAAGAAGTTGAATAAGAACCACTTAAATCTACAATACAAGCCAACAAACATTAATTGCTAGTAATATGATAATGTCTTTGCAAAAAAGTAAAGAAGCAAAAACATTTCAAAAAATTACTGCAAAATACAACTCAGACAGGGTTCTGTTATGTCTACGAAAATTATTTGTATTCATGTATGATTTTCGCTATTATTGTTCACAAATATTTATAAGAAACGCGGTTTTTACAAGTAGAAAATCTTTGTAAATTTAAACAAGTGCCAACATGTTTTAATTGAAATATTTAGCTCTAGTTAATAGTCTGCCAACTGGCCCAAGAACTACTATAAAATCATGCTAAGATCAAAGTGTAAATTGCATCAACAACTAAGTTCAAAATTTTCCAAGTTTTTCGGTTTTCATTAGTAATCATTTGAACGGAATGGCGACAATTTTGCTCATTTTATATGATCAATATATGGAAAGTGAAAAGTTGAAAAATTGAGTTTACTTCTTCAAGATACTTACTCTTGAAGATAAAAATATAAAATGTTACAAAAAAATGCAAAATTTTTCATTGTTTACTTTGTTTTTTGGGCAAATTACGCTTACTTCATTTTTTTAATGAAAAATAGCGGTACCTATCCATCCATCTAACCAGGCAAATATTTGTTGGCAAATCTCACGCAATTTATCAACTTTGCATATCTGGTGCAAGACTATGTTTCTTAAGGTGACTAAATAGATCAAATAATATTATGTACAAAATAAATATATAATATGTACAAAATTGTTTTTTTCCATCCAGGAAAAGTTGTGGAAGCGTGGGGAATTTGCAACGATTAAGACAATTTTGAGTTTGATCCACATGAATAAGCACTAACTCAGTAACGGAAACCAATTTCTAGGTCTTGCGCCGCTTGTTTTGATTTTGAACTTTTAAACAAGCGCTTTTAAAGAAGCTTTAAAAAAAGTTTTTAAATACTTTTATTTACATCTGCACATTAAAATATTATTACCAAATTTATTATTTAATTGTTGAAAGAATCCCGATTCCCAATTCCCTAGTTATTTTTTACAGAATATATACCTGAAAAGAAACAGCGCCATTTTTTACACCCCCGTATCTACATGTAGATCGAAAAACACGTTATCACATTAAGTGGCAAAAGTAAAATAATTGAAATTATATGTTTTAAGAGTAATAGGGCATATATGAACTGTCGTTAAAGAACTAATAAAAAGACGATAACAACCGTTTGAGTCTAATTGCATTGACGAAGGGTGGTAAATAGGCTGCGAGACGGCAAATGAAGGGAGAAACCCTTAACCGTAGTCAATAAAACGCAAAAAGAAGTAAATCTTACCTTCTGATAGACAAATGGTCTGGTTAGAGCAAACCATCTCTCTAGAGCCATGATTAAAGCCACAGTTCCTGAACCCAAACCAAATCCTCGAAGTAAGACTAGAGCTGTACATGTCCAGTATTTGGGCAATATCTTATATCTATTTACATTTGTGAAAACTAACATCCCAATAGCAGCAGTCAAATCATTCACAGCCAACCATCTAAGCATGAGAACATGTTTTTTGTTTCTTCTTTTTGCTGTTGGGTGATTAGCTGATAAAATAACTAATGCTATCGAATTGCCCACAATTCCAATAACAAAAGATATTGTTATCAAGACTTGAAAGCCTACACTGGACATTGGCTGAGGTGATTTTACTTCTGTAATATTCATGATGATTTTGAATGCAAGTTCTATTCGATAGATAGATAATCAGCTGCAAAACTCAAACGTTACACCTTTGGATAACACATGATATTGCCGAGAAACTGAACTATCCGTAAGAAATCCGTACTTCAACTGCGATCGCCGGCACGAGGAGCAGCTTTAGTGCAGTCGGATTTTTTCGAACCTGCAACAAAAGAATTTTTTATATCACATTAGAACCTAAATCAACTTAATTAGATAAATATGTTTATCACTTTAATGTATATCTACTAACTGATTGTCAAATTACATGTTTACTTTCAGTTACTCTGATAGAAATAGTGTAGTTTTCGAATGTGGTCGGAAAGTAGGACTCGAACATTTTATTATCAAATGTCTTCAATTTCGTACGTTAAGCTTATAAATGCGTAATAAATATGGAAAAATTGTCTCAGTTTCAGTTCATCTCTTGCAGCGGGCGTTTTTTGATTAATATCAATCACTTATAGGTACTGCAAAAATAAATAATTTACTAATAACTCCTGATTTAATTTAGTATTATGGCATGGTATTTGTGCTGTAGTTTGCGCTAGCAGACACTGTTTTTTTAAATAAAGTATTTGTTTTATTCAAGTCTAAATTAATTTATATTTGAATTTTTATTAATAATAAAAATAGTTTCATGTAATTATTAAAAACCTCTATTTGCAGACATTAGAAGTCAAAATTATAAACATTAGCCAAACCACGTCTTAGTCAAATGGTCATTATATCCGTAATATGGAGCTTCTAATTTAAATCTACAGAGTGTAACATAGAGTTTGAGAATAAACGAAACAGTGAATTTGTTAATAGAAAATTTCTGAAGTGATAACTTCTAATGGCACGGTGTGAATGGATTGGAATGCGTTACGGCGCCGTTATTTCTGGCAAAGATAAAGGCAAGTACGCAGTTCTCTCGTGCGCCCGCGAACGTGTTAATAATAGTGTGTAGTCTGTGGGCCGATGTCCTTTGGATACGTTTTCCTCCGAACTGCTTGCGTCAGAAATCATGCGAAAACGAGCTAATGATGCAATTTCATTGCAACGTACTGAAGCTCGTCCACCAGACCCGAAATAATTCGTACGAATTCGAAGAAACCATTGTAAGCAAAATTGAACTTTAGGCCGGTCGTCCTTTGGAAGGATAGATTGATTGATATAGTCAACGAATACGTTTACCTGGTACATAAATAAAACTCGGAATAGAAAACCAACAAGCAGAAATCAGAAGAAGAATTCGTATGACTTGGGCTGTCACAGGAAAACTAGGCAACACACTAAAGAATAAAGTTAGTCCGATCACCCTAAAGGCCAAGGTCTCTACGTCCTATCAGTAATAACTTACCGATTGGAAACAACACTCACAATCAGAACAGCAAGTAAACTTAGATCAACACTACGCGCAATAGAGAGTCTTATGCCCTGAATTATCCTCCAGGACCACATCAGCAATGAGGAAATACACCCTCAAACAAGACAGAGGACGCAAGATGGACAAGGCGCCCAATACAATGGAGACTTAGGTTACAAACAAGAAGCGTAGGTCGACCTCCCAAACGATGGCTGGAGGACAAAGAGACTCCAGGCAGAAACTGGCATCAGAGAGCAGGAAATCGAGAGGGATGGAAGGAGCTTGGAGTGGCTTATGTCCAAGAGTGGATAGTGAAAGGCTGCTGAAGAAGAATAATATATTAAACAATAATATACAGTATGTTAGATATACAGTAAATACTATTAGCAGGCCGAAAATTGTGGAATGGGGTGTGCCACAATGCACCGTTTTGTTGGTCCTATAATTTTCGTCATTTACATTAATGTTCATTCCGGTCTTGATGTGAGGAGAAGATCGTATCTTCTCGTCACATGACCAATGGTTAAGTGACCAAACGAAGTTTTTATATTAATTGACAAATATTTCAAATGGGATCAGCATGTGCTCTATTTGTGCAGAAAGATTAGGTGTCTAATGGTAAAATTTTATATGAAAAAATGGAAAGCTCAATGATTGGATTGAGTTTGAGAGATCACGTCACAAAACACGAGCTGCGGTCAAAAACCGTCGATTAATAAAAATATTAAAGTGGAATGGGACAGGACACGTGGACAGAATGGGCGGGGACGACAGATGGACAAAGAGGTTGTTGCAATGGAGGCCTCGCACCGATAAACTAAACGGAGGAAGACCATCCTTGTCCCGATGACCTGAAAATAATTGCAAAATGGATCCAGGCAGGTCGGCAGTGAACGTTCTAAAGGCTGCTTGATGATGCTGATCGTACAAGTTCGACTTCAAAAGCTTCTTTATAAAGCCGTGCAGCAGCTTTTGCATAGCAAGTTGTGGCTTTAAACGCTAGATGCATATCTACAAAGTTTCTGTAAACAATTTCTGTTTGATTCACGCAATTTAAGAAATCTCTTGTGAGTCGTAATTGTTTGCAACATTTTTCATGCATACTGGCATACTTGACATTCCAATTCTTCATTTGCTGCCTCAACTTTAAACAACTACGGCTTGAAAAAACTGTTGATAAATGACCCTTTTGCTTCTCTCGCTTTATATTATATTAGGATAGGATAATTTATATTATGCTAAAGGGCCAAAACTGCCAATAGGGAAGATTTAGTGGACTAAATGTGAATTTTTCACTTCAAATTTTGTAAATTTCCAAAGAAACTAGTGTATTCGAAAATTTTCAATTTGGCTTTTTCGGTGCAACTAGTGCAAATAAATATTAGGTTTATAGTGCATTGCGAATTATTAAAGTGCCAATGAAAATTATTGTCATGTTCCAAATCAACGATTTTACGGATCCATCAAGATAAGATAATACACTGATTATTTTAAGCTTTAACTGATGGATAAATAAAAATCATTCAGAGAGATCGGAATATCTTTTGCGTTCTCAGAACATATTACCTTCTTTACCTACTACTGCTCTAAGGTTTATACCAAACACCATCAATATACTCAATTTTTTAAGATCACCACAGTTGATTCCAAATCGTCTTAATCTGTTGCTATACTTAAAACATTATTTAAAACTACTGACAAATAAATATTCTCAATATATCTCGTTCGTCTCCGTACATGATAATTCCGTATCTTATTGACGAGTCAAAATTTAAATATTGCGTACTTTTTCTGGTGCTTATACTTTCATGTCTACTTAAAATTCTTAGTGCGTAACTAACCGAAATTTTTGTCGTTGGGTAAGTACTGTATGTGGGGTTCCAAAAACATCAAATTATTTCAATGAAACTTTGATATTTAATAGTGCTTTATAAATCTACAGTTTTCAGCTAAATCACAGTTTTCGTCAACCAGACTTGCTTTTTTAATCTAACGATTTATTAACTCCGTTACTTATCGCTACTATTTACTTCCTATCAGATGAGTATGATTTAACACAATTTAATGTACTCGTAATTCCCTCTATTCCATACATGTTCGATTTGAACATTGCTTATCAGAGGTTAAGGTTTCATATGATTTTTATAAATATATAACTAGACCCATGGGAACGTTCTTTTCCTATCATATCCAGTTATTTGATTGATAGGTAATTGATCATGTAGTTTTTATTCAGTTATCTGAATTTTTAATTTGGTCTGCGTATTTTTCTGCAACCTCTCAGTATTTAGACATATTGTTTTTATCCGCTCTTGTCCAAACTCTCCTCTTTCAGTCAGAGTCAGGTATTTAGATTTCCCTACATATTCATCAGTACAGAAAAGCCCAAATCAAAAACCTCTTTATTAGATGATTCCATTGCAATGCAAATAAATGTTTTGCTGAGTTTTCGATCAAATATACAGTGTAAAGAAACCGAATGGTTTTTAGTAAGCCACTAAACACATCCAGAACTTTAATATCGAACCTACATGGTTGAGACCAGGGCAACATTACATAAATTTGTATGACTTAAGTACCTAAATACTAGCAGACCAAAATAGTGACATAATTTTGGTTCAGGTTCAATAATAACAGAATGGAGGAAAAATTTGTACCCGGCATTGGCTTATGGATTGGCCATAACTTCGATTTAGGAACCAACCAGACCATGGCAAATCAGCAGAATTTGAATTGGTTTCAGATAGAATATATATTATCTGTATTACTGTCTTATGGAATTGAATGCAACAACTAGAATTTAAACGTGCCGCCTATATAGGAAAGCTCTAGTAACAACTCTTTGTCCTTTGCAAAATTGCAAGGTGGAGATTTTCAACATTTATTAAAGAGACAAAATTGTTTTGCTTAGGTTTCTTTGTAAGCTTCATGTTTATTATTTTTATTTTTTTCAACGCTTAGTCAAAACATTTATGTTATTTAGATGTATGTACGGACCGAATTGAAAAGTGTGATTTTACCTACAGTTATTTTAACTATATCTCCATTTGAAAAGCAAACAAAACAGGCTGTTAATTCCCCTCGTAGACGTTTCACTTTCATGTTCATGTCTGGGAAACTATTTGCAGAACGCAACCCTTCCGACTTAAAACCCACACCCGTTTAAAACGCAGAATAATTTTTTGGCCTATTTGTAATTTCAAAAGACAACAGACTTTCGACAGAAACCAACCACATCATCAAAAGAACAAAGAAAGAAATATGGTTTCCAGTGTTCGAACGCGTCTCAATAGCTGAAGCATTCATTGCCAAGAGTCTGAATCGAAATCTTTGAAACTGTCACTGCTTTAAGTTAAAGTGAAGTAAAGTAAAGTAAAATTGAAAAAAAAAACTGTATTTTTTAATAAAAAGAATGTTTCATCGTTGATATTGCAGCATGGTACAATGTATTTAAAACCTTGTTCAGGAACATAAATAAGACGTCGTGATCCTAATACATTTGCAAATTGTGCTGAAAAAAATGGGGAAACAGTAAAGGAAATACTCCATCACAAATCAATGAAAGAACAAAAATGAAGAAGTGCAGATAAATATTGAGATGGAGATGAAGAAGGAAAAGTAAAGAAACTTGCACAATGACATGTTCTGTACATTGTCCTAAATACTTTGCTGGAAACAAACATGTTTCTACTACATTTGCAATTTATCCTTAAAGCAATATAGAAACAGTCAAGGAAATGTTTCTTCCATCCCTGACACAGCAGTGAACAAAGGAAAATAAATACGGGACTGACAAATGAAAAAATTTATTGAGAAGGAAACGTAGAAGGCGAACGCGCAAAGATGATGGCACAATTACTCAAATTATTTACATCAACTGGTTCACTGGTAACTATGAAGGAAAATATAGAAGCAGACAAAGAAAATGAAATCGCATAGGAAATGAACATAAGCAAACGTCATGTTTCAAAGGAAGAACATGTTTTTCGGTGAAAAGAGAGAAATAAAAAACGGGGAAGAAAACAGGAAGTTATGAGTCAATTATGCATACTTGTAGATACATATGTTGGCAAAGTAGCAGTAAAATAGTTAATCTGAAGTTAGAAAAAGGTCATTAATTTTCAATTACTATGGTTCATTGAGATTTTTTTTTTATTATAAAAATAGAACCAATTTTCCTTGCAACTGCTGTAAAAATAGTATATAAATTTAATCAATAATCGCTAGCATACGACAAAGATCGTTCGATGACGAAACCACGTTTTCTCTAACAATAAGGGGAAGTAAATGTACAGGGTGCGTTAAATTCGAAAAACTGACAAGAGCGTGCACAATTTTGCGCTCAACAAAAATTTTGCAAATCCCAACTTCTAGGAGATAAACTTGGGCAAAGTCCACATTTTTTAAATGGTTTTATTTTTTTATTTTGTAATATAAAATACATTTATGGCTACTTTCGCCTATATAGGATTTGATAATGCTAGATGTCTCTAAATGCCTATACCATTGTATGAAAATATCAGCTACCTTCATAAAAATACTATAATACTACAGTTCCATGTTAACATAAATTAACATTTTTTAGAACAAAACGGTACTTCTAAGGGGCCTTAGATCTGGAAATTGAATTGATTCATGGGAAATTCGATTTTATTTAGATTTGTCTGAATCTCCAAAATGCAATTGTAGCATAACATGTATCTATCTCTTATGATTTTTTAAATAATGAATCAGGTCTGTTTCAAAATCTTTAAAAATCTAAATAAAGATGTTTACATGCTCCGTAATAAATTTCTAGAAAATATATTGTTCAGATTAAGCAATATTGTGGCACAATAAATTACAGGCCGTAATATCAATAATATGTCTGCCTGAATCAACAGCAGCATCTAAATGTCTGAGACAAAATAAAAAATATATACGTAAATGTAGATGGCTATTAAAATGTATTATTATTTTGGAGCTATTTTAACCTTTAATGAATGTACTCCAAATTAAGCCAACTTAAAACGCCTTATTAAAATATTGCTATTTAGAAATCCGCGCTTAAAATTCCTGCAAGTAGCAAAATAGATGGGTAAAAAACTGAACAATTTAACAGTCGGACTAGTCAATTAACTGAACAACCTTAGATTATTTTTGGTGGGGTTACTTCAAATGGAGATCATACGTAAATCTATTAAATACACTGGAAGAATATAAATCCAGTGTATGAATTGACAATAAAAAAACTGAAAACACAACATAAACACATTCACCAAAAAGTAAAAGCAAAGCAGACCATTACAAAATTCTAATGAAAAGATAGAAAATATTTGAAAAATTCGTATTAACGTAGGTATTTAAGAGTCGGGATGGTTCGAAAATCACTTGTTCTTTATATAGTTCGCTTATCCAAAAAACATTCAATCCTTTGAACTTTTAGCCATTTAACATGCAGCAGACCAGACTAATCATATAAACGAACTAGTTAATAAAAAATTGCTGAAACATTTACACCTATGTAATTTTCCGAATATTGTTATTCCTTGCAAGTAGTTAAGTATATTAATTCAGGAACCATTTCGCTTTTTAAATGATCAGATATCCAGTAACTCGTGAAACTGGAGATCTAGGATTTATAAACCAAATAATTAACGTGTGGATATTTCTCTAATTCTAACCAATATTTACTAACATCCCGATTCATTTTTACACAATGTAACTTTTATATTGACATGCTAAATGAATGAGAGTTTTTAACTTTAACTTTTAAAGTTATTCATTCTCAAGTGGATAGTTTTATGTATTAATCGGCATATTAACATTTAGATCTATTTGAGCAAATTTTCGTTTACATTTTCCATATTGACGGTTCTTCAAAATATGGCATATATTTTTATCAGAAAGAATCATCGCCGACGGCTTGTGCATATTAAAGTGCATTATTGTAGTCCTCTCTTGTTAAGGTGCAACTAGTGATATTGACTTTATAGATATCCCATTGGTGATGGATTACAATGAGGAACGTAACATTTTGGAGCGTCATAATCATTCTAAACGATCTATTATAATTATTCGCATTTTAAATGTATGGCCAGTCTGCTGCTTTAAATGGTTATGATTAAACAAGGTGGTCTGCGCTGTTATTAAAATGAGCTTACCATACTTTAGTTGCGCGTCATAAGTTATTATTTTTATTACACACTATTTGCTGCTCAATATACAGCACAGAAAATACACTAATTGAAACTAGCTTTTTCAGTTTCTGCTATATTGAATTTGGCTTTTGTCACATCACTTTTTTTTACTTGCACCCTTATTTAATTGCACTCTTCAATAAACATTTTGAACAACATGCGGATGAAGCAGATATCAATACATACATTATGTTCGATTGAAAGCTATGTTTTAATGGAAAAGTAAAGATATTTTTTGGAAAAACTCAACTGCAAGCGTTAGGTAGGCATTTGGCAAGGTAAATTTTTAGCTTGGATATTATTAATAACCTTTACGCATTTCCTTCTCTTTATCATGTTTGCTCCACCGTACTTCCGAAATTGAAGACAATTGGCACATTAAATGTGATTATTAAAAACATTTTATTAATGACTAGCAAATTCTGCTGCTATTTTCAAGGGCTTAGTTAAGGCTTAAGGCATGCTGAATTGGGAACATTTTAATGCAGACAGTTAATATGTTATTATATGAAAATATATTCGTTTATATATTTGATGTAATTCGACTCACTTACGCACATTCAAGAAATTTTTGGTTATAATTTTTCATTAATCTGTGTGATTTTTCGCAATGAATATGAAGAATTAAAAACTAGATATACTTAATTACTTACCAGTTAAAACACCTAGACCTACTCCAACTTTTCAGCGAAGATGACCGGTCTTCAGCGAAACTTGGAGAGTCTACTCACACTCCAAAGCACAAACAAAAGAGTATCGTTAATTTGTAAATAAAATTATCTCCTCTCAAGTGTCTCCTCCTTCCACGTGAAGGCCGCAACCCAATCAGCAGGCGCAAACACTTGCCGGTTATACATGGTGTTCCAAATTAGTGGGCTCAGGTGCAAAACTGCGTTTCGCGACTCCGTTTTATTTTGGAAGCTGCCCATAACATAAAGACTATTTCGAATATATAATAGCTGATTGTTAACCTTTAAGATTTCTTAAATAATTATTACTACTACAGTAATTAAAACTGTTAATGAAAACTATTTAAGTTTCAATAGTTAACAATATTGAAAATGCCTTTATTATGTTGTCGTGAAATCTGCCTGGTACTTCCAAGGAATTATTGAGATGTGCGTTATACGGTGCACTTAGAAAACGTGTCAGCAAGTTATATGGAAAATATAGCCAAAAAGTACGTTCCCTGCATGTAAATGGTGCGGTTTATTTATTCGAATAACAAGGAAAGGATCCATTATTGTTGGTGATCGATCGTCAATTTGCAATCGGTTTTGGCTAGTGGTGCTTCTACAGGATATTGTTAAATACAGGGATCTCATTTTTATGTAGCTGCTTTCATCGTTTTAATTACTATAATAGATGATTTGACTTAATTTACACTACTCAATCACGATGCACATTTCATGCAATTATGTTTTGGGAACCATTCAGGGTGTGTCATAATAGCATATCCATATTAAAGTGAGCGAACCTGACCAGGCTTTAAAGAAACCAAATTATTTAATGTCGGTCTGCAAACGCTTCGTTTCCAAGCTACAGAGTGTGAGAGTTTCAGCAGATTTCCATGTACTCAACTTATAATGGTTGTTAAAATACACAAAGTGTCTTTTTGAGTTTTTCTGGGAAAGCATCGGTTTTCTTACGTAAAATTTATGATGCGACATCGTTTATTAACAGAAATTGTCTTTCTCGTACAATTCAGATACCTTTTAGCCCCTGTATAATTTCTCTTGAACAACATTCTTTCCCCAATTTGCCAACATACAATTTGAAGAATTATTTGCTACAGCTAAGACCGTTGATTGAAATATTGGAAAAAAGTAGGATTAAGAAGCATAATTGACTTGGCATACATTTTCAGTTCGCAAAGTAAACTTATAATGCATGTTCTATATTATATTTTGTATGAAACGGCCAAGGCTTTTTAATGATATCTAAGTTGGAATTGCTTGTATGTACTAAATCTTATTACATCTACATACTTTGTTCTGAGTTAGTTACGTTACGTTAGTTAAGCTTACAAGTGAACATAGTCATATAAATATGCTTTGAGCATTTCAGAAACTGCGMAAAAATAAGTAATTTCTGCASACGATTTTRAGCATGCTTGTTYGTGGTATTTSGGAAGAAATCATATTAARCAAGGAAACTTCTCCTGATGAAAGATCTATCCTTGAAAAGTCAGAAAAAAAGTCGCTCTAAAGCCAATGATTTTGCATAAAAATAGGATTTTGCAGACTTGAAATCAGTTGAGAAACTTGAAAGTCATAAGGGTTGAAGGTCGAAAGGTCGACTTTTTAATAGGGATATTATCAAAGTTTTCTTCGTGGATTTAAGGTCGCATTTTTTTGGAAAAACAGCTTTTTGTATGGAGAATTTTTTTGCGTAACTGTTAATATCGGGCCGATTTGCAAATTTGTTGAAAAACGTACGCTTCTCYATAAAAGCTGCATCTCGGAAAATTKRAGTCAGTTGAAAAACTTGGAAGTTATGACGATTTTAAGATCGAAAAAACGATTTCCCGAACAAAATACTTTGAATTTCTAATTCATTCGATTAACTCATTTTCAAAATAGAACATGAGATTGTTTGAAAAGTGTATTCTCGACACATTCCCTGTCCATAAAGGWTTTTGTATTTGTAACAGTTTGGAAGGAAATAKGCTCCGAATATTGGTAAGCGTAAAACTCTCCAACTTGTACATACCTCCACTCTTTATCCTGGAACTCGATCAGATATCAACATTTTTCAGAAATTCAAAAACTCTTMAAAARYCCATAGACTTGGCGTAAAAACTTGTTTCAGGGCCAAAGTWCCTTTTGATCACCATTTCAGTCCCAGGGGAGTTTAAAGACCTGAAGCGCTGGTTGTTCCTGGAAACACGCTCTTTTGCTACGCAGTTTTGCGTTTGGAAAGTTTGGCGGCGCATCCAGATTTTTTTACCCCAAAATGTATTTTTAGGCGCAACAGAAAAGTTTTTAAAAAATTTGGAATAATTTAGGAATTTAATTTAGGAAATTTTCCAATTTTTGAAAATTACAAATCTGCAAATTTTTCACCTAAGAGCCGAATTTAGACCAAAATGCCACTTTTCAATATCATCGTTTTTGCATATAGTTACGGAAAAAATGGAATTTGGAGTTAGAGAGACTTAAACTGCCTTTCACATTGTTTGCACACTTATTTGCCCATAACTCCGCAACTGTTGGAAATATTTGAAAACGAAAAATGTACTGGGTTGCCACGGGTATTCTCTAGAGTTCGGCTGTCTTGACAAAGACTTGTCCGACCCTGGCAATTGTTTGGGAGATAATTAATACTGAATGTTGACAACCGTTCGACTGTCTAATTTGCACACACCTTCATTCTTTTGCCCGTAACGTCGTTAGATGTCAATATATTTCAAAAGTTCCAAAACCACCAAAAAGCCCGAAGAAGTAGCTATAAAATCTATTCCAACCTCATATTGGATAKCGGCAACAGCAAAGGAGTAAGTAAAACGAGTACAAACTCAGAGAGCGTRCAACCTTTTGAAAAACTAATTTTGAGAAATGAATATTAGCTGAAAATGTTGACATTTATGAAGACGTTAATGCGGAATAGACGATTTTCCAAGCAAAATATTCTCGGTCAAAAAATTAGCAGTGCCTTTAAACCCGAATACCTGAGTTTTTGGAAGAATATATTTTTTTGCCTACAGAGGCTCCTTTTTTAAATTCCTCCTAAGTGTCTTTCTTCGTGTGTACATAATAAATAAAGTAATATTAAATTGCAGCTACATTTTTCGAAAGAAGATCATCTCTAAACTCAATCGAATAATTGTGTTTGCTAGAATGGGCCGTTAGCTCTAAAGTGCCTTTCTTTCATCAATCAGTCATGTTCTAAGCGTGGCGACAATATTCAAATTATAATTCAAATATTTACATATTTAAAACTGTTGATAACAATCGGTTAGAATTAAGGACAAAATCACTCAATAATTCAATTGAAGCGTGTCCTGACTGAATCTCTATTACATGACCGCCCCTGACTTGAAAGCTGGATTCGCCCTTGTGGAATACATGTGAAAAAAAGAGCCCGCCCGTAGTTGATGATGAGGAAGTGTTTTAAGAAATATGTCAAAATTCAACCACATCAATACAAGCGATTGATCATCGGATAGCCATTCCAAAAACAATAACAGACCGTTTTTACGAAAGACTTTCAATTCAGTATATATTTTTGCATACGAATGTTACGAAAAATACGCTTAGATCCAATTTTTTTATGCTACCCTTTGAACAGACAAGTCTTCATGCAAGCGTGGTGTTCTTTTCAACATGCATAACTTTTATAGTTGGTAAATGGAGAATCTGCATGCTATGAAAGAAAATAATTGCAAGCATCAAATTTAAATTCAACATTTGGACATGAACACATTTTATTTGCATTTTTGCAAAATCACCTTTCAGAATTACTTGGACGTCAAAGGCGTATGTTGTGGCCAACACGTTCGCCGGATTCAAATCCACTGGAGTTTTGTATTGGGGTTGTTTGAAAGAAAACGTTTACCTACTTACGGCCAGCCGACACTCGCAGATCGAGGCCACTTTGAATATTTATTTTAAGTAAAGTTTTTTGCGTTATTTAATAATAATAGTGTAATATTTTTATTTCATTGTTACATTTTTTATATAAGTACATACATATATTAAAAAATAATATTGTGATTCAGTTGCAGTTGTAATAAATATCTACGAGAGACTATTTCTCCCCATAAACGGCTTTCAACAACTTTACGTTTTTGGGGCAACGGGAAAAAACTTATAACATTGGCTTCACCATAAGCACTTCACCAGATTATTCCCGAAACCCTAGACTATTTAAATTATGCTTCTTCAAGATGCCAACTTGCACAAAAGCCCATTTTATTCCTAAACAGGAATTCTATAACTAAAACTTTGATCAGTCCTGTTTCCTCCGTTGATTTTTTGAAGTATTAAGGTGGTTTCATCTAGAGTTCCTTCAGCATGTCAGCGTGAATGGTGGCGTTACAGTTTTCGAAACTTGTTTAAATCTTGCCACGAAATTAAAATCTGCGGATGCTGCTTAGCAGATGTTTGTTTCAAGCATCGTTAAACAGATTGCTGCTATTTTATTGCTATTGAATTTTACATTATTGCGTATTCTCGTTTATGTTTATGTCTACCATAATCAATTGAATGATCCATCATCTCCCCTATTTAGCATTGTTGTTCTCGAGCAAATATTAAATATAAGACCCATAGAATCAAAGTGCTGTTCAATTTAACAAGAAGTATTTGGCATAGCATAGTAGCATTTAATACACTTTATTTCACAAATGAAGTGCCTCGGGGATGATGTTGATAGAATGCTTGCTTCCTGTTTGGAGCTTTAAGGAGTATTTCACCCTTTATACAGCCAATGGATATTTAAACCGCTTGCGGTGCAACTTTACTAATAAAACAACCGGTAACACAACCAATGAGCAAAATCGTAGCTGAAACTGGAAGAACTGGAGATTTTAAACGATTTTACTTACATATTTGAGAATTTGATTATCTGAATTATGTTATAGATGTTTAGTATTTTTATTTGCTTTTCATCACCCTGTGTCGACGAGTTCCGTTTTATGAAAAAGCTCGATACGATTATTTAGCAACCCACATTTTTTTAAATGTAACTAGCATGCTATTGCTCTGGTTGCTATAAGCTATATATATGTGGCATGCTATATGCTATAAGAAGGATATATAGTCGCCTCTAATGCTACATCGCTTCGGAACATAAAATTATTATTATATAGCACGTATATGATTTGATAATTTACCTCAAAAAGTAGATAAGTACTTATTTTTAACCTGTTGTGATATTGTGCTAGATACTAGCTTACTACATGAATCCACACACATTCTCCGATTTATATTTGAAGTCTTCAATGAACCTCATTATATGTCCGTCGCATTTTCAAAATACGCTTTAGATTCTATACTTAGAAACACAGCGTCAACTAAAAATAAATGAATATTCCCTTGGTTTTCCTCATTTTCGCCATGTAGGTAGAAGTACATCTACCTTTATATGTATATGTGGCTTTCAGATATACACTGATTACTTGGTTGTGATATGGAAAGAGTTCACTAGCCTGTTGAAGAAGTTTTGTAACATGTAAGTTAAATAAGTTGATTATCGTAAATTAGGCACATACACGTGGAATAACCTAACATTATTATTTTTGGAGTGGATATTTTATGGATTTTTACGATGCTAAACATCGTAAAAATGTATTTCATGCGTTTTTTGAAGTTAGTAATTCAAAATAATAGTATTTCATATTCTGTATTTTTATATCCCCATAAATTCATAAATATTTTAAAAACTGTACTCATCTAGGCAAAACATATTTTTTTAATATCGAGACATTTCTGCCGAATCAAGGTTTGGTTTTTTTTTATTATGGTACATGATGTAGTAATATAGTAAAATTACCACACATTGAGTTCGTCAAGTGTACAGCAGAAATAAAGTAAAATTAATCGTCAATATTCCAAACGAATACATAGAAAATAAATACATAAATTTAAAAGAATCAGATGCCATCGGAAATTTATAATTAGGGAAAACGTATACCTACTTCATCAAGCTGCACTGATATCAAGAAAGTACTCAAATAATTGGTTTAATAAAACTTTTCAAATGCTCATATTCAAGTTAAAGTTTTAATCCGATGCTTAAGATGTCAGTTAAACTATTGCTATTTATGTGACTAATTGACTTATAAGAATAAGAATAATACATGCAGGATGAAAAGTTATTCTTTGTTTATATAGTTGTTACTCAAATTCGAGAGCCTGCGATAAATCTCGTAAAAATTAAAAGGCACTGTTGAATTATCACTGTTCATACAACAGTGGTAATCCATTAGATGCGAAATTCTTCCAAAAAAATGTAAATTGTAAATTTAGTGTTATATTAAATAAATCTTAATGAACTTACAACAATGGATGTTTAAAATTTATCAGTAAACATGTACACTTTTTAAATTAAGTTACTTTGTTTAGTTATAAATGACCTTATCATATATTAGGACATTGCAGTTGTGACATTTAATTTTCTTATCTACAAGATATGCACTGATAGGAAATAGTGCTTATATATAAATGGCATCAAATTAACATATGTTCAAAATGACTACCTTTTTTTTCAAAACTCTCTCACACGATCTGACAACTTTTCGAATGTGGTTAGTGGTGAATTATTAACGACTTATTTTTGACATCATGGTAAAAAATAGTTAAATAGTTTGGTGGAGTCAAATCGGATGATGGTTGAAGCTATTTTTTGAAGCGAATCAACCGGCTTTCTTATAATGTTCCTGTGATCAGTTGACTAATGGTCAATATACCATCTCACAGATTAACTGATCCTATATTGGATAATAAGCTAAAATATTTAAAACATTTCTGTGCATTAACTAATTTATTGTTATAACATGTTTTTACTTTCTGCAACCTTATTGATAACATACATACAAAAGTCAATCTCTTTTTCAAAACATTTCTTCAACATTCTTTAGTCGATTTAATTTTTAACTTTAATTTAAAACTATTTATCCTTCAACTATTTCCTTGGTCAAGCTAGTATTCCTTTTTTTATACTACATATTGCATTGCAGAATACTTTAAAATTAATCATAACTCACATATTAGGTAGATTTATAATCAAACTACGTAGTTTTTCGTATCAATTTATTTTATCTGAAATCAGATTTAATGCTTATTTTTCTTAAGTAGATATCGTAGATTATTAGTACAGTTAGCACTGCTTCTATCCCTTTGTAGTACGCAGCAACTGTTCACAGATGTTCGCTTAGCAAAGATATACGTTTTAAACTTCGTGAGCTTCTAAGATGCTTAAATTTATTATTCTACCTGTACGAGATTCGGAATTTGCGATAAAGACTAATTAATGAAGACAATGCTGTTTGCCTTTCTTCTTCTGGTCCTTTCTGCTATATAACGTCTTTTAAACTTCAATCTCTTTAGGGTTTCCGAACTTCTAACAAAACTTGATTAAGTATAGGTCTCCATACAGAATTTTAAAATGAATTGCCGTTGGCCTCTCGAATCTGATCAATCCATCGGGGTTGGTGAGCGCCCTTTGGATCTTTGTCTCTTTACGGTTCCCGAAACTGTTAAACTCTTCAGATTATTATCGTCTCTTTGTGCAAGGTGTCAAAAAAATATCACGAAGCCTGCAAGGTAAATGGAGCGGGGGATGATCTGGATGTTCCATGGAAATGGAAATCCATTCTGAGCATGCACCTCCAGCATCAGATTTCAAATGCAATAAATTTTCTTCTGTCTGCTGATTTAATTGTTTAGGAGTGGGACTCATATCCAAAAGCGCAGAAAATTAGTGAATTTGTATTGTGAGCTGTACCAGGGGCGGATCCAGCTTTAAATTCA
>NW_026017110.1:56843612-56843822 GCF_020466585.1 Dendroctonus ponderosae | reverse complement strand
GGGGGGGGTTATGTAGAAAAAATACAGTCTTCTGTTGTCTATGAAAGTAGAAAAATGATCGTCGTTTTGTGCAAGGGTGGCGTAAGATTATTGCAAAATTTCATGTTTTCCGTCCCAGTTTCCATGTTTCTCGGAAGTAAAATGAGCAAGAACGCTCGTTTATACATCATTCCAAAGAGAACTAAATGGCCTTTTTAGAAAGTGAACCAT
>NW_026017110.1:56831729-56842913 GCF_020466585.1 Dendroctonus ponderosae | reverse complement strand
ACCCATTTTAGTGATTTTTGTATTAAAGATTTCCAAATCTTGGGTAATCTACTCGTTGCACTTCCTGCGTGGCGATTCCTATTTTTCGATTAATTCTTCATCTTGAAAAACGAATGACGCTTTATTGTTTGTTAAGGAGAAATGCTCCGCATAGAACTTTAAATTAAATTAATTCAGATGTCCGTACAATCGTTCTTCAAAAAAGATCTATCCAGACGTTATACCTACCATTAGGCCAAGCTGTAGAGCATTTTTGCTTGACATACAGACTAGTAGCAAACCAGTTGTACGATTCTATCAAAGATAATGAGCAGCTGAATAGGTATGTGTTTTTCACTCGCATTCGGTCCATATGTTAGTTATTAATAAGTTATTGCAAAAAACGCGATTTTTGTCTTTTCTTGTTTATAACTTTGAAACTAATGGAGTAATCGGAATGTCCCGATGATTTGTAGAGAATAAAAATATCTACAAAATGAGAGGTAGATCGCCTCAGTCGGATAATTAGGTTCTAAGAAATTTAGGGAAAAACGGAAAATTGGGTGTTTTTTCGAAAATTCATAGCTTCATCATTTTTTGAGCTAGAGCTCTAAAATTTTGAGCCGAAGTATGGATTATAACGTTCTTTATGTATGAAAAAGGCGAGTGCTTTCGAATTATTAGTTTTCTGAAAATTGTAATGCAAAGTTTGCAGTGCGTCGTTTTCCGACAGGCCTGTATGCGTTACCGAAAGTCCGATTATAATTTCAAAAAAAGTTTTCAAAAACTGAGATCGTGCACTACGAAACTTAGTTTCGTAGAAATCGTGATTATATCATCATTGCGTATTTTTAATGAAAAATGTCAATCCTCTCATTTAAATAGCATAGAACTGGCAACATAGAAGGTAAATGTCATTTTCACCTGAGACCCTTGTAGCAGCATTACCGAGTCCGCAGTGCTGTCCAAAATTTTCAGAGTTTTCGATTTTTTTAATACTATGGTGATTGATTTTTTAATTTGAATTTTTAGTATGACACAATTTGCTCCGGCTGAGATTCTTGTTTTTCATGTATTTTCCTAAATCAGTACGATTAAAGTTATTATAAAAGTGTCAAACACAGTCAATTGAATATATTTATGGATATATAGTGATTTAATTAATTTCCATAGGAGCATAAACAGTTTCCAAAATCCTTTGAAAGTAAGAACATTTTTTGTTATTTTATTCCAGTTTCTCTGGTCATTTCGTGACTTTCGTCTTTCTGGTCCGGCAACACTGGCGGTAACCATTTACCCTTTTCATAACAATAATACACCTACTCTATTGAAGTTTCTGAGACTCACCAAATCTGTAAGTTTAAAAGAATGTAAACCGGTAAATATATACATTTAAATCATAATATTGAATTGAAAGTCCTACTTGCGTTTTGAAAGGTATGTTAATGTTTTAGTTTGTATTTTCAATGTCCCAATGGTCTTGCTCTTGCGTTATTGGTTAGCCATTTACCTAATAGCTTTCTTCATATAAATTCTATAATTATTATCGGTCATAAACGTTTTTCATGTATTTCATGAATAGATCAGCCATTTAATCTTCGAAAGTATTCATGAAAACCAATTGATTTTAAATCAAATGTTGGGTATTATCTAGTTTTGGACCCTTCTGGATTTCGATTAAAACAAGTTGTTTACGTTGTTATTTCCTTACTAACACTTTCCTAGTGCAGTTTCTTCCTGAAATGAATGAAATATTTTTAATCGTTTGTCTTACGTACACTTAGATACATTGTTTGAAAGAGAGAAAAATTGTTTGCAGTTGATATCATGGGAGACGACGGTACTCCAGTAAACAAAACAGTACCTGTTCCTGTAGCTGTTCCCAAGAGAAAGAAAGATGAACGTTACAGAAAACGCGACCCACGTTCATGGGAAAACATCATTAAAATCACGACCAATATGAGTTTAGAAGAAAGGCTTCAACATTTGGAAAATGCCTATAACGAATTATACAATGAGAATCGGGCATCCAATGCTAATTTACAAGCCAGGGAAAAGCAATACTCCCAATGTCTAAAAGAACATGAAAAAGACCGTGCAGAACTCACCAAAAGTATTTTAGCTAGGGGACAACTGGAAAGTCTATGTCGTGAACTGCAGAAGCAAAACAAACTTATTAAGGTACATTTTTTACATATTATATACGTTAATTTGCTCTGTGTTCATCTTTGCATGTTGCATTTTTTTCGTTAATCAGCATAGCACACAGATTTTCTTAGATTTTTGACTCAGATAGAGTATTACATTGTGCATTGGCAAACGGTGTGCTTGAATCTCGTAAACCTACTGAAAACTCATTTTGTCCACTAAAAACATTTCGTTGTTACATGTAAATCAATATATTAATTGTGTTCTAATTGTTTGAATAGGAGGAAAATATAGCTAGAATAAAAGAGGAAGAAGATCGAAGAAGGGAAGTAGCTAACACGTTCACTGAGCGATTGAATGCACTCACAAACCTAATAACGGAAAGTAAAGACAAGTCAAATAAAGTGAAAGAGGAGAACGAGAATATGACTCAGAAATTGACTGAACTTTATGAACAATATCAACAAAGAGAAAATCACATTGAAACGGTCACTAAACAACTCGATTTACAGAAGAAATTAGCTGAAACTCAAGCCAAGAAAGTTGAAATTGAACATGAAGCTGAAAGGCAAACCTTTTTAGCTCAAAAAAAGGCCGTCGAATTGCAGTTGCAGCAAAAGGAAAGAGAGCTGGTCTTGCTTGCGGAGAAGTATAGAAGTCGCGAAGCTGAAATTGACTTGTACAAGAGCCAATACAATGATTTTGAAAGCACCATGTCAAAGAGCAGTAAGGTAATGATCATTTGCAAAACGTTTTTTTGAAAAGATCTATCTAATCCAGTTTGTAATAACTTGAAAATTGATTAACATATATTAATATTGTTTCAGGTATTTGACAGCCTTAAGGAGGAAATGATGAAAATGAGTAAGCAAGTTCATACTCTTGAAACTGAAAGAAATGATCTAAAGAAAAAATGGCAATCCAGTGTAAATTCCTTGATCGTATTGTCGGAGCAACACATGACTTTATCTACTGAGCAAGGTGCATTGGAGAAACGCATTTTAATGTTACAAAAACTATGCAGACAACTTCAAGAAGAAAGGAGCGCATATCTGAAGCAACTTAAAGAAAATAATATAGAACCCATTGCTCCTTTGAAAATAGAGGATTCTAAGGACATCAGTCAAGAAACCTTGTGTGACCGTTCAAACAGTGATGCGGCAGGTCCCGAAACAAAAAGAGAACAAGATGTAAAGGAGGTAAGAATACCAGTTGAATCTATTTGATTTAGAACTGATTTTGTAAATCTTATTGGCAAAATCAGATTTAAAGTGTTGTGAGAACGTTGATGTTTTCAGTCAATTATTTGTGACAAAACAATGTTTCTTGTGTCAACGATACGGCTATATTTTATCGATTGTCATTGGCCTAGGAAGGAACTTCGTCGTATTGCAACCGTATAAAATGGCAATTCGAAGAAACGAGAATAAAATGCCAATCATTGCTAACACATAGCTAAAATATAAGAAACATTGAAATTGGAACTGCCAGATTATTTAAATTTTAGTCATCATTTCATTTATTTCGTTTGAATTACGCCAAAGTGTAAGTTTCTTGTTCAGAGTTATATGTTTACTTCCAAAGCGCTGATAATGGCTAAAATACAGCCGATAGAGTTGGTCGAAGAAAAATTGTGTTAATCTGTCTTCAATCGGTTGGCCGGAATCTCCCATCATCCTCGTAATCCCCTTCTAGATACTAGTTTTACTGTTTCTAGCAAACTTTTAAACGTAGAAGATATTAGAGATCGGTCTCTTGTGGTCTTTGGAAAAGCTTCTGAATTAATTACCAAAGTTTCGAAAGTTGCGTTCAGGATGGCGATTAAGCTGATTTCGTCGTTCTGTAATTAATCAAAAAAAATATTGCAAGGTTGACGCGTTAAAAGTCAAGTAAATAAAGTACAAGTTAAATCCTGTAGTAAAAAATACATTTTCCAAAAGCTTGGTAATCAACTCAAAAATTCTTTAACACACAGATCCACAATATCTTGTTTCGAAACATTCAAATATGTCGGTCTATTCTACCATTCTACTTTTGTCACTAATGCATATTTTCTAATAGTATGGTTTACATACACTGTTATTTTAATAATAGTTAAAACTTTTGCTTATTCTTGATCATTCTTCCTAATTCAGACGTCGTTGTTCATTTCTACTTTCTACGTTTAGCATGTCTAATCCTCCATCCTTAGAAGTTAACGATTCACAAATTAACATTTGAAACCCCTCTATCGCTTAATCACCGTCAAAATGGTGACCGCCATTGGTTTCTTTCAGGGGTTCAAATCAAAAAGGTGAAAGGTAGAAAGAGACAAGTTTGAACTGTACTTAGGATGCTCCAACGTTTCACAGCCAAGTTTCTGTTTTTCTTCCTTCGAGAACAGAAAAGAGCACAAAGACACGGGTTCTTGACAGGATCTTATCGACGAATTGTGCCTCGGATCGCCGCAATATACCTGATTCATTCACCCCCCTCATTGCCCAGAAACTTAATTATTATCCGTTGCTCCAAGACATGCACTGCTTTTTTGTTCATGGTCGCTTTAATGTTAAGAAGAACTGATTGAATTCTAGTGCGTGTTGTCACCCGACGTAAATAAATACCAACTTCGCCAAGGTAGATGCAAATCAGAAACATTGTTAGTAAATTAACAATGTAGTTTTTCTAAATATCTCTTCTATTCGAATTACACCAATTTTGTTGTTTGCTTCTGTGTAAAAATGGATAAAGTTCGGTTTCTATTTAAAACCCATCGTCTGTTGGCATCATTTCCAAAAAAACAGCAATATTATAAGGCCAGGACTGATTTCTGACTGACATTTTCACCTACCTATTTCTGTCTGTGATTTGGGACGCTATTCTTTTGCTTGTGATGTAACTACTTCTGTCAACCAAGATCTACATTTCAAATTATGTATATCACAAATGTATGAAATTGCTTATATTATTATAAAGGGTATTCCATAATTATGCGAATTAATAATATTATAATCAGGCAATTATTTTTTATTGTTTAAACATGTCTGAAAGAAAAACATTTCTGCCGATTCATGAAAATAACCAGTTCCCCGTTACACGTTCCTAGAAATACTGTATCAATTATAATTGACTTATCCAAAGATGGCTATTTTAGTTAGCAACAACCTGTGATCATTTCATTAAAATCCGCTTAACTGATTTTTAGATATTGTTGAAAGAACTATTTTTACATGCTTCAAAACCCCTGAATATCAAAACCGCTTGTTTCGGAATATCAATCATGGTGATTAAAAATGAGTTTATTTGCAACCATTTATTCAATTTATTCAATCGCACACTTCAGCTGAATACCAACTTTTTACTTAATAGGTTGCAGGGGGCGTGAATTGTCTTGCTCCAATGGTGTTACCGGCAAGCCACTGATCTGTGGAGCTGCTATGGTAAGAGAAGAGGTGGCAACAAAGTAAACCTTTCACTTAAATTTTAAGTAAAATTATTCGTTTACATGTATACAAATGTCAACGAATGTTGATTGAAAATGAATTTGCTAAAAATCGGTTTTTTTCTATATACGATTTTTACAGTTTGCGTGAATAACCAGAATAAATAATGTAGCAAAATATGTATTTTTACTTGAGATATTGTTAACTGTCACCTTTCCCATAGTTGGGCTTCCATACAGGTGGACAGTAATTGGTTTTATTGGGACCGCTTGCAGTGTATCCGTCTACTCGTCTTTATCTATGAGTGTATCAGTGACGTTCAATATAGGTAGTTACAACCAATAAAGAAAGAGCATCATCAGCAGCGTGCTTGTGTAGCTTCCGTAGTTCCGTAGCTCACAATGAAGACTAGAACTAAATGGGAACCACGGGCAACATAATGCCACCTAACTTACCTAAAGCTGCATCGTGCCACCTGGAAAGAAAGAATAAAATGTGTTTAGTGCAATAAGCAGAGAATAACAAATGTAAAGAATCCCCAAAACTTCAGTTGCTATTTGAAAAAATATTCAGTGCAAGCGAAGGGATTGATAGTTTAGAAATCATTCTTACCAGCTTTCGGCAAGCTGGCGCCCCATCCTACATTTTCTGCCCATTAATCATCCAAAAGTCCACACAGCACTTAAACCATAGATAAAGACTGAAATTTTTGAAACTTGAACACTCAATAAAAATCTACTCCCAATAGAAAACTTAAAAATTCTGCAGTTCGCAAGCAGAATAAATACAGCACTTGCTTTCGGATTTAAGAACGCGATTCACACGACACGAAGAACACCTGTATCATCATTGCATGCTGTAAAAACGTTAATTAGTAAAGTGAATGAGACATTGCAAAAAGTGACTTGCTGAACCTGAAAAAAATTATGTCCTAGCAAAATGAGTAATAAATACAATACGATATGAATAGTTCAAGGCAGCAAGTAAATACCTTAATTAGAAGTTGATATTTTCAAAATTTAGTTTGGTTATTTACAAAGTAGCTTGAAAATATATACTTATTAAAATAATTAATAAACATCCTAAAATATGAACGGTTCAAGTCTGTAAGAAAATGTTCTTATTAGCGAATAGAAGTATTTTAAAAGTTAATTGTTTTACATGAAAGTAAGTGAAGGTTAGCAAAATAAGTACCTAAATGATAACATTAATTATAAAAAGTTCAGAGCTGCAATAAAAAAAGTTTTATTGGTAAGTAGAAACATTTTAAAGACCTGTTGTACCTGAAATAAGGTAGGAGTGTGTTATAGTAATAAGAAAGAAAATAATACAATATAATATAAATAGTTTGACGCCGTAACAAAAAATCTGGTTTCTAAGTAACAAAATTAATATTTTAGAAACTTACCTATCGTTCATAAAAAAGAGAACACTGAAATTTCCAAGAAGTCGTTATGTAAAATCCGTACCAACCGGAATAATAATTTCTTAAAAAACAAAAGGTAAATTTTTTACATAATCTGAAAAATATATGTGAAAAAACTTTATTCGAATGGTGCTTCTAAAGGAGCACACAACTCCGAATTTGAGGCCCGTATAAAAAGTTTATATGTACTTGTAGTATTCTTTTCACCATTTTATGCGGGAGATCGCCCATATTTACCCACAAGCGCTCGTCGATAGCTCAAGCCAGCGTTCTACGTGAGTTCTGAAATTTATTTGGTACAATCCCAATAGGCTTCTCAGTTTGTTTGTGTCAGGACTACAAAGACATAAATAAAAGCATTATATTGTTGTAATGTACGAACCTCAGAATTGGTGTGATTGAAAGCATTGATAGACCATTGAATTGCGTTTTCCATGCGTTTTCGGTTCAAGATATTCAAGTGCCTCTTCCAAGTTCTTACTTAAATTAATGGTTTGCACAAATTCGTTTAGAATTGAAAAACCACCTTAACAATGATCTATCTGCAGATGTTTTTATTCTACAAAAAACTGTTTTCCTCATTTTCAATTTACCATCAAAATAATGTTTCTATACGTTGCTAAGGACAAAAGATCAGGTAGGTACACATAAATTAAATTTTTTGAAATCTTCAAAAAATTATCTTGCTTCAGGAACAAATAACCGATCTTCCTTATGCTTATAACTAGGGTAAATTTTCCATATACCCTACATCCTACACCTAAATGTCAGACACAAGATCTTGTCTCAGTTATCTCTGCCTATCGACCTTGCCTTACTTACCCCGGCTGAGTTTGCTTGAAAAACTCAGTTTTGTTTTCTTTGGGAGTTTCCAGGATTTTTTCAGTTACTAAGGTGAGACGACTGGCCGTTGGCAAACACGAGTTTTTCAAAAATTCCTGAGTGCGGCCCATGACGTAACTGCAGAAAAAGAAAATCGGTTGATTTAGCCCATTTAAAATTAATCCATTTAACCCATTTCCCCAGAAAACCTCACTTTAACAAGAATTTTCTGGGAGTTTTCAGGCTGTTGTTACTAAGGGGAAGCAATTGGCATTTGTTATAGATAGAGGAATTTTTCAAAAATTCTTCTATCTATACCTTCAATAATTCAAAAAAGGAAAAACCAAAAATATCTGAAACCTACTCAGAATATGGCTCGAAAGAGAAAATCCGCGACTTGGCAAACATGAGTTTTTTTTAAATTCGCCAAGGAAAAACCAAATATGCCTCAATCCGGCTCATAATATCACTCGAAAGAGGAAATATGCTGCTTTAAGTGGGGAAAAAGTCACTTTAATTGGATATTTCTGGAAGTTTTCAGGATTTTTTCAGTTATGAAGGCGAACGATTGGCCGTTGTTAAACACGAATTTTTCAAACATTTGTCAAGGAAAAACGAAAAATCCCTCAAGACCGTCCATAATATCTCTCAAGATGAACGTCCGTAGATTTAAGTGAGGAAAAATTCACTTTTATAGGAAATGTAGGGAGGTTTCCGAAGTTTTTGCAGGGAAACGATCGGCCGCTGTTAAAGACAGACAGATATAAAAAATAATTGTCAGGAAAAAGCCAAAAATTGCACAATCCGGGTCATAATATCACTGGAAAGAGGAAATGAGCTGCTTTAAGTTGGAAAAAAGGCACTTAATTCGATATTTCTGGGAGTTTCGAGGAGTTTTTCAGTTTCGAAGGCGAGGCGATTAGCCGTTGTACAACACGGACTTTTCAAAAATTCGTCAAGGAAAAGTGAAAAATCCCCCAAGACTGTCCATAATAACTCAAAAGAGAAAGTCCGCAACTTTAAGTGACGAAAAACTTACTTTTATAGGAAATTTCTGGGCGTTTCCAGGATGTTTTCAGTTACTAAAGGGAAACGATCGGCCGTTGTTAAAGACAGACGGATTTTTAAAAAAATGTTAGCTTTAAATGAGGAAAACGGTAATAAATCGAAGCGATTGGTAGTTAGACGACATGGATTTTTTGAAAATTCGCAATTGGAAAACCAAAAATTCCTCAATTCGACCCATAATGTAAGAGAAGAAAGAAGAAGTGAAAGTACGCTCCCCTCGAAAGAGAAAGTACGCGACATTAAGTGAGGAAAAACTCACTTTAATAGGAATCTTCTGAGCGTTTCCAGGAATTTTTTCAGTTACTAAAGTGAGACGATTGGCGGTTGGAAAACACAAACTTTTCAAAAATTTTACAAGAAAAAGCCAAAAATACCAGAATCCGGGTCATAATATCACTCAAGGAAAAATGTGCGAACAAAGTGGGAACCAACTCATATTAATAGATATTAAATTTCTGGGAGTTTTCGGGATTTATTCAGTTACGAAAGCGAGGTGATTGGCGGTTGTTAAACAAGGATTTTTCGAAAATTTGTCAAGAAAAACCGAAAAATCCCCCAAAGTGGTTCATAAAATCTCTCAAAAGAAAAACTCACTTATAGGAAATTTCTGGAAGTTTCCACGATTTCTCCAGTTATCAAGGCGACTGGACTGGTCGTTGGTAAACAGGAGTTTTTTAAAAACTCGTCAATTGAGTCCAATATATAGTTAAATGTTTCTATATGCATACGAAAATTGCCACGAAGTATCTCCGGAACTTATAGCAAATTGGGAAATAGATTATGAAATTCTCCATATGTTGGCCGAGCTAGATTATTCTCATGTGACCATCTTTTTTTGACTTTTTTTTCACTGAATTATCTGTGTCTCCTATAACAGCATGAGCGTTAGAAAATCAATAGAAAATACGATCTTTATCTTTACAAGCTAGCACTGGCTAAGGGGCTGTGCCTAGATTACAGGTAAATTCGGACAATTTTTGACCGAATCGGAATCATCTTCGAATCAACTTGGAATCGCAATCGATTCAGTATCTTTAGTGTTCGCAGTCTTGTGTATTATTGTATAATACATAATAATTTCTCTTTTCGTGCAGCTTTAATATGAACTTGTTTTTTACTATTCATAAGACCAGTGGATCGAGAGTTCAACTTACGATTAAGATTTTTTAGCCGTAAAATACAGTTTGCACAGTGGGAATTTGTCTTCTGTTCACTTTGGAAATCGATTTTCCGAAAAATTGCCGCATATGTTATGCAGCAGTTTTTGAAGTGATAACTTTTTATGGGAGGGTGAACCGATTTTTCTCGGTCACGGCAGCTGCCACTCCGGCCTCTTCGCGCCTGAGGTTTGGGACGCACATATTCACTTTTTTCGACATTTTTCTCTTAGTGCGGGTGCATCTGTAGATCTGGTAAACTTTTCAAATACACATTGCGTTATTAAACTGACAGTGATTTTGATTGATCAATTATTGAGTGTGATATGATTGCGTTCGGTGCAGTTTATTTTATAACGCTGATAACAATGAATCAACAAATTATCAAGGGAGAAGCTGCAGATACTGCAAATACTAGGTTAAGGGTGCTCATGTACTAAATGCCAGTTCGAGTTTCGCCTTCTTTTAAATTTCCAATTAAACTGCACACACAATTACACACATTAAAGCAGTTTAAGTGCAAAAAAATGCGGATCGTCCATCAATTTACAGAAAAATGTATTACAAACTTTTGAAAATCATCTTCAAACGACCGGGTTTTTATCATTGCAAATGATATTGCACATTGTCGTGCACTGTTAAATATTGTTTTAAGAACGAACAATCGATGTTGTGCAACAAAATTGTGCCTAAGATCCACTACAATCAAGTTTTTGAAAAACTGTTGGACTTATTTCAAATCGCCTGATTGATTGTGGACGCAAATTCGTATCAAGAAAAGATGAAATTAAATTAAATCGTATCGATAGAATCCCGGTACCGATTCTCTGTCTTACTCTCTGTCTGTAGTCCAGATGCTGCCCAGATGATGTCCATTTGCATTGTATTGCACGATTCAAAGTTCCGAACTGGTAAAATATTACTACCTACTTGTTTAGTGATTTTCACCGGAGACAATTGTGAAACCAGATGTTGAGCGGATATTTTCTAAAGAAGGCAGGGTCAATTTATGAAAAACGCTCAAGATTAAGTGCAAATAAAGTGTCACGACTATTATTAATAACTTTTAATGCAATAATATGTTATGATATTTGTTATTTTATTTTGTAACAACAAATTATCAATATTTAGATATATATTTTGTTATCTTTCATATTTAACA
>NW_026017110.1:56728223-56830730 GCF_020466585.1 Dendroctonus ponderosae | reverse complement strand
TCTATAAAAGGTCGCTGGGCGTTAATGAGTTAAATTATAGCCTTTTAACATGGGGCGACTTAATTTATTTAATAGACATCTGTATCGTAATGGTTTGGTCAACATTTTCCAGATGGCGCGGCCCTGGTATACTGGATAATTATACCTTTTAGCATGCTAGAGATGTCGCCCTAGTGCGATAAACATAATCTAATTTAATACCATCTGCTTAACGTAGCTCCCTATTGTACAGTAAACTGTTTTCTAGCTGGTGTTTAGGTTCACGCTAGGAGGTTGGCACCTTTGGGACAGTTTTTCGTTCTAAAATTCAAAAGTAAATAGTTCGATCGTTTGTTGTTTTCAAAACTACGGTTTATGTTATTATTTCGTTACTTTTGAAACCGTGTTTGAACGTACTACCGGTTTTCTACGATGCAGGAGCGATTCAAAGTGTCTCGGGCACAAGAGACAAATAATTATAATAGTTTTAGTGATTCCCGAGACGAGGGGACTAACTTTAACAGTTTCAGTGCCGCTACAGATGATGAGCGAGCGAAAGAGAAGCTATTACCCCCCAGTCTTGCTCCAGGTAAGCCTAGACACGAAATATTGTGCTTTATTTACATGTTTTGTCACCCTTAAAAGCCGTCCTTGGCGCGACAATAAAGGGGTTCACACAAACGCTCAACACAAACAATTTACTTTCAGGCAAAAGACTGTTGACCCTACAAAAAACGGTTCATTGATAGTAAATTCGTCGGACAACAGACTTACATTCCAACCGCCTACGAATATAGCAAAATATTTAAAATAATGCTTATCAGAACTCCATAAATAAGCATTCGCAGACGTTTCATAGTTATACTTTACGAGAGACACTAAGTTTCTAGGAGTCGGTATTTCGTGAGAAATGCAAAAATGTAACAGACTTTTTTCGCACATTTTTGCGTTGTGGGAACTTGAGAATTTATTTGTCACTACCTATTAATTGATTACGAATTTTTTAGTTAATTATCGGCGATATTAGAAAAGTTTTGCAAGGCAATTTAAAATTATTGGAATTAACAGATCAGTCCACTACTGTAATTTTGCCGTTTGCGCCGCAGAGGGTTAATATCAGAAATGAGAATGTTGAGATTTACAGGTTGCGCCTAATCGGTCGAAGGCCGAAGCCGAACTGCCCCAATTCGCTATTAAACGAAAAGCCACAGAAAGGATCCAGAACTTTATTTTGACAAAAGTTCTTTAGCGAAATGAAAAAAATAGGTAAACTGGTTAATACATTTAAATGGCCGTTAATATATTTAATTCTTTACATTCACATGTACACAGTTGCTACATGAATGAACTGAAATTCAAATCAACTTAAATTAAAATTACATGGCTTTTTCGCAGCAGAAAACATCTTCTAGTATGTCATTGGTCAAATTTTGGAACGCCTTGAAGGGCACTGAACTTTACTGAAATAACCTACTGACTTCTGCAAATTGACCATTTTATCGTTTCAAATTAGGTACCAAGAAAAGTAGTAGTATGTATTCTGGTCGTATGCTGATATATTATCGAAAAATTAGACCGCTTTTGTAGAGAATTACTAACTACAAAACACAATTTTTCGAACCTTTATGCGAATATCAAATAGTAAAAAACCACATACCCAAAATAGTAAAGAACACAATAACCGATAAGAGTTTGAGATAAGCAAACTCCATCAACGTACACAGACGGTGATTCAAACTGAAATACAATATGATTTATGGACTGCACTTTTCTGATAAATAACATTTCGCCTTTGTTCCAAAACAAATGTGCCATTTAAGCACAAATTGTGTGCAATACCCGCTGAATATGTGATGCTTGGAATAGTTTTAAACCAAAAACGTTCATATTGATCTACGAGGCGTTTACTTACACCAGCTGTAATGGCGTGGGGTGTACAAATTGTTCAGTCTACCGTCCAGACTGATCGCTCTACAAAGTCCCAAGGGCCCTATTGTAGATGGAATACCCTATATGTTATACAATTTTTGAATTCCTTGATAATGCTGAAAACGAATCGTTTTTGGGGCATTTTAAATTCTAGTCAAAAATATCATTTGAAGACTCAAAAAAAGTTTTTCCTATGAGAAGAAATTATTTCTTATTTTGGGACCGAGTCCTTATTCGAAAACAGTTACTTCATTATACGTTTTATAACAGTTTGATTTCCGTTAATCCAGACTAGGTACTAAAAATAAGTTTAAGATTGAAATTGAAAAACCCCATTTTTTTTAGATAGAAACCCGAAATATCAACAATTTTATCCCATTTAATATTCAAAATAGAGTAATTTTATGTGAAGCTGCCTATTCCAAAAATGTTTCGCACAGCGTTTCCTAGTTAGCCCTGTGGAAAATGCCCATGCTGAAATAGTCAGTTAACCTTAAAAAAATTATTTCATAAGTATTTAAGGTATTTCAAGAACATGTAAAAGGTGTGTTATATGGGCTATCCGCAATAACAGAAGCCTCGTGCTGCTTAGCAAACTATACAAAATTTAAATAAAAAGGAAATTAAATGTTAGCCGTCTTCTCAATCTTTTCAGTTATTTATCGATTTAAATTAATATTCATTGGAATATTATAAAAAGTTTTTCAAGAAAGCATTTTTGACTCCAGACGCCTTGCCAATGTAACGAAAACTCAAATGCTATTTAAAACTTTCACTATATGGAATTACGTTGAATCGTCAGTCTTACAATTTAAAATAATTAAGAAAATGCAGTGTCCTTCATGAACAGGGCACTAATCACCATGAGAGGTGGACCAAGAGTATTTGTAACGTATTTTAGAAAGGCCGAATTTCTTCACGTTCTTTATTATAACTCGATAATGAGTGTTCCTTTCATATAAATAATCTTATAAACACGATGAAAAATGTTTAAAAAGAATATAATAGTAGCACAATAAAAAGACGATTAAAACTAAATATATAGGGCGTGCATATGATCAAAAAGGCTTCGCAAAATTCTTTGGCGCAACCGAGGACAATCTGACCTAACTTTTATTAAGGAAAAATATCCGGCTAGTAGCTTGCTGTTTAAAGTTCTTCAAAAAATTATGCTTTTGAAATATCGGGATAATTGGGTGTAATTTTGGGTCCATCGCAAGCACATGGGTGATCAAAAGGGTGATCAAATGAATGTTACAAGATTTTACCGAGAGCAGAAAAATGTCGAAAAGGGATTAGTGCATGAAAGTAAAATAAATCAATGGTAGTTTTTGCACCAGGACACTCAAGAATTCACCACTTGCCAAAAACCTAAAACGGATAAATGCTTGATCAAAATAGAAGTCTTACATAAGAATAAACTTTTCAAAAGATCCTTTTTTTGAACCAAAGAATGTCCCAGAACCTTAGAACCAAGGAGAGCCTGTAACTATTTAAATTTAGTTGTAGATATGTGTCTTTGGCCTTCTTCAGAGTTTAGATTTAGTTGAGACTGTCTAGATTAAATGATCATAAAGCTAAAAATGTTTCGTGATTTAATTTTTTAAAATCTGTACTTGACTTTTTTGCAAATTAAAATCAAATTAAAATTAAATCTTAATTTGATTCTGTGACAATTATCAAAAGAATGTTGACAAAGGTGTGACCTATGAAATTATGAATCTGAAATGGTTTTGAGGTTTCCCAGGTGTGAATTTTCTAACAACAGGGATTTTATAAATACAATTTTTGGTATTTTCAGTTCAGTCGGTTTTGTTTTTGTAAGTTTGCTACTAATTGAATTTTCCATTTTGAAGACAATCGTTTTATATTATTTTTGACCGACTTTTTAAAATTTATCTGGAATAAGTGGAATAAACAGGTTCAACTTATTTGTTCATTTTTAGTTCAGTTGAAACCATTGTCAATAAAAGTTATTTTTTTAAAATTAAAAACTGTTCATGTGATTTGCTTTTCTTTATTAAAATTAGATAATATTGCAAATTCTGATACTCTGTCTTGTTCAAACGACTTTCTTGACCGTTAGTGGTTGATTTGAGTTCAATCTTAGCTACTGTTTTGTATATAATTCTGGGAATTTAAAATTTCTTAAAACAGATAATTTAGCTAAATTGTTCCTTGTCAATCGTGAATTCCATTATTGTTTTGTTTTTGTTAAGAAATACGAGAATCGAGAATTCGTTCAATATATCCGATGCTAAGAACGTGTGAGCTTTATGGTTTTGCTTATCGACTCAAGTTAAATACGTGTTGTCTCTAAGACTTAAAAACTTGTATAAATTAAATTTTATCAATAATACTACCAATTTAGTTACAAAGCACGTCGATAATGTAAACCGTCTAACCATATACACATACAAGTTCTATGTCCACATTTCATTTCTTTTAGCCATTTTTATAGAGAACACCCATATATTATTTTCACATTTCATGTAGCGTGTAAGGTAATATAATTAAGTCACCTGTGGATGGCATTCGTAATAATTATTAAAATTTATGAATCCCGCGTTTTAATTTATTTGTTGGATTTTGCTGTCGATATATTTGTAACTAGTTAATTTATTGCATGTCGCCTTTCGGAAAACGCGCATTTGCTAAATAATACGTTCTGTCATAATTTTCCAATAGCAACACAATAAGTTCTAGCCTTGAAACCTTCGCGTTCTTGATCAAAATGCACTTTCTTATATCGATTACCAGATGTAAAATGTGGTTAATTGAAAATCGCATTGTTGACGTGGCGCCTGATGCTACGATTTTTATGTTAAAGATTATGATTGCATGATTTCAACAAATATCACAAAAATAGTCCAACATCTAAATATTACTTTAATAAGTGAGCAAAATTGAGGATACTGATCTGGTACATTCCTAACAAAATAACATACAAATTGTGTGTGAAATTTGCTATGTTGACGCTTCAAATCTAAACACCATATAGGGATGAATTGAAACTTTTTTAGATTCGTTTTGTTAACTTATCTATTTTCTGGAAATCGATGAAAAAAAACATTATTTATTTGAAAGATCAACTACACTGTGTTTTTTTATCTTAACTGTTTTATCGATTTGGCGAATTGGGACACGATTTGTTGTGTTTTTATTTACTCATTGTTCATTGATCCAGTCACCCAGTTGTTGATATAAACCATAAATTTAAATATTAATACAAGTACTAACATACAATTTCAAAAAACAATGCAGTTACAAAAATTATAAAAATCTTATTGTTTCTCATTGCATTAGCTATGCAACTCACGTTTTAATCAGTAACTTGTTTTTATTAATGTTACTGACTTAAAAAGTCCCCATTAATGTTACGTGTACGTTTTGACCTTTATTTCAAGAGAAGTGATGGGGATTTGCTAAATTCCAGGAATAAAAACACATATTGATCACCCGCATGTTCAGGGTTGATTACCCTTATGAGCACTCGTGGAAGTATTATTTGAGCGGCAACATGCATACTAAACAGTTTGCTAATCACTTTCTTTTTGTTGTAATTTTCATATAAGATTTTTTATACAACAATGGAAACCGTTCGGTGTATGTGGGATTTCTAAATTTTCAGTCAAAGTTATTTAATTTAATTTTAGTTGCGGTCTTGCGTATTAAGGTATATAGGGGGTAAGTAATTTAAATGAATGCAGTAACATACAGCTGTCCTGTTGAGTATTAATTCTAATTCAGTACCATTCTCCACGCACAGTTCAAATTCGATATAAGTCAGACTTTAAAGTGAAGTTTCACATGGAACTCAAATTAGAATAAACACGTAAAAATATTTATCCGTTAAAAACAAAATGTTTTTTTCCTCGTAAAAATGCCTGAATCCTTAATTAATCTACAGTAAAACTTTAATCTTATTCTACGACTGACGGCAAGTTAATTGCAATTTAATTCTAAGCAGACGTTAAACAGTTGGATAAGTATTTAGATGCAATACTGGAACGTGTAATTATTTCAAATGACAGAGTTACTAGTAAATATTAAGTAATAGTACAATTGCGGTGTTATCTTAGCACGGGCAAATATTCAAGTAGCAGCAATAGCATTGAAAAGGTTATTTTAATACGTTTAGCGTTAAAAAAAGATTGTAGCATAACTATTGAAAATCAGTCTTTTCAAACAAATAAAATAAATAAATAAGCGTTTTGCGATTTTCAATAATGAACTCTTGGATCCAGTAGATCTTGGATAAGTAGATATTCCAAACTAACGATTGACGATGAGTGAAGGGTAAAATAACCCCGTATAAAAATATCTTGACGCCAGCAATTTTCTTTGCATATATGAAATACCTTATTAATTTTTTTAATTGTTGCTTCTATATCGGGTGAATAGAGGCAGTTCCGTGTATCATTTCCGAGATAAATATCGTCTTTTCTCCAGAAAAATATATGTCTCATCTATTCGATTAATCTGGAACTGGGCAAATTGGACTCTTTTAAATGGAAGCTCCTATTATATAGAAGATGCACAAAAACGAATGTCGATGTCTGAACCTCCTTTTGTACGGCAACATTAATTACGAAAACCGTATGTCAATATCTCTTACCATTTAGGAATGTTATTAACAGAAAGGACAAATTTATAAATGGGATGTTCTGTATATTTTTATCATACTTGACTTGGGTTTGAAATGACCTTTCCAAAAGTAAATCACTCTTGATCTTTAGCTCCAGCCTCCTGTAAAATGTGGAACTAAATACTTTTCAAATGTAAGCTATATGCGTCATTGCCGAATAAATAGTATTTGCAGATATTTTAACAAAATTTGCCAGGGATCAATAGTTAGGGAAGACACTTGTTTCGCAATAAAATAATTTTGTCAGTGGCGTGCGTACCTGCACGCTACCGAAATTGATGATAAGGAAAAAATGAAATGATCAATTAATAATGTTAGCAAGAACTGGCATCAGTTTTCATGTACCTACTTCAATTCAAACATTAACAAAACAGGTAAAAATTAACAATTTTTTTTGCAATACGTGCGTCTTCCCTAGCTATTGATGCCTGGAAAATTTCGTTAAAATATCGCCATTCGTTTTGTTGACATTTTTCATTTCAACTTTTTAAAATTAAATTACACCCTGTACATCTGCAACGAAGCATCTTAGCGTTATCGTTTTTAAAACAAACTAGGGTTAATTTGCGACGTAGATTACGTGGTTAAAATAATGCCCCTTCCTCATGAAACACCTTGTATAGTGACACAGGTTTAGTTTTGATAGCTTCAGATATCGATAGAATAGGCCAGAATAATGTTAGGATATGAATTGCCAGATAATAAACGTTGAAATATTTTTCTAGCTTCTACCTCAAACTTCGAACCACTCAACTGATTGAATAATTATTCTGACACTTTTAATGCTCTTATAACTCCTGCTTCTTAAGTTGTAAGCACCCAACCTTCTTGGAAGTGTATTTTGTTGGCCATGCCCTTATATTTTGTTTATTTTGTTTTCAAATCAACAACGAAGGTTACCAAATAAAACATTCGCACAGGGCCATTGACTAATTCATCTTAAAATTTGTTTGCCTCTTGTTTTCTTTATATTTTGTTTTGTTTATGAGATGTTTATTAAAATTTTGTGACAATGTAGCTGTCTAGTCCCGTAAACTTTACAGTAAACCATGGCAATTCTAACGCGGCCATTCAAGAGTACCTCTCACCCTTCCCGAGTAGAACAGGTGTTTATAGATTTTCATCGTTCTTTTCCGATACATGGCTTGTGCAACGACAAAAGCGGCAAATTATGCGACTTTTGATGTCGATAACTGAAGTACATAGTTTATTTCAATCTAGAAAATGATATATGTGTTTTTCGTTTACAACCCGTGCAAGGTCTGCTCCAAGGAAAAGTCTATATTTTTGTAGATGCTTTAGTTTCTACATAAACAAATTTACAATTCGTACATTTCGTTACCCAACAACGATCCAGCTACAATATGTGCGTTCCTTGCGAAGAACCAATGAGTTGTCTGCATGTTGTCTGCCGCGCTCGCCTGACCTGAATCTTTTGGATTATTTTGTTTGTGGACATCCAGAATCAATTGCCTATGAAATGCTTGTAAAAACTCGAGAGCAATTGATTCATAGTATTAGGAACTGTGATAAAATAAAAAATATTCCCGTTCAAATAACAGCTGCTGTTATTACAGAAGCTCGTAGAGGAGAAAGGTGTATTGTAAAATGCACTTATTATTATAAATTGTTTTTTTTTTTTAATTTCTTCTTAAAAGCTTGCCGTAAATGGTATTTACTAGATATTTGTGATTTTGTATTTCATTTTTTATAGCACTTAACACCAGAATTGAAATGGACTTTTCACAATTTCGTTCAGAAACATCAGTTTACACAAATCACACGTACTGTTATAACAATAGATTAAATTTACGTGTCTGTGGCAATAAATTGTCGCTAATTTCATTAAAAATCTCAAATATAAGATAAAATAAAAAGAAAAAACAAGACAGAAAAGTTTCAAAATGAATCAGTGAATATCGGTGCCCTGCTGTTTTATTAAAATTTATTGTTTGTGTTAAAGTTTTGAAGCAAAATTACGGGGAGTGGCACACAAAATTCCCTTCTATGAAGACCGAGTTAACAAAACGACAGAGAACATTCAGTGTCCTACAAATTTCCGTATTTTTATATAAAAAATGCTGGTAACGGGGTGCGGAGTTATTTATGGTAAGACGTGGTAACCAAGATAATATTCGTAACGTTTTCCGAATTTTTACAGTAATTGTTCATTATCCACATCTATAATCACCACCATCAACGAAAAGGCAGGAAATTTGTATACAAAAATACAAGGGTAAACTTACAGAGTAAACTTTAAGAAACCAGAGAAAATAGTATGTAGATAAGTTCTATATTGTTGAGAGGTATTCATGGTTTTTTTAGTAAATGTAAATATTTTTTAATTTTCGGACGAATTATCCATCAAAACTGTTTTGAAACAGAGTCTGTATTAAGCATTTCGTGACGGATAAGACAACTATTTAGTTTATGATTTATGTCTGTTTGAGTCTGCTAATATAAATTGCTTAAGTAATTTTTTACGTAGACAATATACCACCACAGCGAAAAATTATTTTCCACACATTACTCAAATTAGGCTATAATCTTTAAAACCCTTAGTAATGTGGCCAGATGTTCCTGAATTGCATATTTTAAGGGAGTGTTTCAAGACAAAAATATCGGAATTTAGTTTTAAAATGAGCCACATTTCTAGTGTTCCATAAACTATATTCACCAGGAGGTTTCTTACATCTACTTTTCATATGAAATCAAAATATTACTGCAAACAAGTGAAACAGAATTTTAGAACTGAGGTGATGATGTAAAGTTTTGCTGTTCTGCAGTTTGGATTTTATGTAGTTGGTTTAGGAACTCAATTGAAAACACGGAATTCTTCTCAATTGGTTATCTTATTTTTGTTTTTTACTTTCATCTGCAAGCTTTGCATATTTGCGCATAATGCAACACATATTTATGCAATGATAATGAGAAATAACGTCATTTGCCGATACGACAAATATATTGCTATCAAATTAAGATTCAGTTTTCTGCGAATATCTCAGCTTCTCGTGAGAATTACTTTTTTACAGCGTTTTATGTACTCTTTAAAGGCCCCACACAAGACTTCTAGGTCGGAAGTAAGGTCTTCACAGCAGATTCTTCAGTATTTGTTTGCCTGTTTGGCTGCGGGAGCCATGCTAAATTATATCGTTGTGTAAGTCGGGCTTGGTTCTAAGTAATCAGGCATTTTATGTATACATGCAAACCATATAATAATATGGTTGTTTCTATCAAAAACGTTCCATATTTTGCAAGGTTGCATTGGTATCTGACCACCCTTGGACTAAATTCATTCACAGATTAGTGAGCCTCAACCCTCATCATGTTTTGGGACGACCCAGTTAATTAAGGTCAGGGGGGTTCTAGTTACGTAATGGAGAGCCCCCCAGCAGCAGGCATGCAGTCAGGGATTTTCTATACATGTCTCTTTTTCGTCGTGTAGCTATTGCGAGAACCCAGCCCTAGTAAAAAAAGGTCCCAACCAAAACTGCCACTCTTTTCGAATCCAGGAAACTTTCGTTCAGAAGTTTCCTTCGTCCAAGCACGCTTCATCTGCAAGTAATGTGCAAAATCCTTTCCTGTTCACTTATCCAGAGAACATGCCCTGTTAGGCAGGCACACAGCAAAATGTTACTATACCAAAAATGAAAACTTTCAATGACTCGCACTCGTTGCCAAATGAAACTACATTGAAAGGTAGATTTCACCGCTGAAATGATTGAATTAATGGCAATTAATGGATTGGTCGCACGTTTGAAGATCGAATCAACAAAAGGCTGAAGGAAGACTTCCATCTTACAACAGTAAATTATCGTAAATGCGCTTTTTCCTCTCACAGTTTTATGGAACCATGTGATGCCAGATGAGAGAATGTTTGTATTCTAATGCAGGCCAAATTATTATTTTCACGAACACGTTTCAACGCCAACATATTTTTTTTGGGCGAATCGGTTCCACTTCTTTTCAAAAATAATCCCACTGTTTCTCCATAACATCCTAGATGTTCTTTCAAGAAAACGGATTGCACAAAGACGCCTCGTTGCTACGATACTTCTTTCAAGAATATCCGTTAAGTAATTGGCTTGTACAGCCATTTTACTAAGACTTTTGAAAGTTTTCAGTCATCGGATAATCCTATTCTCAACATCAAGACGTCCCTGGTAGATTCTTAAGTCTTATTAAGTTCAATTGCTTTTATGGCAGGTGGTGACTTTTTAAAGTAACTAGTGGTTAAAGTAATTTGGTGAAAACTTAGGAAGTGTTGAAATGGAGTTTCTAAATAGCGGTTGGTGAAAAGTCAATGTAGATTTTGCAATTTCAATTATTGAAATATTTATGATGGAAAATTAAAAAAATTTAGCTTTATTTCAATTGGTATGTAGATTGTCCTATCGTATTTCTGCACAATGCCATTGCCACTTAAGGATCTGCCCAACTATTTTTAGCTATATTTTCTGTTTTACACGTAAGTGGGTTTAGGGTGATTGAAATCGGAGATTCATTATTTATACTTTGGAAACGACTGCAGACGGTCAGGGTCGGGTAGATTGTTACATCAACGTGCCTCTTTGCAATTTGACAAGCAGGATCCTATGGAAAATTGGTTGTTATTTGAGTGCTTCTATTAGGCATGTTCATTATATCAAAATCGAGAAAATAAAACGACAAAATTAGGGTTTTGGTTTTCTGGGTGTTTCCGGAAATGTTGCGAATTCGAGACATTTCCGAATTTTCATCAACATCACGAAATTGCGTAACTTTGACATAATTCAGCCGACCCTTTATACTTCTTTTGCTGTTTCAGAAACTTTATTCACGAAACTCGATTCATAATTTACATTTAGCATTTGCCATTGAAAACAGATATTTTATTCATTGGAGAGTAACAAGCTCATTATACCAATGCTTTGGAACGTGCGTAATATTTCATCGCCTCGGGGCATAAGTGATATTCAACATGCAGATTCAAAAAGAGAACCAACTTTATTTGTAATGAAAACAAAAACAATTCAACCAAACTTATTTTATTGAATTTTATCACTAATGTGCCCTACTTAATTTTTATTAATGATAATTGAACGTTTTGTGCATATGTTAACAGAACTTAAACACTCTATTTGCATTCTAGAAATACCTTCACTTTCATGTTTGCTAAATTAGATATCGATGGACGATTTTATGCTATCGCTTCGCACAAAAGTGGGTTATCATTTCAATTCTTTCTTGTTAATTAAGCTCTTAATAACGAAAGTTTTTCTTTGTAGACGACTTCCATCCTCTATGCCTTTTTAATGCGAAGGCTTTACTCGTTTAATTGTTAATCAGGAACATCACATTCTTTTAAATGAATTGTCAGTATATGTTTCTTAAACTTAGCACGAACAAGCAAGCAATAGTTGGAACTAGCCGTTGTTACTGGGACGGTTGTCAATGAGTTCTTTCGGAACGATTGATTGCAGCTCTATCGTCGTTGGTATCTTTTTAAGAACCGTCGCTCAGTACATATTTAAATTGAACTGTTGAATAGTTATTACAAGTGTATGCCACACATAAGTATTTTAATCCTAAAAGCTTTCACATAATTCAGCTAATGCCATTATAACCACGATCTTCGTCAATAACCTCCATCATCCGCTTTCTCATAAAAGGTCTTGAAATTTTTAGTCGAGTTGTATTAAATTTTTTTCATGCACTAAATGGATGAAGGTAAAAGATTATTAAGTTCTTTGAAAGGATGTCAGAATATTGGGACAAAGAAAGTGCGAAAAGTACTTTTTTGTGCATAACTTTGGAACCGTTGATGCTTAAGTTTGACACTTTTTTTAAGTATTGAAAATACCTACAAAATGAGACAAACTGAATTAAAATCAGGTAGTTTGTTTACTCAAAAAACAAAAAAAAACGTCGATTTTTGCGTTTTTTTAAATTTTCTGTACTTAATAAATATCTATAGTTTCGCTTCCAATCGTATTAATAAATCGTTCTATAATTTGAACATCTTTGGACACCATAAGTGGTATAAATTTTAGCTTAAAATATTAATAAATTTTTATTCATTCCTATTTGTTATGTAAAAAAGGCACTTGTCAAATCTCTTGAAAATAAGAATTTTTTTATGTAAAAAGTTAAAGGATTTTTAAAGTTATTTTCAGATAAAATTTCCACATCGATTACTTAATTGCTATGATTTTTTTGCAATCGATGGAAATTTTATAAGGAAATAATTTATTCTTTAACTTTTAACACAAAAAATTTCTGATTTTCAATTTAATGTTTAAATAATTTACCCTTCAGTAATCAACTTTTCCTTTATTGCACGTTGTAGTAAAACTTTACGTTAAAGTTTTTACGAGTAAAATACAGCCTCAGAGAAGTCTCTCCGACGTCTCAAAAAAACTTCTTTAGAGTCTTTTTTACATAACAAATAGGAATGAACAAAAAGATGAATATTTTATGCTAAAATTTATACTACTTATAATGTGTTCAAATATGTTAAAAAAAAATTATAGTACGATTTTTCAGAAGCGAAACTGTATTAATTATAGAAAATAAAAAAAACTCAAAAATCGGCGGTTTTTTTTTGTTTTTGGAACGCAAACTATTGTCCCAATATTTGATATCCTTCCGAACAAGTTCCAATAATCTTTTACCCTCATCCATTTAGCGTCCGAAACAGGCTTTTTAAGGTCTAATTTGACTGTTCTAATTTGCTTTGCGTGAATAGTAGATGTTTTAGACCTTCAACCGTCAATTTCCATGTCCAAAAAGGATATAATATGGAGCCTTACCTGACATCCACTTTTTCATATACAGCTTCTTCGACTTCTCAGTTAGTACAATTATTCAGGCGTTATTCATAACTTCTGCTTTTGGTAAATTTTTATTGCGATATTGAAAAATGTTAATTGTTGAGCACACATGAAGGCATTTAACTGCTGCGCTGCTTTTATGGTGGCACCAGCATGTGCGACTAACTTAAGCGCAGCCACGACAGCTGACAGTGACATTAGTAATTATAATCATAAAATATTTGTCGCACGCATTGTACATGTTAGGTTATTATGTATTTTTTTTTAATCTCTACCAAGGTATTAGCGACTAAAAGACAAAGCAAATTAAGGCCCACATTTCTACTTAACGTTTGTTTTTCCGATGAGTGTCCTTTTTTGTCAATGGAACTGAACGGTCACAATGTAAATTCGATAATTTTCTCGAAACACACACGCAAGTTCATCAAAAGCTGAATGTGTGTGTTGGTATTTTCGCAGACCATCTGGTTAGACCCTTTTTTTTACCCGGCAGACTAAATGGAGACATTTATTTGGATCTGTTGGAAAATGTAATCGAACCTGCCATTATTCAAATAGTGGAAAACAATTATTATTTACCAAATCAAATAGCGTTCCAATACGACGGCGTTCTTCCGCATTATGCACATCAGGTGCGAGAGGACTTACTCCACGTATTTCCAGGAAAACGGCCACCAAGATCTCCGGATTTGTCGCTGTTAGATTTTTTTCTTGTGGGGACACCTAAAATCTAAGATCTATTCTACACAATCAACCATACGCGACAGCGGAGTATTAACGAGTGTCACCTTATAACTTTATAACTCCAGAAATGCTAGATAGTAGAAGAAACCGATTTGAGGAGAGCTTGTATGCATGCATGGAAGTTAATGGACAGCTGTTTGAACACTTATTAAACTAAAGTGACTTTGTAAATCACACAAAAAAAATACAAAAACTAGGCATCAAAATAGGTCGACAACACAATTGAAAGGCCTTTCGAAAAAGGTATCACTCAACTCCACTTCGTATTTAAACTGCAACCTGCTCAAGGAGTTAACCATAGGGGTCTGGAAATAAGTCTATATAAAATTATTTTCTCTTGACAAATAAATTGCGATTTTATGTCATTCGCTTTCGATGGCCCACCCTGTATATGCAAAACTATGCGAGACGAAAGAGATACATGTTTACAACTTTATCAACAATTGTAAATTTGTTGTGCATACCTACTTATATTTTAAATATATTTACGGCTTTATTAGTATGCAAATTCTATTTGTGAAAAATGTAATTTATTTACGTAAATGGATAGTTATTTGCACCATTTCTAGTTTAACTAAATAACTTATTAAATTAAGTAGGTTAGCGCGAGCTTTTTTAATATTTGTTTGGTTTCAGTTCGTGAAATAATTAGGATTAAGTATGTAATCGTTGCGTTGACAGAATCGAACGACGAAATTTGCAGGTTGCCGAAGGTAAAAAAGGTAATTGTTGTCGTTTTCAAATCTTTTTGTAGAAAAATTCAATGCATTTGCATTCTATTAAAATTAGTAAATTTCTGCAATACCGTTTTCAATGGATATTGGAATATTGGCTTATAAAATTCTATAATTAGATTAGTTTGAAAGCCTTGCGTTATTACTTTCGTAATTGCAATTATTCATGTATTCCGAGCATACCTAGGCAGATGTTTGTACTTACGCCAGAAATCAATTTGCTTTAATTTTACTTACTTGAACATTTCACGATTTAAACTATCTCTATGGTAGTGGCTAGGAAAAATGTTCAATACTGTACAGAGCTTTCTAATTTTTTCCAATTTTATTTTTTTTAAGAAATTAAAAAAATGTAAATAATTTACTTCATTTTATGCTTTTGTCGTGACATGATTGCCTTGGTGTAACTGAAAAAACTGATGCATAAATGAAAATAACCATGAACAAAACAAATAATGCAATACGATCAATAACTATACACAAACGGCAAACAGCCAATAACAATACGTGTTTTTGGCAAAAAATGCACTCCTGCATTACAAGAAAACGGATCGAAAGCGCTATCGAAACAATCACCGAAAACGGTACAAAAATTAACAAAGACAAGGGCAGAGTGCATAATAAAACTGTTTACTTAAAAGCAAGCTGAATTATTTTTATTTATATTAGTCGGATATTTTTTTTTACTTTCTGTTTATCGTAGTTAAAATAGTTAAGTTATATTTTCAAGATTCAAGGATATTATTCTTGGCTATAATTGCGGCGATATATTTTTATTAACTCAACACCCACAAAATAATCGATCATCAATGTCCACGTTTTTGTAGAAAGTTCCTAAAATTTGCTTTCAATATATTATTTACGTTTTCCCGAAATTGAAGCCAGTGAAAGCTAAATTTGTTTTCGTTGGCAATGAAAATGTGACGTAGTTTCAGTAGACACCATAGTTTAACAGTCCAGTAAATTATATCCATTTTAGCATATTGCTTGAAATGCAATGTAGACTTTTTAATTAAGCGGTTAATTATTCTGCATTGTTTTCACCGAAAGTCAGACAAATAAATGAGGCATTTTTAATTATTTTTATTGTATGTGAGCGCCATACTGTCTGAAAATAAACATTTAAATAAGAATTGCAGTACTTTTCTGCAAACGGAGCGATTAATATTTTGCAAGGAAAACTTTAACGGACATTTCATTCAGGACTTGAGATCATTCTGTTCGTTTAATATGTTTATTAAATAGATCCTGCCTCAATTATATTTGGGGTATTAATATCCCATCAAATGCAAATGCACAAACTTACTACAGCATTCCGGAAAGGATTAGATTTGTTAATCCAAATGTACTCGGAAATTTCTATGTATTAGGGTAAAAATAGAATTATCGATCTGGACAATCTTGTGGCTGGAAAATCAAGGAACAACTATCCATTTGCCACGGTAATAAATAATTCATGTTCTTCAAGGTTCAAGGATGCAATACAAGGTGACGTGTATACAACCGGAAGTTCTATTTTTTTGGAACTTATCACATTTACGTAAATTTTCAACAACACCGCAGCTCTAATAATCCACACTACGTTCTTAATTAAATTCAGAGCGCCAGGACAGGCAATTAACGTGGTTAGTAGAAAAGCGGACATGTTTTTGGTATTTTTTTGCAAGATTATATTTAGTCATATGAATTAAAATTTTCCCATTTACCTGTTGGTGGTCAGTATTAAACAATTTTTAGTAATCAATTTTAGACTAGATTTTCTTTTCGTATTTCAACGATTTTAACAGTGTAACCTACTGACTGCTCTAATCACCTGTATTAGAAGGAGACCCAATACAATTGTTTTTGAGTAAACACTAACCTGAAAACCAATATCTGAATGCACGCAAGTGTAATTGTTTTTACAACTTTGAAACGCGATGATTCGAAAACCTCTGAACAAAAAGCAACAAAGTAGTAACTAATGTAAAGAGAATTGAACGCTCTTTAAAACGATGTGCCACTTGACCCCCCTTTCCATTTAAGATTCCAAGGGTGAGATCTACCCCCCCTAGGGTGTTGAAACAAGGAGGCTAAAAATATTCAGTTAAAGTGTCTCCCTTACAAATAAAATTGACGGGTTTTTCGGATTTTCAAAACATATTTTAAGGGATTACTGCGCCTTTTTTGAAGAGCCTGGAAAATTGTTGAGAAAAACATTGAGCTTATTTCCCGAAAATATGAGCTCCTGAAGGCACATTCAATTTTTCTATCTATTAATCATTATTTTAAGGTAGTTCATTGGTTCTTTGCCAAGCTATTAATATAGCTGAACATAAGAAATAAAACCATGCAAACTTGCTTAAATCTAGGCAACATTTGAGATTGATAGAAACAAGCAACAAGACTGGGCATGAAAGGCCATTTAAAGGTTTTGAGTAATTTAAATTAATTTTAAGTATCAACTAATGGTGGGAAGTCAAGCTAGTCCTATATCGTTTTAGCAACCTGTTTCACCAAATGACTTTCATTTAACATCAAGTTGCAATATAGGACCAAACATTTTTATCAATACCGAGATTATTTATGAGCTGTAGTTGAGCACTGATATAGTCTTTTTGCGAATATTCCAGATTTTTGTTTGTATTTATTATAATTTTCTGTCCCTACATACCTTCACACAACACCTCCAAAGGAATGACGCCAATTTTAAACCATCTTATATTTCAAGTCGGTCGACCAGGTTAAAAAGTTAAGTAAATCTGTGTTCCCCCTGCAATAGGGGCACATCCAGAGTTCAATGTAGAATAAAGTCGGGAGAAACCACACCCTATTTTTTGGATCGTAATTCGATGAAAAATTAATTAGTTAGCAGTAAATACAAACAAAAAATTATTGAAAAATTAAGTTTATAATCATTTAAAAAGTAATTAAAAATCAAATACAGGATTGTAACAATATAAAATAGAAAACTTATATATTTGGGAATCTCACCCCACCATGTGGGTGTGATGACGCATTGCAGTAGGGAGCGATTGCTTATGGAAAGGCCTAAAGAAAAAAAAATTTACTTCACATTGAAAATGAAACGATTACCCACATCAATTTTACTTCGCGCTTTTTTTCCGCATAACATGCAATAATTTTCAGAAGAACTGCATGTAGCACCATTAAACTATCTTTGATATTTAAGGCACTTCATTCAGTTTACATTTTCTTGGCAACCGTCAAGAGTCTAAACAGCCCACACAATCATTTTCACCGAAACTTTCCTTAACGCTCGAATTGTTGATTCGAGAAGGTTGAAGATTCCTCACTTACCAAACGCGTTTTGACGACTTGAATAGCGACTGCCCTTGAAATAATTTTTTTCTCATGTTTATTTACCATTTGTGAATTTTTATTAAGTTTTATGGCTGCAAGCTCTTCTTTTTTCTTTTCTGCACTTTCGTCCAAAGAGGATGTTCTGCCCATACGGCGTGCCTGCCTATGGCGATCTTGTACTCTTCCAAACGGTGCAAAATATTGGTATTTTGGGTCTAAGAATTTCAAAAAACGTGAGCGTCAATAATCCCACTTTTCACCCGTCAGTTTTTTCTTTTTCTATCAGAGCGTGTTTTTACAAAAAAATGGTGATTCAGTTAAAGTTTCTACAGGGTGGCAAATGAAGCAATGCAAAATTTGTGAAAGTTTGACATGCTCCCAATTGAGACAAAAAATATTTTTTGGATTTCAACATCAAAGGCATAAATGTCGACTTTAAAATCGACGTAAAATCGACTTTTTGGTCTTGCAGTGATAACATTTTTCTTCTTGGACCGATTTTCAAAATATACAGCAGCCGTCGAAGCTAAAACGTCATGTAAGACGATACAAGTATGATCGTCGACTCATGAAAAAAATTGAATCCACAGGATTGCATTAAAAGTGACCCAATCGGAATTGCCCTCAAAATTTGGTATTATGGTAGACTTTGAATTAAAGTTAAATTAATTTTCAAACAATTCGTTAATTCTGAACAGTTTAGGATGATCTATGGTTGACATGAGTTAATTACAACTGCATGTTCTCGAAAGAGAGTAAGCCCTTTGTTCACGTGAAAATGCCTTGCAAAGGTAGTACTTCCCAACCATATATCTATCACTAAATATCTTGCAAATCCGTAGCACTTTTGCCACGATGTTTTTTATCAGCAAGAACAGACTCAGCATGTTCCTAATTCAAGTTTTGGAAATTAGAATCTGACCAGATTAATTTAATTAACCAGAGACAACAATATCTGTAAATTTGATTCCAACCTGGAAAAACTTCTGTTGGAAAACACTCCCATACTGCTATTCTCCTGTTCATTACCTTCCTTTTGTTATTTTTCCCTTGCAATGATGATCGATTAGTTCCGCCTGTCAACTCTACCCCCTTCAACGCCATTTATGACCCTTTTCTTTTTTACTTGCCAGTACAGAAATCTGATTTGAACTTTTCCTCGTTTCCCGGCTATTTGGTGTAACGCTTAATTGTCATCTAATTAAAAAGTGATGGTGTGAAGGGTGTCACTATTAGATCTCGATTATATGAGATAAATTCGATGTAAATTTATTGTTGTGTCATACGCAATCGGCCGGGTATAAAGTTTTATTAATATTCAATTCATGCTGGCAGTCACTCGTCTTGAATGATGTTAATGCCGTTTAGAACTTTCCAATTGTCATTAAATTCTCCATAACAAAAATCTAATTTATGTTATTACTTTTAATGAAATTACATAATCTTTCTAATAAGAAGTTCAACTAACGATATTACTTCAGTTATATGAAAAGCTCAATTTAAAGGATTACACGTTCGCAGTGCAAATATTGCGAATATGTGCTCTGAAAACCTGAAATATGTCGGTCGTCGCTCACTTTAGATGTCACCTTTAGATGAACCGCTTTCGTTAAAGACATTAATGAAGGTAGCATCAAAGGAGTTGAAATGCGTTCCGGTTTTTCCCATTCCATTTATTATCAGGAAATTGCAGTAAAATAAACCGAACGAAATCAGAAAGTCGCTTTGAACCCTTGCATCAGACAACTTGTCTGTAATAGTTTCGACCTTGATAAGACTATCGAGAACACTTAACGCCACTGCAAACGAATTTTTACACAAAGAGCGGCCAGATATAGGCCAATCTATTTTCTGAATAGATGAGAGTAAACGGTAGTTCGTGTCTAAAAATTAATTTCGTTAATGTAAGAAAATCTAAATCTGCATTTTCCAGTTATCCCAAGAGCTGAAAAAAGCGCAAGTGTATAAAATGAAATAAATTAAGGCATCAGCAGGAGCGTTAGGAAATACCATAAAAATAAGGGCTTTTCTTGAATAGTGCTTCCTTTTGAAATCACAGATATGGAATGTGACGAAGCACTAACACACATGAAAAACCCAGCGCCTGGGAAAGACCACATAGAATGGGAAATACTGAAAGGTTAAACTCCCAAAACTCACGACATCATCCTGGTACGTGGTTACCTAAACAATTGCATTAAAAGCAAAAATCGCCGAAGGCAATAAGCACAGTTTGAGAATTTACAAAGAAAACAATGAAATTATTTTATCAATAAATAAAATTATATTAGAAAACCCCCATGGTCCCATAATGTGACTGAAACAACTACAGGCAAAATGAAAAACAAGCTCCCTACCTCCCTATTCTATCAAGGCGTAGCAGACAATCCCGGTTTCTTTCCCCCACAAAAACTCCGCAGTAAATTGCAATAAGCTCTAATATTAGTAGATTCTAAACCACTGAACAAGATCTAGGTGGAACTGAATAATAATAATAAATGAAACATTTTCAGTGCAGAATAATGATGTCACTACTTGCCCACTAAAATATCGATCTGTCTGACTTAGTTTAATGTCTTTCTTCAGGCATTTTTTGTTTGCTTATAAGGCCCTTTCTTGCACTAACCTGTTTTAAACGACAATGGTTAGTGCAATAGGAGGTATCAGTTTTGAAACCATTAGAATTGTTTGCCGGGTCGCATGAGGAAAACATTAAGCGGAAGCTAATTGTTCTTGGTTATTTGAACTTTCGTTTAGCGAATATTGCCTAGACCCAAATCACATTTAACTTCTGAAAGCATGCTTGAGTACATGATCTTATGAAATTTGTCCCATGGTTCGAAGCTCATTGCTTATGAGCATGTTCGTAAATCTAAAGTCTAAAATGCCTTGCATAGTTTTCCCCCAAACTCAATTGTCAAAAAATTATGTACATCATTTAAGCAAACGTTCAATAAGTCTGGTTGCGCCCTGTAATTGTTGCTCCGCATATCGACGATTAGCTTTGACGATTAATTTTATATGGCTCCGTTTCCAAATTAAGAACATGCCGATATTCATTTTATTTATGAATACTCTGACGGCGATGCCAGAGCGTCAGTGCGGAAATATGAGCAGATCTTTCCTGCTCGAAGAATTGCTTTATTCGCGGTAGCGATTCAGGATCGGTTCAGATTGGATAACGAACCGAATTAGGGAGCAGGCTCGGTTCAGGACCTATTCAGAGCCGATCCTTGATTCCTTCGTTCCACGAAAGCTTTTAGAAACACCTTTTAGTAGCACCAACAGGATTTTAGTTACTTTGTGCCTAACAGTAATTTCACTAAATTGAAATGCAATGGAGTGAAAGTGGAACGACGGAATTGCTGTGCTTTTATGATCACGGTTTATCTGCAAAAAGTGGCAGTTTTTTATTATTTTGAATAAAAATGACTTATTGAGGTTTTTTATCGCATTTGATTAATTAATTTTTAAAAAACCACTGTACAAACGCAAGATCTTACATCTGCTGTATTTGGCCTGCATTTTTTTGTAAATTTACCGCTGGTGGTACAATTGGTACCACCGACGACATTTTGTCTGCATCCCGTTTCTTAATTAAAATTTATGGCTTTATTTCCATTCACCCTGAGGCAAAAAATTGCTAACATATGTAGGCAATTCCAAGTTTATTTTTACATTGGCGTTTTGATCAAAATTAGTTTATGCAATTTAGTTATGCAAATTAAATGCTATATAAACATAAAAAACTTAATAGTGATTTATAAATTATTATACAATTAAAAAAAATTGTCTTGATTTTCCTCTGGCAAAGTCAGTCGCAATGAAGCGATAGTTGAAAATAGGTAGAGCGATGATAGAAAAAAATAAACTTTGTTTTAGTTTTTATAAAAGACGATGGCGTTTCATCATTCACATTTCACATTTCAAGAGTTAAAGAGTGACGGTGCGGGCGTGTGCGTTAAAACAATTGAAGCCTCGCCCACTCCTGACGTATGAGCTCACACGGCAGGGCCGCATAAATACGACAGGGGATCCAGTAGTTGAACCTAAGTTGATTTAAGTTAGCTTTGGAAGCATTAGAGAATGTGTTAAGGTTTAGGTTTAGGTTTAGGTTAGAATAAATTAGATTAAGTCATACGATGTCATTTAAAACAACAAGATGTTAGCATTAAGGATCCGTAGAATAAGTAGCAGTAAGAAGTATGTAAAACTTGTCTGAAATAAATATGTTCAAAAGCAAAAAAAAGTAGTTGAACCAGTCTTAGTCAGAAAGCACGGGAGGTCACTTCGCCCACTGCCTCATCGCCTTTGATAATGTCCACCGCAGTTGTGGACGAAACGTCAGGAAGAAATTCCCATGGACTTCTAAGTGTGATGAAATGGACCTTCTAACTTACATTGCATTAAAGAAATTGAAGTGTGCTTTCTGCAAGCAGAAATTAGTGCTTGGCAACGACTTTGTTGTTGATTTCATTAACGCATTAAACGGTAGAGCACTTTTGCATCCGCATGAAGAAGTAAGTTCCATAATTCAAAAAAAAGTCAAACAGGATTTTGAACATATATTTTTAGAAGCGGTAAATAGAAGACCTTTCCTTTGCAAGCCCTTTCTAACTCACCTTATTGACCAAGAACATTTTACTCATTTTCAGGGATGTAGCAACCATTAAATTAACAATATTGCCAATATTGTTCTCGGCAGTGTTTCCAATACACTTGTTAACGATTATTTTGGAATAACTTTAAAATGTAATTTTCTTTGGAAAATTTACATATTCTTTCTAAATTTCCTTCAGGTAGTGTAACTTGTAAGTCTTAGGTAACTTGTAACCCAAAACTGAGATAAAATGCGAAAATCAACCAATTAGAAAAATTAACAGGAAATATAATCCATACTAACGCCATCGTAATAGGAAATTAAGTGGCCTACTTGGGGTGACCTCACGCGTAAGCGCTTCGGCCTTGTTCTTAAGACGGTGTTGCTTCGACTCAGGAGACATCCTGTATCTGTTGCTCTCGGCATCGTGTAAATGTAATACTGTGAGTTTGTGGAAAATTCTGCTAAAAAACATGACCTCAATAGGCTAAGATTTTTGATGAATGCTTTTAATGAAAACGTAAATTACATTCGATTAAAAGCGAAAACTTAAATGTCCAAAGCAATTTGCAGCAGAACTTTCTTAAGCTCAGCAGAAATCAGATAATACTTTTCAATAAGCAACAATTTTTCTCTTTTCCAGGAACGAAAGGGGACTAGGAAGTATAGAAACAAGTTTCATGTCTATTTGCTTTACATTCTTGGTGTTTTACTGAACATATTAACGAAGGGAATCTCACGTAATTGCCTTCGAACGTGGAAAGCACAAACCCTTTCAAATTAAGGGAAAGGAAAGTGGGAGGGTAATTCGGAGTAAAATTCACATATCCCGAAACTCGGAAAAGGGCTTTTCTAATTGAAAGTTGTTTGTTGAGTTATTTCATTAATTTGTTTAAATTCGATTAGAAAAATGTTAGTGTTTGATGGATTTACCTTACCCTTAACATGTTCCACATACATTTTTTCTAACTTCGGTGTAGCATCTACTAACACAAATTAGTTGATAGTTTAATCTAGTGACTGACTCATGCATTTTAATGAATCAATCGAATTTTCCAGTTTTCCCTTCTCAATTGCAAACTTGAACATACAAAAATAGATATCCTTGCATGGGAGATTTGTTATTAAATTATCTTTTTACCAGTTTAAATGTAGGCTACATTTACTTTTTACGAAACTCCCTAATCTCACTTATAATTTGAAATGCTCACGGACGTCTTTAGTAATCTTTAAGGCTTACCATAATCAGTTAGATAATCCAAAAAAACACCTTCAGTAATACGGTACACAAATTATTGATCGCTGCAATAAATTATGGGAATTATCTAACTGTCATGCAATTAAATTCCGTTAGGGTTACCGATCAATATTAGTTCTAAGATTTTCTTTCAATTAATCAATAGGACACTTTTCACGTGAGCTAAGGATCTGAAGGTATCGACATCGATAATAATCTAATAAATCCGGTTTTTTATGGATACTCGACAGTAAATAGCTAATTAAAAAAATTTTCGTCATTCGACAATAACAGTTCCCAAATTGGAAAAAATTCATATTATGCGTACATAATACCTGGTTATAAATGAGAATTTAGGGTTTGAAAGTCATTCAGTCGATGACTCAGATGGTAGAGATCTGGATGATTTATAAATATTGCTGCCTAAGAGAGATATATTTTTTGAGTGGAATGCATCTTGAAATAACTATAAATGCTTCCATTAGATAGTCGAAACCTATGTGGTTGTAAATAGTCATCAGTCATTTCCTCGTCCGTGTCCGAGATCTCCAATTTAAATGATTTATTTCCAAAAATTAACAAGTTGCTTTGTTGTTAGCCGAAATGAAGTCCTTCGTCTTGCAAATAGGTCCTTATGGTATCTGGACATTGTTACATATTATGAGGTCTTTCGCGTTGAGGTAAGCCTAATGCATAATGGATATCAGAAGAGTACAGAGGTTGACTTGCTTAGGAATAATCAATCACAAGAACTATAAACGAAATACATGTTTCAGATTTAAACGACAGGAAAAAAGGAGCCAAGGTTTCATTCATTTCAAATGCGTGCTATGCTGCTTGCCTGATTTGCATTAGATAAAATTGTTGAAGTTTTGGGCTGTTTACTAGTTAGCAAAGTCACTGCTGAAATCAAAGTATACGTGCAAGACTGCTCAAATCTTGAAATTTCGGGACAAACTTGACTGTTCGTTTACGGGGTTAATCTTGTAAGGTTAAACCTAGTGTAACACTAAAATGGTTTTTGCATTTACGTTTCGAGAATCAATTTCAGATAGGCGAACGTTTTTTGCTTTAGCACAGCGAACCCCATTCGCAGCCCAAAAGCAATTTCTTCGATATGTAGCGACGTTTGAAACATTTACGGCGATTAATCGTCAATTGCGTACTTCTTTCCCTGTGAATGGAGGTAATGAATTCCGGTAAATCGAAATAAAATTTCCCTTAGAAATATGAAAGGCTTCCGAATACAATAAAATTTGGTATATACAGCCCATTATAGAATAAACATTTTCTGAGAAAACAAAACGTACTCTGAAAGTCAGCTTTGAACGGTTTGGAAAAACGGGTTTTGTTTATGCTGGGGTAATATGTAGCACCCCTGCCTCTGTTGCTGAATGCAATGATCTTTGATTATAACTCAATTGAAGAGGAAGCCTTTTGTTGTTCAGAAAGTGCTTCCATGCACCAAATGTTTAAAGGTACAATATATAAGCACAAGACAATCTAAAAAGTTACTCCAACTTTCTCATAAAAATGATAATCCATCTCTTTGTGTAACCATTCCGTGAAAGCTATCGAGCTGTACAAAGAGGGGAGAAATATTTTTAATTGGCCCAATAAGACGGCGTTAAACAAAGGCGTAGAAGGGAAACAGTGTTTAGTGGTATTTTTTTATTCCAAATTTAATTGTAGGTTTAGGTATTACCAATAATAGTGGCATTTGATAGATTGAGAACATAAAAGGCTCTTTGTTTAATCGATTATCAAAAAAATATATGTTATTTATTAAAATTAAAATTTTATTTTCCAAGTTATTATCTCAACTGTGAAACTGATCTAATATGAACAATTTTTACTACTAAATCCATTCACCTCATGTTGCTCTATAGTCCTGTTATAAACCTATACTTTGCATGTTAAACGCATTACTTGAAATTCTGTTTCTATTTGTGGTAATTTCCAAAAAAAGCATTATAAAATGCAATCACCATTTTGGAAAGCGATTATTCGGTGGTTGAATGATTTCCCAACGTAGTATACGTCTCTTGTATCTGGTCATTAGTTATTACAGATCCTAAAGGTGAATGAATAATGTAACAACTTACTTTGTACATATAAATCACTGTTCATGTTAGATATTTATGAGTCCAGCTGACATAGAATAGCCGGAAAATACAACTTCTCCCAATTGTAAATAAGCAACCATTATTCATTATGCGAGTCCTTCAATTCCGCTAGTTTACACTGCACTTCACGAGCACAGGCAATAACAAAGCTTGTTTTATCCATGTATTCACAAAACTTCTGTAAAACTCTAATTTGAAATGTAGCTTTCTGTTTTAGTTTAGTAAGTAACAACTCACATACAATATTGTGTGGTGGCTTGTTTAACCGCTGGCGATTTAAATCAAAACAATGAAGAGCTGTTAAACTACTGTACCTGGTTGATTGACAACTTTTTCAAAGTAGAAATGCTACACAATCAATTGATACAATCTTATTTACTTTCATAATCTTTTATTTGGCCATTTTACCTTAAAATATTTGGTATTTGTAAATACCATATATCCTTACGTTCCTTTTTTGTGTTTTCGAAACACCCAAACAACCCAAATGTTGAAGAAAAATACCCAAGTAAATGGTTATTACGTGGGTGTTTTGCCTAAGTACGTACCGCCTCAATCATATAGAGCTTATATAGTTGTTTACATTGTTTCAGTCTGTCTGATTAATTTAACTTATTTCAAATCGAATAAATCTGAACTAATTCCGGTAATATTCAGACAAGGTAAATTATTATTTTCCGTTTCGTTCAGCGAAATGACAATTATTTGCAAACTTGCATTTTTGCAATGAGTTGATCACTCACAATGTAATTTATCTAGAAATTACAATTTAAACGATCCCTATTGTTTCAGTTTAAATGATCATATTCTATCGAAATCACTTTCTATTCGCAATTGTAGTACTTAGATGTGCCAAAATTTACACAATCTTGGAAATTGCTGCCATTTGTACAGGAAATTGTTGGAAACCTTGAGAAAGTTTAGCATCCGTAGTTAATATTTAGAAATTTATTTGCCACCATCCAAAACCGAAAAACCCACAGACCTAAATAGCCGTCTTTACTGATTATCATTACGGTCACTAATTAACCACAACATTAATATTTAGAGTTAGTGAAAATAGAGCCTTATTCGATGCAACAACGTGTTTTCATTATCGAACAAAATCTAAAAAGAATGAAAGTTAGGAGGCTACAGTCCCAAAATTTTGTAGAAAATATGGTCGTAATGGTGTTTTAGTTTCGTCAACTGTGAAGATATCAGATCAGTTGGAGGCATCAGTTCGGCTTCGTACTCTCTTCTCTTCTCTACAGCGTATATTTGCAAAATATATGTGGTTTCCTGCTTACAAAATCAATTAGTTCGACAATGAAAGCCTAATGATTATGCACAGTGAACAAAGTTCCTGGAATGGATGAAGAACTTCAACAAGTGGAAGCTGATTTTTGGAGTAAAGCTCGAAGCACATTTTCTCCTTGGTGATAAAACTTGCTGTGTTTGTGTTTCTATACCAACAAGCCCACAACCACACGTGTATTAGATAAGCAAATTAATCGCTGTATCAAATAAATGCAAAGAAACTTTCCTTTAGATTAGCTATGAAATATTCCGACACTAGTTTTTCTTAAAAATTGCTTAAATGATAGATGCGTCGTTATGTCACGCAAAGCAGATCTCATTAATAAAGAGAAATATTACGGTTGTTTAGTTTGTCTTGCATTTATCGTTAATTTTAGTTGACTGGTAAGTGCCCTAAAGGGGCAGTTTCGTTTGTTCATATCCAGTTCCTACGACATTTCAAATTCTTAATTGGCAAATATTAGTGCGGATGAAACTTCTCAGTTAATCAGTTTTTGGGTTTAAGGTGCTTCATTGTAATACGGCATCTAAGAATGTTTTATCGTTATAAGAAGAAATTCTAAATAATGTTTCAGAAACAGCCCGTCTTTCGAAGCCAAAATAGTACACAAAATATGCTAAGTGTTTATGGAAATTCAGCAAAATGATATTTATTGCACCGTGAGATGCAAGGCTCGGAATAACTTTGGCTACGTAATGGTGATTATTTCTTTACATCAAGCCAGTAACTGCAACATATCACCGATGATTATGAGCGAATGGTTGACCATGTTAACACCGATTAGACACATAAAAATAACTCACAACTGTATAAACCGCGGAAATTTCAGTTTTTCTGATCAATTTTGTTTCTATTGGATCGCTATTCATAAAAAAGTCATTCAAGTAAAATTTTGATATGTTATAATCTAGCAAATATGAGCTTTTATAATAATCAGAAAATATACGAAACTGTTGAACAAAAAAAATTGAAATGCTTTAAAGCTGCAGTTTAAAGTTTCCATCCGCTTTGCAGATATCCGCTCTACATAATCCATAATGTTAGTGTAAAAACTGTTGAACCGCTGACTTATACAGCTTAACTAATAACTCAAATAGCTATCTCCAGAGAATTGCGATTTGCCACATGAAAGTTATAGTCCTCTGAATAGACACTAATATTTAACGAAAATACTAAGAGGAGTCTCGTCCATAACTTTAAAATTTCAATCCATTCAAAAGGTTTTACTAGCAAACATATGTATTATTAAAAACTTATTTTTTAGCCCGGGCGATAGTCTCGTAGAAATCATTTTGAGCATGTTATTTCAGGACTTCCGGTGTACTAATTTCACATTCATCTTTCCCCAATTCACTCATTTGATCACTGCATTCATTGCAACAATTACATGCGATGAGTAGTCCATGTGTAGGGCAATAGATTCAAGAAGTCGAATCAAAATATGATTCCAAAGCCTGTAAATACCCCACTAGTTAATATTATTATACATAATGATTAAAAATATAATTAAATATAAATATAAAATAAAATATAATAAAAAAAATAATTGCTTTTATGAAGCTGCGGAAACTCACTTTTTTCGTGCAGCAAAAAACATGAATAAGCAGAGTTTAGCTCTGGGAGATTTAATTTTCACTCTAGAGTTGTTTAGCGACTATTAGTATCGCTAAAACCACACGGTTAAGGCTCTTTGAGTTTATCAGAGACAGGGACTATCACAGCTATGAAAACCAGTTTAATTTTTCGCGCACATTTTCCTATATTCCAAACTTTTGAAGGAACTTCATATTAAGTAATAATTGAAAAACGCCCGTCTCTAACTATCACCCTTGCGTATTTACGGCATAATCATGTCATTTTAACTGTGCTCTAAGATTCATGCATTCTGTGATGCATGGGTGGATATTTTATTATATCTTGTTTCTTTGGTAATAAGTATACAATTTGTGAATATCGAAACCGTGAAAACAAATATCAGCAAAAAAACAGCCAAGAGGGGAAACATCTGCCTCGGAATATTACATTACGCGAATCTTTGGAGAGTTCGAAGGCATCAGTATAAGAACATGTTTGATTAAAATATACATTTCACATTTTTTTATCGATTTACTTATTTATTTATGGAGGAACGAATCTTTAGATGTAAATGCTTTTGAACTGAACTCTATTTGGCCTTTAGAAGGTATATTGCGATCAGTGTTCGTACTTGGGTAATTTAAAATCCGTGCAAACCACTCAACTTTTTTCTCCCAGGAATGACTTATCCGTATCCAAAAGCTTATAACATTACCAAACTCAACCGCAGTTTGTGACTCGCAAAGAATAGAGCAATTTTTATTAGAGAGTATTGGCGAATTTCCCGTTTAAGTGGTAACATGATTTTTCCTATATGAATTTTAGATTTCTTGGTTAAATTTGATGACAAATGCATAAACGCAAAATGCAACTACAAAACGCAACAAATGTTAGCGCAATGTTAAAGAAAAAACCGACATCTGCAGCTGCAAAGAAAAAACTTTGTGGTCAAAGCCCTGTAAATAACTAAGTAAACATAAGCGTTTACGTCCCCCAGAAAATATCTGCTGACGAATGACGTCAATTTTGAATTATCCTGTATATTCAAAAGTAATGAACTCATAACTTGCGTCCCTATTAAACATTTACCGAAAAGATTCGCGGTCCAACTGATTGCATTCACATTTTTTCGGTCCAACTGAAAGGAAACTTGAGTAATTTCTGTAACGAAAATGGGGTAATTTTTATGGAAATAGCTCTCATCTGTAATTAACACATTTCCCTAACGGAGTGTTTGTATTGTTTTCGACAACAATCCCTTTGTAAAACTCAAATCTGGATTTAGTTCGATTCGGAAACTCTAATCGCATTATTGATGGATGAATGCTATGTTAGTTCAAGTATTCTGTTTTAGCGAATATTGTATGAGTGCCTGTTGAGGATCTTCTGTTTATAAAGCTTTCACTTGAAATTGATTTCGTTTAAAGGATTTTTGCCATCTGTTTTTCATACGTCACCGATTCATTCCAGCAAGATTTCATTTAGGTGATTGCGATCAGGAAATCAATAAGCATTAACCGTTGGATGTAAGTTGGAAAATTTAATAAAACATGTGCTTCTATTCGGATATTCTAATTTAAATGAAGCAAATCGCATATCATGTTTCAGTAGTTGTGTAGTCTCGTGAAACAGAACTAGCCCATAGGTTTTTGTCAGTCAGTAGATTTTATTAGTAACAACATTTCCATCAATTTGATTGAATTGTTCAATTTTAAATAACCATATAAGCTTACGTTTCAAAGTACATGATGTTTTCCAAAGTTCAGTGGGTGTAAAACTGTAATGAACATCATGCGGAGCGGAAAAAAGATCAAGAAAGACATATAAAAAACTCGATAAAATGGAGGAAATCCACTCGGATGAAAAAAGGTATAACAAGTTTCTCATGCACAGTTACTTCCTGATGAATTCCAATTTCGGAGAAAATATTTTCTGCTGGGGGAAAGTAAAATAAAAGTAAAGTCCGTACGGATTAGCACGTCAAATAAATTTGGCAAATACTTTCTGCCATATTCTATATTACGATTTAAATAAAATATTCAACCAATGGGGATATGTGACATCCATATTATATCTGGGATTCTGAGTATAATACGAAATACAGGATGTCAGCTTTCTTGAAACTTTAAAAATCAGTGGCGTTTATTACTATGAATACGTTAATTAAAGTTATTCGACATAGACTTGACTCAGAGGCGGTTGGAGCTTTCAAGTCACCGGGGGTCATCTAGTAGAAATTCAGTCTTTTGATGTCTATGAAATTAGAAAATTTATCGTTAGTCGACATGGTTGGTGTGAGGAAATTCTAGAAGTTTTGACCCAGAAAGAAAAAAAATTATATCAGAGACTTAAGTGCAAGATTACGCCAGAATTTCATGTTTTCCGTCCCGTTTTTGCTCGTTTCTCGGGTGCAAAATGAGCAAGAACGCTCATTTTTACATCATTCGAGAGACAACCAAATTACTTTTTTATAAAGTGAACCATCGATATGGAAATGTTGGCAGTTTTCTGAAAAAGTCTTGATTTAAAGAAGTTTTCGACTTGCGAGTTTTTTTTTAATTTTTTTCGACAACGAAAAGTAATAAAAAAAATTAATGACATCATTTCAGGATAATTCAATAGAATGATTCAACAACTTTAGCAAAACAACATCAGCAAAAAACGTAAAATTAAACAAAGTGTGTTCATTTTATTAAACCAGGAAAATTGTGTGTGTCATGTGCAATTAATTTAGGCCATACCTGCATACAGCCTAAGCTAAAAGCTATTGATCAAGATTTTTTTTATTGTGAAATTAGAGCACTCTTTATCAATCTGCAATAAAAGGAAGCGAGAAAGTTCTGTCTTTTTAAGAGACAAAATGTAACAATTTTTGAGGCAAAATACTCCATTAAAGGTTTTCTGACGGATTCATCAGTTCAACAAATAGTTATTTGCGTAGAAACGTACAGAAGAAGTAACTGAATAGAAGCTGTAAGGTATGCATTCCAATGGCGTGAAGGTGATTATGTGTCAAAGTTGAAGAAACTTAGATGTCTAAGAAACTTGGACGATTCCTCCTACTGAAAATATTAAACGAGGCAGAATTGCGATTGCGAAAAGTTTTACAAAGTTTGCTAATAGGCAATCCCTTGTGTGGGGAATAACAAAAAGGAGTCTACAGCGAATTGTTCACATTGTAAGGCAGGATTTTTTATTTGAACGGCGTGGTTAGTGATCAGMGTTTTAGGTAGGTATTGGTCAAACTAAAATTATCGCGCAATCATTACAAACTATCTCTAAAATCCAATAGTTCTTGWTTGGKGTCTGCTCATACCCTGAGAAAGTATTTATATGAGATTTCCAKTGAAGTGCTTAATGAGTGACTTGTTTCACGCTTTGGATATTCAAAYTGGTTTTCGAAGCTCCCAGGGTTTGYAGTACACYAAACTCTGTGGGGCTATTTATARGTRATATTTTTGCAACTCRTTCAAAAAATACSCAATAACTAACATAGTTAAAGTCGTGTTTGAACRTCAATTTTATGAAGACTCCAGACTAGWATAAGATTAGGGGSCTARGAATAGAGASATATAGAACAGACATTGGAGTTGTGCCACTAATAGTGCCGCCGTTAAAGTGACAACGGCACCAGCGTATTTGATTTTTAACGAGGCGCATCATTTACAAGGTTTCTGCCTGCCGTTATTTGTGCACTCTACGTTTGGCACAATTTGATTCTTATTTTGCTTCTGTTGATTCTGTGACATCTTCATGCATCCACGAGCTCTCAAACATATGAGTAGTCCCATAGTCCCTTAACACCGGCAAWTAAATTCTATGKGGGTACAGAATAATACATTYTATAGGTTTCRAATGAAAATTAAATCCYCACAGACCTAATTTTTTTTTGCCSGTTCCSGATAAATAGTATCTAGTGGCAATCCAGTTGCAGYCTGCAATTATCAGTGAACGGGCGCTAAACATGTTCTTCCATATCTCTCTAATGACTTGGGTCGAGTGGCATTATTCTTTTTAACGCTGCAGAATRCCCGAATACTAAAAATACCAACTGCAATTTTGAGAGAAATGCGGAATGAAAACAAACTGACGTTTTTCAACAATATCAATGGCACGCTTGAACTCGATTTTCAACGAACAAATCGAGGGCCATCACCTTATTCAATTTGGTTCATTTTAGAAATGGCTGCAATTATTTCAATAGAATATCGGCTTCCCTGATTTATTTCCATTCATATTTTGTTCCCATATGACTCTAATTAATAATAGAGCGGTAAATGTATCTGAAAAAACAATTGAGTSGAGCAGTGCAGATGGTTTCCGACAATTATTTTAATTTCAAAATTACAGCAAAAATTCATTCATTTATTGGCAGATAGGTAAGCATTGARAAACCGTATTCTTAATATAAAGCAATTGAAAGTAGAAATTGTATTTAGCACGTACAGATATGCATGCACATACATAYTGTCAAATTATTTTGGATTAGAAATATATTATCAATTAATTTTCTGACGCTAACAAGTAAATCCCTTAAAACTAATGGTTTTATTGCAATAAGACGGTCTCAGAGAATGGAATGAGAATAATGAAAAACTGGTGGAATGAGCAACATGAGCTAAGTAAACATCTATTATAAAGCAGGCATACGCCACAAAAAATAAAAAAACTACTACAAAACTACGAAATAACTGAACCCACCAGTTAACCGAACATAATGAATAGTTGAAAGCGGAACAGTCTATAAGTACTAATCAACCGATTATCAGAGCTCAGACAACCAACTTTGGCGAGTAACTAGGATATCAAAGTTATTAATTAAGCCAATGCTAATTCGGCAATGTACACATGACACTTGTGCTAGAGGTAATTTGGAGCAAATATATAAATTTGGGGTAGTTTCGTGCAGGACAGACTATCAAAGATCAGATCAATTGAAAATGAATATAACTCTATTCAAAAAGGCGGCAAAATATTTGGAATCTAATTGATATGACTAGCGCAAATGGTAGGAACATGTAGGAATGAAAATCGATGAATTGAAACTGAAGTATATAAACGAACATGTGCTGGTTGAATAAACGAAAATCTGCACTGTCAATTGAAGCAAAATATTAAGCAAGTATGGACATGTGGCCTTCAGTCTAGAAATTGTGCCAAAGATTGCTATAACATTTGCCGGTAAGTTGTGCAGATTCGCGTGCTAAAGAATATTTCTAATCTCTTTTACCATTTTGGCGCAAGAATTTTTAACATTTGACACCATTTGCTACAGGTTGGGCTGTTTGAGAAAGTATCGCTAGAGCAGACAGGAGAAAACTATGAGGAAAGACTCTCCAAGCATTCGTATATTAAATTACGTGAACTCTTAGATTGCCAGAACTCAATGAGACGTCTCTAAAGGACGAAACCTGCACAATACTACAAACTAAACCATATCTCAACTTGCATCTATGTGAGAATGTAACTTTGAATGCCTCAGAATATTGTTCTATTTTTCCGCTGATAACTGAAAACTTTGTGTTTGTCCCCATTAAATTAGCGCTGCTTCCAACTACTTTAATAGGGGCATACTAGAACTTTTGTGTAAGCGTATCATAACTAATCAGAACTTTTGATTTGTTCTGAAGGATATTATGTTGTGGAAGAATGGCCATATACGGGGTGTCAATTCAAACTTCCCATCCTTAATATCTTTCTTGCATTTAAAAATATGAAAAATCGGAAATACCGGTCAATTTTATTTGTAATGGGGACACTTTAATAAACAATAATAAAGTCTATTTTCGAACTCTTCCCTAACATTTCAGAAAAGTTCACCGGGAATTGACAGGCATTCTGCTGCAATTCGCCTTTTAAGATCATAAATATCAGCAGGTTGTGTTTCATAAACAATGGACTTAAGATGTCCTCAAAGAAGAAGTCTAAGGGTGTTCAATCCGGTGATCTTGAAGGCCATTCAACTGGTCCAGTATTGCCAATCGATCTATCCGGTAATATCTTATTAATGTTAGGGAGGGTTCGAAAATAGGCTTTATTATTGTTTACAGCAAAGTAGACAACAATTTGAACAACTTATGAGATAATGCGTAAGTAGGTCCCATGGGTTTTATTGTAGAAATTTCTCTTCCGTAAATAAAAAGTTATTTTTCTCGATGTAAAATAATCAATAAATCGGAAATTAATTGTTTAAACTAAATTTTTTGATAGATAGACTAGATTTAAACTAGAACGATTTTAACAGTGTAACCGAATCCTCTAATCATTTGTACCATAAGAAGACCCAATCACAAAAGTTTTGTTTAAACACTAATCTGAAAACCAAAATCTCAATGCAGGCAAGTTTAATTGTTTCTGTAACTTTGAAATGCGATTATTCGAAAACATCTGGACAAAAAGCAACAACGTAGTAATTAATGTAAAGAAAATTGAACGCCCATTAAAACGATGTGCCATTTGAACCCCCTTCTCATTTAATATTATCAGGGTGGCATCTAGCCCTCCTAAAGGGTTCAAACAAGGAGGCTAAAAATATCCATTTAAAGTGTCCCCCTTACTAGTAAAATTGACGGGTCGTTCCGATTTTTCATATTTTTAACTGCAAGAAAGATATTAAGGGTGGGAAGTTTTCAATTTGACACCCGGTGTATGAGTACATTTAGAGGAAATTTTAGCTTTTGATCAATTTTCTCATTTCTGGGACCAATTTGGTCAAAAAAAGGGAACAATACTGTTCGGTAATCCGTACCGCTTTGTGGAGTTGTTAACATTTAGAGAATGTAAATTTATAAAATATTTTCAGAATTCTCAAGTTTGCTTGCTTTATCTGTTCATCTGTAAATAATTATTACCACGAAATTAATTAAGTCAATTATACGGAACTTTACTCGGGATCGTAGTAAATGAAATTCCTCTGTCTTTCACGACATTGAAAACATTTCGGGATCACCATAGCGTAATGTTTGACGGTGAATTTCTGTAATACTTGACCTGCCTCTACATCTCACAGAAGCTGTTCTGTTTCGGTTTCGAGTTTTCCTCCTAATGTCTATTAATTTAATATTCTGGAATGATAAATCGAAATTTAAGTAGCATTTGACGAAACCACCCTAGAGTTTCCGACGCTGTTATGCTGAATCCTGTTGCTTTTTCGGAGTATGGTGATCCATGTATGGAGTATGGAGTCCAAATATTTAGTTTTAAATTAAAATGAATTGATCGTCACTATATTACAGTATTGATCAGTGGTTTTTAGTGACCGATTTACGATACATCATCTGTCTACAATAAGCTGAAGACAGTCGATCTATTTAATATTGAAATGTTAGTAGATTCGACAGATTACTTGCGACAGCCCGGAAAGCAGCAGGTACAGTGATTCAAATATGCAATATATACAAAACATATTTTTGAGCAATCCTGTAAAATTGCAGCTGGATGAATTACATGATTTAACTAAGGATGAGTTTGAGATGAGCAGACACTATGAAATATATTTAACTATAACGTATACGTTTTCAAATATTATTAACCAGAAGAGCATTCAAAATGGATTGGAAGGCACAGTTTGTGACAAATTCAGACCTTGATTGTGAACAAAAAAGGTGTAAAAGTGTAAATTTTTAAATTTACGAAAAACTAGCTCTAATGGAAATGTCCATGCGAATATGATTCTGTATATAAAATAGTGACGAGGTGGATCAATGTGTGAAGTGCACAATGGACGCGAAATTCCCAACCTAAATCCGGTTAATATTTTGCAGTTCCCAGCTTGGGACTTAGCAAAAAGGAATCGTGACAACAGCTATTAAATTAAATTAAAATCACGGGCATGTCATGGAAGAAGATATTTTTCCTAGAAAAATTGACACGGTAAGAAAATAATTCAGAAATTGTATCAGATATTAAGACATTCCAAAGATACTGCAAGGGCGTTTTATTTTTCGATAAAACGCCCGCTTTCTGCACATATAATGTCAGCAGTATTGTGGACTTATTTTGAAGCATTTGGTTCACTCCAGAGGATTCTCAATTTAGGCTCCAGTATTGAAAGACGTTCAGCAAAAAACTGCGGATTCTTTTAACTACTCATACTCGACAAGGTTCGATTTAGCAATATTTGAAATGGTTTGAACTGAAAATGTTGATTAGTTACCTAATATCGCATAGTCTTATTTTCATGCACTAATTGCAATACATCTTTTAAACAGACGATTTCATCCGGTGCGTTAACCCATTATAAATGTTTAAGATATACCTAAGTATCTGGTATATACTAAAGTCTAAATGTTGTGATGTTGCTCAGTCACTAATAATTCACTAGTTACTAGATAATTCAAATATTAAGATTGGAATTTAACATACGCTCTTTTTAGAAACTCGTGAAATCGAAATATAGACAAATAACTTAGGTAAACTAAGAAAATATATCGGTCTTATTAAGGAATATAGTATTTGAGAATGGTAGAAGTATGTGAATTCTGAAATAAAACTCTTAATGGATCAAAATACTTACTATGGGTAAGCAACAAGTGCTCAAGGACTAGCAACAAAAGATTGCAGTTCTTCGGCTTTATAACGAATTAGCTTGATAGGAATGTAGTTAACACAGAAAATAAATTATTTTCTGATGAATCAACTTTTACTTTACATGGCCATCAATCGACAAAATTGTCTCTATTGGTCAAATTATAATCACCATTTGGAGAGAAAAGCGCATACTTAGTGGCACCAAATAATTGAGGTTGATGTTGATATTAGAAGTAAAATATTTTTAGTGAAATTTCGACAGAATTTTTTTTATTAGTCTTGAAGTCTGAGATTTCAACGTCTCCTCGATGTGGAATTTTCTTATCTGATAGTCCTATAATGATTAATTACATTTACTGACGATGTGGCATCACCTCATAAAAATGTGCTCCATCCACAATAATTCTGCTTCGCTCGTAAAGTGGTATGATATTAGTACATAATTGGTTGTTGTTAAAAAATAAAAAAAACAATTCAAAGTACGACTAGTACCCGAACGTAAAATACATTTTATCAAATCTCGATTACTATTTACAAGTGAAAATAAATTGGTTCTATATTTCATTTGGGTTGTGAAAAAATCCATGAAGGAAACATGCGATGCTTAAAAGATAAAACGAAGATTAGCTAACGTTTTAAAATGCAGAAAACACAGGGTGCTGCTTTACCTTTTCTCAATTTTTCACAGTGGGATTTCATAACTTTTTAATCCATGGTTCGAGCTCTCGCTGTATATTAACTTTGACATTTTGATAACTAGATTACTGAATTCCCGCGTCATCACCTTTAGAATATTTCTGCCAATATGATTTATGTAGGATGATTATCGTAAATCTTCGTGACCAATATGTCATCTATTGGTTATATCATTATAATCCTATTGATAATTTTTTCAGTGTGTAAAAGTATCTTTTGTAGCAATTGGTCATGTGCATGCTTTCCTTACTTATTTTATATTGAGTGATTACTATTATCTGTAGAATTAAATTAGTTCGACTTACAAATGGATATATTCTAGAATAATGCAAAACTTAATTAAAGAACCCCACACAATCTTAGAACTTAAGCCATGACTATTCAGAGACAGTGGAAATTGTGCTTCTATAACTACTACAGAGATATAATTCCCAAGGGAAGGTCATGGACTAAACATGCCACTGAATTTCTTTGGCATTGATCTTCACTTGCATGCTACATGCTAATTTTCCATTTAGAACAGCTGATCGATCAGACTATTCAACATAGCACATCACCGTTAATTTCCTTACTTAGCTTGCCATTATCCGTTTCAAAATAGTTTGACACGCATTAGCAGCCCATACATGAGAAACTTTACAAGTCATTTTTTCTGTCATTAAATTATTTGTATTAGTGCATTAAAATAATATTTTTCCCGAAATTACCAATTTAATCATCTGATGAACATAAACTAGTATTTGTTAACTTTTTACATAATTTATACAAATTGAAAGATACATTAATCAATTCTTAATACCTGGTTCAAATGAGGATGAGGTTCAGATGCGAGATCATTGGGAGTATTTGCGGCCCGAATTTTACGTCAATCTCATAAGTGACTTTCTGAAGGACGAAAAAAAGGGAAAACAATATTATTTCGATGTCTTCTATCTCCGAAAGCATGCGATTTAGGAAAAAAATATTCGTACCGCTCAATCAAGCGAAGCAAATAATTTTTTTTAAATCTCCCGCTTTTAGTTCAGATAGTTAGCCCTCACATACATATTCTATTGCTGAATTATTGGCTTCTTCAAAATTAGTTTTAAAGTTTCAAATCGATTTATTTCAAAGCTCTACGCTTTAAAGCCTATCTGCCTGATGGTTTTATTAGCAAACACCATTTATAAGAGGAAAACACGTTTGATTTATGCGCTGTTTATATTTCATTCCTGAATTGTCAGCTAAGAGAATTTTATTCTAGCAACAGGAGAACACTTTCAGTGCCAAACTTATTACTGATCGACAATTGCATCTTTCAATGATGGCAAAGTTATATTATTTAATTTAATTATACTGGCAGACAGAAATCAATCGATTCTTTTAGGATATTGTTCTTTTAATGGCGGTTTCAGAAATGGGTTTTTGTTTTGAAATTTGTTCTCGTCCTTTCAAATTGGTTTAGAATTACTATGGTTGCAGTCAATTAAAACGCAAATTTAACGTTGATTTCTTTAGTACGTGCGTATTGGTTTTTAAAACATAAACGTCTTCAAATAACATTTTTCTAAATCTATATAAATAATTAACGAATCCAAATATTTTTGCGGGGAAACTTGCACAATTTTTTTAAAATCACTAAATACTTTGTGACATAATTTGAAATAATGATTTATCAGTAAATGTGAGTGTTGCTTGTTAGTGGTAGTTTGAGTCAGTCACTTTACAGGTAGAGCAAACCACTTGGTACATATTCCAATTTTAAGCTGCATTAAACTGCGCATATTTCTGAGAATTGCAGTTTTTTTCAGTTTCCAAATTTGCAACATTTTTAGTCAGACCATAAAGTGGTTAGACTTTAAACGAAAAACGAACAGAACTCTGATTGTTGTTTCAGTTTGCTATTTTAGCAGAACCATGTAAGAAATTAATGAGTGAAATTCCCGCACCAAAAAGCCATACTTTCAAACAGATCGTCTACTTTTTCATATTTGCGAATCAGTAAATCAGCTAAGCTGAACTTAAATTCCTAGAAGAAATGAAAAAGTAGCGAATTTATGTCCGGGCAAGGAGAGGCAATAGCCGTCATTAATTTTATTTCTTAATTAAGTTGTTAAAGTTTTTGATTTTGCAAGTCCAAGATATATTTGTTTTGTTTCAAGTTTATACATTAATTTACACCAGTAACTTTAGGTTAACGAACAACAAACTAAATCACTGAATTTTTGGATAATTTTTAATTACAAACTAATGATAATTCTGCTGACTTTATATCAATATCGATATTCCCTAGTAGCCAGAGAGCTAAAATCATCAGCTTACGTGGATGTCATGATAAGCACTTAAAAATAATTATCATTTAATAAAAATTAAAATGCTTCTTCGTACTTTTAGCAACCTGGCATTAAAAGCTTAAGTGAATTAGTCGATCATTTGTTTGTAAGACCACTTTACTAATGTAATCAATGATAAAATATATTTATAGTAGAGTTTAATGATAAATAGTGGTTTTAGTATCGCCTTTTTACGATAAATCAACAACTTAAATCACAGCTCTTTGCGGGATAATTCAATAGGCTTGAGAGACAATGCAGTTACTTAAAACCCACTTCTCTTCAACTAATTATGATATTGAAACTCTTCTTTCAATTCTTTGTTGAACTTAGTTACATCATTTGATCGGATTTGCGTTAAATGGGAACGACTTAATCAAACGAACCTCAATTTATCAAATTTGAGTCAATAGTATGAGAGCGACAGGCAATTAAATACATAATTATTATTCAGTTTTGTTTACCCTTATTACTGAAAACGCAAATTAACCTTAAGGTTTGAACTGAAAAAATTAATCAACCTCTATTTTCTTTATTGATATAGAATCTTAAAAGACGACTTTTAGACGAGAAAATTTAAATTATTATGTCAGGTCGGAGTCATTAAATTCCCTTGCGGTCGTGCTTGCGATGAACTTATTTCAATTAATTCTTCTTTGCAACCAGGTGATATATTAAAAATTTTATCTCAAGCAATCAAAATAAACCAGCAAGTTTTTTCAGGATATTTCATCTTACGGGCTTTACTGGACGATCTTGTTTAAATACATCTCGACTTTGACAACATTGAACACACATTAATATATATAAATAAATAAAGTTTACAATAACTCACAAACTGTTTAAAGTACTTTCTTCTAAGACTCAATATTATAGACAAATTTATTACACTCAAATCCGTTTTACATTATCGACAAAAACATACATTAATTGAGAAAATTTATTAAATATATTAACTGTTAACTTTGATGTACCTAATGAATGCTATGAACTAAGACTTTCGTGATTGGACAAAATATCCTCGGTCCAAATTTTCTCCTTTAAAAAGCCTGCCCCATTGGTCCGGATGATGTAAAAAAAAACGTGGGTGCGGAACGTGGTAAATCTTTGGAAAGCCAATAAAACAGGTCGTAGAAAGAAGTTAAGGAGGAGGATTAATATTTATAAGCAATCCTGACCGTGCCCTGATATTGCTTGTACATGACATAATCTTTCCTAAAAGACAATTCAGCGAACAGTAAGTTTTTCGAAAGTAGACATTGTTAACGAAAATATTTTACCTTAATGGGAAGTATGGTAAATTTGTTGTGTGCAATTAATGCAAATTTTTCATTTTTAAAACTTATAGGAGTAAATTACCGATAGATACTTCTACGTGATTAAAAAACCAGAAAGACAAAAGCAATATTTATGACAATGGAAAATCAGCAAGTACACATCAAAACTGACATTGAAAACGGCACTTACGAAAAGAGCTCATAAAATTTAAATAAAAGATTCTGCACAATCAATCAATAAACAGTACATTTAATTTTTGCGTTAATGAATACTTGCATTACAAATTGAAAATTTTCCATGTAGTTGTATGAATAAATATCACCCGAAACAAACATCAAACATATAACAAAGATTTACATTCTATAGTTGATTGTGATGGGTATTTATAGCATGTCTTTATATAACCCATCGTCACTATTACATCTTGCACCAATCGTGAGCATCATTTACCACATTTATCAAAATAAACTAAAATAGAATATTTATTTTAAACATAATTTCTTCCATAGTATATATTTCATATCCGCCAGTCCTTTATTATATAACTATTCATCCTTTGAATTGCTGATGAAAAGGAAACCTTGCCCCGGATTAGTTACGTCTAATATGGTTGATATTTAGTGTTTTATTTCTTATTTTATTGAATAGCTAATTTGGATTGATGAGTTTTAACCTTGTTAACGTCAGCTTTCCTATTTGAAATGAAAGTTATTTACTTAAAAATTAATTCTCTGTTTACTGTGAGCCAATATTGATATATAAAAAGTGTATGCATGGAAAGCATTGAGCGAGAACAAGCGTGAAAAACATTGGATATTTTGGATGAAAAGCCGAGATTAAAAACGGGGCTTATTTCTGTTATTTTTCCAATTATTTTAATTAGCTAAAACGGCACGTTCTTGCTTTCGGTTGAAAATGCGTTAAATATGTTTGGCTTGTTTAACATAGCACGTGTCGGATTCAGGTGTTTTTTTGGGGCAATTCATGTTCTATAAAAAGTATTTAAATACTCCAAATAGAAGATCTAACCGGCTAAAGTAATACTCATGCTCTCATCATCGATGTAAAGTAGGAATTACTTAACCAAAATGGGTTTAACCCGAAAATAATACCTTTTATATGTTCCTTTACGAAATTTATAATAAAATACAAAAGAAAATATGAAATGAAAGACAAATAACTGCAAAAGTTCTAAAAGTATGGCTTTTCCAGCTGATAGGTTACTATAGCAGTACCAGGTATTATTGAAGGGCTATTTAATTTTGAATGACATTATAGATGTATGTGCATCCAGCGCTGTTATCTAAAAATAATCAATCCGGCTTGGTGCAAATGATCTCGGAAATGATACTTTTTCAATTACTGACAAAACTAATCCTATCAAGATGGAAAGCGGCTTATTTTCAACAATTTTTATGCTATCAACCATATTAATTTTCCTGTTTGTGAACTGCAAAACAATATTTCCATTTCAGTAAAGCACATTAGCGAATAATTGCTGATATTCCATTTTTCTAAATAAGGCATAATGACCTTGCTTTGATACATGGTATGTATGCTACTGTTCTTAAATGGGCGCCTCTGGCGCTTTAAATAGTTTTGATCGATCAGTTTGGGTCAATTATCGACGACACTTACGCACATTGTACTCTGTGAATGCCAGCGAGTTCTGCCCCAATAATTCTGCTTAACGCGTATTTTTTCCCGTTCGAATATACTTTTTCGAAAATTAAATAAATGAGCTATAAACATGTATATAATATTTGAAATAGTGCTTGATTAAACTAGTTCTGGTAAAGATGTGATACAGTTAACTTGAAAGAATGCATTGTAAAACATGATGTTGTCTTTTCTAGGTCCTCTGTTTGGGTCATTGTTTTAGATCATATACCATGATGCTACTAAATTATTTGGTCGTCCGTTAGGTTGTTAATTTTCTGAGTTAAACATCTGTGGATGGGTCGGAAAAAATGAACGGTCGCAAAATGTTCGAAATATCTCTATCAGAAAATGTTTCGTGACTGCGTTACTTCAAAATACATAAAAATAAAAATTTCATGTGTTTGCTACCAAGACACTCTAACTACTCGAACGCTCTAAAACCTGGAAAATATGTTGTGGAGTGTTGACCTGGAGAAGGTAAGAGTATCCACAAGCCTAGGATCAACCTTTTGGTTAATCATATAAATAATAAATCAATAATAATTAATTAAACAACCTAGAAAACTATAGACCAATCAGCCTGCTATCACAAATCTACAAATTATTTATGAGAATAATAACAAACCGCCTTGAATACAAACTTGACGCACACTAACCTTATGAGCAAGCAGGCTTCAGAAAAGCAAACCAAAAAAATCAACGGAATATAACATCCCAATATGGGTCGCATTCATAGATTTTAAAAAGGCCTTCGACACAGTTGAATTTTGAGCAATTACCGGGTCAATGAAAAATGCCCAACGGATAGACCAACGATATATTAGCATTATAGAGACGCTAAAAAAATACTAATAATAATTAATATAAAACTACTTTAAAAAAATCGGAGAGCCATATACATGGTGTTTAAAAAAATATACAGGGTGAGGTTTTTCGATGACTAGTACAGGGATCTTCGGAACTAGAGCTGTTACGAAGAAGGTCAATTGCACGAAGAATTGTAGTTTTCAATGATCTACTCGAAACCAATTTTATTTTTCCAAAATTTGACAGCTGTCAAGAGATATTCGGGAAAAACTTATTTTTGGTAAATTTTTAAATTATTCCGTTGATATTAATTTAACAGTTAAACATTAAATATAAAACTTGTAGGAAATTGAATTCCAAACAAAATGGCATAAGACATTTCCCCAACATAACTGTCATTTCTGACATATGACACAAATTTGAGTTTTTTTTAATGACAACCATGCTTGATTATTGTTTTCCCGAATAGAGCATTTTGAGCAACTTGACAACTGTCAAATTTTATAAAAATGAAATCGGTTTTGAGTAGAGCATTCAAAACTACAATTCTTTGTCGATTTAACATTTTCGCAACTGCTATAGTTTCGAAGATCCCTGTACTTGTCTTCGACAAAAACTCACCCTATATATATGTGTATCTCTCGCGTAGTTAGAGTAAAGTTCGAATATGGAGTTAAAGTAGCTGCTATTAAAAAAATAAGTTTGGTTAGTATGTAAAGTTGAATTGGAGACCATTATATTTACCTTAAAATATACTAGACGTTAATATCTATAACTTTTGTATTTAATATTTCCTCTAAATTACAAATTAGATGTAAAAACGGGTTGGTCAAATTTCAGTCAATAACTCTACCTGAATAATACTTTTATTGATTGGTTTAGAATGTATTTCCTTGCATTGCAGAAACGAGCTTTCATATTTTCCTTGAAATTGGCAATGTGTTCGTCTGGTTTCACTAATTGTATACCTATCAAGTTAATGTTGGTACCTATCAAGTTAATATCCGCCTTAAGTGCATGGTAGCAGAAAATTTTTGGTTGCGTCACATGTAAGCACTCCCAGACCGTGTTTTGAGATCAGATTTCATGAACTAGACTTAGCTGGCAAATGACATCCTTCTTCTACTTTATTATAGGGTTGCACCTGTTCATCTACACACGCCTCACGTCTCAGTGTAGAGGACTTCCAGTTTTCTTACCACCTCTTTGGCGGTCTATCATCTCTTGGTTGCTGGCCTTCCATCTAGGGCTATTTTAATGATTAGCACTTCACGTTGGATCTATCACATGTTCGTACTAGTAACAACGGCTTCCTGTTTATCTATCCTATTTTTGAACTCTAGTGTACAGCTAATTGGTTTCTTTGAAATGACAAGACTCCGAAATTGTCCCAAATTGGTGGACTACTTTCAGCGTATCAAACAATATTAATATATTTTTCTCCTAAGTTGTACCCTATTCCTTTAATGTGTGATCCAGATTAGCTAGAGCAGGATTTAGAGAATCGCCTTGTCTTACTGCCGATGATGTTCCTATAAGTTCACTGAGATCGTGTCCGTCCTAATTTTCGTTTAGGTGTTAAAATTTAGATGTCTAATTAGAGCTAAAAGATTTGGTGCGATGTTCATTGCTTTAAGGATAGTTAATACATACTCTAACGGGTCTAGAAGATTAGATTATTCAATGACCTGGCGGACATGAACACTGTAGATAAGTTTCTTGTGAATCCATTGTTTTTTCACTGGCTTCAATCAAAGGTTCTAACTTATTTAATTAGTGTTTGAAACTAATTTTAGACTTTCACAAACAAAGGTTGTTCCTCTATAACTAGATGGGTCATTTTTGTTATCTCTCTGAACTGGGATCGGGACACTGGTCTGCTACTCTTGCGGGATTTGTCGCAATATTATTTCTATAATTTTGGCCAACTCGCTGGTTAATTTGTTCCCTCCGTATTTAAGGAGTTTGTTCGAAATATCATAGATTCCTGAAGCCTTTCTATTTTTAAGGAAAAGTACTGCAGATTGTAAAATATTCCAGCGATTGCTTCTTATTAATGTTAAAAATTTTCAGAGCGAGCGATAGTTCATGTATGCTTACCATATCCTTAGTCAATCCCTCCCAATGTTCCACCTTGATTTCGTTGATTAATTAAATCCAAGGAACCGTTTTTTATTTAACGACTACAATGGTTTCTCTCCAACTTATTTCATTTGTTCTCCTTTAAATAAGGCTGTTGAATGTGCATTTGCAGGCCAAGTCCAGCAAATGAGAGCTAACAAACATGGCACTAATTCATTTATAGCTGAGAAATCAGTTACCTAGTGAGTTTATTTTCTAATACTTTTTCAGTTTATCCGCCGCTAAAAGTATGCTGGTATGTGGAGTACCAGAATTCTAATAAGTTTAATCTTCCTCAAGTCCAGTCGGGACATTCTTACCACCTTTGATCATTGACCATAAGCTCGGAAATGAGAAGCGAATTAATTAGGTTACCTAATATGATAAAAACGGAGTTATTGTTGCATTAGATATTAGGGGAGGTCAATTTCGAAAGAAATATTGTTATATGTTTTTTCACAAAGATATATTACATTAAATAGTTTTTAAACTTTGTTCCGGAATCGCAGCTCAGGATATCTGGCTCATTTGCAATGGAAATTATGCAAGATTTTATTTACCATTCGTTGCGCAAGTTTGCTGCGAATTGGCTCCGAGTAATATGAGCTATGAAGTGAACTGCATTCCACCGATGCTAAAATGGCATTAGTGCTTGTGCTAAATCCAGCGTGAACATGAAAATTTAAATATCGCTAGAATAGTCAAAACTTGCACAAATACATAAACAAACGATTGATTTTCCTGGATAGCGAAGCAAATATGTTCATAACTCCTGAAGTTACAATCCCCTTGTACAGACCATCATCAATATCTTACTTAAAGTTAGGCAAATAATGACGCCCGATACGTGTCAGTTAACTATGTTACCACTGTTTTAGTTAATTTGTTTCAAAGTCACATTCTAAAAAAAAATGCGAGATGGATATCAGGCTGCCAGCTTTAGCAAATGTGTACAAATTAAAAAGCTTTTTACACTATTTTCTAGTTTCACTTTAAATTCACACTTTCGACGGAGTGGAAAATGCACGGGTTTTCTCAGAACAAAGTGAATGAAAATGAAACAACATTGCACTGATTTGGTAAAGTTTTTGATATTTGCATTAGTATACAAAATCCAAAACATCTTACCGGATCCACGATGAGTAACGTAATTCGATTTTCGACAGAATGTGTACCTAAGTGAAATCATTTCAACAATAATTAGCTAAATCGGAGCTATACGATTTCTTTCAGAATAGTTATAAAAGTAATTTTAGAAGTTGTAGCCAAATTATTTCCAATAGTGCCCGTTGTCATAATTCACTTGGGATGGGTTTATCCTCTAACAATTTTTATTATGTAAACACCGAAATATACCATGTCATGTCCTTATTTACAAAGGTTATTAGACGCTTAATACATTATACTTCTGATATGAATGTGATAACAGGATCTAATTCAGTGGCCACAAATACAGGAAAAGTTGTTGAAGAACTTAATGCATTTTCGTGGAGTGTAAATTATCACTTTAATGGATTAGAGCCTTGATTACTTTCGCTCAAGTCAGTTTGTTTCGCCAGGAAATGCTAATGTTTTTTCGTATAAATCATAGAACGTGATTTGTATGCCAAAGAGTAGATTTTTTGTTGACTTAAGAGGAGGGAAATTATTGAACTTCGTGCCTCGGTCGCATGTTTCAGTTATAAAATCAACATCGCCTAAAATTCCTGTGTAGGGTCTTTTTGGAATAAAATAAGGTTGAGCCATTACAAGCTTGATTTTGCTAAATCAAGTAAATATCATACGAAGCCGAGGTATTTAAAACTGATTCGAAGAAGACAATTTCCGAATTATTTAGTCGGGGCTTTAAATTGTTGGTTGGTGATCTGTTTATTAGATATTCACATTGCAACATTTTTTCTGGATTGACGATAAATTTTATGCTATCAGTTAGTTTGGGTTATTCCTGGGAGATAATCAAATGCGCCGAAGAGTGAGGATTAAGTTTGAGTTTCTGTTGAAAAGGAAGAAGTTTGTTATCCGGAAACAAGGTTATATTGGCGAGGGTCTCTTTAGGAGCAAGTGCAAATGTTGTAGATAACTGCCGAAATGGAGCCCCGGGGCACCCCTGCTTCTGTTGGACTAGTCGTGGACTGCAGCCCTCCCAGAAGATTGTAATTACATATTTTGATATATTTCGCGACGGTATGGAGGTTTTCCAACTTCCCCTTTTCTATTATTTTGGTGTAGTCCAACTGCTGTAGAATCGATTGGATTTTTGTAATAGTGGCTGTTTTTAAACTATTTTGTCGAAACCAAGACGGTTATTGACAGCACACAGAGCCGGAATTCGCTTTCTAAAGGGAGAACACAATTTTCAGTATTTACGGAAGCCAAACGAATATTCTTGTGAAGTTCTGAAACTAGCTCGAATCTGCGGTGGAAACGGCTATGGGTTATAATTAAGGTTTAATTTTTGTTTCTTTTAGTTTACAAGAGCTGTTACGTTTTAGATGAGTGAGTTTCTTAGATTATTGCGTTTGCTTAAGCTTTGTTGTTGGTTCAGAATGTTGGTCTGCTCGAATGAATGCAACCGAATAGAGCCTTCCAGATTGTATAGGAAGTCAGGATTTGGATACTTCTGGAGAATTGGGCATTGGTACTAATTTTCGGTAAGTTGCGATCTGAGCTCATGGAGTCTGGATTGTCTATAGAACTATTTGGAACAAAGTCTTGGCATGAAACTTTCAACGATTTGGGTCGGACATTTGGTGATTTTGCTCGAAGGGGCATGTATTTGGACTTCTTTGTTCGTGATAAATATTTAGAAACTTTCGATGTACCGGGTGTTGATTTGTCGCTGTAAATCACTCATTTATTATTGAAGATAGAGACATGCGGTTTTCGCAGTACGGTGAACGACTTTCGCCAAATGAAAAATGTAGCCCCTCTATCTTGGTTTCGTAGATATAGAGTGTTGCTGCACTGTTCGACACAACATATAGTGCCTATAGGTAAAAACGAATACTTGCAGAGTTTTTCACGTAGAATCCAGTGGCGTAGTTTGTTTTTTTTATCCTGTATCGTTCACCTGACCTCAAGATAAAAACGCGTTTATCGAAAGACTTGAAGTTCCGAGACTCACTAGTAAACTCAATCCCAGATTACTTGTGGGCTATGATTATAAGGTCGGCGGAATGTTTTGCCCTCAATCGAAAATTCGCTTCTCAGTGTTTTAAAATAAATCGTAATATTTCAGAGACTATAGATTCGATTTTTTTAAACCTAATTTCCGGTAAGGAATTGATTCCTTAAAGCTCCCGGGCGTAGAAAACGATCGTCCGCTTTGCAGCAAGCATTGCATTGTTGTTATTACTTTGCAAAATACATTATATTGTTGTAATCAAATATCTTTTTATATAGCATTATACAGGGCTTTTATGTATGTAAACGGTGGATGGATTATTTCCTCAAGTATGAGAGCTAGAACAACATGATTAATACGAGTATTGAAAGGTTATTTCCAGTCAATTTACGTAAAGAAAAACTTTGTATACATAATCAGTCAAAAAGCTACGGCAAAGCGCCCCGCAAATACCTTGTACGTTGGTTCAACAGTTGATAATGTCAACCCATGAAAACTAACAGCCCAAAAGCCGCTGTTTATTTGTACCAAATGTTCGTTCCCCTTTTCCCCCCAGTTCCATTAGGAAATGGGCGATTATTAAAATAGTCTTCTATTAAATTCCAAATAACATCATTTCGTATTATTATTAAATTACTTTACAAGAAGAGAACCGCTAATCTCATAAGCAAGTCAAAATATTATCCTACACCGAGGATAAAAACTTATCATCGCAACGAAACGTACACAGTGAAAAATGTTCAGGAATTACACTTATCATTCTTTGCAGCTCCCAGGGGTTTTTAAAACCTGACATTTGTCTTACAAGCTCTTCATATATGTTTACTTTGCTCGCGTTTATTCGATTTAATAAAAATATTTGCTCTATAAATCCTTTCATATACTAACTAATATACATTTTTTAAGATGCCCTATTTTGTATTCAGATAGGGACACTATTATACAACACCAAATAATACATTAAAATAATATAAACACAAACAATTTTCGACAATTTTTCACATCAATAAAAGTCGAAATTATTGTCTAACGTTCACTTTTTCAAAAACCTTTTCCCTTGCGCATAGTGCGAAATAATAATATTTGGGCATTGCCATATATTATTCAAAAAATGTAAATTAGCTCTGATATCAATATTATTATTTTGTATTTTGTTGTGTTTTTCCGAGTCGTATGGAACTTTTCTAAAATAATTTTTTATTGGCACTTTTCACAATCAATTCAATTCTGTTACCATAATATTACTGTTGGAAACATCGTTCAAGCAAAAGTATGTACGTTAATGCACATTAGATTGATTTGACTCAAAATCACATTTTTCATATACAGATTTCTTTCATTTCTAGTTCATGTTGCCAGTTCGCATTTAAGCAAATATATCGACATCTGGTTCATTTCCACATCAGACATTTTCAAAAGGTTCTTTATTATTTGGACGAAACCCACTAAATCCAATAAATCTACGTTTACATCTTCGCACAGATTATTTGATTGCTATAAGTAAACATGCTAATTACTGAATCAACTGAACAGGGCCTTGATTATCGTGATTGTCGTTTGATCGATAAATTAATTATGGCAAGGAAAATATCACATTCAAAATGCTGTGCATAATTTAATAAGTTAGTAGCCGTTTAATCGGGACACAAAGGCCATCTTTTGGCCTTTGTTGGATTCGACAACCTTTATCAAACATTTATTTCCAATTTAGACATTGAATAGAGGCAGGCAATCTTCGGACTTGACTATTTAGACTGTTGTTAGCAGACTGTTACCAATATTCTCTCAAGGCGAAGTGCAATAGTGCCCTTAATCTCGTAATGCCGTAGTGGGTAATTGAAAATTCTAACACCTTAATATTGCTGGAGTATTCGAATCCCCATAAAATTTTCAGGAATTGAATTTTAGCGTTATATAAATTATTAAATAGCGCAAGGAGTGAGTAATCTTGAGCGACTAATTAAAGTACAAGTTACAGACAGCTTGAGCCCTGAGCTCCCAATCGTTAAAGCAGAAGTAAAAATATAAAACTTAAATTTTACTATTCATGGGTGGATGTGTTGAACGAAATACCGTCTCTTCGAAAACGAAGTTCAAAACTGTGTTAATATGTATGCATGTTGTATTTTCTGGAGATTTTCCTATAGTTTTACATAAGGCAACATCTTTTTAGTACAGTTCTGTCAAAAAATCAGATTTAACTGCACTTTTATAAATTTGTTTTCATTAAAGATCATTTAATCATAGGTGGCAAAAAATTGGGTTTCAGCTAAAGATAGAATTCAAATTAATTTATAATAGGCAATCATGCCTTGCGTTGGACAACCAGCAGATTAGCCCGGTGTTCCGGTCATAGGAAGTTTACACTTTCACTATACTAATATAATAAAATTGCCTGTGAAAGCAGATTTAGTTAATCAAATATTATTCGACAATTTTGAACCACTAGATGTATGTTCAATTTCTAAACATACAAACACATTTGTTAACTTTGACTATGCACAAAGGAAGTCTTCTAGAGCTCATCCAGTAGATTCGATATTTCGGGGTGCAGCAAATGAAATTAGATGAGGATAAGGCACTCAGTCCACTGAGGATAAGGCATAATGAGAAGAAGTTTGTTCATTGCTCTTGAAGCTATTTGTTTATCTTCTGAATTCCCTCAAGCACGGGAGATCCACTCTAGTTAGATTATCCAAACGGTAGTAGCCTCATAATAAGGCTGCATTAGGGTTGTTACATTACCGATAAATTTAGTTCTAACTAAGCTGTTGAAGTTGTTCCTCGATATCGATTTCATTCGGGGTTGGGTAATAGCTACGGAGTACCACGCGAAAAACTCTTTTATCTTTCAGTTCAGTATTTGTCTCTTTCAGATGTTTAATGTGTTATGTAATTTTCTACACTTGTTGAGAATGTCTTGATCTGATCTTAACATAGTATTTTATAACGACTCCAAGGGTCATGTTTTTTACCTTTGTGATTTGCATATAAGGTTGAAATTGAAGCTGAAACTAACTTGCATCCCAAAATAAACATTTTCAAGGGCTTTAAAATGATAAATTCGCAATAAATTTAGTTAAGCACCTGGGAAAACAAATGAACTTTTAGTCTAAAAGTAATGATCACCACTCACATGCACACCACTTTTCATCGCTTGTTGTAGTGTCGAAATTACTACAAATCGCATTCATATTCATACTTTATTACTATTGTAAAAACGAGCCAATTTGGTATAGAATTTAATGTATAGACTTGAATAGATGAGAAATAAAATGTCACTTTATTTTCCACAATTATGAACAAGTTTAATGACACAAAAATCCAATAAAATCAACAAACGTTTGTTAAATTTTGCATAAATTAAATAAATATTTATTAAGCATTAAAGCCAATTTTATATTTATTGGCATATCTCAGACTTATAGCAGCAATTAAAATTAAAACTTAAGGATATTGCGCAGCGCTCTTGAAAGGTAAAAAAGGATACAAATAAACATCTTGTCAACCTGATACTAATCAGTGTAGTCGTACCTTGATCCTGCTAATTAGATGTCCGGAAAAAGAAGAGCTTTGATGAAGTATTCAAGCCGAAGCCAACTTGAAAAATGCAATTGTAGTATGTTTTCAGATTATCATTTTACTTGAAATGAAATCCATCTTAATTTTAGCAGTATAATTAATTTTCGTCTTTCATTCACCGAAAACGCGATTCGTTATCAAATTTTCCTAGAAACACAGAGTGGCATTAATTGATTTTCCAGTTTGATAAATGTAATTCAAAATGAGCAAACATTGGTTCTATTTAGACACATTAAATAACTCTATAACTAATAATTTATGTGTATCTCATTTTATTCAATTTTTTATTTTCATGTATATAATGGCGAATATTGTATCTTATTCAATCTAAATCTGCGGTTCTTCAAATGTTCTGGGGCGATCAGTATGTGATCAAATTACAATTAATTTAACAATTGTGTTTAGCGTTTTAAATAGGTGTATTGCATTTTTTAAACATATTGTCAGTCCACTTGTTTAAATATATCATATTAGGGGCCCTATAATTATAAATCGTTATAGAAAAAAATTATCTACCCCAATAGCTTAAAAGTTGTTCAAGAAAAACCAATTTTCGTGACCGTCTTGAGGGATCCATATCCTTGTTAAGCGGGAGCTACAAAAAAATTATAGGCACGTGTCATATCATTTTACGATGGTCTCTGTTGGGAGATTTTCTGCTTATTCGGCGAATTATGTTTAGGTCCACTGTCCGCAATATTTTATAATATTTTAAACTTGTTAACGCTTTTTCAAGGAATGGTTTTAGATTTGGAAAATTATTTTTTCTACTACAAAATGTTGTATTATTTTGTATCTTAATCGTAAGGTCATTGACAGTGATTCAACAATTACTTTTTCAGCAATTCAGACATTATATATTGGGTTATTTAAATAGAAATTTCAAAGGCAATAAATAAAACTTCTGTCTAAACCGCAATTAGACTACTCATAGAATACACTTAGTTATAGTTGCTTTGTCTAAAAACAGATTGTCCTTAGAATGCTTATTAACTAGTCAGTTTTTCTTCAGGCTAAGTGTTGCCAGTGTTGTAGCTAAGGTATGACACATTTTGAAACGTGTAAACTAGATCTTGATCTCAATCCAATGGTCAGAAATCATTTCAGTATTTTTATAGAGAATATTTGATCCTGCTGTTTTGTAAAGCTTTTAAAGCAGTATATTATGAAATATATTATGAATCATCAAAGTGTGATCGCGAGGTGCGCTAAGGCTCAGGCACCCCCAGGATCAGTTTCGACCCTATTAGCTCTATATTTGTTTCGCAAATAAATGTAGCAATATCCCTCTAACTTAAGCAAATATAGCAACAAAATAGCCAAAAAACATATCGAAATATAAAGCACCAATAGAGTATTTCACAACTGCATACGTCAACTCTCATCGACTTGGCACTACTTGCTGAGATCTGTGAAAATCCTGTTAAATTCCCCTATATATTTTGCCACGTTCCATTCTTTAATACGTGCAAATTTTAATAATATAATTAATTTTATTCGAACGTTAGATTACGGAATTTGAATACTTATTGCTGTACAAGTTGCAAGTTTTTTGTAGGCTCCAACTGCTGACTCAGTTTTAAAAGACCGCCCTATGTTGTTGTAAGGTTCGTTAAATGTTGACAACTTTTTTCACTCCTAAGTAACACAGTTGCTTTTCTGATGTTTACACAGCGATGCCGATACGGCTTGCCGTGCCGATACAGCGATGCAGTGCGCGACACTTTTTATGTATTGGGAGAAAACTAACCCAAACTAACCCAAAACTTTTCATAGTTTTCTCTGAAAATGTACTCTAAAGGCAACTATACTCTGATATTCTCAGCAATATTAGAAACAATTTTGCTAAGTAGCTATTGTTGACGACTGAAACAAAATCTGATGGCTGCGTTTTAGGTTTTGGCTCCAAGCAGAACTTTTTCTTAAGAATAACTTATTTCTTAAAATTAATCATAAAAACTTTTCCCTATGATGCGAACTTAAGTAGAGACACTGTATCTAACATGTAATAATGAGAGTTTGAAAATAAGATAGAAAGTGGGACTCTCTCGGTGGCTTCGAAATTCCTTAATCTCTGGCGCGGCTTTATAATAACATCATATGGTAACTGCGCGTGGCCATCACGAACTTTCAACCCGAAGTAGCTCATCTTGAATGCGCTTAAATGTTAATTGTTGTGCAAAGTGTCACGGCGTAGGAGGCGAGGTGTTGGGGCACACGGACACACAGAGCTGCATCAACACAAAAGTGTCTAAAGACGCAGTGTTACCCAGGCCTACTTCAAACCCTCACGGCATATTAACATTATATCAATTGTTATTAGACATCATCAACAAACTCTTTTTTCTTATTTATTAAACTATGGGCCGTTGGAATAAAATAAATAAACAAATCGTTGAAAATATTTTCATAATTTGGCGTTACACGATGTACAGTTACCTTTGCTAGTTTCAAATTACCTTATTTCTGATTTCATTTGCAGTATACAGTGAATTTATTTTTTATTTATTTATTAAGCCTTGGGCCACTGGAATAAAATTAAATAAACGAGTCGCTGAAAATATTTTCATAATTTGGCGTTTTACGATGTCCAGTTACCTTTGCTCGTTTTTAATTACCTTATTTCTGACTTGATTTGAAATTCAGTTAGGAAAATAAATGTTTAGCAACTCTATATAAAAACAGCAAAATTTATGCCGTACGGAGATTAAAAGGAAAAGTGGAACGAGTTTAAAAAGTTAAGGCAAATTAGTTATTTAAGGGTTTTCGTTCTGGAAGCCCACAAAATATGCAAATCAATTTTCCTTTTATTTCTAGATGTGGTTCTTCAAGTCATGTTATTCTGAAATTTTATTTTATTTTGTTTTCTATCGCACTTAAAATGCTATTCTAATTTAGCACGTCAACTATCCTTTTGCAATAATAAAGGTGACATAAATTTTCATTGACAATTTGAAGAAGCTCTACACACTTGTCTCATCAGCGAACTGTTTAGAATTCTTTATTTAGCTATGACTTATCAAAAGATCTTAAGCCGCTCCCCTGTGGTAAACCAAAATTGTCTGATTTTTCCCTATTTATTCGTATGTGTAATCAGCGAGTATTGTGAATGTTATTCGAATTGGTGACTAGCTTATGTAGAACTCCGAAAAAATATCGGCAAGGCAATTTTCGATACATGAATAAATATTATTTGGAAATTGAGGATTTCGTCAGTTTTTCACAGTGACGAGTGGATTTTTTGTTCAGGGTGGTTGTGATTACCTGAACATTAAATTTGACACGCTGTATCAAATTGTCAAGATCGGTTTCCACGTTAAAGTATAAATTATCTACAGCGAACCGATTTACAGATGAGGAGAATTTTTGAGTCTAGCAATGAAGCGAATGCGTTTTAAAAGCACTATGTGATTACTGTTTTGGAGTTACTGGGAGAACTTATTAGTAGGTCATGATTTGTTGAAATATTTAGCTCAAGAGAAAATATTGCAGCTTAATGGATATGGGAGCTATATATTCTGGACCAGCAAGGGAGATATATTTTGGAAGTTGCGCAGTATGAAATCTCGCAGATTTCATCTCCTCTCTGGCATCATGAGTTCAGTTTACAGTCCGCCCCTCGCCAGACTGCTGGTCCAGATAGGGCGGTGAAACATCGCGAGCATCCCTAACCTCCTTCCGGTGCGGTCGGGGTTGCAATGTCCAAAATTGGAGATGAAAGATCGGAACCTACGGAATCGAGTCCCTGCAACGGTGAGAAACTACCCTCCATCGTCGACGGCCACTGTTCTCCCACCATGGACAAACAGCGATGTATAATTGTGCCTAGAGGTACTTTTTTGCTTTATTAGAAAGATTTAATTTCAAGTGCCCGCCAATTTTGACATTCCCGCGCCCTCTCATGGATTTCCGCTAACCCTGGGTTTCACAGATAAAAAAGGAGTCATTGTAACTCTTAGGGATTTAACCTGACATTTTTTACGTTCCAATGGTCATAATAAATATAAATGTTATTAGTAAACGGCACTTGGGAACTGTGGAAAAATCCACTTGAGGTAACTTTTGGGATATGATACACACTTCTTTAAAAATTGCATGCGATAGCTGCAGCTATAACATCAAGTACCTTACTGTGTCGTGTCCTAGGTGTCCGCCAATATTAGTGTTTGTTCATGCAATTCTAATGCAGCCAAGGGTTGCAAAACACCCAGTGGATTAAGTTACTTTAATTTGGAGAAACTCAGAATAACATATTTTGCATAATTTTTAACGCACATATGTTGGTGGTTAATTTATCGATTCCGTTTGGTGTATTAGGATAAATGTGTTTACCACAGAGCAAATATTTGAGCGATGGTTGTCCCTTCAAATTAAATTTATATATGTTAATTGTGATGTTGGTCATTTGATTATAACCCCCTGTGTTCATGTTTTTCCTGAGAAGTCATTATGGTCGGAAAAACTTTCAACGTCCTCACATTTCTAGTCTCTATCTACATTTATCATATACATACACTTAAAATTCAGGTTGGAACCAAATAAAAACATGGAATTTATGCCCTCTATTGTCGATTTTCCTAAACTTTATATAGCCAGCTGAGGGTAAACCGTACATTTGGGATATCGATTCAAACTAGCATTACGCTTTGTCGCACCCCGCCCTGTCATAGGCTTTTAGAGCCTGTTGTAGCTGCTAACCTAGATTCTGGATGCTTCGCGGGATTGCCAAATCTGTTGGAATTTTACAAATTCCAGGAATATCTTACAATGAAAATGTTTCTTTCGTAAGGCAGTAAGTAAAAATATGCATTTTATTAAACCGAAATTCATAGCTGGAATATAAATCTATTAAAGCTACAATAATATTAATAAATGAAATTTTTGGCAAAACTATTCAAAAAAGTTATGTACGCTGTTTCTACATTACGTGTGATGAGTTCCGCTCAAATCGACTTATGTGTAAAGTTATAAATCTAGTTAAATGTTGGAAACCACTCAAATTGTCTATTCATTAAAATTTGAAAGTTCACTTTTAAATTATTTGAATTTCTTGAGCTCAACTTTTATTACATTTACTTGCTTCTCTCTAATTGAAAATTTTCTTCCAATAGTACGAAAAGTAAATGTGTGTATTTACATAATGCTTCACTCCATTTCACTAGTGTCTCTTAGGGGTTTTTCCAAAAGACAAATCAGCTGGAAATTCAAATGTTTCTAAAAAACGAATTATTTTCCATTATCAAAATGAAAATGTCGGCTGTTTTACGTTCCAAAATCGAATAAAAGAAAATATTGAAACTTAGTCAATACTAATTCTAGTGGAATTTATACTCCAAAAATAATATGCGCTACTCATAAACCCAGAACTAGCGTTTCGTGCCCATAAAGTTGCTCGGTTATCAACTTCTCTAAGTGGAACGTTTGGTACATTTAGACATTATTAAAGTGCAAAGTTTCCAAACCATATTGAACATCTGACAATGGTCATCGTTTTCGTGAAAAATCAGGCTATAAAATAAATGCTATTTTATTATTAAGGATATGGAACGGAGTTCTCGATAATTTCAAATTATGGTAAATAGGGAATTTGCACAATCAGCTACATTCGTTGGGATTATTAGCATTCCCATAAACCTGCTACCTGCCCAATTAGATTATAAACCGAATGACGCCCTGTAAATCTGGACATTATCCTATGGTATCGTGCCTGATTAGATAATTTTATTGCATTCATGCAATAATATTGAGATCCTCGTAAATATTTTTTCTGTCCTTTTGTCATTTTGGTTTCTGGTTTCTTAGCGCAGGGGTCCATTTTTGTAAGGCCTCATATCATAAATGTATTTTTTTTATTTTAAAACACTTCAGCAAAGAATCATTTCTATTCAAAAAAGCACAAACTTTGTATCGACAGAAATATTCGGAGTGTTTTAAAGGACAATTATTATTATTGCTCCCCGGATACTTTTAAAAAGTTCAAGACTCCATGGATCGATTCCCAGCTGCATTGGCGCCGTTATTTTATAGTGGACGAGGTCTGGGTAAAGAAGTGAGAAAATTGTGTTCATGTCTCCATCTCGCAACAAATTGATAAATTCCACCGCCAGCGTCTTGGAGTTTGGAATTGCCAAGGAAACTGATAGTTTTAGAGGGGAAATATTTGATGCATCTGTTCTGAAGCCGCCTACCTGCGGACCATTGGTCAGTTAAATTTAAAAAACTTTTTCTCTAGCGTGTGAAAGGGAACAGAAAGAATTGAAGTTCCGCCTTCTTTGAAATTGATTTCGTCGCTTACAGCTATATCAGGCTGGGAAACTTTTATTTCGTTCATTTTATAAATATTGTTATTTGCCTAATTAAATACGAGAACCGTTCATCAAGCTGCTAACGATATAATGAGTTTAAAAAAATTAATGTTCATGCATTTAGAATTACTTCATCTGCGAACAATCGATAGGCAGCCGTAATGGACCCCTTGAACTCATTAATATCACCGTCTTTTGTTCACAACAGATTTCTGGTTTCCGTTAATAAAAGAGTAGAAGGAAATTGGAACAATTCCCAGTAAGGCAATAACGAAGTGAAAGGGCCATCTTAAATAATTTGAGAACTTCCATTGTCTTAAAAAATATGTTTGTAACGTGATTAGTCACAACGTTTTGTTAGGAAATGTCTTGAACCTGTTTCAGGTGAGTAATGATAAAAATCCCCAACCTACTCTATTATATATCCCTTGGATGTAACCTGTGGGGTGTGACCGGGATGTAATCACTCATCCACGAAGCTTCAGGCCCTGGGATTGGGAGAGTAATGGCTTCCAGATATTGGGAATCTCTACGTTGCTATTGCCGACTTCATCGCTATTTTGGTTGATGAAAGCAGCTCAGTATATCTCTCATTTTCCTTCTTCCCTCTTCGTGCGTTTTTAATTTTTTCGAACTTGGTCGGTCATCTTGCGAGTTTCTTGATCAGATGAGCTTGTAAAGAAGAACATATTGCAAACTATGTTCCGTATCATTCTTTCCCATTGCATTGACCGTACTTCTGCATGCCTACTTTCCAATATTGTCAATTTGCTGCTTCCAATCTAATACTGGATTATTCATTATGGCACTCGGGGGCAAATTGAATACATATGTCCTTCTGTTTAGTGTGTTTCCAAGTTTCAATATAAGAAAGGAAATAATCGGCAGTATTACCTAATGTCGCAATGTTCTCTCTCTTGTGCTAATATTACTAAGTATTTATGTTATGTTAAATTGTGTCCATTTTTACTATGTCTTGGAAGTAATCTGCTACAGCACATATATTTCAGTTTGGTATCACCTTCAACCACATCTTTTTAACTCCTCGTTCTTTTTTTTTTATTTTACGCAGAAGAGGAAGGAAGATTCTTTGAAAAATTGTTTCGTTGTTGTTACTGTATCTATAAACTGATAGAAAAAATATTCTATTAATTTCTTAATTCATTACAAGGTTGAAAAGACATAGTCTGTTTCTCTGAAGCAATAATCTGAATGCTGTATTTTCATCTTCAGCAGCGATTCAAAACTTTCCAACTGGAGGTTCCTCCCATCTGATCTAAGATTTCGCGAATATATTGATGACTATCCATCAGTCATTAGATTACGTTTTTCAATATTCAGCGTTTAGAAACTGCATAATTTGCACTGAATAATTTTGGTTAATTTGAATTCACATGGTAAACTTGCATTTGTTAGTCAAAATGCCGATGGAAAGGAATATTGCTCATTTTTTACAATATTAAAACTTACAATTTGTTGTTCGGTAAAGCTCTATAAGCTCTATGTTGCTCAGAACTATGCAATACTTTATGAGGTTCAGTTGAAAATCAATTCCGCAACTTGAATTTAAATGCGACTACCGGTCTCGTACTAAGATGAGCCATTATTGTCACCAATTATTTCTATCGAATTCACCGAAAGTGAAAATGCCACTATTTCCAGAATCTGGCTGAAGAAATACCTACATGCAAAGTTTTTAGGTCAACTATTAGGTATTTAAAATAATAATAAATTGACTATTAATGTTGGTAAATTGAGCAAATCGCCATCGGCAAAATCATTTCCAATAGATACAACAACTACAAATAAAAATGAATGCAGATTTCAATTTTTCATCGAAAAAAATCACTCCTATCCGCAACTGTGGCGATACGATCAGCTTTTAAAGAGGATATGTATGGCAAGTATGAAGTATTAGTCTAGTCAAATTGAACGTTTGACCCTTTGCGGACCCGAAAACATTCACTTCTGGACTGACGAAAAATCCGCATATTTTAGCTTTGTGAATTTGAGGCATTATTTATTTCGCACCCCTTAGCGACACCCTGTATATATGTCATATGATATACATGCCTTGAATTGGGGTTTAAAATCCGCCCATGCAATTATGAAGCTTAAATCATCATTTGGGTCGTACAGAATGCAGGAGCATTCTGCAGAGCAAATGCCGACGGATTGTGTGTCTTCTGCATATAGATTAATGGAATAAAACGACCCATGTTCTGAAAGATCGCGAGCATAAATGCTTAACAATGGAAGTCCTAATACATTTAGGGGCTTCAATGTCCAGCAGAAGCATACTCAAATATTTGTACATGAAACTCAACACTTTATTTCTTTAGTCGCGAAAAGTTACCGAAAAAGTGTAAAATTTCAATTGACATGCCTGTTTGCAGAATCAAACGCCATCATATTTAATAACTAAATAATGTCATAATTCCAACCTTTTCCAGAATCTAAACTGCTTGTACATAGGATTTTCGCATTGATTTTATGTAACACTATTGTGCATAGTACTTATGTTGTTTATAACTGGATGACTCTTACTTGCAAAGTAATCCCTGTTTGATGAAAACCCCTCAACATATTGGGAATGTTTCATTTCATTAGAAGCTGCTATGTCAACAATTCTTCGCCATTACAAATTGCTCCGTAATGCTTTCTGGATCCAAATAATAAAAATCACTATGTAAGAATCTTACTCAATTAAAGAAACTCTCAGTATCCAGATTTTTGTTTGTGCCAGTTTAATTTAAAAAATAGAGCTTCGAAGTTCAGTTGTTGGAAATCTGCTGATACAAAAGCGCTGATGCAAAAGGCCTGATATAATCGATGCGAAAAGGCTTTTAAACGAGTTGCAACTCGATATCTCCATTACACATCTTATGGGTAAAAGCTCGCCTGACTAAGGGTCTGTAGAGGTCGGAGTTCCTGTTTATATTTATAAATCCACTTTTAAGTCAAAATATTTGCTGAAAAATTCAAAGGTTTCCGGAGGGAATCGGGAATTGGGGAGTTTTTAATTTTTTTTTCAGTTTAGTTTTATGTTTAGATGGAACGTAATTACCAACAAAACATACATTAATGGATATAGTACCTACTGAAGAGACTGTTAGAAGAAGCTACTGTCTGGATAAGAAGTAATCGAATATTTTGTTGATATATTACAAGACCGATTCACAATTACTTCCTGAACGAAGAACAATAATTTTTGATCCTAGTATTTCACCCTTAAAATTAGGAAATTAACACATCTAAAGTTCTATAGACGGGAAGAATTTGACGAAATAAACATTATGCTTTTTGTGCTCTAACGAACGTTAAAATTAGAGGAAAATTGTATAAAAGTATTAGTAGAAGGCAGATAATTTGATTAAATTCTTTGCATCTATTCAATGAAATCAAATATCAAAAACAGCTCTTTCTAATAAATGCAATAAATCAATTTCATGCGCTTTCAGACTGAAGAACTTTGGTTGACTGTCAATTCACTGAGCAACAATTCGAAACTTTTTCAAACGTAATTAGTATAAAATGCACAGAGGAACATGGGCTTGGAACAGGTAGTACCATCTTCGTATCGATTTAAACAAATAAAATATCTATTTTACTGCTACAGATTCTGATGAGGGCTGAATCCATTTTTGTCTGCTTAGATAACATTTCATGGTTGTATATTTCTTATAAACATTTGTAATAATGTTTAAACAATTATGTTATTTTTAACATTTTATTCAAGGATCCAGTAACGAAAAGACATGAGTTTAATTAATTATATCATATGTGTATTATTTTGCTTGCAAATGTTTTGCAGTCGTTTCCTTATACTTAGGTGAGTTGTCAATGATTAATTTTGCTCTTAACTTTCCTTTTCCTTAACTTTTATTAAGTTTTAGCTTAAATCAATTCGTATTTGCAACCTTCAATTACAGCTTCTTTGTGATTTTTCTTTAGGCTATTCTTATATTTATTTTGTCATTTCTATGTGTATACTTATGTATACATATTTTAATACATAATATCAATAAAAATAGTGAACTCATCGACACAATCAAACATTGTGCGGCATAAACTTCACATGGTTATATTTTTGGGGTTCAAAAGTTTCTAGAAACTCGCTCTGTTTGAAAACACAACTTAATAAACACATCCCGAATTATAATCAACTATAATCGCACGTTGATTCAATCGCTCGATCACTAACTAAATAGGGCGCGGCGCGATTGTTTTATATGGCAGTTTGGCAATACTCGAATATTCTGGTTCAATTACGGAACATTATCTATTCCAAATCCGACAAGTTGTCTCGAACTTTCAGAAATCATCTCGATGGCAGCGTCGTCGCTGCAGCTTGTTTTTTCGAGCTCGCCGCAGCAATACCTATTTATGCCACATTATAGTATTTCCTCATGGCTAATTCTTATTCTCACTTAAGTCTTCAACAACTCGAAATCTTGTGAGTCTAAATGAAAACTGTCCTGAAATTTTACATTATTTTTTTGTTTTCATTAGCTCCATTTTTATGTATGTATTTATTTATTTAAATTGTGGTTTATTGTGTACTTCGGTAAAAATCTGTTGTGCAGTGTGTCTAATAAATGTGTGCTTTGAAAAACATTAATTTTGTTTTTTTTTTATTTATTTTATTGGAGAAATTATTAGTCAATGTTTTGTAACGAAAATATACGTCGCTTATGGACGTCATTTTACTGCAATACAGGGTATTCGGAAAATGCGTTAGGAAATTGTTAAGGGTGATTCTACATGCTAAAATAATAGTAGTAGGTCATGTATCAAAAATTCGAAATCAGAATCTTTTTTGAGTTACACATTATCAAATTTAATTTTTTTACCTATTCTGCACATTTCTTCGCAGATCAAATTGAAAATTGGTACTAAGTTTTATCATGACTATATTTATACATGACTTTCTAGCATCTAGAATCACCCTTCAAAATTTCTTAATGCATTTTCCAGACACCCTGTAAATTGCATTGATAACCGGCTACAAAATCGGTTCACATGGACATAACGTTTGGTACTGGCGGGGTAAACCTGTTTGTATCTGATGTAGTTAGGGTTATTAAAAGTGCACATTTCGAAAACAAATGTTTATTAATTGTGGGCTTAGTTCTTGCATAGGGTCGCCCAGTATGGAAAAAATTAATTCTTCATCCGATTATTCCAGCCCACAGAGCAACTGGAAATCAATATTGAAAATGAGTTGTGCCTACTACATGTTAATTACTGATTTCCCAGTAGACGTGGTTGTTTATGATGAATATTAAACACTCCTGGTGACGTTTCGTTATATTTCCATAATATTTTCAAGCTTTTGTTCCAGTACATCGGCACCAATCCGTACGTGTTACTTTAAGAAGCAGCGAAAAACGAATGTTTCAATAAATCGCTCGATCATCCAGAAACCTTTGAGCTCTTGACCTTTCGTGTTGAGATTTAATAATTTTCTTATTCCGATAGTGAATTTTAATTACTCCGGGCCCTCTTCAATACGACCATGTGGAAAATATACTGATAGCCCGTAATAAACCCACGTCAGTCGGGAACTCATAAAATTATATTAGATCTTTCTCTACCGTTACAAACCGTGTTAATAACTTTAATATTTGTTGGACGTAGTCTAGAATACAAACAACTTGGGTCTGCGCCCACGTCTGAAATAAATTGAGCTTCGGGGTTTCCAACTGAATAGAGGTTTTGAATACATTTAAAGCGATTTGTCTAGGGTGAATGGTACGATGATTATTCAATTATCTGCGAAGAACTCTCAAATACTGTATAAAGCTGACATAAGAGGAAGTGTTGTTTTCACTGTGAGTTTCTGTTCAAAATATTCCATAATGTTTCCACAATAATTCGGAAAATAGATAGAAGTTTATCAATTCGAGTTTACAATTAGTTTGTTTGGGTTATGTCACCAGCTGGTTGAATAAACCCAGATTCTTTGACCCTCTAGATATACATTTGGTCCCTCTGAGAAACCGAACCAGGGTAATAGGATATGAGGTAACAGAAGACACAAACGGACAGTTTTAAAAAGAGATTAGTTTACTGATAGAATCATAAGCTCGCCACTCTAATCAGATAAGAACCTTCGCTGCATTACATGAGTTATTTATCACATTACAAAACATAACAGGGCATTTTCTCAGTTTGATAACTTCAATTTTAGTACATACTAATGTTTCTATTAGATTGACTTTTCTGCTGAAACAAAGCTTTCATGGAGTGTTTGTTAATGTAACGAAAGGAATGTAGCTGTTCATGAGATGTCAATGAGATTTACGAAATGCCCCTGTTCGGGATGAATCCTGTACGGGATGTACAGAGTTGCTGTTCTCTCACTCTGTTTCGTTTGAGGCCTCGCTGTTTCCCCAGTAAAACTTCCTTCCTTCCCATCAGTCATCCTATCCACTGCGGTCATTTCCGTTCTATAGTGCGTTCGACTGTTCTATTTCTTCATTTCATTAGCTCTGCATATTCAGTGAATTCCAGTAGGATTTTGAAGGAGTAAGTATTGTACATAGTTTCAGTCTTACTCCGCTTGAGTTTCTGGCCAAAGCCTTAGCTTCCCTGGTAACGATGGCAATTTGTCTCTTTATGTAGGATATGTCCTCCATTTTCCGGGTGCAAGTTGGAATTGCTGAAATCTCCGGCTGGAAAACCGTAGTGACAGTATCTTAGTATAAGGTAATTTTTTCTCCAGATTATCTTTGTTCATCTAGTAGATCACGCTCAGTGAGATTTCCCATGTTTTTCCAAATGTACATTTACAAGTCCACAATGCCCTGGTCGCCTTATTTGTTTTTTGTTCTAGCTGTATCTTGAGCCTAAGTTTTCTAAAAAAAATTCAATAAAATCTGAAATTGGCCGATAATTGGGTACACAGTTGACGTGATTTTTCATGAAGCAGTTATAGAATCATAATTTTCCTAAATGGAGCGACGCCTAAGCTTAAGCAAGTTCCGCGTTTTGTTTGTAGTGTTATCAACTGTTTGTCACACGACCGTTGGAGGACTTGAGGACTCTGCCTAATAGCAAAGTTTAAAGCGCATCTTCAATGGTTAATTTTTTTAATAAATTAATTTTAAAATGTTTTGATAGGTTTATGCCGTATGCCCCAGTGGTCTGATGAAACGCAGATCAATTTTAGATCACCCTGTATAGACTAAATAAAATAAAATAACTTGTGTGCTTTCGTACACCTATTATTTATAGCTGGTAAGTGGGCTTGGGCGTCATGTTCATCGAACTTTAAACATGATTGTCAAGCATTGTTAAAAATTGCACGGAAAAATGCCCAAATTGAACTTCTTTGAAATTGCTTTTCTGGAACACATTTGTGATCCCCTGGAAATGCGCGGAAAATATGTTAAAACCATTTCATGTTTCCTTCTGACCTTGTTTCTCGGTCCCCTGAAGTTTTCTCGGTTTGATCTTTGGCAGCAAGTGCAGATTGTGTCGATCTGTTCGTCCGTTCTCGAAATAATAATTTCACGTTCATCATGAGAGCAAAATGAAATCTAATTTCTAATTCTTTCTTTCTAATCGAATTCTAGTATCACTTTATCAACTCAATTTATATGGAACTATTGATTGTAACACGTTTTAATTTTGATAAGTTATTTTCAGATTAAACTACATTTTAAAATAAAAAATCTATCATCGCCTACTCTACTACTAAGGGTTGTAATTTTGCATAACTATTGAAATGGGCTTAAACTAGACAATAAAAAAACGATCTTAAATCGAGAATGAGTTTAAAAAAATCCATTCATTATGGTTGTGGCTTTGTTAACATTTTATACGCGAAAATTGAATTATTATGCTATTTTATAATAAAATGCCATAGAGTAAGTCCGTAAACAGATATTCCTGATTAGCTCCACTGATAAGAAAAATGAAAGGCATAGTTTTAAAATAATGTAAGTCGAATAATTTGTGTGCGTTTTACTTTTCAAACTGCATTAATATGGTACAGCAGATGTTACATAAATAGTGTTCTAAACCCGAATAAAAATCCAGAGTTCTGAACATCACAATAGTATCTGACAATGTGCAAAAACAATAACCCATATAATAATTGATTAGGACTACAGAAAATTCACGAACTGAACACTACCACACGCAATCTATCAATTGTTTCAACTGAATATTAATTTAATTCAATTTTGGCTACACAGTTTAATTATCTTAATTTCGACGTAGTTAATTGTTATTATAAATAATATTAGATTTTGATTCAACCGTAATTGAATTTTAGACAATATTGAATTTATTGAGTTGCAAATTCCGAAATTGCTGTACATGATTGAACAAAAAAATAGTAAATTTATTGATAAAAATTAATAATAATTAATCAAAATGACTGATTAAAAGCAGTCGAACAAACCTTGAAATATAGTCAAATCATTTAAACTCAAACATTCTTTAGTGTTTTAACTATTCATGTTGAAAAACAGAACAAAGGAAAGAGTTATGAAAACATTTTTCAAAAATATAATATTGAAACTACAATTTACAAAATATTCAAGTATTAAACTGAGAGAGTGAATTTTTTCGTATTATAGAAAATATCTCTTCAGAGCACCCTTGAAATATGTACACGAAATTGTCCATATCCCTAAAGTGGTCTGCAAACATGTCATATTTAAAAATATATTTAAAGGGTTTGTTTTCACTTCCCAATTTAAAGCAACATTTTCACGATTTCGAGGTTCCAGTCTTCGTGTACTACACCAATAAATTAAGGTTTTTAAAGCCCTGTGTATCTGTGTATGAAAGTATTTATTTGACGAATAAGCACAATTCTCGCTTGCCTGTAATAGTAATAGTTTCTGCATCTAAGAGGAAAGAACCGAAGCAGGCTTAAACCAGCTCTTTGCTCTAATTCCGAAAATATTGCTACTTATGTGATAGATGAATCTGTAGTCATATAATATTTCGTTCTCAACTGAATCATTTCCGCGTTTTAGTTGAGTTCGCACCTCACTCTGAATAATAAGTTTAGAACAACAGCATGCATTTCTTGGTTGAAAATTCAATTTCGTGCGAGAAAATCATTATTATCCCGAATCAACTACTGTAACTTTATAGCCTTATAGACTGTTTTGATATTTGGTTTATTGGGTATTTGCAACAGTTGTGATGAAAACATGTAGGATTATCTAAATATATGTTAATAACTGCAACATAACTGTTGCCTGTTATGGTTTTAATTTAAAGACCGATTTTTTCTCAAAAGAATTTTGTTCGCGAAACTTAAATAAAGACCTACAATTTTATCATGCGGATGTACATGAACTGGTTAATTAGAAACACAATTGCACGTTTCTTCGAAAGCTTAATATGCAAATCACAAAGTTTTCGGGATAAAATCTTTCTAAGGAAATCTTAGCAGGCAACTTATTTCGACGTGGGAGATAGCAAAAGCAACTTGAAGCGTTTATGTAAAATTTGTTTAGTTAAAACAAAATTGCGAAAAGTACAAGCGATGTTAATAACAGAATACAGATCTAGTCCAATCACTTCCTTGTTGATTTTTATAATTGCTGTGAAAAACCGTCATGTTGACTATCTTCTATAACCCAAAAATATTAATTTATTTGTAATTTATCTGGTAATTTCAGAACAATATTTGAAGCAAAAACGTGTCTCTATATCAAATTTCTTATTGTTCAAAATATATTCAGCCAATAAAGCTTTGTCATATTGAAAACGAAATTATTATTTTGCTGAGAGAAAATGTTTTTCAACGGCTTTATCAGAAAATAGGCACTTCAAATGCCAGTCGAATGGAATTGAGTTTTCACAGACTCAGTGAAGAGGATTAATAATATTCGATGAGCGAAAACAAGTATATATCTAATATAAAATATCAAATATTTTTCCATCAACTTCACTGAAAGTTGACAAGTTCCTTTCCTCGTGTCTGTCTGATGGAAGGAACAAACACCTGCGAAATATTGACGTTGAAGCACAATTTTGCTATAATCCGACCAACGCTTTTGTTTGCAAGCCTGGATATCAGGTAAACAAAAATATTGAATTCATAAAGTTGAAGGCTTTGAGTGCCGAACTTTTCCAAACTAAGACATTATTCAATTCGAAGTATCAACGTTCATTTGACGGATAAATTAAATTAATTTGAGCGGAAATGCGAAAATCAAATAAATCATTAAGTGCTCATCGATTTAATATGCCGGGTGTCAACTTCCCACCTTAATATCTTTCTTGCAGTTGAAAATATGAAAAATCGGAAGGACCACTCATTTTATTTGTAAGGGGGAGACTTTAAATTAATATTTTTAGCCTCCTTGTTTCAACCCCCAAGGACGCGTAGATGTCACCCTTAGAATCTAAATGGGAAGGGGGGTCAAGTAGTACATCGTTTTAAAGGGAGTTCATTTCTCTTTACATTAATCATTACTTTGTTGCTTTTTATTCAGGGGTTTTGGAATAATCGCGTTTCAAAGTTGTTTATTCATTTAAAGTGTCAAATTCATTAAAGTTTCACACATTCTTTTAAAGTGTCCCCCTTACAAATAAAATTGACGGGCCTTTCCGATTTTTCATATTTTCAACTAACTGCAAGAAAGATATTAAGGCGGGGAAGTTTTCAAATTGACACCCGGTATAACATTATAAAGGTGCTAATTTAACGAGTACTAGTTGTTCAAGTGGGAATCCAATTTGATCTTTGACTTATAAGTTGCCCTGTCCGCACAAAAGAACGCTTTTTGGTTTCATGGCAAAGATCACATTAACATGAAACCCCGAGAACGTTAAGTATATAAAATGTGACCCGCATTTGTTAAATTCTTTCTTACTTGTTATTGCGTTATCTACCGTAATAGAATATACTAAATGAGACCAGTTGCACTCAGGCGACGCTTTTCGCAGTTCAACAACGATTCTTTTTAAAAAGGTTTTTATTACTGTACAGTAAAAGCCGAATATAAAAATATACGTTCCTCCGTCTCTGAGACTGATGGTCTCTCAGATTCGTCAACAAATTAAGTAGTACTTGGCAACATAATTTTTATCCACTCTCTTTTATTATTTATTATTATAAAAAAGGCGTACAGCATTAACTTTAAATTGATAGATCTGAGGGATTTTCAAACAATGAATTGTTTTGAAGCCAGTGGTAGGTGGGGTCTTACTAAATAAATTTATTTCGAAACCACCATTTTTTATCGACTGAAGAGTCTGAAATCCTGATAGTATAACTTGCCATGAAAATGTGTTCTCACAATTGATTTCCGAAGTATTCAGCACTATTCCACGCTTGATAACGTTTAAAGCTACCTGCTATCTAGGTAATACCTTTAATGTGAGCCCTATACCTTTAAAGCGGTCATAATAGTTTTGCCTAAATGTACAACTCGGAATTGTTGGAAACTACTTGTTAGGCAAGGGCGGATTCATGGGGGTTATAACGCTCCCCCCTTGTGCTGGGTTTATGTCGTCTAATTATAATTTTTCTAATTGCATAGACAATTTAAGAAAATAAAGGCTTTGCATGGCAATACCAACGCGAATGACACGCATATTATGAACATTATGCTGGTATTATTATAATTAAATGGGGCATCGGATCCTTCAGTATGCATAAATACGTAACTCTCTTAAGACGGGTCCGATTTGGATTATATATTCGTTCTAAAGCGAGTGAATTTGTCTAAAAATCGTATTTTGCAAACTGTAAATCGGTTCAGATACTTGAACTCATAAAAGTTTGAAGGTCGAAAAGACGATTTTTAAAGACAAATAATCAATGTTTTCTTTGTGGATTTAAGGTCGCGATTTTTTGGAAAAACAGCTTTTTGCGTGTATAAATTTTCTACATAACTCTGTTAATATCGGGCCGATTTGAAAATGTTAGTGAAAAACCTACGAGTTTCTATAAAAACTGCATGTCGGAAAATTGCAATCGGTTGAAAAACTTGGAAGTGTATTCTCGACACATTCACTGTCTATAAGAAAATTTATATTTGAAACAGTTTGGAAGGAAGGAAGGAATGGCCTCCGAATATTGGCAAGCGTAAAACCCTCCAACTTGCACTCTTTACCCTTTAACTCGGTCAGTTTTCAACATGTTTCTGAAATTCAGCAACTCTTAAAAAGCCCATATACCTACTTGGCGTAAAAAGTTGTTTCAGTTCCAAAGTTCATTTTGGTCACCGTTTCAGCGCGGGGAGTTAAAATTTTTAAAGACTTGAAGCGCTGGTTATTTCTGGAAACACGATCTTTTGATAAAATTTTGATGGCGCGCCAAGATTTTTAACCCCAAAATGTAAAAAAAAATTCAATAATTAGAAAAAAAGTTTGCAATTAATTTTGTTTTTTTAAACTTTGGCGACTGTTTGGGGGATAATGTGCCCTGAATGTTGGCAACCGTTCGACTGTTCCATTTGCGCATACTTCCACTCTTTTGCCCGTAACTTCGTTAAATCTCAAAATATTTCAAAACTTGTAAAACACCCCAAAAGCCCAAAGACGGAGCTGTAAAAACTATTTCATCGTCAAATTGGATAACGGCAACAGCAAGTGAGTAAAACGAGTTCGAACTCAGACAGTGTGCAACATTTGGAAAAAAATATTTGAGAAATTAATATTACTTGAAGAAGTTTACATTTATGAAGACTTTAATGCCGAATAGATGACTTTCCAAGCAAAATATTTTCCGTCAAAAATTTTCGAGTGCAAATACTTAAGGCCGAGTACTCGAATTTTTAAAGAATATATTTTTGTCTATATGGGTCCTTTTTTTAATTGTGGTTTTGCTTCTAAGTGTCTTTCTTTGTGTGTACATAATTAATAAAGTAAAATTTAATTGCAGCTAAATGTCTCAAAAGAGGATCATCTACGAATTCAAAGGCCACTAGCTATAAAGTGCCTTTCTTTCATAACTCAGTCATGTTCTTAAGTTGGTGACAATATTCAAATTATAATTCAAAATTTTACATATTTAATACTGTTGATAACAATCGGTTTGAATTAACCAAAATCCGTATTTAACAGTATTTCCTGCCTTTATTTTTCCATTGATGCCTTAGAATGATTCGGAACCTTTTATTTCGTTAAGTCAATAAGAAAACGCAGTTATTAGTGAATGGAGGCACTTGAAAAAGCTACCTGTTTTATCCGAATAAAATTCTAAAGCATACGAAAATAAGTGCGCTGTAAGTTCGTAAAAAGCTGTTCTATAAAATCCACAAATCTGCACATGCAAGCAGCGTAAATACTATCAAAGAAAAACTACAACCCTGGTTGCAATCTATATTGTGTAATGTTTTTTGAATTGATTTGAACCCGGGTTCAAATCCCGCCGAAAGCAGTATAAGTTGTTTCTCTTCTTGTGTCTTCTAGTGCATTTATCGTAGTACATCGAGAAACATCTCGTCTGTGGGAAGCAGCAAACGCAAACTGCTATCTTTTCAGTTATATAATATATAAATTATTGCTCACATAAAAGTGAAACAATTCCAAAACTTTCGGGAATAATTACATGAAGAAATGTCATATGAACCACTTCGGTGGCTTGTGCGGCAACGTGAAAAAGCTGGACATTTAAAGCAAATAAATAAAAATGTATTTCTGTATACACGTGCATTTCCTGTAAATTGAAACAAAATCGAACTCTACATCTTTAACGCCTACATTGCGGTCGAGTTGATCATTCGAACGATCGTACTAAGGAACGACAAACTTACGTTTGGTCATTCCAACGACAAAATAACACTAAGAACCAGTAAACATAAGCAATATAATTAATTCTGGCTAAACCGCGAAATGAGCGTAAGGTAATGTATTGGTATAGTAAAGCGCCTTAGAAACTACATGACAAAACTTTAAACAAAATCGAGAATATTGTGCCCATCAGAATATCTAACGCCAGAGAAAAAACTGTTCAGTTTAGTTTAAATAGGTAAAAATATTGGCTAACTCTAACCGGTTCATAAATGTAATTGGATCATAACGTAATCCGGAAACTATTGTTTTAAAGTTCAGTTTCAGTTCAAGAAAATTGCAGCCACCTGATAACAGATTTATCAATAAATGTAAGGAAGCCACCTGGATTTCTTTGATACCAGGAGGGATCTTAAAAGTAGTGACACCTGTGGCGAATCACTTAATTTAGTTAATAGATGGAGGAAATCAAAATTAAGGTGGAGGTGAATAAATTAATTGAAAGCAAGCTGGGAATTATTTTTCGCACTCAAAAAAAATCTAAATTGACGCTTTTCGGCACTTAAATCAGCTCATCAATAGATGTGGAGGAAACAACTGGGTTACAGAGAGGCAGAGAAGTATTAATTAAAAACAACCACAGAAATCACAATGTTGAATTTAAACTATAAATTATAAAGCGTTATTAGACTCAAGTCCTAAAAAATACTAGGCAATTATAATAAAACTCCAAGCCGTTTCAGGTTAAAATTGAACCGCGGTGCTAAATTTTAAAAAGGACTGGATAATCCAAACAGTGGCGGCGCTAGGGGTGGTCGAGGTTGCCAAAACCAAAATTTGTCTCGCCCAACCACTTTTAATAGCAATATAAATAATTACAATTTCAAAAAATCAGATCAAATTCGACACTATTGATAGTGAACGTGAAAACATTCCGAGTTGTTCGGGGATTTAAACGTACATTTTTAAGTACTTAATATTAATAAATTATTTTCTCATATCTATTATCATCTAAATATGGGTACTTCATACTAGGACAAGAGTCAAAGATTTTCATATAGAAGAAAAAGAAATAATTGATTTGTCTCTATCGCTACCTGAACTTTCAAGACAGCCGGTCTTAGCAAGTTTTCCTCAAAAACAGTATGGTTGTGATCTTCGTAGTTTAAGTCCAGTTATTATATCATGTATCCTTGGATTAAGTACAGCATTCTCAAAGATGCTGTATTCCGTTTTCTCTTGTTGATTTTTTGTCAAACAAGGGCGAACCAGCAGTTCAAGTTTTGTTATCTAAAGCTACAAGAACTGGAAAAGGGTTGCAGAAACAAAAGCTGAATTTAAAAACATTATTTAGTACATTTAATCCATTTTTTTAAACTTAGAACGTTTATTTCTTTAGCTAACCATTACCAATCTGATGTAGTTTCAAATGAAAACGAGATAAAGTCATTGCCAGCTACCACTAAGAGATATGAAGTCACAAATAATCTAAAAATAAACACTTTAACAGATATCACACTTTGCAAGATTTTAGTTTAGTCTTCCATGAAATTAATAAACTTTGTAATATTGCAATGATAGTACCATCTTCTAGTGCAAGTTGTCAAAGATCTTTCAGCAGTTTAAAGAGAATTAAAAATTATTTAAGAACAACTATGAATCAGGATAGGTTTACTGACTTGGGCATTTTATAAAGATATTGCAAATAAATAGATTCAGAGTTAATTATAGGTTCGTTTGGTGCTAAGAATAATAATAGAAGAATACATCTTCTAATATTCTGCGAGAATAACTATTTCATTATTGAATTATTACACTGGCTTATTAAAGTTTTGTTCAATGTTTATAATGTTATTTCTTAATTTAAATATTTTTAATCCACTTTCGTTTAGTGAAAGGAATTATTCAATTAAAAAAATAGATGTGTTAATAATAATTTTTATTACAATACTAGTGTTGTAGCGAATTTCATTCAGCATTTGTTTCCAACATAATAACATTTAAAAAAATGTTCACAATAGTGAAATATATTTTTGTATCATTTATTTGTTGATTCTATGAAAGTATGTAAAATCTGGTAAAATATTTGTATTGTAAATTCATATTGGGACACTCAAGGCATTGTCAAATTCTGTTAGCTCCGTGTTTCACAAAAAACATGTCGCTTGTATGTTAAATAGAAATAATTAAAAAATATTTTATTAGTTCCAATTACAGTACAATTAAGTAAAATTAAGCAACGGCAACAGTCGAAACTTTTTTTGTGTCTCCCTCCCATGGTTCTTGAACTGGTGCTCCTGCTGCATTTATACTACCTGGTGCCTGTGGAACGAGGCTGGGGGGGGCGTATTGCACCAGGCGCGCTACTCTCGGTTATATATTATTTATTAGAAGTTTGGATGTCTAGTTTAGGTTTTCCGTGGGAAAGTAATTTAGTGATATGTTATGATAATCATCTAAATTTAATTAATAACATTTTTGTAATTAATCTTATATTTTTTTAGTTTGCGTCTATAATCGGTTTACTGCCGCCCTATTTTTGTCGAAATGCTTTGACCATATTAGATGTTGCTATTTTGTGGGTAATGTTAATTTAATTGGCATATAAAGAAAAGTGGTCCCTTTTGCGACAGATTTTTCGCAGGTTTATGTTTATTGTGATATTCAAGCCTCGTGTCACGCAGTGCATTTGTGGATTTTATTGTTTCTAAAATAATTTGAAAGGATGTAAATTTAGTAGAACTATGCATTGAACATTTGGAGAGAGTATTGGATAATTCATGAGGTATTCTAAAGTTTTGCGATGTTTATAATATACAGTTACCTGTAGCACTGTATTGCATTTTCATTTAATTTGACTTGTAGAAATGTTCCTTCAGCTCGTGTCCTTTATCTGCCATCAAATGTATCAAATTGTCACGATTTTGGCTTTAAATAATAAGATTCAATCACAAAAGCATTTTGTAATGAAGTGTATGTATTGCATACACACTTTATCCAGTGTATACACACCCACTTCGTCCCCTTAAATAATAAGACGTCCATTGGATTGACACGACCTGATTCATTTACAATATTCCATTAGAATGTTTACTCGATCGCTATTTAATTGCCTCGGTTACTTTCAGTGGCCTGTTCCTTTGCATCAATATAAAACTGATATGCCATGTTGTTGATTAGTTTAGAACAACAACATGAGGTAAGACCAGCTTTGTTTTCGGATGCAAACAATACAAGTGTAGTTAGGTTATCGCGACATTAAGTTAGGAAGACAAAGTTCAGTTTTTCCAAATTTAATTATTAAATAATTAAAGTTATCCAGTTATTAAATTAAGTTAATGCAAAAGCTATAATTTATTGACGAAAGTTTCTTATAAGAAATGTGGAATTATCAATCAAGCAGCGGGTTGCCCAGTGAGCACATCAGCCTGTTTAATTAAAACAGGGTTTCTATAAAAAAAGCGTATGTTATGCTTGCAGCTATTATAAATTAGACACGAAAATGAGTATTTACATAAACTAGTTGATATAACCCCAGCCAGCATTAAAGCTGATAATCACATAATGGTAATGAACAGCAAAGGCGCTAATTGTGTCACGTCATATTGACGTATTAATCGCGGCAAAAATACGTTCACCTAAAAGCCATAAAATATCTTGTAAAGGAGGGTTTTGGTAGTTGTGGCTATATTGATATGTTCAGAGTTTCACATTGAGTTCTTTGTGCTCTACTGAAACATTCCTACAACTTTTCTGTAGTTTAATATTAATATAGTTAGAAACGCGAGGAATACAATAAACATAATGTTTAGTTTAACTATGTTAATCTAGATAATCTCCCTATAAATTGAAGTAGTTCTTCACACTCTTCCGCTGTGACTCTTTTTGTGATTAAAAACGTAGGTCGCAACTAGGACCTAGAGTCACGTCGTCCCGACTTATCTATACATATTTTCCCAAATGTCACCTATGCGAATAAGAGAACAATTCGACCTGATAATCACCTCACATTGTCAGTGAGTGCGATGGTTGGTAACACACCAGACGTTGTTCATCCAACCAACCAATTGTGCTTTTTCAACTGAAGCTAACACTTTAGTGCTACTTTTTGATCGAATTCTTCTCCTTTATTTTTACCAGTTACTCGATTTTGCCCAGGGGCTCGTGGGGAGTTATTTCCGCTGGAACTCTGCAGCTGCTTATTATTTATAGTGCTGTGAATATTTGTAGAAGGGAGGGATGCAATTTTGGAATATCCTCTTGGACGTCGAAATCTTCATCATCTATCTAAGCATTTTATCAAGATAATATTGCTCAAAACAGAGATGATGGTTGTTGATTTTATGATATGTAATGTAACTCTATAGAGGTCAATAGTTTCATTGATGTTCTCAAAAGAAATATTGTATATCATATATGTGTATGAAGAAACTCTGGTGTGTTGTCAATGACGCTGTAAATTTTACCAGAAGGTCTTCCTACCATACAAAAATCCAGCATTTTCAGCTTCTACTGATAACCTACGGGTTCTAACCACGATAATTTTTCTACTTCCCAAAGCTGCGGACCCTTAAAGTCGCGAGAGACCTTTGAAAATTGAAACATAATATGACTGGTTAGTACTTTAATGAGAAAGTTATAATGACGGCTTGGTGGCGATGACTTCTACATTACAAATTGATAGCTCATATGGAAGTTTTGATTAAAACTTGATGGGGTTCTTATGTAGCTTACAGTTCGTGATATCTTATTTCCGTCTTCGAACTACTGTTTAAATATTTCAGGAGTTGCATTTTAAAGTATTGATTGAGTGGGTTTCGCAGTAAATTTCTGGGAATTTTATAGTTAGATAAAGAAAAATCTTAACAGTAATTTTTTTGGTGTTAAAATTATTTTTTTCTTTCAGGAAATGATGAGCCCTTCGATCTGTATTACGACAACGAGGATGAAACTGAAAGGCCGAGAATTACAACATTCATTCAATCTCTTGCAAATTATGCGAATACTATCCCTTCGCCTAATACTGACCAGGAGGGTGAATGTGCAACTGCCCCTGTCAAGAGTGCTGAAATGGGTACCCTTATCGGAGTTTACTTGCCTTGTATTCAGAACATTTTTGGTGTAATTTTATTTATTCGTCTTACTTGGGTATGTTATACTAAAATATCATACAGAACACACGATACAAATGCAATGGTGGTATTTTAGGTTGTAGGAACGGCAGGAGTTTTATGTGGATTTTTTATTGTCCTTACTTGTTGTTGTGTGACAATGTTAACAGCTATTTCTATGTCTGCAATTGCTACTAACGGGGTGGTACCGGCAGGAGGGAGTTATTTTATGATATCTCGAGCGATTGGACCAGAGTTTGGCGGAGCGGTGGGCATGCTGTTTTATACTGGTACCACTTTAGCTGGTGCTATGTATATTGTGGGTGCCGTGGAAATTATACTAGTAAGTTATATTTTATATACTATTAGAGAACAATTGATTTCCGATAATAGTTTGCTTTTAAAAGGTAAATTGTTATTTAACATATAATGATAAATCACAATTAAAACTTGAAAATTTTATTGCGTTAAATAAAAGATGAATTTATTTTTAATATACAGAAATTATGAACTGAAGTAAATATTAAATTATAACTGGAACAACATATATAACATATGTAATATAACAATATGTAATTTCCATTCGGCAAAGTGACATATTATGCATTTAACATGCATCGAGTAATTTCTCTAAATTATTCAAATGCGAAGCTTTTTAATGTGTAGTTTTAATTTGGCAAAACAAATGAACGCAAATGATTTCTAAACGGCGAATTGTTCTATTCTGTGCAGAAAATAAATTAGATTTATAATGCTCTCTCGCATTAAATTGTGTATTCTTATAGTCAGCCAAGTCACGATGGTTCACGTTGTTTATGCTAAAGAATCGAATTAATTAAATGTTACCGAATTGAAAATCAAATTCCTACGCTGTGTACCCTCCGAAGATTATCCAGCAAGGCCTTCAATTTATTACAGTTTTAGTTTACCCAAACTAAATATGTTTAAAAAAGATTTTTTTAGCGCATTGATTACTTCAACACATTACCGATGACTTGACTCTGAAGTATCTCAAATTGGAAGGAGTCTTGCTCTTGATAATGACGCTTCATTTTTATACTTCCATAATCCGTGTGTTGTCGAAAATCACTTGATTCTTGAAATGTTTTATTTTCGTTATATACAGGGCGTACAAAATTTTGAAATATTTTTTCAAAGTTATTAATAGTTGATATAATATTATTAATATTAATAGTTGAAAATACATTTTGCTAAAATGCAGTGCATCAAACTAGCAAAAAGGATACACGTTGCTTCTAATGTCTTTTACATTATTAATATGGAGCTTTGGCCTATATGAACGTCTAGAGAAATTTGGCTTAGGACACACATCTATACATATTTGAGTAATAAGACCACAAATATTTATTGACCTTTATTTATTTAAATAAATGTGTAATACACCAAAAAGCTGAATTACCCTTATTGAAGCTCTCCTGGCAAAGAAAGCAGGCGAACGCTGAGAGAGGCTTTGGACCATATTTTTTGTAACAACTTGAGCAGCGCGTAATTGACCGCGTGACAATTTTAATTTTTTTTTTTATTTTTTAACGATTAGACGATATTTGTGATTGATGTCAAATACCTTAACTTTATGCCCTGTTTGACATGATCTGTTTTTAATCTACTGTTAAGTTAAGTTAATACTCAAAAAGTGGGCCCATAAAAAATAGTGTTTTATTTTTGCCACCATCTATTGACCGAAAAACCCACAAACCTAAATAGGCGCCCTTTACTGATTATATTTTTAAAGTCTAACGCGAAGAACGAGAAATTTATCGCAGAAAGCGCCTCAGGTTCAGGTGCCAAGAATTGGCTGTTTTCAATAACATTTTCAAACGTCTTTAAAGGGCCGACGAGAATCATTAATAAGTTGCTTAAGTTGGATTTTCATTTGTTATTCTATTAAGCTTTGAGCTATAAGTGCTTTTGAAGACTTTTAAATTTTTGCTTGCAAAATTTTCAGCGTTTTCCTGTTTACTCTAAATTATTTAGAAGTTTCCTTGAGGGGTGAGAAATCGTTAGAGTGTCTTGCTAAAGTAATCTGTAAACACTATACACATTCAATCTAACAAGTTGCACTGTGTAAACAAAATAGCTACACAGCACTTAGAAACTGGTGTTTAACGCAGTCTAGAAGACTGCTTCTGTAAAAGGGATCATCGGGTGAGGAAAATTGTGCAGTATTTACTCGACGTTCAGATAAATTATCCATAATCTGCCTTTACCCAAGCCAGTAAGTGACGAAAATCTTTAACAGAAAGTGGAAAACTAACAGTTTGACAAAATTGGTTTTGCTTCGTGTAAATATGAAACCTAACAGAAGGCCACGAATTTGAATATTTATGCCAAATGGCTTTTAGATGGCACATTTTTGAATCTACCGATATGTAATATTTACAGTAACAAATTTTGAGGCCTGAGGCCTTAAACCTTACTAAGAACTTCTCGTGGAATCCAATATGCTGAAACTATAGGGTTTGACTCAAAATTAACGGAGATCCGAAGTTTTAAACTCCTTAACTTTGGCAAATACGTGGCGCTAAAAGTTAACATTTTGTTATTTTCTTCCAAAAATTATAAAGTTATTAATATGGAAGATAAAAAGTGAGAAGCCAGGTTAGACGTTTGGACCGATTTCTTATGTATTACACTGTACGCAGACTTTTTTTGGGTCTTTGCAAACATACATAATTCTTTTAGGTCAAAAAAATTCTAGATAATTCAATACGGGGCCATATGGATGGGCAAGCATGAAGCCTGTCAAGAACAATCATAGATATTTTCAAACTTGCTCTGCTCACTCTCTCATCTCACTCTGCTTGCGCTGATCGAGAAGGTTGCGGTGAAACTATACCGTGCTTAAACCCCTTGCCTCTTTTTAATTAAAGTCGGTAAAAGTTCTTCAAGCAATGTTCCGGTTATTGTCGGAAAATTAAAAACGAGATAGTTTAAGAGATCTAACATGAAAATTTCCAATTAACCACAACAAACATTAAGTTAAATTGAGTGTTGAAAGTGTTTGCTTTCAAATCATTGGGATTTTCAGAGTGCTACAAGTGACCACTTGGCCAATTAAACATTTTACAACCAGTACACATTTCTATCGTTCTCTTAGTTGAAGTCGAAAGTTGTTTTGCCCCAATAGCATGCCTTGGATTACATCTCCCTTTGATGCCAGAAAAATCTTATTTCAATTTTATATTTTCCGCCGTCGTCTTTAACTTGAATAAATTTGCCTCAAAAACATTGCTACGTTTACGTCCCTCCTAGATATCAATAAATTCGTATTTGTGCTTTATGTGCTATCTTTATTGTCATCTGAACCTCCTATCAATCAAAATACGACTTTCTGATAAAAGGTTTAATACTCCATCTCCATATCCATAAACCCCGTTTACTTCTTCCTCCGCATGAATATCCTGTTTCAAAGTCCTACTTCATGATTTAATTGGATGCATTCCATAATAGAAAAATTCTGATTTTCCCGTTAGATCATCTATGATACAAATAACAACAACAATAAGCAGCAAATAGTAAATATAATTTTATCACAGGATATATTCGCTTTGTCTGCCACTTTTTTGCATGTGCAAATGATCACTTTTAATTATTTTCCAGCCGAGTTAGTTACTTCGATGTTGAGTCAATTTTCCAAAAAAATTCCCATCCATTTGGGTGGCAGGTTTTTTATTATCAGCTAGCAATTGTAACATTTGCTTGAACAGTTTTAAAATACTTTTGAAATAGGAGATTTCTGCCTGGAATAAATGAACATAAATTACCTCATAAAACTATTTCTGAAGGCACCTGCTGATAAAATCCAAATGTTCTATTATTTCGATCATATACTTACAAATCAATAGAAAATTATTATAGCGGCAACAAACGCCCTATTTACTTCGCGTGTTCAAATGCAATTCAACATGAAATTTCAGTCAATTTCTCAAAATCAATTCAAGATTTAGAATGTTTAAGATGATGCAGATGGCTACAATTTTGCTCATTCTATGTGGCTTCAAACTGTTCACGTTCAAAGGTATCTTAAGGCTAATCTTTTCTTTTATAATAATATAATAACTTACATGTAGGCAAAATAACAGCCCTAACCAGCCCTAACTGTGTTTGCAAGGTGGGCATAGTTAGTTACTAGTACTAGTTTTAAACTAGTACTATAGTTAGTACTAGTTGAAATTTATATTAATAATATATAAACCTAGTCATTCGCAAAACCATAATTTATTTAGATACTTTTTGTTATGCATCGCTAATTTATGAAGTGAACTTTTGTGTTGTGCGGCAGATCATCTACTTTGCAATACATTTCTAGACCATATCCGCTTTTTGCCGAAGTTATCATTCTTCTAACAGCTTTAGTCAAATTTAACTTGTAAAAATTGATAGATTTGCTGCGTTTTTGAAGCTCTATTTAATTACGGATGAACCCATATTCCGCGATTACGCGAACATGGTGTTACTTTACGGACAAGTGCACTGTAATTGCAGAAGAGCGCAACAGCTGTATTTAGCTCAATTTCCCAATCAGCCAAAGCCATCGCATAGAGTGCTTGCCAGAGAATTTCAGCGATTGCAGGAAACCGGAATAGTAACAGTTAATGGGGCAAATTATGGAGATCAGAGAAATCGTTGAACCATAGAATTTGAAGAAGAGGTGTTTAATAGGATAGAACTAATTCCGTCCAGTAGTACTAGAACTACTACAAGACTAGAGAGTTAATCAAGCAAGCGTCTGGTATGTTTTGGAAGAACTACAGCTTCTCCCTGATCATCTCTACTTTACTACTAATAAATATTATGAACATAATTTTCTCTGAGCAGTTCGTACAACGTTGTAAATTAGATGCGGAATTTCCACGATGCATTCGTGTTTCTTGAACGAAGCTACCTGGATTTTTGGGTTTGCATAGAATCGTATGGTATTGGAGCTGCCAACGTGCAACACAAGTTGAGAATCAAAATGTACTTGATGGTCAATTAATTGGACCTTCCATATCGTTCTAACTACTTTTCCCAGTTACTTACACTTTGCTTTATAAAAGTCCCGAAAAGTTTGCCCCAAATGCTTGAAGAATTGTTCACAAACACACTATTTGCAAGCCGTTTGAGAGCTAAAACAATCATTCAGGGGAAAACACAATGCAATAGAGAACTAGTTGCATGGCCACCACACTCTTACGAACTAACGCCTCGCGACTTTCTTTCAAATGGAGATTCTCTTATAAATATGAAGAATCATGTTTATAAGAAACCCGTCCGTTCCGAAGAAAAGGTGGTACCTTGTCTTCGAAATAGCCAATTAAGATATGATTAAATGAGTCGTTTTTGCCGTGTTCGCCTAATTTGGGCATAACATAAAAATTTAGCAATAGCTCTAAAGCTCATTATAACTGTCAAAATTCAACCCTCTGTATGCCGGATATGTTTGCAACACGCATTCATTGGCACCCTTTATGAGCTGAAAATATATAAATTTGATTTATATAGTAGAAGTAGTTTTCGAAAAGGGAGGAATACAAAGATCAAATTATTCCAGCTGAATGTTAAGTTATGAAATGTTTCAAATATATTAAAATTTTCATTGTGAGTTAGAAAATATAATTTAGAACAACAGCTTTAATATTGTAACTGTTCTATCGGGTGGTACCATAAAGAATGTAAGGTACTCATATGGAAATCTGTACAGGATTTAATGTGAATCTAAACTGATCTTGTATATGCAAACTCTATTAAAACCAAGCCCGATTAACTTACTGCATCCTGCAATGAAGTGAAATACCAAAAGTATTGATGTGACACGAATGAAATGTTCTGAATGTATTTTGAAGCAGTTGCTGAGGAAACGATAAACTTGAAGCAGACGCTAGTAGACGAGTTTTCATTTATCTTATTGCTAAATACATTAATTTTACTGGCGCCGCCCATAAAATACAAACAGATGCGGACTGCTGACGTACATAAAGTTTTTCATACCTACTGTCTCAATAGATTATTTGCCTTGACTTGTCTTTTTAAATCATGTTTCTTGTTCCTCCAAGGAACCCCGACTAACCTCTGTATAGAAATCTGAGTCTGCAAATTAAATTCGTCTAGAAGACTGAGGTACTCCATATTCAATATCTACGGCCCTTTAAATGGACATTTGTATAAAATGGGTTTTGGGCATGCCAAGAGTTAATTAACAGAAAACATGTTTTATTTTTAGGTTTATATGGCCCCGAAGCTAACACTATTTGGGGATATAAATGACGACTTCGTAAAATTCAATAACTTTAGAATCTACGGGACTTGCCTCTTGGCCATAATGGGGTTAATCGTCTATGCAGGAGTGAAATTTGTTAACAAGTTTGCAACTATAGCCTTGGCCTGTGTAATCTTTTCCATAATTGCTGTCTACGTTGGTATTTTCAAAAATGTTCATGGAAGCGACGCACTTCAGTAAGTTGATACATTTTGAGGCTGCAGTGGGAAATGCGTTATAGTTCACCTAGCTCAATGCACCATCTGAAAATTAATTTTTCCAGAATCTGTGTACTTGGACGACGCTTACTAAGAATAGATTCGACTAGTGACTGTACAAAAAATATTTCCGGACCCTTGTACCAAGAGTTCTGTCCCAACAATACTTGTTCTTCCTACTGGACAGAAAACAACCTTACTTTAGAGCGGGGTATTAAAGGCTTAAGTTCTGGAGTATTTTTTGGTAAGGTTTGCCAAATTAATTTACAACTTTTTCTACTATTTATTCTCTATTGTAGACAATATTCAGCACAGCTTTCTAGAAAAAGGACAGTTTATAGCGAGAAACAATCTTCCAGCGGATATAGAAAATATTTCAGATAATACCTACTCCCAAATAATGGTTGATATAACAACCAGTTTTACTATTTTGATAGGTATTTTCTTCCCATCCGTAACGGGAATCATGGCAGGGTCAAATCGTTCAGGTGATCTCAAAGATGCACAAAAATCTATACCCGTCGGTACAATATGTGCCATTTTGACTACATCTACTGTTTATCTCAGTGCAGTAATACTTTTTGCTAGTACAGTAGATAATTTACTTTTACGAGATAAGTAAGTACGCAATACTATAATAAAAATATAGTGTGCAATGCGATATATTTTTTTAGATTTGGAAGTTCAATTGGAGGAAGACTAGTGGTAGCTAATATAGCATGGCCGAATCAGTGGGTTATTCTTATAGGTTCATTTCTATCTACTTTAGGAGCCGGCCTACAATCCCTCACAGGAGCTCCCAGACTTCTTCAGGCTATAGCAAAAGACCAAATCATTCCTTTCATTGCTCCTTTCTCAGTTTCGTCTGGCCGTGGAGAACCCGTTCGAGCATTACTCGTCACACTGGTAATTTGTGAATGCGGAATCCTATTGGGAAATGTTGATATTCTTGCTCCTCTTCTCTCCATGTTCTTCTTAATGTGTTACGGATTTGTTAATCTCGCATGTGCTGTGCAAACCTTGTTAAGAACTCCAAATTGGAGACCTCGGTTTAAATACTACCATTGGGTTCTTTCCTTTTTGGGATTGTCTCTTTGTATTGCTGTGATGTTTATGACTTCGTGGTATCTTGCTTTACTTGCCATGGGTATGGCAGGTGTTATTTACAAATACATCGAATACCGAGGGTAAGATTTTGATTTAATTTACTACTTTTTCTAAGTACTATCATCCACCATTCCAGTGCTGAGAAAGAATGGGGAGATGGAATCAGAGGTTTAGCTCTATCTGCAGCCAGATTTTCACTGCTTCGCTTGGAGGAAGGACCTCCACACACCAAAAATTGGAGACCTCAGATTTTATTGCTGCTGAAATTCACCCCAGATTTGGAATTGGAACATAGAAAGTACGTCTCCTTTGTCTCTCAACTGAAAGCTGGCAAAGGGCTCGTTATATGTGCATCCGTTCTTGCTGGAGACTACAATGCTATAGGAGAACAAGCCATAGCTGCCAAACAAGTCCTACAAGGAGTAATGGTAAAAGAAAAAGTTAAGGGATTTGCGACTATTCTGGTAGCTAAACATATTGCCGAAGGACGCTCCAACTTGTAAGTATATTTCCGTATATATTAAGTATTTCTGCTATATTTCTTATTTGAGCCATGTATAGATTTTAAAACTTCACAATTTGCTTATATCTGCAATTTTTTTGTTTTGTATTAAATGCAATAGTGCATTAAACATGCAGTGCACGGACGGATATTCATGTCTCATAAAATCATTTTGGATCGATTCCACCCACAGCTTCATTTGCACAATCCATTAGCATTTAATGGAGATAAACACCCATCCACACTAGTTACAAAAATAGGTATTAACAAAAAACACATTTCTCGTTTATTTTGTTTAGCTAATTTAATGCACGCACCCGAATTGAGATACACATAATAAAGTTAAACGCAAAAGAAAAAAATTACGGAAGGTGACGTGCAATGTAAAGTCAACTCGCAATAAATCCTACACGTGCTGCATATAGTTGCTGAACTTCCGGGTATTGCAGGTGCAGTAGCGGAAATATGACTGGGACAAACGATAAAACGTCCTGAACTGTTGGGCTCTCAAATCTCCGAAAATATATCTTTCACTGCAGATTTGGCGACTTAACAATATCCATCATTAACGTTATTGACCACTTTTCTGGGGCCTTCATATTGACAGTTTCAAGAGATAAATTTAAGTTGGTCTCAACCCAAACCAGACGATTGAAACTTCAATCGTAACGAGTCTTGAGGGCATAACGGGTATCGCAAGCACGAGCAAAATAGTGGCAGATCATCTATATTTTTACAATAAACAGCTCCATTTTTCATAGTTCACTTTAAATAAATTTTCCACCAATATAAACACCAATGAAAAGGGAAGAGATAGACTTGATCGAGCCCCTTGAAATTGATATAAAATGTTTCAAATTTATAGACAATTATTTTTAACTTTGCCCTAATGCAGAACTGCTCACACATAGCTAACTTTATAAGCCAATATTTGTCCCTCCAGGGTACAAACCGCGGGTCTTGGAGGCTTGAAACCAAATACAATCATTTTGAGTTGGCCCTATGGATGGAGAGATGATGCTGATGAAGAACAAGCATTTGAACATACTGTTCGTACTTTAACTGCTGCCAAGATGGCTTTGCTTATACCTAGAGGCATTGACTTCTTCCCTGATAACACCCAAAAGATTAGTGGGTACATTGATATTTGGTGGATCGTGCATGATGGAGGATTACTGATGCTAATCCCATTCTTATTGAAGCAGCATCGGGCATGGAAAAACTGTAAATTGAGAATATTTACCGTGGCGCAATTCTCTGATAATTCTATTCAGATGAAGAAAGATCTGAAAACGTTCCTATATCACCTAAGAATCGATGCCGAAGTTGATATTGTCGAAATGGTAGGTATTCGCTTGATTTCAAAATAACTTCTTCCTGAACGACTCATTTGTGCTTGTAGTCTGACAAAGATATATCTGCCTATGCTTATGAAAGAACTTTAGTAATGGAACAACGCACTCAAATGATAAGACAACTTCGCTTAAACAAGAAGGAGACCTTCGGAATGGTAAGTTTTTGTTCCTTTTCAATTTTTTATACCTCGTTTCATACAGTGTGAGTCAAAATTCACTTGCGGGCTCAAATATGAATTTTCGTGATCTCTGTAAAACACTAGACATAAATTAAACCCGTATAAGACTTCAGTTTCTTTGACAATAAATGATCGGTATCCGTACAACTAATCAATATTGAACGTCGGAAACGAACTTTGACGGTTTTTTACTACCGTTTTAATAATTGAAGTCTAAGTTTCCTGTAGTCAAATTTGGGTATTAAATTCTATTTTAGACTCTTACTTTAAAAAACTGCCTCTTACTTAAAAAAAAGTATTAAGATATCTAAAACTAAAGCCACTGAATGATATATAAGTTTAACTGTATGTACTAGTTTAGTTTAGAAGATGGAGTTAAAAATGTGTTGCCTCCAATGGCAATGATCCACCAGATTTGGTATCCAAATATTTTTCCTTTCCTTAGATCGCTTGAAACTTTGAAATTTAAAATTGGTCTACAAATCGAATTTTAAAACTATCCGAAATTATTGGCAATAACGACAAATGGTTTTCGCAGCTCAGCTAAGTACAAAAGCTTTTCAATTTACTTCAATTAATGGTTTTGCTTTCAGAACATTGTATCTGTAATTCCTTAATATTAAGTGGATATAAACGCTTTTCTTTTTTTAAAAACTTGCTTAAATACGGGGATGCTTTTGTTGATTTAAATAATTGTTTTCAATCGTGTCACAGGATAAATGGAACAAAAGTTCAGATAGTAAAATTTCCAAAAAGTTTGACTGCTTTTTTTTGATAGAAAATCAACAGAGAGAAAAAATGTTTTAGCGCACAAAAATTGACTCTTGTAATTTGCGCAATAAAATTGTCCCAACGGCGAATAAAATGGACCGCCAATGATCTACCCACTAAACAAACGGAGACCATAATAAAATAACTGCCGTGCACGTACTAAATATAGGCAACTAAGCAACTGAAAACATCGAACTTGCCGTGCACGAACCATAGGATTGCACTTGGAAAACCGTGAATCGGCGAACAGAATTGTTGAAGTAAGCCTTCCACCGAAAAATGTACTTTGATATTAGAAGCCTCAAACATTTTTTTAAAAATTCGGGTCTTTGCGTTCTTGACAAAAGGTTTTTGGAATCAATAGGTCCTCAATAAAGTGATTTTAAGAATGATTAAATTTAAATGAGTTGTTAAGAAGGGAAACTGAAAATTTGGGAATGCCCACGCACTAGTGCACTTTTTGAGGGACGGCCACTGGGTGTTTTATAAGCAAGAAACCAGAAATAAATGCTAATATATTCGAAAAATATATGTTCGGAGAAAAAAGTTCTATTTTATTTTGATTCATAGAACAAACAGCGGGTTGAAATTAAGACAAACTTTCAAAAAATATAACTTTTTTGGTTTTATACGCCATAGAGGAAATAGTTTCTGCTTAATAATTTCCAAACACGAGTGACTCGCATTCTCGAAGGTCTGAGGAGAGAGGGGTAAGGTCTACACCTCTGAGGATGCAAGCCACGCCTGCTTCCGAAACGTAAGCAAAGAAGACAGTTACCTATACAGCCTAAAAGCTCATCAGTTTCAAGCTATAGCCGCGAAAGCCTAACTCTCTAAATGGTGAAAAACTGTTTTAAAGCAATGTTAACATGAACTTTGCAGACATTTTTCTGCCACATACTGCAGCTCTTAGAATAATTTAATAAATTACCTCCTGCTAGTGCTCTGAACTTGAACTGAAAGTTATACGATAGAGAAAATTATGTTAAGACCTTACGGTAATATTAGTCAATTCGAGATTTTTAAATAAGTTACATTGTAAAATGAGATAAACCGTACAAAGCTATTTATGAACATACACTCACAGAACGGATTGTACCACAGTTGAGAAAAAACCATCATCGTCATTAATTAATATTTTCAGATGATTTTAAAATCACGAAATTCTTGTTGTTTGATCTGAAAATTATAGGATATTCAGTCAAACTAGGTATACACGGTGTTTGTTCCATGATTCAAAATTAAATCGTTTTTTCGCACAAAATACCTTTTGCATCCTGAACTATACTATACGCACTTTATTGAGGATTATTTTTGCAAAATTTCATATGAAACTTCCGCTTGAGCATGGAATGATGCTGATAAAACTGTGAATAACATTCCGATTTCTGTGATATATAGATTTCTGTGATATATTCAGGTTTAATCTCGGTAATTTCAGAAAACGATAAACAAGCTAAAATAAGGTCCCTACATGATATAAAAATGTTCCCTAAATCACATCGAGATACTTAAAAAATCTATATTCGCTTAGGTTATATTAATATGGATATTATAAACAAGTTGTGCCGGAAAGTGTCTTTGGATTCATATGCAGAGTGCCAAGGCAACATGGGAAGTTCCTACATAGAAATTGTCTTCTTGTATATATCTTTCATATGTCAAGGTTTCAAATTATACAAGTTATTTAATAAAAACCCATCTTTAAGAGCGTGTTTTAGAAGCCTTTTAGAGGGTTGTTGCTGTGAAGGGCGTGTATAATTTTTCTTACTATGACATACATACGCCTGTATATGTACTGTTTCTGTTACTTCGTTAATATCAACATGTAAGAGGTATAGTTTTAAATAACCGTTATATCGTTATACCGAATATATCGTTAGAAGACCGAGAAGTGAATGTTGCCTCAGTCTGAATGATGCACAAAATTATGGGTATTAATTATGATACGCATAATGAAGATGAAACCCTACTTGACAATATTATGCAATAAGAGTAAAACAATTATTTATATTCTTCGTTTTTAAAGGCGCTTACGAATGGTGGATTAGAAGAAACATTACCTCTGGTAAAGTGGAACATGTTATCATGGATTAATTGTATTCATATCCATACATATCTCTCTTTTTGTTCATTGCGTTCGATTTAGTCAAATTCGCATCATTTAATTATACTACATTTTCATGTTTCGCAAGCACATTTGAATGTTTTCGCATCCTCGTTAGTTTTGACGTTCATTTGAATTGATTGTACATTTATCACACTCTTCATACATTAATTATTGCTGGAAATAATATCATTCTTTAGCTGTGCTTTAAAATTTAGATTTGTATGTAGATACGATAACGATAACGATTAATGATTTAATTAAATTGCATATTATTTAATTTCAATGGGATGTAATCTCAAAAAAAATTGCAAAATTCATTAAAATCAGTCTAAATACTGTTCTGGTAATCTAAAATTAGGAATTTGACGGTAAAGTTTCGTTATTCTGATGGCTACTTCTGAAGAATACTCTTCTTTCTATTGTTGCAAATACTTTTTCTTAGATAAAAAATTATTATATATGTTACATTTTGTCATTGCGTTTTTGGTGTGCTTTAGTACAAATTTCGCAAATGTACAAAAATTATATATTTTGTGAGATTTGTGAGTATATGATTTTCAAAATATTAATATATTTTAAAAACTGATTTCAAGTTTAATCTAAATTTTCTACATTATAATTACTTCAGTAATAAGATGGTAGATGACAAGAAGATTTATAAATTAGTGTCTTAAATTATCGTACCCAAAGAAAACTATCGGTATTTAACCAAGATTGTTTGCACATCGATATATGTAAATATAGAGCGATTCTGGAGCCTGTAACGCAACAAGCACATCTACATTTGAGGAATTCTCCTTTCAAATTTTTACCAATTTGTAAATATTCCTTGCAATGTGCAGCATAGGTAGACATCATTGTCCTTTATATTTTTAATTAAATTGATTTATTGGTAGTTTTTAGGATTAATTCAGTATTTTCTAAATCTTTTTTCTGTCCTCATGCTGAATGAAATATGTATATATTTTATGTGCTTTATTAGTTCATTGCCGACAATAATAAATAAAAAGTAGGATCTAGTTGTTCGTGGATAGCAGTAATTTTATGCATTTCCCAGTTTTTTATAGTTTATTTAAAGTGCATCTTTTATTTTGTATATTTGCTAAACTTTTGTATTTCATTTCCGTTTCAGAGTCTTCAGAAATTTCCGCTGTTTCCACCACTATTTTAACGAAAGTTTTATAAATATTATACAGGGTGTTCCTAAACTAATATGAGAAAATGTATGGGCATATTCTTTAGGCAAATATTGTGTTTCCGACAAATTTGTCTCATTCGAAAGTTAATGGTTTCCGAGATACAGGGTGTCAAAGTGTAAATTAAATGTTTTTTATATATTCTAAACCCGCTTTACTACTACTAAAAAAATGTCGCTGGTGTATTTTTAGATTGGGAAATCAAAATTTTCTATTACTTAGCTTATGTTTCCTAGAGGCGCTTGCTGCAATAGACTAGAACCATTTAAAACATCAGATTTTTTTGGGTTTTAAAATATCGGTTTTTTGTTGGCAATATCTCGTGCTCCGATATTTCTTAAGCAAAAATTTGCATTGTGATCTAATCGATACTTTTACTGTCAGTTAAGTGCTAAAAGAAATATTTGAACTTCTACTAGGTACATTGAATTTATTGAAAATGTCCCGACATAACTTATTTTCGAATGAAAAATATATTTTTGGTGTTTATGCGCAAGTAAAATGTAAATAACACTCCCGAAAAAACAATTAATTTTTTTCAGTGCGACAGCCATTTATTATTAAAGAGTTAATAAATGTATTGAGGTCAGAGGAATTCTGAATTGAACAATTAATATGGAGTAACAATTTTCAAAAACTTTACGGAGTTTAAAAAGTGGATTAAAGTAGTTCTTAACGTGCTTAAATAAATTCTGTTTGATGTTTGTTAAGTTTTGCTTTATTCAAAATTTGAGAAGAATATTTCTTTTAATTAGARATCCGACTTGAATTACCTAGTTCAGAAAGTTAATAGAGGTTTCAATTTGAAATATCTCGAGAACGGAGAGAGATATCGGCTTGAACCAAGTACAGATTTTTTGTTTCGGAAATATCGGATAACGATATATGGCCAACAAAAAACAGATAACTAGTGGGTTTTTCGGGTTTTTGGRCCGTCGTAAAATGGAATTTCTTCCTGACGGTTTGCTTGAACGCTTACACTATTCTGACGAGCATTCAAGCAAACSACYTCTGAAGATGCAAACCACTCRTGCGTGCGAAACGTCAGGAATAAGTTCAATTTTACGACGGCCTAAAAACCCGAAAAACCCMCTAGCGTTAAGGAATGACCTAGAAAGTCTATCTCTTTTGAACAAACAGATATTTTRGAAAAAATAATAAAGCTGGTTGAAAATTGATTGAAAATAAACGAAAAATACTTGCCGTTCACAGTTGTAATCACATTAGTTGAAGACCGCCCTGTATATATCAATATGTSAATCCGCACAAAGCAAAATTCTACACACCCTAATTTGATGTGTGATTCTGAAGCCGTTTTGTATTGAACTTACCGTTATGTAAATTTACTTACTCATTTATTCTAAATCCTTTTATTTCTATATTTMTTAATTAAAAATGGTGATAGTAAATGTCGATATTTACAAATAATACTGCGCTTTAGATCTCACGATCCTCACTGAAAATATATCATCTATGCTTTCATTTAATCCACTTAGTATTCATCATAGAATTGAGATTTAAATGTAGTGAATGTTCATTTGAATCTGAAGTAATAGTGTATGTTACGATTTTAGAAAAGATGCTTGTAGTGAATCTCCATATAAAACAGCGCAAATTATTTTAGGTTCAATCTGTGGTTGACCAACACCATGCAGTGGAAAAGACGCCTTCTAAAGTGAGATTCCAAGATCCCAAAGTCACCGACGTTGCAAATAACAAAAAGGAAACCCTAGCAGATGAGAAAGAGGAACCTACAAATGAGGTAGGTGTATTACACCGTAAATCATTTTTACCACTCTTGATTATGTTGTTCTTAGCCGCTCGGTAATGAAGATTGTGACAACAGCAAAAAAGAAAAGGAAGACGGAGCCTCTGAGAAAGAGAGTCTTGAAAAGAATGGCAGTGAGGTAAACGAGAAAATTGGAAATGGCGATGGAATTTCATTGTAAGTGAAATTAAAAAATATATATTGTGGCACTAAATCAACCGAAAACAATATTCACATTTTTTTATTTTTAGTTCGATAATGCTTTTTTATGTAATTTTTTGCAAGTTTTCTCGAGAATCGATTGTAATAAAGAAATGATCAATGATGTTCACTTATTTTCAATATACTTAGTGTATATTTAGAAGTATTATATTTTTGTTAGATGAGTAAATCGAAATTTCATATTTAATTATTTCAAGTTGTTACGTTTCCCCTCTTAATTATGTCTGTTCTTAATTGCAGGGAGTCTGACACACTCAAACGTTTGCATACAGCACTGAGAATGAATGAAACAATTAGAGCTCTTTCTAAGGACTCGCAACTTGTGATCTTGAATTTACCCGCCCCGCCAAAGAGCAATGATCCAGGAAAGCAATCGTACTGTAAGTTTTTGTTTCCTTATTTTTTCCTTATTTTAATATTTTTCCCAAATCTCTCATTTGAATATCAAATCTACAGCCTTTGTTCTTGTGGTCCGAGAGATTTCAGCACTGATGTTGGCAAAACTGTATAAAAAGTTAACGGCAAATACCGATAAGGAAGATCTTAAATCTAAAAGATCTTACACCTAAGAGCGAGTTCTTGTAAATCCCCAGTTTATGATCTAAAATGTTTTGAAATTAGCTGGAATTATTTGAGTACAAGGAACGACATATTTGTTTAAAACTTTACAAACAAAATATTATTTCTTCAAAAATGTTTAATATTTAATAAAACTAGAAAAATCAGAAATCTCGCGGAACTTGGTAACATTTCATGAAAATGTTTCTATGTTTATTAATTGATAATTAGGTACTTTACCCACGACTCTTCAATATCAGACTTATTATAAATATAATAATCCTTATTACTCTCAAAGGAATAATGAGAGCATTACAGTCTCAAAAAATTAGCACAGTCTTAAAATATTCTGAAATTGTTGTCATCTGAACTTATTTATTAAAAAAAACAGTAACTGTTTCACAAGCTGACGCTTTACTGAAATGATCATCAAAATTGCTTTTTTATTTTAAACATATCTTTTCATTCAAGATAATAACAAATACAGTGAATATAACAAAAACTGTGGCTATAAACGGGTATGCATTACAAATTGCAATTTGCAACATCCAATTTCAAGTGTAGGGCTTTTGAACAAATCTTGAATATATTTTTTCAGTTATTAGCCGTGAATAACGTACATTCTAATACTGCGATCAGATGACCGTTAAAATTATCTATTATAGTATTATAAATAATAATGGCTGTGCCAGGCTGTGATGATGTGATGGAAGCCTCAAAAAATAATAATGTACACTTGCAAAACTGTTGCCAAATATTATGATTCGATGCGAGCTTAAAAGATTAAAATGTTCAGAGTTGTTCTGAACCAGAGAATGCAAATTTATGACAAAATGACTAAAAAAAAGTTATGATTCAGTTTGTATTCGGGTAAATTCTACACTTGTAAAATAGATCGTTAAGCGGACAAAATGGATAGAATTGGGACAGCCCAAAATTGACAATTTTGCCTCCCCTCTTCTAGGAAAATTACAGTGTAGTACACAGTAGAAAAAAGCAGTAATGACCCTGAAGAAAATTAGCACTAAATCCGTTGAGTGTTAAAAGTATCGCGAAGAAATTCAATTCCATTTGGGTTGGGGTTAACCCTTCTATAGTGAAAGGGAAAATAAAACCTATACCTCAGACAGAAACAGGGAGCTTTTTACTTTAAGGGAATTTTTAAAAAGAGAGATAGCAAACAAGGCATTTATTGACAAAATCATCTTTATAGCTGCATTCTGTTTTATATAAAACATTTTTTGGATAAATGTTTAATTTTAGCTGTGTCGGATATATTTTAATATAGCATCTGCCATTTACGCCTGCATTGCAATTTTGTTCCAGATTTGGATTTCTTGGAAGTACTGTCAGAAGGGTTGGAAAAAGTACTTATGGTGAGAGGTGGGGGACAGGAAGTGATCACCATATATTCATAATCAACTAACGAAGTTGATTTTTGACCGTTAGCCAAAACGCTGATACTAATAATACTTTAATCAAAGAGAACAGTACCGTAACATTAATTAAAAATAAGTTTTTAGGCGTTTGCTATGAGCTCTCAGGAATATTCGTTAGTGTATTAGTATTCACATGTTTTTATTAATTCATTAATCTGATTCAGAAGTTTGTCAAAATTATCCAAGAAGCAAATTTGGTTAAGCATAATTAAACTTAAAAATCCATTAATGTTAATTTTGCTTGCAGATAAATGCATAATATGAACATTTGAATTAGTTTCTTACTGAGAACTCAACAAACGAGATTTCAACCGTATATATAGTATATATAGTACAGCGATACATAAGAGGAATAGTGACTTAACTAACCAAAAAGTGTATTCTTCGTAATAGCGGTCGAATATATTCTCACAGATTTTTCTATCGCTGCAACTAGTCGTGATCTTGTAGTATTATCATACTGTCTTAAATCAAAATAATAACAGTTTATAAAGTGCTCATTTTTCTATGACAACTATACCGGCCAGATTTGTGAGTCGTATTTGTACACTCTTTCGCTCATATTTAGCTAAGTTCGTCTAGACAAAAATTCCTTTATGGGAATTGTTACTCTCAATAACTATCGTTTTTCTGTATACTCCATGTCTTCACTATTTAATTAGAGCTTATTTTGATATAGTAAACATTGAAGTGGTTACTTAGATGTTAACACAGACACGTTATATTCCAGAAAATGATAAAATTTTTAATCGTAGGTCACTTAAAAAATTACTACTAGCGTCAAGTCAAAAATGATTTGAACTTTAGTGCTAACATGCATAATCTTCAACGCATTTAACAGTTCCAAATATTTCCAAAGTTGAAATATATTACAGGTATCTAATAATTGCTCTAAAGTTAATTAGTCACGTATCAAATATTTTAAATTATCTAAGATCGCGTGATATCTATCTATGTTACACATTTATTTCTCACGTTGCATTGAAAAACATTCATTTGGTTTGAGGATGTTCAAGAATTCTCAAATAACGACTATGAGGTATGCAATAATTATTGAAATCCTTAAAAGATCTAAGCCAAAAGTTGATTCCAACTTAAAAATGTGTCAAACAAATATGTTGGTCTGAATATACCGTTCTATCAGACTACCGAACTATCAGAAGATCTTTAGCAAATCAACTTTAGGAAAATGTATATTAAACTTTTTAGAAATTTTTTATTTTATCTTCATATGTAACACGATGTTTACAATTAGGAACACATATTTAATGCGTAAAAACTGTACTTAATTACAAAATCCATATGGTAAGAATTTGAGCAATATTAACAATATAGTATGTATTAAAGTACTCTGTATTAACTGTCAAATTATGTGTGATAGAATTACGTACATAATCTCTTTCGCACTGTAGGTATTAAAATTGTTAAATATTTTCGATGTTCAAGTACTGCAGGGTGTTACCTATATTTCAACGATGCGCATTCCATATTAGCATCTATTTTTATATATTTAAATGATATATTTATTACGTAGTTCTTAGTGTTAATTTATCGTGTTAAATCTATTTCCAAATTTTTAACTATTTAGTATATACATACAATGTTAACAATGCTACTAGTTATTTTTAATTCTACTCAAGTCAAATCACAAATTGTTTTAAATGAAAAGTTTTATCCACGTTGAAATTATATTGTAGTCTAGGATCATATAAGTATTATTGTTGTCGTTAGTCGATTTATTTGGAACACCCTGTATATATAAGTAGACGATATTATTTACGCCCCCTCTAAAAGGAAAATGGCAAACAGCTTTATACATTATAAATCGGACCGCGTTTTTCTGTGCATCTTATTTAACTTTCGGATAGGCAGTCGACGAATGATAAACCAGATGATGTGTGAACTTTTGTTAGATTTCTTCAAATATACAGGATGGTATTGGCTGCCATTGTCTAATGCCTAGACAGACTCAACCGGAAAAGCTCTTTTGTAAGTAATATCCATTTCATTTTTAAGATAGTCAAATATAATTTTAATAAACTAAAGAATGAAATGATTTGTTTAAGGCCGATATTATCATGATCAAAGTAGCTTTCTCCACTGTTCAAGCAACTTGAGATGTAGATACAGGCATTAACAGTATATAGCGATATACAGGGTGTCTCAGGGTCAGCGTCCATTAGAATGTTTCCAGAAGTAATGCGATTTGAATCCCGCAAATATGTATAATGGGATTTTAGGAGACGATGTTTTCAGATGAAATAACAGTAACATTATGCGCTTTCCAGTTATACCAGAAGTTGTCTCAAACCTACTTATTTTAAATGAAGCACCCAAATGCCCGTGTGCTTTAGCGTAGGAGGTGCAAATTTTTAAGTAAGCGAGCGCAAATATTTTTTTCCCAAAATTTCAGGTTTACAACTCGCGTACAATTTTCAATAAAATGTTTCGATTTTCGTCTCCAAAAATGCATTATTAGCGCTCAAATACATCTAAAGTTTGCCTACAGTATAACAATTCTAAATATTTTTGAACATTTAAATGCGTTTAGAAGTGTGAAAATTCAAAACCTTTTTGACTTAAAAATTGGATATCCGGCCTTCAAACCTTTATAACTTTCCAGATTTCTAACCGAGTTTAGTTTTCTCAACCATAATTTTTAGGGAACATCAACGCAGTTTCATTTCGTATCAGCAAAGAAACTGCGATTTTCGTGTCTCGAAATGCTTGTTTGCTGGAAAATTTTTTGCTCGATGTTCGAAAAATAATAAATCTTACGGTTCTTAACCGATTTGAATTGCCTAAAAAGCCGGTTTTACAGAAGATTGTGCTCTTTACAACCCTGGCTTAATGATCGAAATGGGGCCAAGATTAAGAGAGTTTTTAAGAGAAAAACGTCCACAGCTGAAAAAATCCTAATATTCGGGTTTTCGACCCCAAGAGAAATAGACGAAAGAACATGGGAAATACGCGAAAAATTCTTACTGAAGGAAAATGCCATGATACTTAGATCCATTTTTCATCAAAAATCCTTCAAGAACCTTTCAGAACGCATTTTATTATATTAGAATAGCGAAAAATTGAAGAAATTTCAAAAACTGTTATTAATTCAGTTAATCTAGATTTATTTTTCGGATAATTAATTATCGAGCACAATAACATCTAATTTTGCAACTAAGATTTTGAGTTTCACTCTTTCATCTTTGAAAGAATATTCAATTTTATGCAACACCTTGTTAATGATAAAGTTTTGAGAAAAACTATATTTTGCTCAAAAACGGATAGAGTAGGATAGAAAAACTTTTCATTCAAAAGTTATTGAAAATAAAGAAAGGAACACAAGAAAAAACATTATACAGGGTGTTTCATGTAAAATAGCGATGTTTGAAACAACTTCCGGTATAACCGGAATTCGCATTATGTCGCTGTTATTTCATCTGAAAACTGCGTCTCCGAAAATTCGATTGTTCAAATTTGCAAGATTCAAATCGGATTACTTACCGAAATATATGCTACACCGTGAGACACCCTGCACACACTGTGCACTGGAAACATATTCATGAAAATTTTTTACATAATTTTCATGCATGTAGCAAACATGTTTGCACTCGCAGTTGATGTTGTGTGTGTGTAATATTTTGAAACATAACTTTGATTGCATTTTGATATGAATGCATATATTTGATTAGGACCCTATAAGATTATCGTTTTTAGTTCGGATGTTAATTTAGGATGATATTTTCTCATCATTTTCTACGTTTTAATCACTCGTCAAGCCATCATTAGCGCTATCGGATCCTGACTGGTTTAAATGTTTGATCGGGTATACCTACTTACACAGTTTCAAATCATTCAATTATCTATTCGGTTTTGACTGATTTTATGAAATAATTTGTCTAGTTAAATTTGGTCTCAACTCGGTTTCAAAATGCTTATGTAGGTACTTAGAGTCGTATTTCAAACTTGCTAATTTTTAATGGACTTTACGTTTGTTCAGTTGGATAATTCAGGAATAAAATCAGGTATAAAGTTGTTAGGCAATATTTCATGAGTTTGATCAAAAGTTGAAATAGTTGTCACGTAAATGGGACACCCTATATCCTAAATATGGACGAGAAAATTAATGAGTAATTGTTAATAAAAAGTAATTAATTGATTTTAATTTTAAATTGAGTAAAATGCTTTCCTGTACTTGTCTCACATTGTTGCAGTTGGTAATTTTCAACGTGGTTGGTAATTTTTAAATCCGTTAAAGAAACTTTAAACTTTATCGACGGCTAGAACCGATCTTCAAGTAATCCGTCCCTGAAATTGGATGAGAACATGTTCAAATAAATATAAGCCAACACTTAAAATTACAACCGAGGTTTTTGGAAATTACTAGTTGTTTTCTCAAAACTATCAGTTTCTCCTCCAGTCGATAAAACAATATAATAATACCATATTTTTGATCGACTTCTAATATACAGGGTGTCCTACTTATATATTTTGCTTGAAACGAGACATTTACTCTCATATGCATCTCTATTAATTCAATAAGTTGTCTTTGGAATGAGAAAAAAGGAACTAGAATGGTAACAAAGTTGAAGTTAAATTATGTATTGGCAATTTTAATTGAAATTAAAAAAATTACAGTTTGGTTTACATTTTTCGATTCGATAAAACAAGCAGGTAAAATAATTATTTAGCGATGGACTCTCAAAGTTCATATTGCTTCGGATGTGTGTTCGAATATCGTATGTAGATATTTGCCTTTAACATAAACATCTTTACAGTACCTAACTTCTGTAAAAAGATCGTTCATCCTAAATCAGTAACACAATAGAACTATAATAAAAGTAGAACAAACTCTAGTATTTCGGAATAAGAATTGTTGAGTATTATGAACTATTATATTTTCTCATAGACGTTTTCTTCACTTTATTGCGATTATATCACACATACAAAGTTAAGAGTTGCAAGAGCATTTTGACGTACCTAATTATCAAAACTGAAAAAAGCAACTATACCAGGTAAACTGTAGAAGTTTACATGTGAAATAATTGCTTACCTTGAACGGTAGTGTGAGATAATATAGTGATATAGTTAGCCTACATTTCATTAGTTGACTTTTTATTTTCATACTTGCTTTCCTAATAAGCCTAAATTAGTCCAATTTTATAAGTATAAGTAGATTAGAGTGAATAGATTTCTTTGAAACAAACTCCGTTCCATATTTAACAGGTGTGCTGTTGATTATTCTTGTTACTTTTTTTAATAGAAATTTATTTAGGACTTGTAGTTAGGCATGAGGAACTACGACGTTGTTACCTACATGTAACTTTTAATGTATCACAAAGTATAATTGTATGTTTATGTAACCGTAATACTTTTCGAACATGAATTAATTGTCTTAGTTGAAAGCTGTTGTAATCTAAACATATTTTCTACTCTGAACTACCTTATAAGGATAAATATAGAAATTAATTCCATAAATAACGACGTAGTAAGAAGTAGGTATGTGGTACAATCTAGTTTCAACTCTATGTTATAACTCCGAGATATTTAGCTTCAGTTCGACGTGCAAATTATTTTCAGCATAATTCACAAATATTAACTCTAATTCATGTTATCTTCATAATAGGATATTTTTTCCTTTTTGACAACCACCATATAGATAACACGTCTAAGAAGTTGTTCGATAAAAAACTATTGGCTGTGTGACTTCAAACAAAAAGTGAATGTTAGTATATAAGCACCCAACGTTCCTTACCTCAAACCCCACATCGACCTATAGCCACCCCAGTAAAATTCCAAAATTATCCTGCAGATTTCTCTAAAATAATCAATTATCTTGATCTTAAATAATTTTTTGACAATCAATTGACTGGAAAAAAATTCAGAATATAAAATTAACATTATTCATCCAAACGGTGGTAAACATGTATTAAGTTATAAGACAACTGAATGTGATATGAACGGGATGGCTTATGTGTAATTGGTGTTAACGCCAAATCGTCAAACTAGAATTAAGTAAATGTAATTTTACAATGAATTGTGCTGATCATAATTTTAAAATAATTCTATGTAATTAGCAGTTAAAAATAGCAGATAAACTAGTGATGAAATCTAGCCTTAACAGTCTTTAATACTTCGTGTATAATCTATGTGCCAACTTTGAGTTATTTACCAAAATGTCGATATTAGCAGACGAGACGGCTTTATGTATCTCCCTGAGTGTATTAATTCATTATTTATAATCTATCACGGAACACTAATTTATCCTAAATATTTAAATGTCGTGGCATCCTGAAAGCACCAAATTTTGGTAAAAAACTTGAAGTACTTAATAGTAAAAGGATTACGTTAGTTCTACATCAACAAATTATGGCTGTTGGTGCCTGTAACTTTAAGCGGTGGCGTGGTAGACGTAAAAAATATCGATAAGTTATGAATTTTCGATGTAAACAGGGCCTTGGACATGAAATATTTCAAGTTTTCTAAAACGAAGTAACTAAGCAGTCATTCTGATCAAATACCTCTCAATGCAAAAACTTTAATAATGTATGAAATTGAGTTCTCTTATGGCCAATGGCTTAAAATGTGAGTCATTG
>NW_026017110.1:56707635-56727556 GCF_020466585.1 Dendroctonus ponderosae | reverse complement strand
ATAACTTAAAGTAACGTACAGTTACTACTAGTAAACTCAGTATAGTATTGACTTGCATTAAAATAAAAGCGTTATGAGTATTCTTCTTCTACGGGGTTGTCGATCTGCTCCTTACGGACAATTGTCCAGCACACTCGTTGGAAATTTCAGCGTCGTCAGACTTTTTTTCATTCCACATTCGCAGCCCTTCGGGAGATCGATTTTTGTATTAATGCATATGGGACTGTTTACACACGCGATTATACTTTTCATGCAGCAACCTGTCAGTAGTGTATTTTTTCGGTTTGAAAACGCTATTAATTAAAATATGGAGTGCCCCTTTGACGATGACAAGTTTATTGCGTTAATGGAAGTACGTCCATGTTTATGGGACACCGAGTGGGATAATTCGAATAAAAACAAAAAGCAGCAAACTTTTTCGATAATGTAACACTTTGCGAACGCATAAGTTTTAACGAARCAGTTGATTTACTTTCAAGTTAATTTCTACTGAACTTTATTTTTAAGACCTAAAAAAAGGTCACCACATTTTTTTAGGTGTTAAGTGTGTGCTTTGGACACTTGCTTTAGTGAAAGGAAATGTCCCTTTTCATGGACCTTAGAAAACTCCCCACGAAAGAGAACAACACCTTAGAAACTCAACTCAACACCTTAGAAAAAACGCAAAATTAATATTTCCTATTGGTCAGCTGCACATCCCGATTAATYRCCCATTGATTGTAGTTGAGGCTCRATTTAACCAATCGCCCACAAACCGCTACATAACAAAGGAAAGAGTCTGTGTAAAAATGTATAATTTGCTTCAAATATACACCCACTGAACATRAAAATGCAATGCAAATCAAACAAACTGTTTRAGCAGTGCYAGAGGTTTTTGAATTCGAGAAAACCTCTCTTTCCGGGGAGTTTCTAAAGCAACCACATCTGATTCCAGTGGCTCTTAAGCCACTTTTCTAAGCAGTATCATCCCTAGAAGATTACATTCCAGTTTGCGATGAGTTTCCTAGTGTAAAAAGACTCTAATAATTAATTTACCAATTTTTTTAGATTATTAGTAATTTCGCTGCAAAGGTGACAAAATTAAAATATCGTAAAGCAATCAAAGTTTTGTCCTCCGTTTTTGTCTACTCCGAAATATTATTCCAAAAGGCTCAACTTGGGTAAATCTACACTCTACGAGCTTGTCGAATAAATATGCCATGCAGGCAATATGATAAAATACAAGTCAATAATATGGGACTAAAAGCTCTACATATACATGGCAATGAGGGCCAAAGTAATGCCAAACTTACCGACAGCGCCATTGTGCAACCTGAAAAGACACAAAAAATTCTTGAGTATTACCGAAACTTAGTCAAAAGTTAAATAATTGGAAATGTACAGAGGAAATCAAGAGAAATAACTCGTTTAAACAATAAATCAAGAAAAACTAAACTCGTTTAAACTAAAACTAGTTTAAACTAAAATATTTATAGACTATAATTAATTCTTACCAGCTTTCTGCAAACTGGCGCCCCATCCTCCATTTCTACACATTAATTCTCAAAAAGCTCACACTACATTTGAACACACTTCGCTTAAACAAACTACACTTGACCAAACAATAAAAATCCACTACGAATTGAAAACTTTAATCTTTCAGTTAGCAGCTAACGGAAGAAGAAGAAGGGTAATATTGGAATCGCTCGGGAATTATATACCTATTGTAAATATTGAAATGCGCCAGCTTGAAAAGGTGTGCTATTTGCATAAGCAATAAAAAAGTAAAAAAAATGCGAAATTCGCGTTTTTTACTTTTTTATTGCTTATGCAAGAATACTTTTACTTATAAATTGTCTTTTATTAAAATTTTTACTTATAAATTGTCTACCAGATAGAGTTCGGTAAGTCGGATATCCGTAGATTTATTTAGCACTGGAAAAATAACCCAATCACGCCATACATTTAGAGAAATTACTTGATTGCAATGCAAAACGAGAGCCGCAAGGCCGATTAATAACGGACGGACAGTTTTTGCATAATGCAATTGTGAAATGACCTTCCAGGAAAAAATATATTTTTTTTAATTGCGTGAGTTATATTTTGGACTTCCAGAATTTCCTTTTTAAAAAACTATATTTTTAAAGTTACAGGTTCGTGGCTTAATTAAGATTAACAGCAACCGTTATCGACCGTTAAACTATCATATTCAATTGCTACATTAACCATTTTTCAATGTTTAAAAACTTTTTAAGCGGTTTTAAAAAGTTTGAAAAATTGGGCTTTTAAATAAATAGCCTGTGAAGCGGGATTGGGAAAAAATCGGAAAGTTTAGGAAAATAGTACTACAATTTTTACTCGCAAATCTCGCTTCACGGGCTTAATTATTTAAAAGGCAAAATTCTCAAACTTTAAAACCGCTTGTTAATATAGCAATTGGATATGATAGTTTAACGGTCCAAGAAGGTGTAAAGGCGTGGGGGCAAAAAAATATTCATAACTTTGAGCTTTGCGCCTGGCACAAAATTAAAAAAAGATCTTTTATTTCAGGTAGATTATTTAACAATTGCAATATGTAAAAGTATACATTATTTCTCTAAAATCCATACTTACCGAGTTATATGCGATTATTTCTTAGAAAAAACGCGATTTTCGCATTTGTTACTTTTTCGTTGTTTATGCAAATAGCACACCTTTTCAAGCTGGCGCACCTCGATATTTTCAATAATATTCCAATTTAAATTTTTCAATTTCAGAAGTTATCTAAGTTTATAATCTATATAAGTAAGTAATAATATCTAAGTAAGATTTCGTCGTAAATCTCCAGGCCTCTTTATGCCGTTCATAAACAAAGGACTGACGACGTATTTTGTTCACTTCCCGTACCAAACTAAATATTTATTCACGTTTTCCAACAAAAAACTCAATCGATATTGAGGCTTTTGCCACTTTCCGAAGACAGCGAACTACAGAATTAACGTGATGAAATAATTGTTGTCTTCATCCTCCCTTTAGATGAATCATTTGCTGCTCGATTTCCGTTTGTTTATTGTTTACTGTTTTGTGGAATGTGCCTATTCGCACGCAAATATTTTCAATCGCAGGTTTTTGTTTCAAACTAGTTTGGTTCTATGAACGCCAGAACAAAATAGGTTTTCCAGCCAAATATAAACATTTCCAGTGAAATTTAGCCAGTGATAGTGATAAAGCCAATTTTTATGAAACAGCATGTGTCGTGCAAAAGTGATCTAAAGGGAAGATCCACACTCAATCTGCACGCCTCATTAAAAGCGGTGGAATCAGTGGCTTTATTTTTGCACAATTTCGCGGATCAGCTTTTTGCCGATTTTTTGGCGCTTAACTGGACTGGCACTTCTCGACGTTGAAAAACCATATCGATTGAAGTGGAGGAAGTATTAACTCGTTTTGTGAGAAGACAATTGAAGAAAATTGATTTTGTTATATGACTTTTTTAATTACATTTATTATTGTAATTGAATTGAAACCTGTCCTGACTACATGACCCTCCCCTGACTTGAAAGCTGGATCCGCCCTTGCTACGAGCGATTAGTTTGATTTACAAACCCATAAAAAAAATAGCTTATTTCCTATAGAGTGGATTCGTCTCAATTTTTTAAGGATATGAAAATATCTATATATTTTAAGGATATGCAATGGAAACATATTTAAAAGTTGATACGTTTTATTTCTAATTAATATTCGATATAACAATCATCATTAATTAAAAACCGTGATCAAATAACAAAATTTCACCCGATGCCGACATAACAATGCCTCCAAAAATAATACTCTTATATGATAAAATCAATTTATCGGCTGCAAGTGGCAGTAAACCATGCTTTGCATAATGCCATATATAAACATTTTTCGTATGTAGTAGTAAGTAAAGCATTTTTCTCATCAAAACATGCTTTATTTACCAATTTATTTACTTTTTTGTTTGAACATTTATAAAAAATAAATGTTCTTGACCGATCCTCCCAGAAAAGTTTAGATCATAGTCTTTAAAAACCCTTATATCCTGTACTAATATATATGTAGCAACAAACTCATTACTGTTGAAACACATCCAATAACAAACTGTAAGCCCAAATTATCATTACTTAAAAAAAATCTAAACAAGCACCGATAGGTATATGATACCAAAAATTCACCTGATGCTGAAATCGACTTAAAGGCTGCAATTAGCAGAAAACCATGTTTTGCTTGATATGCAAGAGGGATTTACACAATGCGGACATCGGTTTAGTAGTTTTGGGTTAACTGGCAGATTACTCTTCAAATGGTGCTTTACGATATCAGTTAGAGCTTCTATGAAAATCGGATGGTCGTTAGGAGCAGGTACTCTTCTAATAATATCAATACCGACCTAAAAACAAAAATGTGCTTAAATAGTAGGTACCTATATATAAAATACAGAGCAGTTATTTACATGTTTGGCTTCTTCAACAAGTTCGATGTCAAGTTCATGTAAAGTCTCTATATGGTCATTCACAAAAGCGATGGGAACAACAATAATGGCCTTTTTCCCTTGTTTCGCGTAGCTTTTCACCGATTCATCCGTAAATGGACCTAACCAAGGTAAAGGTCCTACTTTCGATTGCCAGACGAGCTGATATGGATTGCAGTACTTCAAATCCCACATTACCAATTGTACTGTACATCCTACTTCTGAAGGATATGAATCGCCACGATTTACAGCCTATAAAGAAAATTTATATGCTATGAGAAGCACTTTTCTAACTTTCTGATAGACTTGTACTGGCAAAATAACATTTTCAATCAACTATGACCGCTAATTACCTTAAGAGGCAAGGAATGCGCAGAAAACAATATTACTGCTTCTTTTCTAACATCTTCGGGCAATTTATGAAGTTCTTTTTGAATCAAATCTGCAAAGCACTTAGCCAAAAGAGGATGAACAGACCATCGATCAATTATACTCAGTTTAAGATCTTTTGGAAGGCCGTTTTTCTGGAAGTATTTATGTACAACATTTAGGCTGGAACCTGATGTCGCGCAACTGTACTGTGGATATTGAGAGAAAATTATTGCCCTTTGAACCCCGTCACTAAAAATAAAAAATCCAAAATTATTGAGGCCTTCCCAAATTGAGAAGCTTTGCACTTCGATGAAAACTGCTGATGTATGTTAAAGTCAACAAGTTCGTAACGCCATATCAATTTAACTTTCCTCAAGTTAGCATCAACAAATATTTACAAACCTTTAAACTTACCTTTGTAGTTCATCTAACGCATCTTCTGTAAAAGGTTTTGCGTAGCGAAATGCTGGATATGCTTTATGTGGCGCTGTTTCTGGATGCTCTTTGTCCAATTTTTCGCATAACAGCTTGCCTTGAAGAGTGGTCCACTTTAAAATTGGAGAACCACCACCGATTTCCTGATATTTCTTTTGAACTTCTGCTGTTCGTCTTTTCGCAATCCATTCTCCCATAAGGCTGAATATTAAAATTACTTGCCAATACTCACAGTGACGTGAAAGAGCAAACTTACATATGCACATTTATTTTAATTGAAATGGAATGTAATATCGCATCAATAGATATACCATATTAACTTTTAGCTTTTTCTAATACAAGCGACGAAATTTCTAAAGTGCTGTTTATAATTTAATTAATTTAAATATTTCTTATTCACCTAAAAGCGCTTTACCCAAAAAAAAGTGATATGATATGTATCAATCATTCTACTAAAATTCATATTAATTTTCGAATCCTGAAAATTCCAATACGTGCTTTCTTATAATCCGTAACCGTGACATAATATCCGAACGTGTAGAAATGATCTACATTTCGGGAGCAGACAATCGGTAGTTTCTAAAGGCTGCAGCAGCATTTAATAGGAATAATGCGGGAGGAAATGTAGTACATAATACATATTCGAGAACTCGTTGTAAAATTTAATATGGTAAATTAGCGATAAAAGTAACGGATATAAAGTTCTCAACGAAGGAACCCAAATTGAAGTTATTGGTTTCTTTCTTTTTTTGGTGAATTCAACAACGTCGATCCGCAAAGCTGCAGCAGGAACCGTTATATTCAGTTTATTATTTATTTATTATTTTTTCAGTTTACTATCACAAGATACGCTCTAGGTGATATTTCTTGATTACTTTTTGATAAATAATTCGTTCTTATTGCGAAATATGAGCACTATTTATCAATCTGTAATAAAAGACGTGAGAAAATTCTGTCTTCTGTAAAGACAAACATTTTTTTGAGGCGAAATACCCAACAAGCAGTTTGTAAAAAAAGTATTTTAAATTTACCAATGTTAAGAATTGTTTTTAATAAAGGAAATCATTATATATCATCACCATTTCGACTGCCATCATGATTCTGCATTTTTAATGAAAAATTTAAAAAGTAACATGTTCCTTTTGGAACCGCATTTTGAAACAATTACCAAGGTGGAACTGGAACGTTGTAACCCGTTGTTTACCAAAAAATTACCGTTCACAATCACACCTCTAATGGATATGCATTTCCTCGTTTTGGTAACAAAGAATGGATATGCAATTTTCGGTTTCTTATCGACATGACTCTGCATCTCAATGATCTAAATGTGGAACTTTTTAAAGGAAGGCAAAGGACAGTTTATTCACAACTTGTATGATAAAATTCAGGGCTTTGAGCGCAAATTGAAATTATGGAAACATAATCGTTTGGAGAATAATGTCTCACTTTCCACATTTAGAAAAAGAAAACGTTACCACTTCTCAAAAATACGCACAATATATACACATTTTAATAAACAAATTTCAATTACAATTCCAAATGTTCGAAGCTGAGAAGACAGCGGTTTTCATGAAAATGTTTTTCTCGCCATTTAATATCGATGTGGGAAGAGTTCCCCAAGACTTTCAATGGAAGTGATTGATATGCAGAATACTACCGATTTAACAAATGTATTTTTCTCAGTAAACATCGAAAATGTTTATAAATCTTATGAGCCCTGTTGTTTTTTAATTCTATTGCTTGTTATAAATCTTGTTAAGTGTTCTAAATTATTAAAAAGTGTTACTTTATGTACGGCCCGCCAAAMAAAWTTAAAATTTAAATTGGCCCGTTGATTAAAAAGGTTGCTCATCCTGATTTAACACGTTTATTTTTCCGAGAAAAAGTAAAACAAGCGAAATAAAACMGTGCTCAAAAATAGAACACTTTAATACTGATCATGACTTCTGTGCGAAAAGTGGCATTTTTTGCAAGTTTCTGTATGGGTGGTGATAGGCTTGCATACGCGAATTACGTTCACTGCAGAACAGCAACATATATTTTTCTTACCATGCTTTAGTTAAGTTCATTAAGTGAAGGGATAAGCCAAATTGACCTTAAATTCACCTATCACCCAATCTTCATTTTTTACAGTAATAAACAAGTAAGCTATATTTAATTGTCGTAGTGTTTGGATCAATCATTTCGTTGGGAATATATCAAATAGTTCAAAGCATTTCGTATTTAGAGCATTTTGAGCAAATTCACAAAAGCATTTCGTACACAGAGTGACAAAGGTATTGCGAAAAGTGAATCCAATTCTTACTTTTGGGCGAACGGGAATTGTATAACATCTGTATCTGTCATAATTCGCCGTAAATAATCTTGGACTTCATGTATGTGTTGAGGCCCTCCCATGTTCAACATAATTATGCCAGTTTTGGGTTTGGGAATCGTTGTTGAATAATTGATGGTATTGAAACCATGTTTTAGAAACTGACTACATTCCCTTCCTACAAACGAACTAACTTATCAGTCTCACAGTTTTTTACATGTATTGTTCTACTTTCCTAGAAATCCGTAGCTTTGCTTGGATAACATTTTAATATTGCTTTACAATTATTATAAAATACAAATTTAGACGAGCATTTGATGTAAGTAGTTTATAACCTCTAAAGAAACTGTGTTGTCATGTATATGAACAACACTACTAACCGATGTTTGTTAGTATATGAACCTGTTTGTTGTTAATTTTGCTGATAACTTGATTGCTATCTCTTCTGCGCTATTTATTTAATTAATAATAATATAACCAATAAGTAATACGGATGTGGTGGATCATATTCAGCTTCATTCACCGACTCACAGGTGGCAGCACGGCAGCACCATCTCAAATGTCAGCATATACCTCATAGAGTAAGTAAAATAATTTTAAATTATTTTAGTTTCTCTATGATATACCTCACCCGTTTCGGCTCAAGTACCACTTCTAAATATGTATACCCTATTCCACTCGTCTTTATCTATGCCCTATTCCGGCGTCTAAGGCAGAGCCTTCCTAAACCTTACTGACGAGTCCAATAGGCTCAGGACGAAACGCTTCGCGCTTCAATACGGGATCCAGAAGCTAATAAGTATAAAAATAAAACACATTCACAAACGCATTATATCGCCATGGTACAATGAATACAAGGTAGGATATTGCATCGATCTGCATGACGTCAGTGGAAGTCACTGAGTACCGTGATTTTTTCCTGTCTGCTAAATGTGATTAAATATAGCTTATTTAGTGTTTGTCACATTTAATTATTTTTTTATAAATCTTCGTTATAATTACAAAATGCTTTGCAGCAGGTTTTAAACCTGAAAATTAAAATAACAGTAATTTATTTTGTAGACCAGCACGGTTGCCAGATGTGCAATAAACTATAGCGTTTGTTTTTGGCAAAAACCCCAAAAGTTCGAATTGCAAATTCCTCTCATGTCTCGTAATCATAATTTTTGAAATGCTGAGAACATATTCTGGCGGAAGCAACATTAATAGTGTCTTCACGACAACAAGCATTTGCACAGCTTGCTTAAAATACTGTCTTGGAAATATATGAAACTTTATTTCCACAGATTTATCTCTCGTATTACTACTGCAACCGTAAACTGCACACCGCATTTTTCATATTTCTGAACCGACACTTAAAAGTAGCAAACAATCAATATACAGTACACTTTCCAACTATCAAACGCAAAATGCTCAGTTGTTTGTCTACAAGATTCCCAAACATGCCCAAACGCATTCGCCCCATGATACAATGAATTCATTCAATGATACAATGCATTCATTGAATGATACAATGAATTYATTGTTTCCTWTGGTTCTACSCGATTTCACGAATAAMGCWYTGAGCWAYACARCAAGCTAAATCGCTGMAAATCAGAKATTGTGTAAAGACYTCWTTAKGGYRTTTTTCTTCACAATAAGCACAAAACAGTTCCCTAACGCGATTTTCAAAGCATTGAGCAAWCWGCGTCTAGGTTACATGMATTTTAAATGGGCTCACAGAACATACCCCCTATATTTTTGGGGGGATATTTTGTGAATGGGATCAGCTGKTCACTTTACCAAAGTGCTAACCASTGACGTCATGTGCGCAAGAAAATTGARTTTTCGAMCCGATGAATATCCKACCTTGTATTCATTGTATCATGTTACATCGCGACAGACTCTTGTCAAAATGGCGAAACTYGTGTCTGCAGTASGGTAAGGAATGCGTAAATAATAAATACAAAATTAATATTTAAAAAAGTACTTAAATTGAAAACCAATCTAAACTAACAGACGACTGATTTACTTAAACTTTTATTCTTCAGACAATTTTTTTATTTGTTACAAAACTGAAACCTAGATGATAAATGTGTTTTACTATACTATACATTGTTATCACACATTTGGTTTAATATTGCGATGTATAAATAACTTAATAAATACTAGTATTCACTTACATAATATATCACCGTCTTAACTAGAAAGTTTGTATGATCACTGGCAGTTGATAACAAAATTTAGACTATAAAAATAAACAAAAAGATGGCAAATGATGCGAAATATTTTTGGTGTTAGGCCATTGCAAATGTTTACATGTTAAAACACACAACTTGTATTTTGTTTATTAAGTTGAATCATGTTCTAGTATTCTCTCTTATCCAATCCAAATATTTTGTTACTCTGGTATAAACACCTGGATATCCTGGCTCACCACACTTATTTCCGAATGAGACCACCCCCACCTGAATCCATTTCGATTCCCAGTTTAACATTAAAGGTCCACCAGAATCGCCCTAGAAAAGACATAAAATATCAATTCATTATGAAGAAAACACGAAGAAAGTAATGCATGCTCATTACTCTGTTACCTGGCAAGCGTCAGTTCCACCTTCTGCGTACCCAGCACAAATAAAGTTACTGGTAATAGGCTGAAAATATGCTTGATTGCAATCCTCATTTCTCCAAACTGGCAAGATAGCTTGCCTCTGAACGGTACTTTCTTTTCCGCCATAAAATGTGGTACCCCATCCTACCACCGTGCTCCTTTTACCAGCAAACTGTTCCTGCTCCAACTCCGGAGGAGGAACACAGAGAGGAATAATATATTTCGATTTTCGCGCTGGTCTGTCAAGTTTAAGAATAGCAATGTCGTTGTAAAATCCAACACGCCTGAAATCTTTGTGGGCCCTTATTTCTGATACTTTAAAAGTTACAGGTGCTGATGGCTCATCATCTCTCTTAAGGTCAATATCACCAAGTCGCACTGTAAACTGTCTGGCTGCAAATCTAGAAAGTCATTCAGTACTTAAATAATAATAGAGGTTTTTCTAAAAGAGTATATAAACTTTACGGTCGTTGTCGGGAATCTCGCGTACAATGCGCAGCGGTCAGAATATGAGTTGCTGATATAAGGGATCCACCACACCAGAACTCTGTTCTTCTGGAACCATGCAAAAAAATGGCTGCCATCCATGGCCATCGTCCAGGCAAAGCTTCTTCCCCGCCAACAACTCGAAATTTTGCCGATTCAGGAATACCACATTCTAAAATGCACCAGCATATTATTATTATTTAAAGTCTAGGTTAGTTCATTTAAAGGTATTAAACAAAAAAGTTATTTTATACGTTTAGGTACACACAAAATTATTTTCTGCAGAAGATTTGGAGCAACAACTGTCCTTGGTAATGAAAAAAATCTTAAAACTGTTTTCACCAACATTCACTACCTCGTTTTATATTGAGACTTCTTTACAAATTAACGCAAAAGAGCGAATTGAAAATAGCACTTATATGCCGAAGCACTAATACATAAAAAATACAGCGCCAGTAAAAGACCAAGAAATAAAAAGACCGAAAAATTTTACTCCAGAAACTCACGACATTACACTAAAATAACTGAATAATGGTATCAAAGCATAATTATATCCATACAAAAGAATGGAATTAACAATACACAAATACAAAACTGCAAACTAGAGGTGTGCTAAACGGTTATTTTTCTGGAACATGTTCCAACGTTGTAGTTTCACTTTGGTATTATGTTCCAAAAGTAACATGTTCCTATATCTATATGGTGTTGAAGTTTCAACAAAAAATATTTAATATATATTTCTAAAGATCCCACAGTTAAAATTTGAAATGGACAAAACTATCAGGTCCGTCCACGAGAATGGAATATTTTTCAATAACCTGTTGCTTTAATAGAACTTTTGAGACACACAGAACAAAATTTTGCAATAATTGTAGTTACCACTTCGTTAGAAGCACAAGTTCATGGCGGCCGTTTTCAGAATGTCCGATAACAACCAAGTCACCGGAACTTTTAAGTAACTACCTTCTTCTTGCTGCCTTTTGTGACTGTTGATGAAAGTAGTGTTCGTTGTGTATTTAATTTTTACTAAATTAAATCAAATAATTTATTGTACAAAAATTACACAATAAAAACAGAGAAGTAAACGGCAATGTCACCTTTTGTAATTTGTAATTACACCCTGTGATATTCGGTCTCTCTTAGGTTGATCAATTATAATTTAGAGAAATCGTGCTTTTTGAGACACTTTGTATATTGCACGCTTTGAAGGCAAGAATTACTAAAATGTGTATCTTTGTGGAAAGACCCAAAGTGAATCAGGTCACCTTTAAACAAACGTTAATATGAGGGAAAGTACAGCCTGTGAATGTGCAGTTGAAACTGAAAAATACTAATAATGTGTGTTTATAGACCATCCACAAGAGTCACTTTGCTAAGAAAATAGAACCGCTGCTTTCCTTCGCGCAATGCGGAATGATCTTTTTCATAATGGGAGATTTTAACATAATTCTATTAAACAATTATTATACAAAAACTTAATGAAGTGTCGCGTGTTAATTGGCAACCACTGCAAATGAAGACACCTTCATTAAAGCCAGGTACCTACTTATAGCGCTCGCTTAAACAGTATTTTTACTACTTTTTAGTCATAAAAACCAGTTGATTTTTGCTACTCATATAGTTTTGCTCACATTTAGATCCATGTCACAAAAAAAGAAGTCGGTCTATACAGGTATTCCATAAGTAATAATAAAAATATATTTCCAAATTCGTCTGGAGAAATAATACGATTTACCACAACTTAACTTAGAAGAAAAATTAAAGGAAACAGTAATACAGGAGGTCAAAGTTTTTTTTTTCAAAGAGCCCAGGACCAGCTATTACTTTACTAAAATTGTGTTTTGAGGAACATTCCAGGGTGATAAATTTAATTAGCAACTCGGTTTTCAACTTCATTTGGCTTTAAAATAGCCCTAATTTTTGGTACACAATGGTATGATATTCATGCAGGATGGAGCCCCAGCTAATTTCTCACTGAAAGTGAGGCATTACTTGACATAACCAGCACGAAGTCCGGACTTTAATCTCCTCTAAATTTTGTGTATGGGGATACTTGACGCCTTAGTGTATGAAGAAACTATAGATATCCGAGATCAATTATTAATAAAAAATGAAAATTATCTGGCAATAGTTCATAATAATCATTAATTTTTCAAATTTGAAGAACGTTTACTAACCGTGTGATTAAATGAATTGAAGATAATACACATAATTTTGAACAACTTTTGTCAAACGCTGACCAGTTTTTTTATTGTTGTTTTCATGAAATTGTTATTTGTCATTAAATTATTATTGTCCTCCCTTATTCCAGGCAATATCATGTTGTTTTTTTTTATAAATGCATCTCATCGTATATTTTAATTGCGAATATTTCGAAAACAATTGATCTTAGGACTTAGGACAGGTCCGCCTATTTTGTTGAGAATATATTGTAAAATTACTAGTCAGCTGTTTCAGAAAATTTTTTTTTAATGAATCGATTATTACACATGGGGATATCTATGAGCTGACTTAAAAATGAGTTTCTATTGTCACCCTCGAAAACCGCTCAATACCGAATTTTAGTAAAAAACTCCAAGTTGTTCATGAGATATTTGAAAAAGACCATTATATAAAATAACTTAGACTTTGAGATTTTGAAAATCGTATTATTTTGACCCCGAAATGCGACATTCAAATTTTTCGCCATTACTTATGGAACACCTTATATACCAGGTAATTTTAAACAACACATAAAAATCGGCGTAACTTAGTAACTCTTTAGTAACAATAAATGTTTGATAGCAGACCTTGCCCTTAATAAAAGTCAGAACATAGAGTAATAAAGAAAAAAGAAAATAGTACATTATTGAATGATGAATCGATTTCTTCCAATAGATGGATATTACATTTTTCCTTGGTATCACCGGAAGGTGATAATAACGCTTTCAACAATAAAGAACAGGTGTTCAGTTTTTCTTGTTTTGAGAAGTCGTACAAACAAAGCAAAACAAATAATTAATCAGGCAGAAAAGCACAAGTTTGTCTAGCGAATAATAGAACAAAGTCTTTGCGTTAGAAGTTAACACTGATACTCCGGTCAAAAAAATTTGATGTTGCTGCCTATCGCGGAATTGGGTTGATAACTCTCTGCAGATTTCATGTAGATCGATGTTTGCCAGTAAATTTTCGTTTTAAAATTGTTCTTTCCAAATTTCAATTCATTTTGAAGACACTCGCACATGTGCTTCTCGAATTTGAAGCTTTCGCCCAAAAGTTCATTACAATTTAATTACGAAACCAGAATCATTTAAATTTTCAATCCAATAAATGAGTCGCGTATTGTTCCATTTTACGCTTCTTGGCATCCCATGGCAAACTCCAAAGCTTACTGCTTCCAACTACTCACTTTAAAGCTTATTCTATAAGAGAAACTTTAATGGTTTTTTCAATAGACGGTTTTTCACTGTGCTCATTGCGTCGGTAGATTTAACAAACAAGCGTTAGTTATTAAATTTTTCGTTTATGTGAGTATTTAAAATATGAGTTTTGTTATGGTGGAATTTTTGAAAGATAAGTAGTTTTTTAATACCAAAAATTATTATCTTTTAATATGTAAATGTTTAATATGTAAATGTTGGACACCACGCGGTTTGTGATGAAAAATGACTTTGGAGCTCCGAACCGATACAGTTTTGACGAATTTTTACCAAGAAATTAGAGTATGAGCTTCTGTTAAAGCCTTCAACATTTGCCAAAATTCTCGGTGTTGTGCTTTGAAAAGATTTGACGATCTTCACCGTCACACGCTCATTTTTAATTATCGGTACCATATGGTACGATGGACTGAATGGAACCCTGTGAATTGTAAATGCCTATTGTTTGCCTGATCTGAGTTGTTTATCTTTCTCTGCTTATATTTGTCGGCTTTTTATTTGCGCCTACATAGATTTTCTCAATAAAAAAAATGTTAATCATCAAGCAAACGATTAGATCATGTTTGAAATGTATAAATTGCCAGATTTTTTTTTAAATCTCGCAAATGTAATACTAATAATTTACAGTTTAATTTCAGACTACATTTTCTTCTAAATTTCGATATCCATTTTTATGGTGCGTGATGTTTATTGATGCTTTGCGACTTTTGTTGCTTTAAGTTCTCAGGATATTTGGGCGGAGCGTCTTAAATTAGAGAGACTTATCGTGTCCTATCCATCAGACTTAAGGAGCAGCGAAACCCGACAATCTAGAGCGATGTCGAAGTCGGATGTAGGAGAATATGAAATTTATTGAAGCTGAAGCAAACAGCAGCGTGATATTCCCATTATTAAGAAGACTTTATGTTTCGAAACCAAGCGCGTGATGCTAAATGGAAGAATGGCCACACCTCGTTCACACTCGGGTCAAGCCATTATCAAAGCAGCTGAGATTTAAAAAATATTGTTTGTACAACAATGGAAGTCAATCAAGTAAACGATTCAACCTTATTCATTGACAAATGCTCAAAATAAAAAAGTATCTATCAATCAAGGATGAAATCTTCGGAAAAATCTACTTCTGTTAAATTGACCAAAAGTAAAAAAGTAAATGTAAAAATATATTTTAACTTACCCTCTTGATCAACATAGTTATTAACAACGGGTGAAAGATTAGGAATATTTGAAGATGGTGGGTCAACAGGCTTAGTTAACACTGTGGTTAAAGATGTGCTGACAATTGGTCTTGTTGTGGTCGGTTTTTCAGTATTATAGTAGATAGAGGCAAATGTTACAGGATGCGACTGTGTAGTAGTAGTATATAATGGCCTAGATGTGGAAACAGAATTTTCAGCAGAATCATCAGAAGAAGGTTTAGGGCAGCAAACTCCTGGCACGAAAAGACTCTTGAAGCACAATGATTGTCTAAGATTACCCAAGTTAAGTAGGAGTTGGGGACAATCACTCAAGTCATTGCAATACCTAAAAACCACAACATGTAATTAGGCATAAATGTAAGTCAGAATAGACTTTTTGTAAATCGGATTTAATTTGAGTTAATGTTTAAACTAATATTACCGAAACGTTATGAGGTACGAATAATAGCATCAAATTAATAACTTTCACTTGGTAATCCCGAGAGCATTACGTAAAGCAAGGTTGCGTCTTGTTAGGAATTATTCATCAACTACTTGGTAGGTCAATATGAAATCTCCTTAGGCTCAACATGCTTTTAATATACTGATCTAGTTAAAGTTGAACATGCCTGCAGTTGTTTATTATGTATTAAATACTATATTTATAGCGATGAGAATAACCCGATAATAGTAAAAATGCTCGTACCCTGGAATTCCTTCCGGGGTAGTACAACTTTTCGTGTCCCCATTTTCCTCGTCTTCATCCTCTTTACTATCAGCTTTATCAGTTAGCTTTTGGGCCTCATGAACTTCAGGTAATGGTAAAGCTTCTCTCACTAAAGGAGCAATGGTATCCGTAACATTTCGTCCCAGCACATTCTTGCTTATCGTATACAAGGCGTTCGGTACATCCTGAGAAACCTTGGCACCTTCTCCAGTTCGAGTCATATTTACCAAATATCGTCCAACCGTATTCAATGCTCCCAGGGTTTCGGTAATTTTGAAAATTGTTTCAGGTTTGAAATGTCGAGCACTATCAAGACCCTCATTAGAATATTCTGTAGATCGTCTGAATTGTTGGTATTCTGCATTGTTTTCAGGTTTAGCTAAATCTATTCTAACCCATCTTGGATTATTTATTGGTTTTTCTTGATGGTTCCAAGGCGGCTGCTGATAATTATTAAATGTGAGTTGATGGGGAGGTCTGAATTGGGTAGTTGAGATGTGGAATAAGCAACATAGTATCAGCAGTCTTTCTAGAAAAAACGCAAATTAACGTAGAGTATATAATGTAATACTTCATGTTTTGCAAAATCTGTTAATTATATGCTATAGTACATAGTACGAGCGGAATTCCCAGTTAATTGATGACATGTTTCTTCAATTTCGTTGAAATTGAAAATAAGTGTCAAGGTGTAGGTGCACCATCAAGGAAACGGTACGTGGTAATACAATTGCCAAACACGCTGTGTTGTCGAAGTCACTTTTTAAATTGTTTTAATTTAACTCTGGTACAGAATAAATATTTTAATATATAAGCAAGAACTCCCTACATGAGTAAAGAGCGAGCATATTTTGTTGTTGTTAAAATACACTTCTGCATGTAAAACTTTCAACGTAATAACTTGCAATCTTTGGCAATGCTGTAATTGTGCGACTTTACTTTCTCCAAAACTATTCAATAAAAATATAGATGAAACATCCGCTTCGTGACATCGAATTGGATCTGAAAGGTATTGCATAATCTGCAGGGGAACTTCGAAATTACACAACAAAACAAACACGTTGATAAATTAAATAGAAAAGCTATCGAAAAAAATATTAAAAGTAAACTTCATGATATAATGATGTGCATTAATTGAAATTTCACTTTTGCAATTAACTTTTAATTAGATTTCAAATTTAAATTTGTTAGTAGAAAACATCACCTTTACAGATCTAATGCCAGTATATTACGGCAATCACATGCAGAAAACTGTACAGAATCGATTTAATATTAAGTGAAGGCCTCATTTTATTAAAATATTGTATTTTTGAAGATTCAACATATGAACTAATTCGGACCAAAAAAATAACGATGATAAATGAAAAATGAGCAAAATGATTCATTGAAAGCAGTAATTATAGCAGCACTACTAACGAAGAGAATTTCTAAAGATTTCTTTTGCCTACTTATACCACCCACCAAAATAGTTTTGAAACAAGATCTTTAAAAAGAAATAATGTCAATAAAGCTGATGCTTTCTGATAATAGAAAGCTTATATTTGCTTAATTTATTTTCTGCAGAATGTATTATTATTGATACATTTCCTAATGGCTTAAATATTATATTATTACATATCACAGTAGATACTACATGTTACTGTTCTTTACATCTGCGAATCATGTAGATACTTGTATGTAACTTTTAATAAAGGAGGCGTGCACAATTTGAGTGCGCTAAAAATTATGAAGGGCATATCAGGTGTTGTACATTTGGCGCGAAAATTATTAGTGCATCAGTATAAACGTTTTTGTCCTTGCACTTTACATATTTCAAAAACGTACAAATTATTTACAAAGTTGCAATGCAGATAAACTAATAAAGCAATTTAAAATTTTCGCATGCGATATGCAAAAATTTTGAACGTACCGATAGTAGTAATCCACAATTGCATGGTAGAATGCAAAACTAAAGCACCCAAATTATAACCACATCCACAATTACGTTGTATCACGAAAAACTGAATCTTGCGAACGTTTGACCCAAAGTTTAGCTTGTGAAGACAGCCCGAAGAAAGTAAATGCTTTGCTCACTCTCTCACTCCCTTCTTTCTTCAGATAACTCCCACTCGCTATCTCAAGTGGTTTTACTTTCGTTAAGACAAATTTCACTTTAACTCGCATATATAATTTGTTTATTTATTAGTGCATTAGCAGATGTTAATGCTCGGGTTTCATTTTGATTTAGTCTGGTGTTCATCTGCACTGATCTGATGATTATAATGCCATCGAACCTTATGGATTTGACGTTATGTTATAGTCTTCTTAAGTATATTTAAACAAATTCGTATTATTTTTCTCATATGCCAAATATGTAAAGTTTTTCGTCAAAACTGGATTGATCGGTTAATAGTATGGTATATACCTAGGCACTAATATGAGTCAACAAAACAATTTCTGTAGCTTTGCAGGATATTTTCATAAACCCCTGTTACTAAAGAAGTGACTTGTTAGGTGACCAAATAACAAAAGCAAGTAAGAGAGAGTTAAGTTAATTCTCATTTACTAATAATGACTAATAATGTTAGCGCATCCACATCGAGAATATTCTGTACAATACAATGAATGTATTCAAACTGCAATTCATTTATTTTAAGTCGATTTAATTGAATGCTGTTCAAATTTTATCTCCTTTATACCACATTTTTTTATAGTTGAATATACTTTATGGTCTATTTCCCAGTTTTGACTATACACTGAAGTTGATGATATAGGAAGGGGGGTTAAATAGGAATTTATTCATTGGAAACGTTTGCAATCCGTGTGAATCAAAGTGAATGAAATGGCAAACTAAAATTTATATGCTTTCGAGAGTATACCGAAATTAAGTAGGTAGCGTTTGCGTGAAATGTGTTAATAACAATTCATTGGGGCGTAAAACAAAAAAAATTGAATAAATCGTTTAGAATTTGCTGTTGAAGATGCAATTTTAACTTTAGTAATATTATGGTAATAATATTTTAAAGTTGTTCAAAGGATACTTGGCCGATTAATAGCATAGTTAAACATTACTAATAAAACATGGCGAAACTTGTTGAAATTTACACTATTTTTCTATATGCAAAAATTACATGTATATTACATTTTTGCTCAACAAGCCATCTAATGAAATGTTTGCTGACATACCTGTTGAGACAATAGAGATTGTGCTCTTCAAAACATAAAATACATCGAATATGCATAAAGTTCTTTCCTTGTTGAGATTTTCAATAGATCCGCTCTTCCACATGAGGAACGCGCGGAATCCACGTTGTGCGGAAAAGGATAAAAAATTCACAATCAAGTAGTAAACGATAATTCTCACCGCACGCTTTTGAAAATGGTTTAAGTATTATTCAAACCTTTTCAACTGGTTCCAAGATGTACATGAAACCGAAATTTATTAGATATCGAGCCTGCTTGAGTTATAATTTCATTTTGACCCTCATGCGGAACTTTTGATCTAATGAATGAATCCTTGATTTTTTAATTAAATGATTCTTAGGTAATCAGGAATCTTGGAAACTATTAATTAAGCCCATTTAAAGATACAGATCAGGAAAAATTTGGAAAAATTAATATTGTTTTTTTATAATTTGTAATCATAATATACGATGTATTGAATTATACTTGACTTGATTTTGCGTATAAACGATCCCTGAAAGCTTTTTCTTTTTCATAAATAAGCACAACTGTATAAAAATGCCGAATTCTTGGCTTCCGCTTGTGTTTAATATTTTTTCAAAATTCGTTTTATCTAAGCTTCATTTATTTAAAAAAATCGACGGTTTATTGATTAGATCAAATGTTATTTTATTTTAATACAAGAAAACTCAAATATGACCGTTACAATGAACATTAAGACACAACAGAATTAGACATTAAAAAAGGTATAAAAATGTCTCTATACAGAGCCTCTTGGGCGGCTAAGCCACATTTTT
>NW_026017110.1:56620463-56707398 GCF_020466585.1 Dendroctonus ponderosae | reverse complement strand
AAATAAATGGCCTTTTTAGAAAGTGAACCATGGATGGGGAAATGTTGGCAGTTTTCTCAAAAAAGGCTTGAATTCAAGAAGTTTTAGATTTGCGAGGTTTTTTTGAGTTGCAAAATCCACTTGAACATGACGCTGCTTTTTTCGAAGTTTCTCAAGAACCATTCGAGCCACAGAACTCGTTTTGACATCGTTGGATAGAGAATTGAATGGGGGGTTATGATGATAGATGCATTCTTTTTTTGCGCTGTGTCAAGAGAGCAAATTAAAACAAGTTTTATAATTTTTAGGAAAACTATACTGGAATTAAATTCAATTAACTAGTAATAAAGTATCTAAATGCAGGTAATACAAAGCTGCTTAACATCATCAATATTGCTCAACTCCTTTCTTCTATCACATTTAAAATATTTGGGAGGATGGCCCAGCATAATAAAGGGACGTACTCTTGTTCGCCCTCAAAATTAACCCGATTTATTAAAAACAGGAAAAGTTTTTAGTGTCCAACTCTGGTTCTAAAATTGAAACTATAAATATGTTTGTGAGTAATTTAGTGATTTTTTGAGTCTCAAGAATGCAACATAATGCAAAATATTCCTTTCCAAAAACTTAGACTGATATAAATCGCTAAAATGAAACGTTTATCTTGGAGATATAAATTCTTGTGAAAAGTTCTGTACAAAAATTGAGAATTTATTAAAATTAGTTAATCAAAAAACAATATTGTTTCCTAATAACATTGTAAATTAAGAACTGAATGGCATTAATAATTAAGTTAAACATGCACACAAGTAGTAGGAAGTTAAATAAAAAGGTATAAATATAAAGAAATAGCGTAAAAGAGACGTCGCTAGTTCAAATCACGTATAGACAAATATTCAGTTCTCCTGGATTCAATTTCACACTTGAAAAAATGTTGTAATCTTTCGAAATACAACCCTGTAAGGCAGTTCGACTACCTACTGAATTCAAAGAGAAGACCCTTAAACGAGGTTGGTTGCTTGCAGTTCCAGTAGGTACCAAACAACTTTACGGGTATATATGATGAAATTCGAGGAAGGGACTTTAAAATGTTAACATCTGTTGTGAATTTTTTATGTTCAGCGTGATCAGCCGCCGGATATTGTTAGATAAATTTTATTTCAAAGATTGTAAGTATATTTTTAGTCAGTTTAGTTAGCGTACGAAAAATGTTAACAGTTTTGTAAATTTAAGTCTCCAAGTCAGTCAGTACCGGTATCCTTATTCATATTAATATTGTAAATTAAACTAAGTAGATATGTACCTAATAGTATTTGCATTTCCATAGTACTTGATTGAAACATTTGTTGGGTGGAAATTATAATAGTAATATAATATTTTTGAGCATTTCACTTAAATAATGAGCATTTTGCTTGTATATGCTTTAAATATAGTTAATTGTTAAAATGCTGTTGTTGTGGAATATTCAGTTTTTGTTAATTTGGTTTCTCATGCAAATTTATTAGAATTAAGCTTTTTTACTTAAACCATTTAGTTAATACATTTTACTTAATAGTTTTACATTTTTAGCACCCCTAGTACTTACCCAGCCTTTACCCGGATATTTATGTAAAGGATTAGGAAACGAATGACAGAAAATTTTAAACCATGCTTCAAGTAACTGGTAGGTCAATATAGTTTCCAATAGAATGTTTAACTTTTTAAAGTATTGAAAGTGATTTCATCAATTTTCTTCTTAAAGCGACCAATCATGATACAAGGACATTTGATAGAGAAAGTATTGTAATGCAGCGTGTAACTATTTAATTACAGATTAATTTTCCACATTTTGCACTCTAATATAAACTGTAAAACTATCTCTGATTTGCAAGAACTGATGGTTCAACACTGTATGTGGCTTGTAGAAATTACTGTGATAATGAGTTGAAAAGATAAAGCTTCAAATGCACTTCAGAATAGTGCTCTTTAGAAAACAATTTTCAAATTATAAAATATCCCGACTACAGAATTTCAGACTTTTCAAATAAAATATTGTGTGAATTAATTCGGGTTAATTGAATTATTGTCTACTTTATTAGGAAAATCAACAGCCTCAGAATTTAATTCGCGACTTTCCAAACCAACTGCATTATTGCGAAATAAAGTTGAACATATTTGCAAACATTTTTATGATTTAATGACGATCCTAAAACAGCTTTCTTCAGTTTAATTTAGCATTTTAAAAACTCGCAGTTTTTATGACAAAGTTATAACAGTTAAACGATTCTTGACTAGTTCCTTAACAGACCGTGTACCAATGGGATATTTTCCTGACCGAAACACATGTGAAACTTAAATACAATATTTTATTCAATTTGTGTAATTGATTGTTTGTTTTTATTACTTTGTAATCTTGCATATGTGTCATCAATAATTTTGGACCCGAAATACTTATTATAAGTAGATATTCTCAATGTATACTAAACAACACTATGCTGCAAAAATGTCTCCTCAAATCCATGTAGTTGAACCCAAAGACATTAATAATTAATCTGAGGTTCAACCTTATGTAGTATTTTACTAGTTAAGATACCTTACAGCGCATAAGCCAATATTGTAAAAATATTTTAAAGAAAAATGCCTGCTGCTTGATATGAGCCTCCTAGATTTTCTTTAATATAGACCCTGCTAAATATTAGCTGACATGAAATACCCAGAGGGGCAATATATATAATTAGGTGAATATATCGCTTAGTTATGGGATCCATTTTCATATATATCTACTAGAAATTATATGAAAAAAACTTTTCAACAAAACCCAGATATTCTCTTCTAATTGGCCAGCATAACAAAACGGCTGGCAAACAGGTGCCATGTGAATGGAGGAAAAGTCTATATGTGAGCTTTCAATAATATTTGTGTCATATTACTCTTTCCTATAATACGATAAGTAGGTAAACCGTTTGTTCTCAAGCCTTGACTAAATTCTAGCTGAAACGCTGGGCTAATAAAAACACTGATTTTATGCGAAGCATTGACCGACAATCTGTCCAGTATCGTAAAACATACACAATAGAAAAATTATATTAATTCGTAAGCCTTTTTAAATTGGTACAGGAGTATCTGGCAGGACCCAATTGTATTCATTAATAAGCAAAGTATAAGTAATATAAGAAATTTAGGCGCTGTCTGTAACTTCACGGTATCAAATGATTAAAAACTTTTTTTTGCAAAAGATAATAATTGGCCGGGCTGACTACTAGATCCGCTAAAAAGATTGGCTCTTAATTTTTTTACATGTTCAATTTCTTTAGAACTTATAATTTCAGAAATATATTAATTCTAAATTGAAATTGTTGAAAAATAACTATATTTATACCCTCTTTTGATTCCTCCAAGGAAAACGAATGACTACATTTACGAACCAATAAACGTATTTGTAGTTAACGGCAAATAACCCTTAGAATTACTTAAAAATATGCTATCAAAGAATTTCTGTAGAAAAGGCAGAAAGTATCGGAACTTTGCAGGAAAAAAACTTTACACCGCAGATATCAGAACATTGCTTTTTCACCGATGAATTAAGATTTCTTGACTTTTAAGGTAACGTTTTTGTATGAAAATACAGAAAGCTAAAATTCATTTAAAACTACTTCACCAAAAATGTTTTCACCATTATGTCCAATAACAAACACAAACCGATGGCCAATGCGACATGACTAATAAAATTAAATCTAATCCATGAACTAAAGTTGCGAAAAAGCGAAAGTTGTGGATAAGTTCTATGTTGTTGAGGTGGATTCACGTTTTCACAGACTGTTTGCTGGGTATTCCGTCTCAAAACACTTTTGTCTTTAAAAAAGACATAATTTCCTCACATTTTTTATTACAGATTTAGAAACAGTGCTCTTATCTCGCAATAAGAACGAATTATTTATCAAAAGGTAATCATTAACTACCACCTAGAGGGTATCCTGCGACACACCTAGGAAGAGAAAATTCCAATTAATAAAGAAAATAATTTTTTAAAATTATCTTGACGTTTCGATATCTATTTTCTGCTATCGTTATCAAAAGAACCTAAATGAACCTAAAAAAGAGTATATTAATAAATTGTGTAGCAATTCGGAGAATGTAAATATGTAAAAATTCGCTCTGATAATTTGTTTTTACAAATTGTTAATTATTTGTCTTTGACTTAACATTGTGTAAACCAATAAAGGTAATCATTAATAATTTTGGTGTAAATTAAATTTTGGTGTATGTTTCTCTGGTCTACTTCAGATCTGAGCATAGGTAACCATGTATGACTTAAATTAAATGAACATGAGGCAACACAACTATTTTAATTTAGTAAAATGAATGCGTTTTCTTTAATTTTACGTTTTTTTTGTAGATGGTTTTTTTGCTAAAATTGTAGAATTATTCCATTAAATTTTGTGTTAATTATCAAAGGCATGTTGACAAATGCAATCAAATGCATGTTTCACAAAAGTGAAAGTTAGAGCGCGCTCAATTTAAAGACACACCTAACGAACAAGTGAAAACTTGTTTGTCTCCTACTAAGAAAATACTTAGAGAAGTTCATTTTCATACTATTGTGCCGAAAATCAAAGCTAAAAGTGAAGTTGGTATTTGCATCGTTACTGAATCAATGCAGGAATATCTTGGCTTTTTAACCGTAGATCATTGGAATTGTTTCCAGTGTTTCGTTCAAATGTGTGGTAAACACTATCAAAAGCGGTGAGATAACTTGATCAGAAAGGAAGGAGTTAGAGCGTTAAAACCGAACGGAAACCGTTCATTGAGAAACAGCGGGCGGGACGACAAGAGCTCACTACAGATTGCAATTATTCGTGAAAAGCCTCCCTTTCTGCGTTGGTTTTGCAATCCTTCTATTTCTATATTTTTTGTGTAGCTGTATTCGTTTTCCTTCTGATTCTTGAACTGTCTTGAATTCTGAACTTTTGTCCCTTAGTTCTTCTGTTATTTCTTGATGTTGTTAAATGATTTGTTCCTTTTTCCATCTTCCTCTCCCATTCTGCGCGGTTTTCGTCATCATAATCCAGTCGGCTTCTGAGGCATTTTACCAGTATTTTGAGTGGGCTTCTAATTTTTTTACGATGGGTAGGGCTTGGGACCGGCAGAAACGGTCACAGACAGACAGTTGGGCTACTCAATTTACCCAGCCGCTGCAACAAGGCGGTCCATACGACCAGCAAAAATTATATTATTTGTAAATTAAAATTTTAGAATATCTTCTCAATTTCTACCCGACAATCCGTTTCGGAAGTTGGCTTTCAGTTTTAAAAAGGACATTTTGCTTCTCTTTATTTCTGAAAATCCACACAGGCAATGTATATTATTCGAATACGAATTCGTTCGAATCGAAATGTTTGCGATTTTCTTTTAGTTATTGATGACAAAAACAACCACTCGTTATGGTTCAATTTGGCGACTATTGAAATCAGCTGTACGAACCACACCAAACTTTTCTTCAAGGCTATCTAAGGCATTAAAGATAATCACAAAATAATGTAAAATTTACGTTAGCAATTTATAAATTCTCAAATTATGCAAATTACGCTGACTAGTGCGTTTGTTGGTAAGCTTTCGTTGTTAAGATGGATTTCGAAATGATCAATAAATTTCGCAAATATGCAGTTTTTGTGGCATTTCTCGACTTTGAGTTGGAATAAACGTATAGAATGAAATTCTATACATGTATTATTTATCTGTCCATATATATACGTAAAACTTTAAAATTCAATTTATCTCGTTTTTTTTTGTTTATATATATGTTTTATATATAAAAGCTTTCCAATTAGAAAAAGCCTTAAAAATCTATCCAGTGTGTTTAATTTCGATGATCCAGGATGCTAATACATGAGATTAACAAATATTGAAACAAGTTCAAGCTAAATGATTATTGTAATTATTTTTCACTACTTGCGAGTTGGAAAGATATGGCTAACTAGTCTACTTTCAGTTACCATTCTTGCTAAAATAATAATAGTAAACTTGACTGCAGATCTTTCTTGAAGATCTTCCCCAGTTTTTTTGTTTTGTTGATCAGATTTTGACAATTTTCCAATTATTGTTTTAAAACCAGTTGTTTATGCAAAATCTGCGTCATATCATATTGGCTTAGCAGGTATATTTGACTGAATTGAAAGCATACGTGTTTTTCCGTTGTCTGATTTATGGTCTCGTAAGTGTCGATAAATTCATCTCAGTTATGAAGATTAATTTATTAATATAAAATATTAAGAAATTTTGTTCATATTCTTACTTATTTGAATATTTTTCGTTCGCTTCTATTACTGATTTTAACAAGTATTGGGTGGATAATGTCACTATTCCGGAGCTTTATTAATAGCACTTATATATCAGAACATACAGCTATTCAATGCGTAACTATTTCTTCTAGTTAAAATTTCTCACTTTCACCGCATTGCATTTTTTAATGCTCAACTGGTTTACTCGCTTCATCACGATATTAATTCAAGTCAATTGGGTTATTTATTGGGGATTTCATGGTTTCATGACACTTTCGGGACATACTAGGTGTCATAGAAGTTATAAATCTTACTTTCATCAAAAAGTCTCCAATAGCATAATTATAATTAGACTGAATTCACTAAAGCAAATAACAACAAATTACAGAAAACATCAATTTTACCTGACGTTACCATAAACGGATGTGAAGAATCTATGCTTTAAAGCTATCAAAATACACAGGCTTTTACTTATCCCATCGTTTTATTTTTTTAATTATCTCGTAACTTAAGATACTTATTTCATATTTGTTTCAACAACACTTATGTTTGTTGATTGTATACCAGGATCTTAATATTGCATATTTTGCTAAAACGGCTAATAATTCAATCAGTTTATGTTCCGGCTTATGGAATACTCAAAAACTGAGATACCTTGTTAGAACCCACAAGATATATTAGTTAAATCGCGTAAATACTTTCAAGCCATCTTCAATCGTTTTTTTTTTCTAATAAATAGAAAAGAATCTAATAACTTTCCCGAGTGTTTACTCCTCTTTTTGTTCTTGCATATCAATCATATTATTTTAATAATTTATATAGAGTACGTTACAGGTGGCGACCAAAATTGTTTTGAAAACACAGTAAACTCACATAGCGGTAACAAGTCTATAACATTAATTATTCTGACTGCATATTTATGTGTGATGGAACAAATACATATTTTTAGAAATATCAGCGACTTTTTAAAAATGTGTACCAATTTATTTATAAACGGTTCCAATTTAAAGCTACATAACTTTTACATAGGGTATGAAATGAAGTGACTCAATATATTGGGTTGGGCGATCTTCTTGTAATGTATTTAAAATACATACTTCATATGTCTGCTAATTTTATCTTTGCCAAATATTTACCTATAATCAAATGAAAATTTCCACTACCAAAAATGTCAAAATTTAAAGTCTAGTTTTGTATGTATGTTTTCGAATTGAAAGTAATTTATTTTCGTGTCAAATTCTCATTTTGACCTGCACAAATTTTTTTTTGAATGAGCACTGTTCTTAGCATTTAAATTTTTAATGCGTTTGAATAAATTCCGTTATACCTATTTAAGTTAATTCAAAACGTACACGTTGCGTTTGTTTACCCCAATAAAAATGTATAACAGATACGCGAATGATGTGGTTTTCGGATAGATATGGAAAATACACGCTTTTCCTTAGGCCAACGTTTCATGAGGGAGGGAACAGTAAACATTAAGAAAGTTCGGCAATTTACAATGTTCCTTTTAGAATCGTATAAAATAGGATTCAAAGAAAAATAGTAAAACTACTAAATATAACTAATACCATAATGGTTGAAGATTTTAATAAACTTTGTTATAGAATCCCTTGTCAATATACAATTGCTGATCATAACTTATTTCATCATTAGGGGTGATAACATGACGAAAAATTAACTTTTAGCCCTTGACGTTCTCAATGAACCGTAACGCTTTTAAGATCGTAAGATCTAAATGAAGAACGTCAATTTTTAGTCAGTCCAAGAAACAGATTTAATTGTTCTTATGTTTAACTCAAAATAGTACTATGCTTTGTTAAGGGATAGTCAGAAAGTTCATTCTCTGGTCTGTGAATAAGTAGAATTTTTAACAATTTGTTACAGTTTGGCAGAATGCGAACATTCTKAATGAATAAAATCAATCACTTTATATATATATATAAATAATCTTTATTTCCTGCAAAAAAAGGCTATCGACCCAATCGGTCTTTCTGCCCAAAACTTTATTGCATTCAGAAGTTACATTCTCAGATCGATCAGTAACGGTAATTAAATGCAACTCAGTAACAAAAAATKWAATGTTTTGTTAACAAGAACTTACTAGAATTAAATCGCAAATATGGATTTMAAATATAATGTTTTGCAGAAATAAGAAACGTCATAAATTATTTAGAGTAGTTCGCGTAACGCAGTTCTTAAATGCGCTACAACAGGGCTATTTTGTCATTAAGTCAGATATATAGTTGAGATACTTGTGGCGTTTATAAACAATTCAGAAAAGGCTTTTTTCAATGAGCAAAAGTAATATTCAGTAAAAAGCAGTTAAGTGACTATATTACTTTAAAATTAGCTAAATTAATTATAAAAGTCTTCCCGTGTGGTCATTATGGTTAAAAAAGTTAAAAACTAAAGAAGCTATTCAAAGTGAGAACCGTCGTTTTTCATACATTGAACTACTCTTTGGATGGAATGTTACAACTGAATTTTTATTCTGCTCGAAGCGCTATGATTTTTAAACCTTTTTTGGCACACAAGGTCTCAATTAGAAATTTAGTTTAAATGTAATTTAATGTAGAATGTTGTTGCTTACAAATGAAATAACTCTCAGCTGGAATTACGCGCTTATTTTATATGAAACACCCCATATTTTTACCTTATCGAGAAAAGTGTATCAAAAAATATAACATCAAAGTTGTGAAATCAAGGATTTCCTGGATAATGAGATTTGTTACACAAATTCATATTTTAGAGATAGGTAACCCTGTAGGCCGGTAATAAGGTCGTCTAAAGTAAAATTGGCATTGGCAGTTCGGGCTTTTCGATGAATCAATTTCAATTCAAATTAACTAGTTCTTCTGTCGAAATATTTATAGTCTTTTCCATTGTGCTCTTAGTGGTATTAATGATGAGCTATTTCTGTTAAGTTTGAGGCTCCAGGCAACGTGATACAAACCTACTGTTTTTTTTCAATTTCAATTAAATAACAGCTTCTATTCATGTTTAACATGTGGATAGTGAATCGCATTAATCTGCAAAGCGATAGATTTTAGAAGTTGTTGACTCAAATTAAATTTGCATTAACTATGCTAATAACTAGTGAAGCCGTCCTACAATTTAAAAAATCTTGATAATTTCCATTTTACAGTATATTAGAAATAGTTCATATTTTTTGTTATACCTTCTTATATCTCACATCAATTTTTTCTATAAATTTCGATAATATAGACGTCGCATTGCAAACAAATGACGAGTAATTTGTAGCATTTTTGATGGTATTTTTATGGATGAAACCAATTTAAAAAAATAATGCACTTAAAACTATGTTTACCTACTAAAAGTTGGATTAGGTACAACTATTGATTTTTTCGTGAAATAAATTCTCGAATAATGCCATTCTGTACATTGGACAGTAAACATTTCTCTTTCTTTAAAAAAAAATTGTAATTTGTAAGTTCTATATGGTGAATCATTAAAAATGGTGACCACTGGCTCAAATATGCCTTATCTTAGTTAAATTGATAGTTTTGTAAAGCGGAACAATTACTTCAAGGTATTTTATCAATCTTTTGTTTTATTGTTAGCGGTTCTGATAATGCCAAATTTTGCTTAGTTTAATCATCCATAATTTCTTGAATGCAGACCGAGGCATCGAAACGAAATCACGTTTGACATTGTCCAGTACAAGACAGAAAAATAATTTTATATCAGTATTCCCAGTGAATCTCCCTGCACCAGCCAAACCAAGACAAACCTTAACATGCTCAAATTTTACGGGTGTCCAATTAAAATATTAGAGCTACTTTCAGGCTACCCTAGCCTTGGGGATAGAGGTAATTTGCGATACTTTTCGCAAAGCTCATGACCAGTCTAGCAAATGAAAAAAATCAGATCAATTTCGACAATAATGAAAGTGAACGTGAAAACATTCCGTTCTTGTTCTTGTTCGAGAATTGAAAAGTCCATTTTTAAGTACTTAATATTAATAAATTATTTTCTAATCTAAATATGGGTACTTGTTTGCTGCTAGGACAAGAGCCAAAGATTTTCAACCGGCCAGATATTTTTGTAACATTTATTTCGTTATTCTACGCAAGTAGATAAAATCTCGTGTAATATTTGTATTGCAAATTCATATTGGGACACTCAAGGTATTGTCAAACACTGTTAGCTCCTTGTTTGACAAAAACATGTCGTTATAAGTACTTGCTGAAAATGAATCTTTGCAACGCTTGTATGTTAAATAAAAGAACTAAAAAATATTCGACATTATGTCCGCGCAAAGATGAAAACAACATATTTTGTAGAACAGTTATATTGTATTCAACTCTTACAATTAAAAGTATAAATATATCCTGCCCATCTTGAAAATTTTTCCGCCGTCTTTCGCTCAAGCGGAAAATAAAGCTGGCGCCGCCACTGATTCTATCTAGATCTATCAAGGGCCTTATTAATGTGTTATTTGCTAAGACGAAGAGTGGTTGGAAATACACATTTTTACCGAAATATCAATGTTGCTTATTGCTTCTATCCGAACATTTGCTCAAGAAATTTGGTTTATTTTCTTTAATGAAAGTGGGCATCGCCCACACGCCTCTTCTGACGAACCGCCACTGTAGCAAGAATATGTAAATATGTAGATTTAGCCTCCAGCTGGGTAAGAATGGCATGGAATTACATATTATCCATTTGACGACACTACGACAGAAGTTGCAGAAGTGAGATCAGGCCATTGCCCTATATATCGAATTTCATATAGGTTTTGGATTTTTGCAAACATACTAATCCGATTACTTAAGAACAGCCCGGCTTTTCTGAAACTGAAACGCTCGTTCCTCGATCATCCCACCACAAGTGAATTTGTTTAAACATTTCGCTGGTTAAACAAACTGATCGTGTCGTACCACGAATCGACGAACCAGTCGCGACTTCATAACGGGTTTGCGTGGAGCGGGATTTCACGCTCGCCGGCCAAATATACTGAGTAAAAAGTTGGATCATTCGAATATACCACAAAACTAAAACGTGCATTTATTTTGCCTGCTTTTTCCGTTTCGTATTTTTAGATTTCGAAGTTCAAATCTAAACTATTGTGTCGAGAAAAATGTTAAGTTCGACCGGTAGTTTTGTATTTTAACATTGTTTATAACTGTTAACAGTTTACACTTAAGTCTGTGCAGAGAATCCTTCAATATGGGTATGTATGTAAATGTAAAATCGTATTAAGTTATTTGTAGGTTTATTGCTTTCAGTGACTAAGTTGTTAAAAATATACAGTTACTATTCCACGCAAGTTCATGCACCTTTGAATATAAATAAAATCAGTAAACACTATCTGAGATGAAGTATTCGAAAATGTTTCGCGTATCTATCTACATCCCGGATATATTCGCTACATCAATAAAGCACATTTTTAAAGCTTATTCGGCAGTAATTAAATAGTGTCTATCAGTTACGTATATTTATTACCAGTTTTTATGTTGTGCTGAAAAGGAACACGCGTTTCTTACTTGCTGCCCGCCCGGTTTGATTCGACCTGATTTTCAAGCTACACGTTAGCTCTTCATCAGCAACGCATCCAAATCTGTCTCAAATATTCAATATTGAGTACCTTCGTAGGTAGTTAGTTGACTATAGCGAAGCGTAGTAGTGCTGCATTTTTTTTCAGATTGGGCTATTTCCGGTCATCGATAATTGCTTAGATAAGATGAAACAACGAACTCATGTACTTTATGTTTGTCAGAGTTTCACGTTCTTTTCAGTTTTCCCATAAAAGCAGTTGCGCCTAAGATCCACTGCAATAAAGTTTTTGCAATATTTTGGTACTTATTCTAAACCTCCTGATTGATTGCCGTTATGTTCCACACATGTTCTTCTTGTTTTGGGCGCCCTTGCATGGAATGTTGCACGTCAATAGTCAGATCCCAGGTGATTTCCAAGAAATTAACCAAGTGCAATGTTGCCACTTATTTCACCCATTGATCATTATTCATACTTGAACTTTACGAGAGGGAAATTCCCTTTAAGTAAATGGCATATTTTCTCTTTTTTGGTTTAGTTTAATTTCTTTTAGTATTGGATTAGTTTAGTAAGAATTCAATTTTCTGTTCTGCAATAGTTTATCGGGGTTTCCGTAAAAAATCAAAAATATCCTATCTTGACCCAAATTCAACACATCGTAAAATTTAAGCGTACTTACACGAAAGTATACTATTCCATTTACATAAAACGTTCTGTGCAGTCTGGCAACGCTGGACAAAGTTTAGCGTAAATATGGATATTTTATTATAGTTTACAAATGTTTTCTAGCATGATTCCATGGACGATCCGCATTTTTATCCACTGAAACTACTTTATTTTAAGTGTATCTACTTTAAGGAAAAATTGAAAAGAACGCGAAACTCTCACAGACATGGGCACCGCAAACATGTATAATTAATGTATGGCATTAACTAACCACCTTTAAATGTTTTTCCCACTGTATCTCATTTGTTAATCCTATGTATCATATCACTTTCTTGCTCATGTGCTTTTGCACAATACTACCATACTTCAAATCCATGGTATACTTGAAATTTCAATTTCACTGATAATTTAAATATCTTAAGAACAAACAGTTTGTTTCGCAAATAACGTCAATAAATTACGGAAACAATGATTTGGCTGTAATCTTCAATTTATAATTAGTGAGTATATGAGCAAGCAATATTTAAAAAAAAATTGATTAATTAAGCCAGAAATATTAGAAAAATTTAAACTATTTTATGGAACTCCTCTCTGACCCCTTGACAATCTTGACATACCTAAAAATAAAGAAAACTATTAATAATAATGTCTAAAAGCTAAATACTCCTTCAAAAATAGGTCTCAGAACTTCAAGATGCAAAGCAACTAGTCTTATTAAAGTGAGTAGTTTGATTCTGTAACGCAGAAAACACCAGTTTGACATGATCAAACCAAATTTAAAATACAGGGCGTCATTCCTCTGCAGGTTTTGTCTGGGGGTGTTTTAGTAGTACAGAAAAATTATTTTAAAAAATTTGTTGTTTTTGAAAACTGGGAAATTTGGAAAAAACAATACCAGAAGGATGGCAACAATGTTTTTCAATCTGCCTAATTAACATTATGTAAAAACCTGTTGCTTCGTAATTATTAAAAACTCGGGTAACAATTAAAAAATATAGAGAGAGAAAGTGGCAATAAAATAGATAAGGATAAACGGTAAATTCAACAAGATCTACTTTTTTCGAAATGTCAAATTGTCAACGGGAAATTCTTATTTATTGTCATAACCTCGAATTGATGTGTACACAAATAAACATAGATACACTTCTGTATTTACTCCAAACAAGTTAGTGCCGGTGTAATCACGTTATTGTGCTCTCGGGGAACTTCTCGTATTCAGTCAACTCGGAAAACGTTGGTTAAACGATTCGATGTTATGGATACCTATGTCTAAATTCGTAAACAATCATTAATTTAATCTTGATGGCAATCAAGTATAATAAATTAATCGAGATGCAGAAGAATCAACGAAATGTAGTCGAATTTGTTGTTGGTTACAAAATAACATGATCATTAATCAAGACACAGAACAAGTTAAAAACGTACAAGAACCAAGCATGGTGAATGGCATTGCTGAAAAAGACGAAAGAAAAGTAACTAATAACAATAAGTTGGTTTTCTGAACTAATTCAATTTGTTTCAATGCATTTCTGATTGGCACACACGTTACACACCAGACACTTGAAAATTAGGATTATCGCAGTAATTTGTGGCCCTATATAATAGTCATCAATTTTTCCAATGTAATTGATACTAGGGGAGCCTAATATTATTTTCATTGATTTACGGTGTCTTGTAGAGTTTTTCTTTTAATTTACCTTACGAGCAAAACCCTTGGCGCCAGAGCGTTGGACTAGGCGTTTGTTTACCAACCAATCAATGAATATTTCTTCATGTTTTCTTGTTACTCTTAAGTGAGAACAAATTAGCCCGAGGAAAGCGTTTGTCTAATGTGAAGGATTGTAAGAAAATATTTTTTTTAACTTCGGCATTAGGAAATATATGATAGAATTGGACGCATAGTCGTGAGTATTTATTTTATAACCTCTTGCATAATAAACTTTAGCTTGACTTTTTCCTAAAATCCTTTTTTATGAACTACATGTGAAAAATGATCCTCCCAGAGACATTTATATTGTCGGCGGAAAATACCCACCTTGAAAATCTGCTGGTTCCCACAAAAAAAATTAAATGAAGGTTTCTTGTTGAGGAGGATTAAAACTTATTAATTCTGAGAGTATGATTTTGGGACTTCAGAATTTACACCAGAGAATGTGTCGTAATTCGGTAATGAAATTGTTTTATTTTAGCCAAATCGGTACATGTTCATCAAGTTTATGATTTCACTTACAAAATATTTGAAATTAAGTAAGTATTACATAAAAATATTTTTTTCTGATCATTCCTTGCATTAATTTGTTTACATCAATCGAGAAACTAATTGAGTCGTTCGTTTCAAATACCACTTACGTCAAAAAAGGTAAATTTTCCAGCGAGTGAAAAAACTGTTTTGCTTAGCATATATCTCTTAAATCAACAATATATTTTTTAAATGACCTATTTTTGTTACTGGGACAAATGTAATGTAAATTAATGATATAATATTAATAGTTTTTGCACGGAATGCTTCTCTTTGCTATCAACTTTTATTCAAAAGGAAATACATTGAGCAATTTTCATACACATATAATGGTTTACTCAAGTTTCACAAAAAGGCTACAAAAATAGTAGAACTGACTGCAGACAAAGTTCGGAACATAATCAAACTCTTCGTCGTTCTCGCGATCATCGTCGTCGTTTTCACATCCAGTTGGCCACTTGAAAATTCTTGCATAGAATGGCATGTGTTCTTGGAGAATACTATTTTTGACTTGCTTGAAATCTCTATTATTTGGGGGCTTGATGGATAGGCCCTGCCCATTGGATATGCCTTGCTTTATCTGGTGATAAATTGAATTGAATTTAAATCCTCAACTACGACCAATCCAATCCTTGTCTATCTCTTTCATAGTGAAGCGACGACGGATGAGTTTTTGAGTTCTTTTGGTTTATGCTTCCCAAAGCTTTGACTTGATATGCACATTTTTTCATAGTATATTTGCAACCATTTTGAAAAATCTGGTTTGTTGACCACATAATTATCATAAAATTCGGACTTGTTTCAGACATATTATTGTAATATTCTTCAGGGACATCAGTAATACATACTGAATAAGGTCGCAATTTTTAATCATTTTTACAGCTCGAAAGTCTCGATCATTAGGAAGAAACGAATGTCCTCTTATAGGGAAATAATAAGTCATTTTTGAAAAACGGCCTGTATCGCTCAATGATAGTAAAAATCTCAACAACCGTGTGATTTTTACTCTGGCCAGAGCAATTATCTGAGAGGACCATTAATTCATTGTAGGCAGCTACCACCAACTAGCTAAAGAGGCGATTACTGGCAAAAACTCAATTTCAGAAAATCTTGACTTGGATTATTTTTGAAATGAACGGATTCAATTAATATCAATATATCTTTGGAAGCGACATTGCTATCGCTTTTGATGTGAACCAGATATGTGAACTTTAACTGATATCTCGGAAACAATTTTAGATAGGTGATAGATCGATTAAGCAAACAACATGGGCAATGGGTAGCTAACCCTAAAATTGAATTGGGGCATTCTTCTAAAATCATCTTAAAATTACAGTAGCTTACAAGAGGAAGATTTGCAAGGAAATAAAAGTTATAGTAGGAAGCAGTTTTCATTTGATCATGTGGTAGCTGAACAGGAGATTCTCGTTCGTTGGCAATACGTAAATATCTGATTCCTCAGCCACAATGCACAAAGACGACGAGTGCAATCAAAAAGTAATTACAAGAAAATTCGCTCAGTTCAAGTCAGATAGTTCAATAGGTCAAATTTAATAAAAATATCTAATAAGTCGATGCTTTTCTGCTACTTCTCTACTCATCTATGCAAATTATGCTGTGTTTTTTCTCTCTGTAGAACACCAAGTATATAGGAACTTTTATAGAAACAGTGTTTAATGACTTCTTGATGAGTATCCCGCGATGTAAAATGTTTTGAGCCTGAGCTTTTTTTAAAGCTTTTGGCCTTTTAAAAGCTTTAGTTGGTGGTGTTATTTTGTCTGATATTCTCTTATTATTATTGATATTATGATATTATTGGAGGCAATTTTGATCAACAATTTCACATTCAATTCTCAGTAACTGTACCTATTTAACAACTAGAGGGTTTCGATATTGGTAACTTGCTGCTTGAACTTTTTCAGTTCGGGTATTCGAGCATTTTTCGATTCATCGGCATTTCATTTTAGCCTGGTTAACGAATTATCTATAATGAAATAAAGAATCGTTATCGTACCTTCACTATTATTGAAACTTACTGTAGATGAACAAACAATTAATACAATTAAGGAGTAAAACTATTGAAAATGGAAAACTAATACTCAGATATCTTAGTATATTTTCTGATGATTTTATGTGTTCATTTGTCGGTTTTGGAATTTACGTGTTATGGCTAACTGTAAGTTGTCGGTACGCACCGAATTTTAATTTCGTCTTTGGGTTTCAAACGGAAATACCTACTGAAGTGCGTCCCGTACGATGTCGATAGCTAAAGACGGCTCTATTTAATTAAAACTATGTATTGAATTAAAAGTATCACATCCGTGCGATGCTTACCGTTCGCTTGATGCTAAATACTCCTCAAAGTGTTATACGTCTGTTTTCATTAATTTTCGTGTAAGAATAATTCGCTTCAAACGAGCAGAACTGCGGTTTTGCTTATCTGGGTCTATATTTGAATCACTAATTTTCTGCGTTCATCGGTATGCATGTTTTTTACAGCCAGCACCACCTCAGTCTCATGAGGAGTCACTGATCGAAAATGGTAAAAACAACTGTTCTAAAATACAACTTTTCGTCTTTCCGCGATGTAGAGTAGTGATTATATATATTCGATAAAGTTCCTGATGGGGAATATAAAAGGGTATACATTTATTTACGCACATTTTAATCCCCTTTGGTCTCTTAGTGTATGAAAACCCCAATGTTCAATAATTAGTACTTGTCCTAGTTAGGAAGTTACGGGTTTTTAAAGCAGAGGACGCAGTTGGCTGCAAACGTCCATTTCGAGATCAACTAGCTCGGTTGGCAAAATCAGGGTTGTATGGATTTTTCTTGAAATTTTTAGCAGTTGTAAAGTGAACTTTCTTCTAAATATTGTGTAACTTTCAAGTTGCTTCTGGCCCCAGTTGGGGAGCTTTGAAACAGAAGGCGCAGTGAGCTGTATCAACCATTTTGAGACTAACATTTATTCGGCTAGCAAAAATCAGGATTCTGTTAGAATTACATGAAAATTCTAGCGTTTGTAGAGTGAATTGTTTTCTACGGAATATAACACTTTCAAGTTCCTACTTGTCCCAGTTGTGAAATGATGAGTTTTTAAAGCAGAGGACGCAGTACTAGGCAAGGTTAACGGAGCTTTTCCAGGTCCTTTGAGGCAAACAGTGAACGATTTAAATCAAAACCAAAGTAACAGGATATCTTAATACGTCAACAAATGTTTGGACCAACAGTCTAACACCTGAGATAGCCAGAAAAAACAAAACTTTTCACGATCAGGTTTGCTTTCATGATATAACATTAAAAATCTTTATATTTTTTTACGTTGAGATTCTGCTTTTTTTATTTTTCTCTTGTTTTTGAATTTCTTTTCTCTTCGTCTGTGATGGTAAAAAGTATGTTCTATAAGTTTAATGTAATGTAACATAACTCTGTGATTGTTTAAATTTATATTTATATGAAAATACATATTATTCTTATTACATCAATTTATGAGGTAATAGTTTTTCTCCTACCAAAACTTTACATATGATATATTAACTAACATTTTTGACTCTTACCTTAACTGAACCTGGACGTAGATTTGAAACATACGAAATTTAAAGGCCCAGATTTATTCTGTGGTATTACCCAGAACCATCTTAATTGCGCTTTCAGCTTAATTTTCCAGTAGTGCAGAATAGAGTTTCTGCTGCTTTGTACACAATTTGAACTGAATTTGATTGTCTTTCTGTTACAGTGCTGAGCAAGTACTACCTTGATATCTGCCCCTTTTTGCTCTTGGACACATTCTTTATTGGATAACTTCCAATAAAGTTCTATAACTGGCTCAATTTACTATTTGCCTTGTTTAATGAAATGTTGATACCTTTTATCCTTCCAGTACAAATAACTGTTGTTTGAGTCTATGTCTATGTCTATATAATCACTCTTTTATTGCAAAAACATTTAATTGCATCTATTTTATGCTGATACTTTCACTAACAGAGTTGAACAACTATTGTAATGTTTTTGATTTTGACTTCTTGTGTGTTATTATTTTACTTTCAAATTGCTCTTTTCCACGTTTAACTGATTCATTGCTGATGGCATATTATTTTTGACAACTCGAAACAATCAAATTCATTTGGTCCATAAGCGGGAAATATATAAAAAATCTTCAAATCGCTAATATGAATTGCTTTAGACCAATTCATCTAATAGCTAATGGGCTGCAACTAATGAACATGTCCTTAAATCTTAATATGTTTACCCTTGATCGAAAGGATCATTTTTAAGTGCAAAGGGGAGATACATGTGACAGTTATTTTAGAAACTTGCTTTCTCTCATTCAAAAACATCCGTTTTTTGGGCGCGAACTATAAGAAGTAAACTGAGGCAAAATTTCCTTCTACATCTACAAAAAAAGGGTTACTTGCGCCGTTGACGAGTAATAAAACGATGGTCTGACTCATTAAAAATAAGACTTTGTTAATGTCGTTTAGAGGTCAGTAATCATAATTCAGCCGACTTTCAAACTGATTTTATTGCAGTAGGTTTATTTAATTAGTTCTTTAACTGTTGATATATTTTGAAGTAATATTTAGTTAAATGTTTGATAATTTTATCCTGAATTTTTGCTCTATCATTAATATAATGGTGCAAAGGTTAAACAAAGAGTCTTCTGATAATACCCAAGTAGTTTCACGGGCCAATAATATTCCAGATAATTGATAACTTTAATAATTATCTATATTTTTTCAATTTGACAAATTTTGTGTTTACATTGTTGCTCACACAGATACGGCTTTACTGACTAAGACTATTTCACTTCACATGAAAATAGCAAACTTCTACCGAACTATTTTAAACCACATTTGAGAGGCGAATTTTTCTAGAAGACCCAGAAAAGTGAAGTTCTATACCTACTTTAGACTTTGTTTCCTTCTCCCCCAAAAGCAACCAGATTTAGAAAATTAAAAAATACAGTCTATCTCTATGGCTTCACTACATATTTGGAAAAAAGTCGTAGATTGGTATATGTAAGTTTGGTCAAGTTATAGTAGATAGTCAAATTGCATGATGGAAAGGTGGAGAAGATCCGGTGCGCTTGTGTTGATGCGTGATTTTAGTGCCATAAAAGTAATAAAAAAGATAAATCGCCGGGTAAAATTGTACGCTCTGGCAATTGAACTGATGCAAATATTGAGCGCTCAAAATTCATCATCGTACCTTTTAGAGGAAGATTTTGAACCAGAAGGAACTGACGTTCATTTGCTACAAATTCAGTAAAGGAAAATGTTGCTTCTGAACTACTATACACAAAAATGACAATAGCGCGAAAAGTTTTAAAATAATTTTGAAAATAATCTTTATTTGTGGAAAATAACTAGTGTGACTTCTCAACTAAATAAACAAGTATACTAAAATCGAAAGATCTAAGTATTTCGTTTGTCAGAGAAAGGGCTTAAATTAATTAAATTTATTGAAAGAATGTTGATCAAAAATTTTAAACACTTCTTTAAAATATTTCGATATGTAGGTATAAGCTACTCTATATATCTACAGATGAAGAGTCCATTGCGGAGCGTATTTATTCAACTGTGACCTATAAGAGGATGTTGTTTAACTGCATGCATTCTAGCTATGCCAAACCCAAATATTTTCAAATAAGGCGCCAATAACTTCACGAAAAAGACTCGATAACAAATTAGCTGATTACGCGATTTATTTCAACTGGGTCAAGGTTGATTCAATAATTATAATAAATAGGACTTAGAACTAGGTGGTAAATACCTAGAGGGTTTTGCTAGCATAATCGTTACCCTGTTTCTGTGTAGCTGGCGCACACATTAATCAATTGCAAAATAATGCATGCGATAAAGTGATATTCCAGGAAAAAAATATTTTAGGTGAAACTCATGAAATCATTAAATTTTAATGAGCACAAATCTAACAACGGCGTATTATATGTTATTGATTTAGATCACAATTTTATCGCTGGAAAATTTAGGATAGGACACGTTATCTCATGCCTTCGTGGTATCATAGGTATAATAAATTCCGTGCAGTGTGGGCCAAAGAAATTTTTCGCATATAACTAACTTATGTGTATTTTTTATTTAAATTAAATTCTCACAGGAGCATCAGTTTTTAAGTCAAACACGAAATGACATGAGTTCAGAAGTCTTTAACGTGGGCGTCTGAGCCTGAGTAACGTCTGAGTTCAAAAGTCTGATTTAATTTGGGCATTATAACTGAGAAATTTTGAATGGCTCGCGGTTTAAAGAATCATTAAGGAAATATTAGGTACTTATTTTTAAAGAAAGCAACTTTACTGTTTAAACCGCAAAAAAATTAATTATGTTTAATTAATCATGTATCTTAATCGTTCATATTATTAATTATCAATATTGTTAGAAATCAGAATCGATGTTTTTATTTTGGTATTTTGACAAACTGACACAAAAATAGCCAAAAGCATCGCAACAAATTAACAATCATATGATAACAAAAAATAAAATTCTATCAATGTGATTTTGGTTAAAAATTATGAGCTAATAGATCAAAATTTTAAATTTGACACGCTTATGGGCTATCACTAATCATTGTATAAACGCTGATAAATGTTTTATCTATTATTAGTCAGCAAATAAAGAGGCAAAAGAACACAAGTTCATAAAAGGACTTGTTAGTTGAATTTCACACACAGAATGTTCTTATTTTATTATGTTGGCCATATTTTGTTTTCCTTCCTTTGGTTTTTAAACAGGGTATAACAATATATACACACAGGGATATACAAAAATGTGTTTTCTCTTAATGAAACAACATTTAATAATTATAATGTAACGTATAATAGTAAATTTTTGCAAAATAGCTCAGTAAACCGGAGAACTTTTTCTAAACTATCAAGTTAATAATCAGGTCAAGATCACCGGTTAGCAATCCACTAAATAATTCAATGTTCAAAATAATTTGGAAAAGTTGTCAAAAGAGGAAAGTGATTTAGTTCAGGGTTTTGCTGTTCAAGTATGCAAGTACAAAATGATTTATGCTAGTTTTAATACTAAAAATACGGACAAGTAGTGTTAAAGTAATAACAAAAAAAACACGCAAAAAGTTAATGCATTAACTGCGAATATAAAATTTCAAATCAAGAAGCACTAAAATGAGGTTTGCCTTTGACCATTCCAAAGAAAACCAACTCTCGAAAAGGAGAGTCGCGAAATTCCTCTACYAGAGGATAGGGMSTTTCTACTTAAAAAATATTGGTGGACAATCAATGTTGATTAATATTTTCGATTAATTATTCAGTTTAAAATGAAAATGMTGATRACTTAACATTAATTATTTATAACATAATGACAAGAAACTGCAAGCTTTCCAAGAGCAACTTTCTTCGATACGTAACAGCTTCACTTTTTAAAATAAAATTTTCCCATACAAGAATAATTATTCTGCTGCGTCCAGACCTCACAAGCCCAGCCTGAGCAGCGGCAAAAGTTCTTTAAATATTCGTGATTGATACGTTCTCGTAAGCCTCTCGAAAGAAATATACTTTTCTAATCTGTATTACACTTTACACCGAAGTTTTTCATTTTGAAACACAAAGTACCGAAGAGCTAAGGATGTAATAAGAGCAATTAAAATCATCCTCCCATGTATTTAGTTTGGATCCACCTAGATTAGCGAACCAGATACTAAGGATACCAGAGGAACCCTTGGGAAGGATCTTCGGAAATTTTACGAAATTAAATGTGCTTTCAAAGTAGCAAAGTTTGCAATTGATTTCTTCTACATTTTCAATCAATGTGGACTTAAATGTAAACATTTATTATAATTAATTATGCAGCTGGTTGTTAGATGTTTTGAATACATGTTATTTGGTGTGCCTTTGCTCCCAACTGAAAGATTTGGGCAAAATGTTATTGGTCATGTCCATAGTTCTATTTATTATTATACCTGTGTGCTTTTCATTTACCCAACACTCGGTATATTCACTGTATTCTAAATGTATTTAATGTTTACGTTGTGTTTATGGTGCGCAATATGTAGACTTTTCAATACATACTAATTTATTGCGCCCACGTAAATGGCAATAGCCTAGTCTAGGGCCTGAAGATGGTCTATTTTAAGACCGCGGCTTTGGCAAAAAATGTATACATTGTGAAATTATGGAAAGCCAAATGGTTTAGTTGATAAAATGATTTGTAACTGATCAATTAATACATTCGTTCAAATAATCAAAGTGGATGTTTTGGCTTAATAGTTTGCGAATTAATATTATTAGGTATGTTACAATTTAAGGCAATTTTATGTCTCAGGAAAGGAAACCTTTTTATTTTAGACGAAGCAAGTCAATGCATCTTTTGTAAACATAAATGATAAAAAAATGTTAAAAATTAACGATAAAGCTCGAAAGGTCGCGTGAGGCAACCTACGTGCTACTGCAGCTTTCACGAAGTGGAAAATCTGATTGGCATGCCGATTCTCGTAACATCGTCTGATAGTTCAAAGTCCTGTGTCAAATAAATACACCACATTTCTTTTGTTTTCAGTTTAGAGACCACCTCTGGATCACATGCTATATATAAGTTTCCTTGGCTTATCTGAATGTGTTTCATGTTGACATTTGTCTGCGTTAATTAGATAGGCAACTTGATACTCAAATATTACACGTGTATGTAAATAATTCAATTGGTCAAAAAAAATACTATATATTTAAATCATAACATGTTTGTGTAAAAATGTTAAAAGTACGAGCAACAAGTCGATTTTGGTATGCACTTAATGCTAAGTAGGTTCGGGTTTGACCTATGATCATGGCCGTCACCTATTGGAAAAAATTGCATCGAAAAACTAAAGTCTTTTACATGGACAGGTTTTTAGCGCTAATCGATGTTGTTATTTCTATCTAAAAAAACCAACGCTTTTCCGATTTACGAAAACAAGAACAAAATGAATCACACTAGTTTTAATCAGCAGCACTATTAAGTGTTTCTGATTCTTTCTGATAAAATTTAAGATGGGTAATTTGTCAGATATATGGTCGAGACAGTAATCTGAAAATGATGGAAAAAATCCCAGTTATGCAATAAATTTGATATAAGAAAAATGTAGTTATAGATAAATTATACTATCAATATTTTTTCATAGCTACAATCATTTATATTCTCGTAATAAGCCATTGCCCGCTTTTTAAACAAAATATAAGCCAAGTCTCCGTATTTATTATGCATATCATTTATTGCTTGAAGTTTTCAAAAAATGTCAAACCTGATTTCCAGTAATACTAGTTATATACATGCGGCATTTTTTGCGTATATGTTATTTCAGATTTATTAGATTATGTTCTAAAGCAGCTTTTGCTTAACCGAAATGCGTAAAAGAATTAAAACAGTATTTATTAACTTTGCAAGTTTCGTTGGTATTTTCGGGTTATCTCGTAACTCAATTGCTTCCTGTAGGTCTAGGTATATAAAATAAAAAGGTGTTTTTGCTATAAACTAATATAATGTAAGCATTATCTACTGCAATGTAAACATTCGGTTATGGGGATTCCAAGAATAGGATTTTCTGACTAGGAGTGGACCCTGTGGGATCAGTGGCGTGCTTTAGGTTTGCTTTGCCTTTTTATTGGTGTGTTTCTGATAACTTTATGTTGCATTCAGTTGCATAAAATTTAATTATAATAATAGAGCTTGGGAATGTGTTTTCATTATATTTTGTTTGAAATTCGCATTCTGCTATTTTTATCATCCAGTCCAATAATCTCGAACTAATTAACTATACATATTAATTTTCGAATGTAGTTTTAGAAATAATTTCTAAACGCCTATACAGATATTCACTGATTTTGAAATCAACAATTACTACATAAATTGACGTGTATTTACGTAAGCGCAATCTCCTTTTTACGCGCGCAAATATAAAAATTTACACTTGGTTCGTTAATAAATGTTTGTTACCCCCTGAACAAATAATTTAAATTTCTTTCTGCTACTACCTGATTTTCTTACGATCATTTTCGTCACATCTACAGTTTCTGTACAAATAATTATTTACTATACATTGCAATTCAGATTTATAATTATTCGGAATGACTGAACGGATTTATTTATTTTCACAAATGTTCAAAAGGTTGACCGTTTTTTCGAGAAGGTACACCAAGAATTTTTTTTCAAAAAATTTAAATTACTTTGACCATCGTCTCGAGCCTGTTTTTTAAATTCTTTCTATCATTAAACGATGTCTTGCATTCAAAATTTTTTCAAGTAACTCGGCTTCTGTAGCGACTGGCAAAGCACACACTTTTGATTCAAGAAAGCCCCACAGAAAAAAATCTGTCGGCTTTAAATAGTTGATTTTGGGTCTATCGTTGCCTTTTCCCATTCATCTATTAGGATATGTTTGATTTAAAAACTCGAATGTTGACACTAAAGTGAGGTGGGGCGCCGCCGTGCATAAACCAGATTTCGGCACAAAATTGTAAAGAAAGATCTTCCAATAAACCAGGAAAAGTGCTTTGCAAGAATAGTAAATAGTTACCTCCATTTAACCGATTTGACATTACAACTGGTCCAATAATAAAATTGGCAATCATACCTGCCCAAACATTAATTTTAAAAACATGCTGGAACAGAGTTCCAGAGAGACCGTGAGAAAAAATTCTCGTCTCAATAATGTGCATTGTTGTTCATTACAAGCAAATTGATTCTTCTGAGATACAGAAAATTGCTGAAGTCATACCGAAGGCAGTTCTGATAAGCAACGATTAATACCGTGTTTAGTTCGATAGAAGGAAACATCAGGACCCGGCAGGGAAAACAATTGTAAGGTTTCGCGCAATTGTATTACTTACATATTATTATTATACAATTGTCTCATCAATTATTCAATCAACTTTGCACATTTTGACCGGAACTTTTCTTTAACGTTAACTGTGATATGAGATTAATGATTTTTGTAATTTACGAAAACTGATGTTATTAAGTGAAGTTGAGCAGTTTTGAGATAAAAGCCATGGAATGAGAGTACGAATTAAAGATCAGATATTTATTACAGTAGTTTGAAAACTAAATTTCAAATCATTGAATTCTTCTCAACTGATTAATGTGAGGAACTTATAGTTACTTTTGTGTTTTGTCAATATTTTTGCGAATATCCTAGTTTTTTTTGGAGAATTGTATTTTCAACTTTTTTCGGGACTTCTCAGTTCACTATCTCCCATATATTTAATTACTATCTCTTGTGTCGCCAAACTTACTCGAGCTTTTCGTTTGTTTAATTCAAAATCGTTGCAAAATCTGTTCTGAAGCACCTACGTACCTCTCATATAACACCTCCAGAGGAATGACGCAAATTATAAACCTTCGGTTAGAATTAGTTTAAACGGCAGAAACTGGTCTCCAACTCTTCCTGAAGCTGAGGAATCCGTCTTAATTATTTGGAAATTTATTTAATAATATTTACGCATTCGTCTGCCTTGGACCCTGCAAATTGGTTAGAACAAATTTCATTTAGTTTTAAATAGCAATTAACTAATATTGCAGTTTGGTTAAATTATAATTGAGACCTAATCGAGCAGTACAACTTTTTTACAATCAAGCAACATTACTTACTTATTGATTTTGTTACGTTAAAAACACATTTTTCAAATGCGTTAAATAAGCAACAACTGGAAATCATGAGAAGAAGAGAAGAGAAAAAATCATGAAAGTATCATAAAGATCTTAAGTTTTCAGTCATCCAATTACAGTCCAACCAGTGAAAAACATAGAAAGCCATGTGTTGGAGACAAATCTAAATGGTTATAATTCATTCAACAATCTTAATAATTACCCAATTTTGGAAAATTTTGTTACATAAGTATATCAATTAACGCTTTTTCTTGATTCAACTAAAATTGTCTATATTTTAAACAACCGATTACTCACAATAATTGTATTACAATTATATTTCGATGAGGTTTCAATTTACTAATACTGCTATGCTAAGTTATTATTAATTAAATTATTTCGGAAAATATATTTGTTTTTAACAACAATTGTGTATGCGAATTCCCGAATGCATATCAAATACGAGCAATAGTGCTTAGATGATTTTTGCTAAGCAATTTTTTCTTCAGTCTATTTCGTTATATTAGGTAGGTATGTAACTGAAATAACCAATAATTACTAACGATTTATCTAGAATGAAGCAGAATTAATTAATTTAGTACTAGAGTGGCGATAGATGACTGTTAAAGTGAGGTGGGGGACAACATAAATTTTATCGTTATTCTAGATTTCTGCTGCAGGATTTCTAAATGCGCCCCGGTTTGTCTATATACAGATGAGACATAATTTCAAATTTTGTTTTATTATAATATCTCCACTCGTTTCGGAATTATTTATACATTTCATTTTTTTTCTAAAAAATCTTTAATACCCTGTATTTTTGTAATGAAGCATTTTCGGCCTTGGGTTCAGGTAACATTTTTGATCGTAGAATCTACTGTAAATGTTTGTACACCTAATTACGGCTGATCCTCTCAAAATTTACAATTACCAATTACTTATAACTGGTTTTATATGATGTTAATTTGATACTTATTTAATTTAACACGGCTCATGTTAAAAGAACCTTAAGTTTTAAGCAACGCGGTGCACTGAAATATACGTCTTTTCAGCTCGAGTACGAGATGCAAGAAAATGAAAAAACTTCGTCTACAACGTATGTCTACAAACGTATTTCTATTTACCTGGCCCATATCGAGCCTACGGTTGCACAATAGTATCGACTGTTATTGGTTAAAAGTAGGCACATCCTTTATCAATAGATCATAAATCCGGCCAATGTGAGAGCCTGGTGTTTTTTACAATCCTAACGTTCGAACCACGCCTATTTCAGTTTATTCGCTTCTAAATTAGCATGATTGGAATAAAATGGATGATTATTCACGAGTTGCAATAAAGAAATTCTGAAGGAACACTTTTAAGGAAACTTAAGGGTTTCTCTCAATAGGTAGTTGTTTATAAACCACTGTTGAAATTTTCGGCCGTTGTGGAAAATAATTTCTTCCTGACGTTTCGCAAGCACTAGTGGCCTGCATCCTCAAAAGTGTGTTCACTTTGCTTGCGAGCATACCTAAAAATAGCAGGCACTCGTACTTGATGCCAGTAGCAGGCCCCTTTTTGACATCTCAATGGAATTGCCGCCAAACTGGAAGGCCTCCAAGCGCTAAATTGCCAGTTATACGTATACATTTGTGCAATGTTTTTCGAAAATTACACTTATTGTGTCGAAGGCGAGAAGGACCAGTTTCGGGATATTAAAGTGGGTTAAATTGAGGAAAAGTTATATTGAAACCACATACCGAACTATTCAACACGCGAAAAACCTTAAGCCCACAAGGCATTATCTTAATCAGTCTGCATTTAGTGTGTTGTAATTGTTTCCATTTATTTGGTGGTTTAAACGAGCTTTGCTGTATTCTGCTGAGGGTGTCTGAGATTCGCACATCTCGAAATATGCACTTGCTTACATCATCAATGGTTGTTATTCACAAAAATTATTTACAAATGTTGCATCCTTCGTCAGCGTTAAAGTACCGGAATTTTGACCCCGATGATATGCATTTATATATATTCCACTGTTCGAAAAAAATTATTTACTTCAAAACTTTACTACTTATAGGCAAGTCTTACTTGCCTAGTCCGTAGGCAAAAATTATTTCTAGGAAGTAATAAAAAATTTAAAGTTTTTAAAAGGCGTATTATAGGGTCGTAGTTCTAACCTTGAACTAGTGGACTAAGCTATTGAAATCTTAATTTCACTGCATAGTTTAAGTAGAATTACGAAACAAATCAATATGCATTTACGTGCGGCATTCAGCAAAATTTTCCGGTTAAGCAAATTAGTTTATTCAAATTTGAACATTTGCAAACGGTCAAATTCAGCACAATTGATTTAGAGTTTCGTATGGTAAAATAGGCTAGTTAGGCGGGGATTAATCTTGTATTTATTATATCATTTAAAGACATTTACAATACTTTGCAATTAACTCAGTTATTTGTTCAATATTCTGATGTTTTTTATTCAATTAAACGAAAGTATTCGCATCAGACTAATTTAACGGCTTTATTTATTTAGAAAGATGATCGTAATCCTCAAATTAAGCAAGCAAAAAAGTACGCAATTAAATAACTGTACCTGACAATACGTCTTCAAAGAATGGAACAATTCCATGTGCTATTCTGTGTATTTAATTTTTAGTTTTTGATGGGAAATTAGTATTCTTCTTATGAAATATGTATAAAAGGTAACGGTTGAACCTAAAAATTGAATTTGGAGAAAACGAAAGAGCTTCTACAATTTTTTTGGTACTTGTGCAACTACTCGAATTGCAAATTGTTTACTTTCAAATAAGTGATATTATTCATAATTTATTCTATTTTCTCATCGCACTAATTTGAGTCTCTTTAGTGCGCATCGGCTCGAAACTGTAGACATTTGTATTTGGCGCGCGTCCGCTGTGAAGCAAAAATAGGGAAACCAAACACCAATAAAGAATTAACGTAACTTTTACTTACAGTTTTTATTAAAACAAATTTCAAGTTTTGCATTCATTCTCATAAAATTATGTTTGATACTCTTTTCAGCTTGAAATATGATTTCGATGTTTCAAATGGCAAATGCATGAAAGTAACTCATTCTTCTAACTTACAAATGATAATTTGAACTTTTTTTACTGTTTTTTTTTTCGGAAAACAATAGGTTTTTAAGGCATGTAAAATGTATGTCCTGTCCTTAGCAGTTGGATTAAAAAGTAATACGATACAAGGGAGTGTATTTTATTTCTTTAGACCGAAAACGTATTTTGAATGTATAAGCAACATTTGGATGTATGAACTTTTGCCCAAATAAATATGTATCTGTGAGCCATCATCACGCGACATATAAAATTGCAGACAGATAAACGGAAAAATGTGTTTCTCATACAAAAACGGGGTCAAGTCTGGAGTCTGTTCAGAATCTTAAATAAATTGAAGCGATTCGCCCTAGGTCTAGGTCTAGAAACATGTTTTTGCACTTTGCATGCTGATCATGAATTGAAGTCTATTGAGACAATATAAACACTCCATGCCAGTTGTCGGTGCCATTTTGCATAGTAGAATTTATGGATTCAGAGATGAAAAAATATTCAAACATGAGATACATTTTTCGCTTCCTCGCCATCTCATTCGAAGGATTGCCAGTTACCTCATTATGAACAAAAATAAACGAAACAATTGTTGACTGCACCGAAAACCTATTTAATCTCTATCTACTTCTATAAGAGCTAATGTATTCGATAAATAATGGATTTAAAAATAAAATTCTATATTCGTCAAATAATCCCCATTAACCCGATGAGGGTTAATATGAGGCCAATATGGAACGATATGAGGTCAATTTGGAATCACCCCGTATACTTTCCAGCACCTTCGTAAAAATCGAAATGACTATTCTAATGAAATGTTGTCTAATGTCCATATTTTTTTATAGGGCCAGATCAAATAAAGCCAACGGACAGTGAAATATGCGCTGAACCAGATGGATGCGTTCGACTCAGAATTCCACGCAGTGGAAAAGCAATGGAAACGCTTCCGCCAATTTCTGTTCCTGGTTATGTTCAAAGGGCAGCACAAACTTTTCCGGACAATGTTGCTCTCTCTTGGAAAGAGGGCAAAGTTTGGAAAACATTTACTTATAGGTACATATACATATCCAAAAAGTGTAATCGGTTGGTATTTATGGAACCATTTTAATACTCAACAATTAAAAGACTTTCTCCCATTGAGATATGAGGTTATTTAGAACCCCAAAGTATAAGTTAAGTGATATCAAACATAATAAGCACATATCACATAGAACAATATTTATCCAAAATTGAGCAAGCGATAGTTGATCGATCAGGATGATACATCCGAAAGTGACGCAGGAATGTCAGTTGAGTAATCAATTAGGCATGAACAGTATTATTATGAACAAACCATAAAGTAAATCTTTTCTATACGTATCATATACAGGGTGCTGCAACTAAGATCACGGCGAACTGGAGTCTAATTTTGAAATCATTCTTGTATGCGATATTGGCATGGACCATGGACAAAAAATATTTTCGTTACACATGGTGTTTCCAAAAATCTGTGGCACCTCAAACTTATTTTAATAAAGTTTTTTCTCGCTAATCTAATAGAGATTATCGTCGGGCCAATATTGCCTGTTACTCCTCTCCATTCAATTAGACTGTAGCTGCCCCAGAGAACCACCTCCCCAAGGAAAATGTATATCTTCGTCTCACCGTGTCAGCATGTCCTCACAAAGGTACTCAATGCAATCCCTAGAAGCTCCATATGAATGGATTGTATTTATTTATTATTTGCACACATTTCATGTACAGATGATGTGCCTATGCTAATTTGTTGCCCCAACTTTCGAACGCATGCATGGACATTTTCAATCTCGCTTGCACATAAGTTCGATACTCACGTCCTCGTTTCATACGTTCGATACTCACGTTCGTCCTTTCGGTCTTCCGGACTTTGGTTGATATTTGGGAGACCGACTCTGGATATCGAATCCATCCAATGTTGTGGAGGATTATGGATGATTATCATTAAAAATGGGAGCAACTTCTTTGTATGTCTTTGATTTATTGGCATACCCTTCCAGTATAAGAAACTATGTATCTATATCTGTCTAACGAAAACAAACGATTGACAACTGACTGCGCAAATGAAACACAGCTGATTCCGAAGGGCGAATAAACGTACTTCATATATACATATATACCTGGTGCCAATTTGAAAACTTCCCACCCTATATGCATCTTTCTTGAAGTTGAAAATATGAAAACTCGGAAAGACCCGTCAATTTTATTTGTGAGGAGGACACTTTCAATTAATATTTTTAGCCCCCTTGTTTCAACCTTAGAATCTTAAATGGAAAGGGAGGTCAAGTGGCACATCGTTTTAAAGTGCGTTCAAATTTCTTACCCTGTTAAAATCGTTGAATAACAGAAATAAAATCTAGTTGAAGTTGTATGGGCGATATTATATCTGTCACTCACTCACAGAAACTCACCGCAAATGGGTGAAAATAAACCAAAACATTTTTTTGGGTTGGAGCGACGTCCGAATTTTTATGTGAAAATTCCTATGTTTTTGTTTTATTTCATAGCTTCTGCCAAACTTCTTTCTCTACGTCTTCCGATATCCGATGTCTACTCTTCCTTTTCTCTAAACCTTCGTCTTACAGTTCTTTTTGGATTCCAGTACGCGAGCCTTTTCTTAGCTTTTCTCTCTTTTTACTGCAGTTTTCTATTCCTTGATCTATTTGGAAAATATTGTGTTTGGATATCTTTATATGAGTCCGAACCATATTCGTTTTTTTATTTTGCATATGGCTGTTTCCATTATTGGCTAATTTGCCGCTTTTCTCCAGATGTCCATTCCCGTTGATTTTAATGTTTTTTTTCTGCCTGAGTTAAAAGGCGTTTCACCAGGGTGAAAGGCCCTTTCAGGGGTTTTCTGATTATATTCTCATTTCCTTTATTTGGTAAAACTATTTTTTAAATGTTTTTACTCCGTTTTGTAACCTCAACCTGAGCTACAGATATCTACAGCACTAAGTAAGATGGAAAAATATGAGTGAGCTAAATTCGCCTTGTAATTGTATGAATATCCTTTGAATCAGACACCAACCAGCACCCAGTTCTGGTGTTATTTTTACTCAAGATTGCAAACTAAACCAAAGTCCTGTAAAAGCAGGCACTGTTTTGTTCAAGACTGATCAAAGACATTGAAATATTTTAACCTTCCTTTACTCCTAGTACTGATTTTCACTATTTAAGAATCCGTTAAGGAGAAGGCGTTAGTATATAAAACGCAGCGAATGTTAGATTTTGGGCTTTCCTTAATAGTACCAACTTGTTAGACTTATGCTATATGATGATTTGTGAATAGATATGCCTTTTTTTCAGTCAATATTTAGCAGAAATAAGAATAGTAGCAAAAGCCTTTATACAATTAGGTTTAGAAGAAAGACATTCCGTATGCATACTGGGCTACAACAGCGTACAATGGTTTCTATCAGACTTAGCTGCTATTTTTGCCGGGTAAGTTTTGATTTCACTTTAAAACAATGTATTCTTTATTGTAATTCAAGCCAACCTTATTATAATTTAGATATTCTTCGCTCAGTTTCTAATGAGTTCCAGTATCTAGAACACTTTCAATTGTGTCATATTGCCACATTTAATTATTCATCAACCACCTTTTAGATCGCCGGCTAGTATAAACGTGTTCACCTTTTATGTATGCTGTAATTTATTCAATGTTCAATCAAAGTTGATGTATTCCTAACAATATATTCATAACATAAAATAATTACATTTTTTCCCAGAATAATTTAAGTAATTTTAAACACAAAAAACTAGTCTTTTAGAACAGTGTTAAAGGAAAGTTCCATTTTCAAATGGTTAGTTTACTATTTGTCCTACGAATGTTTAATAATTTAAATTTTGTTTTTTATGTTGCCTTGTTTCTTGTTCAATAATAGTCATTGTTACACTTGCTGTATAATTTGCTGATATTACGAGTAAAATGTATAAATAATGCGTTGTTTGTACTTCGGCTGTTCAATTACAATACTCATCAATTTTCAAGTATCTCAACTGTTTATTTATTATACCTACGCGTACATTTTCAAAATATGATTGGAAGCTTTTACTAACCACATAGTAAAGTAAGGCTGGTACAATAAATAAAGTAAAGTAATAACTGCTTTGTTAGGGGAATTGCCGCTGGAATATATACAACAAATTCTCCAGAAGCGTGTCAATATTCGGCGGAAGTTAGCAGAGCTAATATAATAGTAGTAGAAGATGAGCAGCAATTAAAAAAAATTATGAAAATCCGAGCCAATTTGCCAAATGTGAAAGCTATAATACAATATTCTGGAGAACCTACAGACGATAGCATTCTCAGTGTATGTACAAATGATTAGCTTATTAGGCGGCATGCATTATTTTCGAATTTTAGTGGAATGCTGTACTTAAAATCGGCAAAGACGCCTCAGACACCATTCTTGACACGAGGCTGCAAAATATTGCAATAAACGAATGCTGTACTCTAGTTTTTACCGTAAGTACACATTCAGTATTAAAATATTTTACACAGTATTTCTGGTTTAACACTCATTAGAAAATATCGCATATTTTAAGCAACAAAAAGACCTATTTCCGAATAAAATTAAATCAATTACAATGAAAGGTAAGTACCGGCATTCAGCAATGTTTTATCTACTTTCATATGAAAACACTAATGATTAAATAATTGAATGCATAACCTAGAGGACAAATATTTTAGTCAGGTAGCAAGATATTTAAAAAGCACACGTTTAATTATATGCAAACATTAACTTGCTGTTTAGATTCAGTTTACGTAAAAAATAGATTAAATTATATTTGGGTTGTTGTTTACATATATATCTTTTATAACCTGTAATTATCGCCTTTATCGTTTTACGATTTTGTCCTCATAAATATCCTTTTTGGGTGGCTGATTATTGATTGAAGCAAACGTCTGATTATTATCGTTTAAATATCTGTATTAATTTGAATCCGTGCTGCCACAAACCAAAGCGCTATCGGCGTCTAATAATCAACCGTTGTTAAAAAGGGGGATTTTCGGACACATTTTTTTTATTTGAGCTGTAAAGAGCGAGTTTGTCCGCTCGGCCAATGCATGCAATAAGGAGCAATAAGGCAAAACTATAAATTCCACTTAAGAGAACAAGATGAAAATCCAGAGAATGGACTCAACAAAATTTTCCTCATGAACGATTTGAACAGAGTAGAAGTGCAGAGTGTCAATTTTATATATTCTTTGAACAATTTGTAATTTTTACAATATTCCTAAGACAAGAAAAGCGCTATCAATTTAAATGGTATTATGTCGGTAGTACAGTGTTACAAAATAATGAGTGGATTTGCCCGGTTATTCAAAACTACTAGAGTTTTATGCTAAGCAAGTTTTATAAATATTATGCCTGCTAAAATGCCTTAAAAGCCAACATTAATAAGAACCACGAATCTTGAAACCGAGAACATAAAAAACTTAATTGACCCTATGAATTGTAGACTATCCAAACAACTTTTTCAAAAGTCTTAGAGGAGCGCAAACCCTTTAACTGTTTTCATTCATGGACACCACTATCCCTCAATTGTTCCAGCAGATTCGTCGAAAAATAGAGATATTACACTTACATATCAATCCGCATTAAAAATTCAGCACGAATAAATATCCTTACAGAACATTATTTGGTAAACAGAATTTAGAATAAAATTCGAAAACATCACCAACAGTAGTCATCATATCGTCGCTAATTTCAGAAAGTACGGTATGTCATTTTTTAATAACTTTTCAGGACGGCGATTTACAGATATTCGCCGTCTTTGTATTTGGATCAAACTTACAATTTGTTTGCTAAATTTATTTTATTTAGTTTCATTTTATGGCTTCAGAAGTTTATATATTTTAATTTTATCTTTTCTGTGACCTCATTTTATCACCTAATTTTTTTTTTAAATCAAACACTTTCGCTGTTTTTGTACGAAGAAAAATAAAACCACCTCTTTGAAATAAACGTTTTTTATTCGAAATACGTGACCCAGAATGCAAGTACTGCAGTAAGTGTAACATAGTATGAATACAAAAACAATTAAAGAAATCTTAGCCCAAAATAAACGGTTAATATAAATTCAAAAAACACAAAAACGTATAACGTGGAAAGATGTACGAAAATTCGTAAACATTTTTATAAACATATTTTTTATTGTGATAATAAGCGATAAAAATGTTATTTTCATCAAGACTTACGACTGGATTTTCTGCCACATGCATAGAATTGAATATTTTTCTTCAGCGATTTTACTTTGTGGTACTCAAACGATTTGGAACCACAATTCTGAGTTCAACCAAAGATGCAATTTTGAGGTCAGAAGTGTTAGACCTCTTAGATGTTTTTGTAATGTTTTGAAATTCAAGAAGTAGTTTTGTTGTAAGAGGCAAACATTGTCCAGTTGTTGGTTATTGTTCATTTTTTTCTTAGACTTAATTCTTCTGCCTGTCTGCTTCTTTCCGCTTGATGCTTTACAGACTGTAAGACTTTCTTAACCCTGGATATTCTTCTGATTTTAATTGTCCTAGACGGGTTGTATGGTGCAACACGACAAATTTCACAGAAGCAAGGAAAAGTAAAATTCAACGTTAATAAAAGCAGTTTCATTAATGAAATTAATTTTAAAACAGTACGATGATCCAGAGTTATTGAAATCTCAACATAAGTTAGAATAGGAATAATAACAATATGGAGTTATATCGCTCTTTATAATCAAAAACGAATTTAATAAGACCCGAATTTCAGCCACACTCATTTATTCTCCAATGTTCCACCAATATTTAAGATACGTATTAGTCAGGCAGTAGAGAAAATAATTTTACATGGCCTTTGCTAGGCTCGAAACTATTTGGTTCGCAAATCTACATGTAACTAGTGATATCTTATTATTGGTAATGTTTATTCCAAACATTAACAATTATTTCTCTTGCGTGAAGCATCTTTTCTTTCAACCTAACGTGGGTCTACTATAATGATTTAATTTTTTTTTTAATTTTGCATGATAGAAAACTAGAAAATAGATAGTTAAACAACTAGTTTCCTTATTGTGCCGAGTAAGCCCATACGAACATGTCTACTTGATATGCATTTAGCGAAACAAATATTCTGTTTTTGCATTTAATTTACTATTTTGATCATGCAGAATGGAGATGTAGGGCGACGCTTGCCACTATTCGCATCACTATAAACGTAAATTTCAAGAAAATTCATAGAACAGAATATGTTGCTTCCAATTGACACACGTTTTTCTTAACATACCTGATTCAACCATGGGATCTTGATGCTTTTTATTCATCAACTTTGGAATATCTGCATATATTAGTTTGATGACTCTCATTTGTATAATAATCGAACTAATTATTTAAAATATGAGAAAAAATAATGATTAGAGTTAATCGGGCGAAATCAAGCCGACTTGAATACATGATTCAAAGGTTCACTTTTTATGTGAAAACATGTTTTATCACGAGGCACCGAGAGTTAAAGTGCAAATTTTTAATTAGCTACATAGGTACATCGATTAGAATATTGATGCCCTTGTAACAGCTTCTTTTTTACATATGTGTTTTTGGTTTTTTAAAACAAAATAGTTTGAGTTGAAATCTTTTTCGGGCTTATTTAGCGTGGAACATTGGAATTGCTTCAGTTGTTTTCACGGTCGTTGTCGAGAGAAGAAATTCTAATGGTCCACGCCTGATGAGCACGGAAATCTCTTCAACCGATAGTTTGACCGGCCGTGAAAGCTTTCATAGTAAGATAGAATCTAATCGATCAAATGCGGCAATTAACATTAAGTACACTATTTTTCGTAATTTTTTTGGACAAGTTGAAATGAATAAAATATAATATATTGAATGAATTAATACTTGTTTAAACATGATAATGGATGCAAGGCGAGTGGGAAGGACCCTGTCACGTACATCAATTTGAATGGAGAAAACACAATTGTTATCAGATTTTCATTTGTTTGCGAATTAGATCGTAAAGATAAAGGATTCGCTGAAAATAATAGGCTCAATTTATAATAAAAGTACCTTTGCTAAGAGCAAGCAACATGTTACAAAATTCCAAACGTTTATTAAAATTAAGAGTACGCTAGAATGCCTAATAGTTTATGCATTTTCTAATCGGCGGCTTCCACTTCAAAGACCTCCTTCTATAAACGTATTTATCCGAGTTTTTGTGTCAATGTGAGCAAGGCCGGAAATCTTCTCGGTGCCATCTGAACGATCTACTTAACAAAACTTGCAAGCTCAAGCTCGTCCACTAGATCCAAAGTCATTCGTACGAATTTAAAAGAACCATTGCGATGTGCGAGCTATCGGAAACAAATGGTATGTGTTCGCAGCGTTTATTTAGTTAACTAATATTTTGTACATAATAACACACTGAGTTCAAATGGATGTTGAAAAACTAATAAGTCCTTCTGATTCTTTTTTAAATCTTCACATAAGTGATGGAATTCTTCAAATTATTTCCGTTTTTCTAATATATGAGCAAGATAAGCTCCTTTTCGATCGATTTCTGACGAAGGACACCGGCCCACATACTACACACTATTATATACACCAGAACGGCCCACAGACTACACACTTATATAGTTAGATGACCGGACTAATGGAACTCGCGGACGGCTGTGTGCGTGCGAGTTCCATTAGTCTATGCCAGACATAACGCCGTAACGCATTCCGATTGGTTTGGACAATGCCATAAGAAGGTATCACTTCAAAAAACATAAATATTTATTTACAAAAAACTTCGCACAGGCTTACCATTGCATGTGGTGTTACTAACTATTCAAGTTCTCATGCAGAACATATAACATGCAGCCTGTAATAAAATTGAAGATTTGAAAATATAATTAATGTTACAAAAAATGTCATTAAAATAACTGTAAACTTCGATACAAAATATAATTATTTAAAACGTTTTATTTTATGGCTTGCTTGCAGTGTATTGGGTGTGACTGCAGCTTGTTCTTAAAATTGTCTATCGTTGCTGTTTGCTGAATTCTAGGGATTAGCTATTAACATTTATCTACATCTATTTACCAACGGTTTACGAGATTTTAGCCATTTTACATTGTGCTGGCACCAAACAAATGTAAAACATTAAAAATAGTAATTACATTGAGGAACCACTGGACACTTAAACTTAATTAGAAACTGGACTCAGTCTGATACAAAGTGCTTTGGGCCCTCTATTTATTTTGCTGTATCTATAGAGTACCAGCCTATATACTGTAGTAATTTTTTTGTTTATTGTATATAAATTCTTTAAAATCAATTCTTTTGATTCCAATGAATGATGTTAATAAAAAGGTAAAACTCTCAAAAAAGGCATACAATAAGTACATAAAATTCTAGTATAGATAACAGCGATCATGCAGTGTAAGCTCAAACATGACATGTATATACACGTCCCAATTAAATAAAAAAATTTGAGGAATCTCTACAATAGAAACTTTAATACGCAAATTTGTAATTCCATTCTCAATCTGCGATTTGCTTAAATATAATTTGAATGGCATTTACTGAATGTCTCTTGAGTATATAATTGCATATTTCCATCAACACTACAACGTCCTCGAAACCCTTTTTCAGGATTAAGAATATATGATTGTGGAATTAATTCTGTCATTTAGTGTGTTAAATCATCTGATAGATGTAGGTACTTTGAAAGGTTAATTAAAATATCAAAATTATTTGATTTTGTAGTCGGGAACACTGGGGAACCCCAAAGCTGTTATGTTAAGCCACGATAACTTAACCTACGATGCAACAGCCATAATGGAAAGACTGAGACTCACTAGAGGTGATGAGTTGATTATTAGTTACCTTCCATTAAGTCATGTAGCTGCACAAGTAGTGGACATTTACTTGTCGATGTGCGCTGGAGCGGCAGTCTATTTTGCTGACAAAGATGCTTTGAAGGGCAGCTTAGTTAACACTCTGCAAGAAGTTCGACCAACAAAGTTCTTAGGGGTTCCCAGAGTGTATGAAAAAATTTATGAGAAAATGCAACAAATTGCTGCACAGAATGGCTTCATTAAGAGAGCCATTGCATCATGGGCTAAACAGCACACCCTGCAACATCATTTGAATCTCATTAATGGGTAAGGATTGACTTCATTGAATAATTACACTATCAATACACCTATTATGTAAAAAAATAAACTGGTGCTAAAGTTCACATTTTAATTTAAGCATAATTAGTGTTTTAATTATGTTTTTTATTTTAGAATTAACTCAAAGTCATGGGCATATTCATTGGCGAGTTCTATAGTGTTCAGTAAAATCAAAGAAGCTTTAGGGTTACAACGGTGTAATTTCTTTTGCTCTGCAGCTGCACCCTTGTCTACGGACATTAAAAAGTACTTTTTGAGCATCGATATTCCCGTTATGGAATGTTTCGGAATGTCAGAAGCAAGTGGAGGACACACTTTGGCCGTTGAATCCGCTAATAATCTGACCAGTATAGGTAATATTTTAATAATATGCCCCAAATTTGATAAAACAAATTTTATTTAAAGGTTGAATTTTACCATTTTCTGATTCGTTCCAGGTATGACAATTCCTGGACTGAAAACCAAAATTTACAATCCTGAATCAGATGGCCAAGGAGAACTGTGTATGTATGGAAGGCACGTTTTCATGGGTTACATCAATGAAATAGAAAAAACTAAAGAAGCGATTGATGATGATGGTTGGCTCCATACAGGGGATTTGGGACGCGTTGATGAAAAGGGCCTTGTGTATATCACAGGAAGACTAAAGGAATTGCTAATTACTGCAGGGGGAGAGAATGTTCCACCAGTAAGCTTATTTTCATACAGCCCGTTTGATACCGGAAAATCATCATTTCATCAATTGTTTAAAATATTTACGATCAAACGCGCGTGAGCAAGAAAACTGATAAAAGCTTGCGAAATGGGAAATTTAAAAATGCTAATAGGCTTTCAGTTGCAGTCTTTATGGAATCCAATTCGTCAGTTGTGCCGGAGCCGGTTTTTTGGTCGTTTTTCTATAAAGCGTAACTTAGTAAGACAGAAAACTGACAATTTTTTAAATTTAAATTTACAGTTTAAAAAGTATAATTGAACCTTATGTGCTACTTCCTTTGTTCAAACTGAATCACTTTATAATTAACCCGTTTAGGAGAAAAATAATCTCAAGTTTGCACACTACTTTGACCATAACGGTTGATCTTATCATTTGTGAGCTCTGGCTTCAGTAGACTCTCTGTATATCATACATCAGGAAATCATGGGTACTAATTATCGGTCCTTAGTGAAATGGGCATAGCTTTCCACTTTAAAAAATAGTTTTTCCATAGGTACCAATCGAACAAAATGTTAAATACGAACTTCCATTCGTAAGTAACGCATTCCTGATAGGGGACAAGAGAAAGTACCTATCGCTTCTAGTAACGTTAAAAACGGAAGTAGAGCCAAACAATGGTGCTCCGTTGGATACTTTACTGCCTTCTACTCAAGAGGCGCTGAAATCTCTAGGATGTCCTGCTACTACTGTAACGGAAGTACTAAATGCCGGTCCTGATCCCAAATTGATAGCAGCTCTGGAAGCTGGCATAGATCGTGCTAATCAAAAAGCTACATCTCGAGCGCAGCGTATTCAGAAAGTTGCTGTTTTACCAGCCGATTTTTCCATTCCTACTGGAGAATTGGGTAAGATTTGAGCATACATTTTTTTATATTGCTAGCTTTAAAATTAAGAATTTTCTTTAGTATTTTCGTTTCTGTAGCACTGAAGAATAGTGGTTTAGTCCACCATATACTGGTGCTAATTCCAGTATTATTGTTAAACATTTAACATTTTTTAACAAGAAAATAGGAAATATTAATAAATTGAAAGCTAAGTAAACTTGAAGTTGGCTCCGAAACGCTTTATTGTTAAATCTAAATTGTCGGTAAATTTAAAGTAAAAACGCATAAAACGGAAATTCTAAAGTGTTGCAAACATACACAATAACGAAATTCAACACTTGTTTCCTTTAGCCATGTTCTCTTAGAGCTTTTCTTTTATTGACGCTTGCCGCTCTAGTTTTTCTCTCTTTATAGAAGCTGTTGTGCCTCTTGGAGCAGTTTTTATCTCGATAGATTTAACTTTTTCGGCTTCGATGCTTATTGAAAAGTTCTTCGTAATAATTATCCTTGCAAAATTACAACGAAATGAACGTCCAGTGCTCGAAACTGGTTAAGCCGTCGTAAAAATATTTCTCTTCGGCGTTTGGTAAGCACAAGTGACTTGTTGGTCCTGGCGTGTTTTTATTTGAAATGTTAGCCCAATGGAACCTTTTAACCGAAAACACCTCTAAAGGTGAAAACCACTTGTGCTTGCTTGGAAACATCAAGAAGAAATTATTGTCCAAGAGTTCGTAAGCGCCCGTAAAACTGACCAGTTTCAAAATATGTCAGAAATACGTTTGTCTATTGAAACCAAATTTTGTGCAGAATAATACGTTCCGAAAGTGCATTATTATATATTACATATAAACGCAAACTAAAATAAAGAATGTAGAAAATCTCTTGATGTAGAAGTAGAGCTGTATATTAACAAATAGTTTACGAAATATTTTATTTGTTTTTAGGTCCTACAATGAAAGTTAAAAGGAGAGTAGTGGAGAACAAGTACTCAGACATCATTGAAAAATTATACAACTAAAGAAATAGCTAATTAAATATATATAGATGCAACGAAATATATTTTATAATCAATATTTTGTTTGTACCAATAAAGAAGGGTAATTTCATTAAATCGGTGTTTTAGGCAAAATTCAACGAATTCTCCTTTCCCCATAGATACCGTTTATTTTTAAGTTGTTAGTCCATAGTCCATAGTGCACATCGATAGCCACCCGATGTAAGTTGAAGCTCGGAAAAAAACAATCTTACAGAACCTTTTATTCGAGTATTTCACCTCAAAATGTAAAGTTGGGAATACAGAGTTTCCAACAAATCTTTTTTTCAGGTCAGCCCTTACCTACCCTTGTAGCAGATACGACGTACCTGGTGCGTGTTTCTCGCGAGAAATTCCTTATAAATCAAATAATTATGTTTTCAACATATACGTCTATTATTATTATTATGAAATTTTGTGGAATATAACGTTACAAGAACTCATAAATAAATTAACACGGGAAAACGCATTTGAAAACCTTGTAAATGAGTTACAAGAAGAATCCAAATTTGAACGCCGTGACGTGAAGATACATACTGAAATCGATGATAAAAGTAAGAAAACATTTTTAAGGCAATAATTCAATAAAATCGAAACTGGTACCGATAATTTTCTGGCATGATAATTGCTTTCTATTTCTAGCAAAAAATACGGAAATAATGTATTTCGGTAGTCAGTATAAATACTGCAGTGAAGCAGAGCTCATCAGCGGCAAGATATTGTAAGATCGTAATGAGACAGTTTAATGTTAGGAGAAATAGGAGTTGTTGAAATAATATCAGAAAATGTATATAAAAATCAGAACATTCGATCGTCATCAATTTTTAGAGTCGTTCTGACCGATTCTAAATACTTCTGCGATACTTCCTCTACTCCAATCTCTAATCGAGACTCATTTTTCTCTATTTTTCTTATGTTATTGCATGACTGACTTGATAAATTTTTGATAATTTAACTTTCAACAACTTGGTTACCGAATAAACTAGCCCTGGGTAATACTGTGTTGATGGGCGCTTTTGAGTTGATGCTGCTCTTTGAGTTGGTAAATGAACCTCGAATGCTAATCAATTCAAATTTCGTTTCTTTTTTCTATCATCGCTCGGAAATTGAGCAACAGTTTCCTTTTTACGTGAATTCTTCGCGATTTTCATGTTAAAAAAAATTAAAGCTGTTATTAATTTTAGTTTCGGCGTTGTGCATTAATGCAGCTGAGTGAAATGCTGACAAATATAAATTAAAGTTAAATTAATAAAAGGTCGGCGCTTGGAGCGTTTTTCGTTTAATTGTTGTTGACTTTAGTTAAGTTGGAACGTGAAATTTGCCTTTGGAAATATTGCAATGCGAACAGGCACTTTCTACAAAAATGCCAACAATAAACAAACTGAAATCGAACGCGAAAAGCATGAGTCATCGAAAGGGCGAACAATTAAATGATTAAATAATTATGTTTATTCTGTAGTTCAATGTTTTTTTTTTCTCTAAAAAGGGTATGAATGTTCAGTTTGCTACCGACAGTGGACGAAATTGGTCGATTGTCGCATTCTTAGATGGGAAGTATAGAAACGTTGTAGCCCTTGTGGCATGTGATGTAGTGTGTAAAAGTGCAGTGAACTTCTTGAGGATTAGTGGGTAGAAAATGGATGTTGAGGCTCCAGATTGCAAAAAACTGGTGAGAATGATCTCTAATCTACAAATATTTCAGCTCGAACTGAATTTAGTTTTCCGACAAGCAACTAACGTTTTATGGATTCTTTATATTTTTCTCTCTTTGCTTTACTGATTTCAAATAAGTTTGGCTTTGGACAGATTTCCTGCTGTATTAAACACATTTTCTACTTTCTTTCCAGGTGGCACTACGCAGCTTTCGGTAAGTTTAGCATTACTTTGCCCCCGGTTTCCATGTACATGTAGAACTTTTAGTCCCATATTCATCAACTGACTCTTAGGGTGGATCTGGTATCGATCTGATATAGTAAGTTTTTAAACTTTAGGAATATTTTGGACGGCTTTGTATTTTTCATATAAAGCTCATCTGAAGCCTTTCGCTAAAGAACCGCTTCAGATATGGACATTTGGGTTCCAGTATTCAATATAAGAAACATCAGCTCACTGATCGGATCTGGTTCGCATTCAACCATTGATTCCTGCACAAGAAACTTTTAAACTTTGGGAATATTTTGGGCGGCTTTGTAATTTAACATTAAGCTAATCTGATACTTGTCTCCAAAGAACAGTTTCAGACAATATCAGACATTGAGGTGCAAGTTTACGCCAAAATTTCATTTCAGAAAAACGTCTCCTAAAAAATTCTTTTATGAATAGTATGCAGATGCGTAAAAGCGTTCATTTTCAAATAAACAATCGAAAAATGCGATGCAAAATGTGTCCCGCAATAGTTTTTCCAAATCGTAAGCAAAATTTTCTTAACAATGAGTGAAGTTCGAAATGTTGACGGCATTTAGAGTGCATTCTACTTTACTGAACGCACGACTCTAAACTGGTAGAGTATTTTTCGGTATAACTCATCGCGTTTCATTGTGCCGCACTTTTAATTACGCTTAGCATTAAAGCTTAGCAACAAAAAAAGGTCACCACATTTTTTGCAACGCAATGGGTGACTGCAACGCAACTGTACCGGTGAGTTGCTGAGTCGGTGCTTGGGGTTGGCGCACCAAGCCATTTCGGCATCACTGCGCTTACTCCCGAAAATTCCGGCCCAAGTACTTTTCGCCAGTAAACTTGCCAAGTGAAAACCCAGACTAACACACAAGATGAAAATATCAACATTGAGGGTTTCCATTTGGAAAAGTTTATTTTGACCCATTTTTTCAATTTCGTTTTGAAACTAATTTTTTTAACACTTTGTGTTGATAGTTATCAAAATGTGATCGAAACTCTATGAATAACTAATTTTCAACAAGGATTGCAACTCAGATTGAATAACGAGGAAAAAATTAACAATTATTCTAGTGTCTGCATCTGAAATTTTTAACATGAAACTTCAAATAAGTATATAAAAACGGTTAGACTTAAGTATAGGATATTAAGCATAAAATATATTTAGAATTTGAAGCAAAATTTAAAAATGTAATAATATACAGGGTATTCCATTTAAAATAAGCATGTTGAAACCTACTTCAGCTATAACCGGAAGCGTGGCCATCTAGAAAATATTTTCCGTACACTGTCCAATTTTCAAATTAATCCTTATTTTATATAGTTTGTCATATAAATCGCCCTGTTTGCGGGTGAACCAGGATTGAGATGGGATTGGATGGAGGATTGGATAATTTTGGGAGGTCGGCTTTATCAGTTAGATGTACATAAATTATAAATGTTTTTAAATTGACGGTAAATAGATGCTCTAAACCTTACCGCTAAAACCATCAGGAAATGCACATGACTCACTCTATATTAACCGAATAAACAAGTTTCTCATCTGATGAAGAAGTCACATGATAAGTATTCCGGGACACATTAATGACCACAAAATTATTTGTTTTTTTTATAGAGTTCATGTAGCATTTCGTAGGCGTGGCCACTAGGGCGCTAGCAAACTTTAGAAGTACTTTTATGTGATTTTCTTTAAAAATAATTGTTAGAAAACATATTAGAACCATGCCGTTATTAAATATCCATCTTTTGAGAATAACGTCTTGGAATATTTTCATGGATTTTCACCATAATTATCTCTGTTGTTTCTTCTAGTGAAAAAAATAATTTAAAATCCTGCACGCTATTCTTGTCTCCTTTTCCAATGCTCCTCCATATATCTTATAAAATTTTCTTGACTCATGATGATCGATAAATCATCATGTGCCAGAATATCGTAATGCTGATCACATTCTTGAATTGTATTTGCAAATACAATATTTCTTATTCCGTTCACTAAAAATGGCCTGTGATCTTTATGAATATTCTGTTTAACGCTTCAAAGACAACTCCACGTCGACTGGTAAAACTTAAAAATACATAAAAACATGCAAGATTTTCTAAGGACAATTATCAATTACAATAACTTTTGGAAAACTATTAAAAAATAATGATTCGTCTTCGATCGCATTCAAAATTAATTTGAATAGTTTTAGTATAGGTATTCTTCTTCAGTTTGCGAAGCAGAAGATAAAGATCAGCACCAAATTTAGTAGCAGGCGAATTTTCTTGGTCACAAGAACCTGTTGATTCGTTAAAGCAAATTTCTCGGGAGACCGATTACAAACTAGCTGATACTGATAAAAAAAACTGATACTGAAACTGAAAAACTGATACCCTATTAAGCGCAATGTCCGATTACATTTTATACCAAATTACAGGCATTTTCACTGCTGAACTAGGCTTGAGGGCGGCGCTTATAGACTCGATCCTCGCTACATGGTATAGTATGTAAATTTGCAGACCGGTCTCACTCAGTACTACTTCCAGTCTTCTGACTTTATTAGGTTTAATTTTTTTATTCCTGGCATAAAGGTTTGTCGTGAATAAATGATGTATGAATCTACTAATAAAGCAAAAACAACTTTTAATAAAACAGTTTCTATTTCGTCAAATAATCTTTGCTTACAAAAAAATATAAATAATACCGTTAGGAGATTTAATTTTTAAATACCAATTATCTTACATAGTTTTTAAAAAAATAAATAAATGAGTGGTATACATATATGCAATATAAACATTTATACATTCGGTTTTGGTTAGCTCAAGTTAGCCAATTCTACAAGCTCTTCGGCAAAGTTCTTTGGAATTACAATGGATCATTCTAGTTCATAGGTACATGTTCAAAATTACCGTAACATTCATCACTTTAAGTTACAATATTTCGATATTTCCAATCATTTTCAGATCGTATACATATTTTGGAATAAGCGAAAATGTTGATATATTCAATTTTACTCACATCATGCACCTAATACTATTTACTAGATTGAAAATGAATGTTGCAATGGAACAAATTTCTTAAGTTAAGTTGAAAATGGTTATGCTAAAATTACAGTAAATATCATACAGTTGGCGGCCAGATACATAATGCCTATACCGCGTTGGAGAGTTGTTTCAGTTTAACGTCACTAATCTCCATGAAAATATGGCAAGTTAAACGTTGAATAACACAAAATTCTAAAAATTTAATGAACTCATGTATGAATTTAGTCTCAGCATTTGTTAGTTAGTTCAAGCTTACTTACTACTCTTCAGACTTGTAAGAAATAAATTTAATACTGAAACTAAATAGTTATTGGATTTTTATTATACATAAAATACATATAAAAAAATATGGCTATAGAATTGGTTAAGCTAAGTTGAACCTTGTGGTAACGAAATGCTAGCTTGATTGGGAAGGCTCCGTGTCGGCAGTATCGTCGCTACTATCAGAGTCCTTATTACAACACTTACACTGCTGTGGTTGATGAGTTGGAACGGGTTTTTGCCTACTTCTATTACATTTAGAGTTTCTATGACACTTGCTACCGCACTTATTCGAACGATACACTGGCGTAACAACTTCAACTTTTATGTTGGCTGTGGCGGTAACTTTGGTCGTATAAGGACCAATAGAACTAGACTCTGGACTGCTATATTCGACAGTCACTTGCGGTTCGACTACAATACTCTGATTACAACTTTCTTCGGTAATAGTAGTCAAACTAGGTTCTCTAGTGGCTTTGTTCGAGGAGATTCGGCGTGAAGGCTTTGAAAACACCTTGGGTTTCTCCGGAACAGGGGTTGGTGATGGCGGAGGAGGAGTCGAAATTCTATTATCGTGTTCGTTGGGTACAATTTCACCTTTGGGTCCAATTAAAGCCAGCATAACTGGGAAGAAAACGAAAGAATTGGCAAACGATGTTATCACTGAAAGTATTAGGAACTTGGACACTTCGTTATGAATGAACTCAAAATCTGATACCATAAGAATTATTATAGAAAATATGAGCCCGATATCACCTTTCAGGATAGCATCAGCATTTACTTCTAAAGAGAGTGCAACTCGCCTTTCTCTACTCCCAATGGCACTTAAGAACCCTGTCGTTAACAGAAGGATATTTCTGCCAACGATAATAAAGTGAAGTGCTCCCATAGTACTACTGAAAGCATTAATATTAAGAAGCAAAATAGGAAGCATAGCTCCAATGGTACTGAATAATGAACACCACAGCTTCGACCACTTTACTAATATACAAGCAACTAATCCGGCTGCACCAAAGCTCAGTAGCAGTTGGATAATTATTAATTTATCCAAAAGTAGGAACTGGTTGAAATATGCAAAAATAAGGCCAACGGGGTAATTTTTAATCCCTCTGGAATTATATTCTTCTGAAATAGCTTTAATTTGCTTGAGTGCATTTATAATATCCCCTGTGCTTTTAAGGCCTTTGAGGTAGAATGGCATTTGAGCGCGAACTAATGGTGGAGATCGCGGAATTTTCAAATCATATTCCGCGTTCGAACTATAGTACTGGAACGGTTTTGGCGACAAATCGGCTTGACTATTGCTATAAGACATTTGATCATTACTATTCCAAACTGACAGATAATTGTAAAAGGCTTTGGAATCAATAATACCTTCATACACCAGTCGTTTCTTCAATATCTGACTTTTATCAACAGGAAATTCTACAATACCAGTTTGCGCCATTAACTTAAAGGCTAATACTGCTTTTTCAGTGGCATTTGAAAACCACTTTTCACTATTCAGACAATTTGCATTTCTGCTATTATCGAATTCTAATTGAAGATCTTCAAGATAATCTCTAAAATTTTCGAGCCAAAAATTATTCATAGCCAGTCCACCGTTGGAGTCCTTAAGTACTTGAGGAACATGGGATAATGATGAATGGAACTCATGAAGTAAAGGCTGACTAAATGGATACTCAAACTCGTTAGTCACCATATAAAAATTATAGAATCCGAAATATTTATCGTGTGTTTCAAGATATTTATACTCCTGAGTGTCCCGCGGAAGAAATGATGACAATTTTACATCGAATTGAACTTTCAATCCATTATGAACGCAGACGATCACCAATATGGTGTAAATTAAGCATAAAACCACTTTTACAGTGGGTTTCAATAACACCGACTTCAAATATCGCACTATAAAATACGATATAATACTTTTCTTTCGATGGCAAATCAGTTCAGCTGTGAGAAGGTTTGTTCCATGTTCCTGAAACAAAAGAAAAACTAATGTAAACTTTTGTCACAAATCAATTAAAATCTTAATTATAAATTAGGTTTCATTTAAACTTCATAGCAAACCACATAAAATGACCTGATTTATAAATAGGACTATACCATCGCACATGAAGAGTACAGGGGAAAATCAAAGAATGTATTCTTTATTATATTTTTTCTTTCCTGGGTTTCAGTCAAAATGTGAAATAAAAATTTTCATATTGTTTATTTCATATAACGTTTCGGTGAGACATTTCAACGCGCCATCAACAGATTTAAAAGACAACACAAATCCATAATTAGGAAATAAGAAAAAATAATCTAATGTATTATTTATAATAATTGGGGCTTATTGTGTTATCTGTTATTAAAACCTTACAACTTTCCGCTGTTCTATCCACTCAACATAAAAGGGGGGAAAGTCTGCAATTACGTTAAATGGCTGAAATATTTCAATACAATTAGATCCTTTTTTTGGTCGCACTAAATGTGTTAAGTGATACGAGTGTTTAAATTATGAATTAATTAATTATGGTATAATTTACTAGCTATTATAAAGACCTTGATCTTGCAAACCGATCATTTTTACAAACATTTTGTATTCAAAAGTCATACAAATATATATTTACAGCATGAGTGCTAACAATTTGCTCCTGATGTAACAAAACACCACCAGGTGCTATTTGCAATTTCCGCTATAAAACACTTAATTTTACAAAATGTCTGTGAATAACGTTTACCTATCATTTAACCCAGGGGCGGATTAAATAAAAAGGTCACATTTTTTAGAAACGTTTTATCAAGTAGGAGCCTGCAAAAGTTGGAAATTGCCACATCAATATAGAAAACTATTCGCTATCAAGCAAACAGTCAGCTTAGTTATAGTGTGAATTTGGTTCCGATTGAGCTCTTGGTTAATTCACAAGAAATTTTCAAACTTGAAATGAAAGGCCAAATTTGAATCTGATATGTGATATACAACATAAGGCCAAAATGTTATGCATTATGCCACTTTTTTCTCATTTCTCAGATGAGATTAAGCTCTAGTACTGGGTAGAGCCTTAAATGGCACATTTTTACTAGTTAAGGCATGCGATCTGATGCTAGCAGTTGAAGCAATGAGCCAGAGGAGATTGAAAAAAAAATACAACAATTTCAGATTGTATGTTGTTAATTGACCATTTTAATTAGTTGAAATTTCGTTGGTTTCTATGATCGCTCGGAAGTCGAGCAACTATTTAATTTTTAAGTGATTTCTTCTCGGTTTGTTTGCTTAGTCAATATTTTTAGGAAAACAATTAATTCGGTTATTAACTTTAGTTTTGGCATTGTGCATTAAGCACTGCAGCTGAATGAAATGCAGACAAACATGAATGGCTTTAAATTTTAATTTAAATTAGGGAAGATCGGCGCTAGGAACGTTTTTCGTTTAGTTGTTGTTGACTTTCGTTAAGTTGGAACGTTAAATTTGCCTTTGGAAATGTCGACAATAAACAAACTGAAATCGAACTGCCAAGCAAACCAATGAATCATCGCAAGGGCCGAAAAGGCAAATTATTAAGTATATTATCATAGTCATAGTATTAAGTCCCATGTTTATCAACTGACTCGTAGGGTAGATTTGGTATTGATTGAGCTATTTGGTCTTTCGTAATTAATTTTTAAACTTTGGGAATATTTTGGGCGGCTTATTAGATAAGTTTTCACTTTTCCTTTTTTTCAAAAGTCAAGTTTTAGGTTTGCTTGCTTTTTTTTAATTGCGAAATCGACTCAAACATGTAGCCCCGCCTTTTTCGACGTTGCTCAAAAACCATTTGAGCCACAGAGTTCGTTTTTATATCATTGGATAGAGAATTGGGAATTCGATTCACTTATAGCAACTTGCGTGAGTAAATCCTGGAAGATTTATCAAAAAAGGTCATACGAAATTTGAATATTAGATAGTTAAGTGCAAGTTTACTCCAAAATTTAATTTAAAGAAAGCGTCTTGTGCAGAATGTAAATCTTTCAAGTCTCTACTGGCTTTGCTTTGGAAATTTTTTTATTGAAGAGTCTGCAGTTGCGTAAAAGCGTTCATTTTCAAATCAACATTTAAGGGTACAAAAGTCAGGATTTCATGTGATTTGAATTAACTTTTGTCGAACGTCTTCTTTACTGGACGCACAACTTGTAGAGTATTTTACGTTTCTGAGAAATTCATTTTTGAAAAACTTAATTTGAAATGTGTGCCGCAATAGTTCTTTCAAATCCTGCGAAATGTTGATGAACGATGAACAAAGTTCGAAATTTACAAATACTCTGAATTTTTCCAAATACTCTAAACTTGTACAGTATTTTTCGTTTCTGAGAAATTTATTTTCGAAAAACGTGATACAAAATTTGTCTCGCAACAGTTTTTCAAATTATAAGCAAAATTTCCTTAATAATGAGTTCGAACCTTAACATGTGGAGTATTTCTCGTTTTTGAAAAAAATGAATTGAAAATGTGTCCCGCAATAGTTGTTTCAAAGATAGATCTTTTTAAGTCGTCACATATCAATGAAGCCTGGGGAAATCTCAAAGTATGTATATTTATAATGGAGTCATTTAGGAGCTCGTTCTGATAGTTACTTTTCAATTGAATGAAGACACGCCAAGAAACATCAAAATAATGAAATTTAACACAAATTACGAATAAAAACGAATTTTGGTCCATGTTTTTTTAAGAAAATATATGCACACACAAAAATTCCTGCCCATGAAGCTTTTGCCTGTAAAACCGCCTGTTCTGCTCTCATATATTAGGTAAATGGAAGTCAAATCTTTAATCTGAATTGTTTTAACACTGCATATTTATGCACTTTCATTGGAAAGTACCTGCAGAATTCGCACAATTCACAAACAATTTTTTTAATCGGCATCAACAACCTGGCATTTATTGGAGTGCTACAAGAAGTTATTCGCATATCCCTATTTAAAACTAGTTTCGCAAAGAAGCAGGCCAGTGTGCCAGCAAGGTTACGAACTTAAGGTAATACCAACTTATTTACTGTATTTCTCCAAAACGCCTTGTTCACTTTAACCTTCTGTGTAAATATTAATTGTTACCCGCGAGTGAAGATTCTAGTATCTGCCGGTAAATAAACTTTTAATTGCCGGTTAGCTAATTATAAAAATGTATCTGTTGTATTTTTCGCACATATTTATGAATAAACACGTAAGTAATTTGCATCTGTTACAGACTGCTAGATTAGGATTGCTGAAAATATGCTGAAAAAGTGACTGGTTTAACACTTTCCGTCAAAGCCTGTGATTATACTCAAAATTTGGCACAACGTCCTGTGTTTAGCTACAAAAATATCTAGTCTTAAAATATACAGTCAGTTTTTAGAAAATCATTTCTGCAAAAACCTATGAGAAACTCACCACAAAAACTAAGAAAATGAAGTGATAATGAGGATCAATTGACATAGATAACTAGTCCAATAATCTAACTGTTTACTGGTAGCTTTCTTTAAAGAATGTGAAGATAAACTTTTTCCTAAAAAAATTGAGAAGCGTTTTTCGGGATGACCTCGACATTGGTCTTATTAAGAACAAAAAGAGCTTCTTAAACAGATTGATAGTGTGTTGAGTAATAGCTTAAATTTTCAAATCCAAAATATTTGCTTGATGAAGAAAATACTTCGTTGTTAGATTTGTAAAAACGAATGGCAAATGGTGCTTTTTCAAGGTCCCGATAGACCTGAGTGGACCTTTTTGTATCAGTTGTCAATTTAGCGAAAAATTATAGTTCAAAGACAATCCGAATGAGTTTCCTTGAAAACCAATTTGTGGACAAGATAAAATTAGGAAATACCCGGTGTCGAAACTATTCAGAATTCGACGTGCATATTTTTAACAAACCAAACTGGTATACTTGGACATCAAGTATTCAAATATTATTTCCTTTATATAGTTACTAGATTATTGTTGGGGTTTCAGCAAACTTTAAGAAGCTTTTAGTTTTAATAATGTAAAACTAATTTGAATCGAGAGATTAGCAAAAGCCAACACTGCCATACTGGTCAAGGCTAGATATTTTTCAGCATTTAGCTTCACCACTGGTCGTTTAGTATCCTCATTCTGAATAAGAAAAAAATAATACTGTTTTTTAAGCCGTGCAATATGATATGTTCTATTCGAATATAGAGATTTGAAATTATTATTATTTTCGAAACTTCTCGAATGTTTGTCGACAGTTTCTGAACGAATTATTGGAGTTAAGTTCTAAATTTTGCTGATTAAAATAAATTTGGCTACTGAAAGGAATATTCGAAATTAAATATGGCAACGTAGTACCTATTGTCGTCTACGCATAAATGTTATGAAACCCAAATCAAATTTTTGACCTACGCGCGGTGACCGCTGTCTGAAAAGCGACCGACAAAGAAACGTATTTCCTTAGAAATGAATGCCTTTGACCGAACTGTATGCCGTATACAAATGGTCGGCCACATTTGGGAGTTTTGCTAAAACTAATTTTTTTTAGCTTCCTTATTTTTAATTTGAATTAACTTTGAAGCCTGAAGTGACGATTATTCTTTCTAACAAAACTTGTCTAAAATAGTAGCATTGATATATCGAATAAAAACTGAAGAAACTAATATCTGAAAACCGTTTTGACTGCAGGTAAGAAAAGTATTTCCATAGACCTTTAATTAATTTAGATGGTTTATACAAATGCTTGGCTACAGTTGTGAGTTTTCCCGACATCACTTTTTCCAACTACTTATTTTTTCATTTAATAAACAATTGATCAATTAGTATTTTAACGCTATTTATTTAAGCGCAAAAATAAACATTTCCGTTTTCTTGTCACTTAACAATGCATTAACTGCAAATATCGTGATACGAGGCATAAATTAATTGTCAATACCAATCTCACAAATTCGTTTCGAATGCCCTTTTCTAATGAAGAAGTAACCGCCATGGTCAAAGTATTAGGGTTTTGCAAAGACAACTTGCGTGAAAGCGTACGCGTTTAGGCTGCGCATATTTGCAGTTAATGTCTAACATTGTTAAGTGGCAAGAAAATAGACATATTTTCTTGCGCGAAAACTATGAATGCTAGAAGAATTTACGAAGAACACAAAATTGTGAATAAATGATTAGTGCATCAATAAAAAAAATGAGTTGATTCCATCTACCAAATAAAAAGTTCTGATAGTTTTTGTACCACGACAGTCAAGAATTCACCGCTTGTCCAAAACGGCTGAACTCGATTGTTTCATCAAAATATGAGGTTTGCATAAGAACAAATTAACAGCGAGTTTCACTAAAATACTTCGTACCATTCTTCCGATTTTTAAAATAAGCTAAACTTTTTGACGAACTTTGACCATCAATAGCATTTTTTCTTAATAAAAGTTAGGTCAGATCGTCTTCTTTTGATCCAAAGAATATCGCAGAACCCTTTTATCATGTGCTTACGGGACACCCTGTATAATAACGGAAAATTGCAATTTATAATCAGACAGTGATTCATGATATAATCATTTCGGAAATTTTTGAAGTTATTAAAATTAAAAATTTTAGAAAGGTTACATTAAAAATTTAAATTTAAAAAATGCAAAATTACTGTAATTACATATCCACGTTTTTTAGATAATTCAAAAGCAAAACCTTAAATATATCCACATTAAATAAAATACACTTACACCATTTTCAAATAAAACGGCTCATATGAAGACAATGTCGACTACGTCGAGACAGGTTTACTGTGAGACTATCAAGGGTACTTAGATCATTATAATTTAGCTAATGGATCTAATCATATTTACTTAATAGATAATTGATGTTTAATTAGTAGGTACTAGGAAAAATAACAAATCGCCACTGCAAAATAAAACCTCAATAATATAGAAACGTGAAATATTATACAGCTAAATACGACTTGAAATAATATCCGTGTAACAGAAAATTGAAATAGACTTACCAGATTATTATTGTTGTTTTGGATTGTAGTCCTTTTGGAATCTTTCTTGAAGCAGGGAACGTCAGACTTTCGACAACGTTGTGCCAAAGCCAGCAAACATGGAATAACGACCAACATTGCTGCGCCGTGAAAGATCACCATGACTGCGCACTGCAAGGCGAGAACTCTTAACGCTGGTACCGGTAATATGGCAGTTGATAGGAAAGTAGCAGCGTTGATCAGCATGGTTGAGATTATACTTGGTCCAGTACGAGACACAATTTCTGGAGGAGAAAGGTCCTTCGTATGCTCATTTAATATAAGGAACATATCGCGCATCGCGAGACCGACTGTTATGAACGGCAAAACGTGTGTACTAAGCAAATTTATTGGGATTCCACTCAAACTACAAACTCCTAAAGCTGCTGTCGTTGCACTGGCCAAAACTAGAGTTCCGATAAACGCTAACGATGATTGCATTATCCACCCATACGCAGCTAAAACACCGATCACAATTCCGAATTTAATAAAGTTTGGATTCGAATACTCTTTCAAAATTCGATTTACGTTAGCAGTCGAAAATGTTAAAAATAAATACGATGAAGATGATTGTTCTTTCGCTTTGGTGAGACGATCAACTTCCTGAAACAGATAAGTTAATTAGTTATCTGTAGCATCGCAAGGATCGTAGGGGGGTTTCTCACCTGGGCGAATTTCGTTTGCCAAGCGTTCAATACGGTAGACGCTCGTTCTTGATTCCATCCAATATGATGCACTTTATAATGACCAGACCAAAACTCAAAAAGTTCGTGTTCACCCATAAGCTCAACGACAGTTTGAAGAGCTTTGGCTTGTTTTATATGACCAGTCTTATTCCTCTTAACCCCACCCACAATTAATTCTTCCGGCCAGTGCATGTATTTAGCGGCAAATCCATAACAACCACTCGTAAGTTCTGCGCCAACATCTACAGGACGGGAGGAGTTAAAATTTGGCGCAGTTTGAGGGCAATCTGGATCTTTCGGATTTAGACATGGCTTTTCTTGATAGGCAGTGGTGATACCAGAGCGTTTTAGATAGTCTTCAAGGAAATGGAAATCGAAACTTGTCCCTCCGCTTTTCATTTTGTCCATCAGCCCTTTGGGGTTCAAGTTGGTCCATTTGATTTGATCTCCTACACCATATCTACAAATAAAAGTATTTAATGTTTTCTTACGAATTTCCAGTTTAATATGAACGCTTTTAGAGTAATACTCACGGTATATGTACAGGATAATCAGGTCCGAGGAGTTTCGATCCTTCCCAAAAGCAATCTAGCGGCGTGGCTATAGAGCAGGGCATCATATTTTCAAATATTTGCTCAATATAATGAGCTTCTATATTTGGAATGCTCGGCGACTGGCAAAAGTCTTTTAATCTCCATGTTATATCATACATGTTTACAGTAACTTGTGTTGCTTTTTGTATTAGAAGCAAGTGTTCTAATAAGCTATGAGGATTTAGAAGATTCACATCTGGATCTACTCCAGTCTGAACGACCATTTGATGAGTAGAGAGCATCTCTTTGGGTGCAGTATCAGGGGTGTTCGATGGTTCAGCCCATAAAAGCTCAATGTCCGTATGAAAAGTCATACTTTTGAGTCCCACAGAGAAAGTTGCTATTGCTAATATGCTGACAAAAAGAAACTTTCCTGCATGCGTTTCTAGAGTAGATCCCAGCGATTTCAGTTGGCTCTGTATTCGACTTCGAATCCATAGAATGCCGCGATCTCCAACTGCTTTATCCTAGAACAAATGCCATGTTTAAACGCTATTCCAAAGGAACCAGAGCTGAATGAGAATCGGAGTCAACAATCAAATACACCTCCGAAATTTGCTCAACACCACACACAGTGAACATTTAAGAGCTTCCTGTATGATGATACATTTTTAATCAAATTAATAAATAAAATTTGTTGTGTAAAAAATGTTGTGGTTTTTGCAGCTGATATGATGAAAGGGGTACCAGGAGTTGGGACTCATATTAAACATTTCTATTTAAATACTATACCATTATGAAACAAGATTAATTAAACTATATATAAATAGGACTTATAGTTTAGGGCGGTGTGAAGACAAGTTTAAAATGGTTTCTCCCAATCAAACGATGAGATTTAAAATGTCTATGCTAATAGAATACAATTTTAAAGTAACCCAGAACATTTGTTCATTTGGATTAAGTTCTTTGCACAAACATTAATTAATACTCAATAACAGCTAGATGAATGATAAATTACAGCAGTCACCTTTTTCCAAAAGCAAAAAAAATCCACATTTATCTGCACATTCTACAGCCGATTTTTAAGCGAAAATAACTCATGACAACAAATTAATCTCATGTCCGTGTTACAAAAGTTCTCAAATGTTCCCTGGCTCATGCTCTCCCCATTTGTGAGATAAACAAGAAAAGTTTGTTAAATAGTAAGTATAATAAAATAGACAATTCAGCTATATGTATAGCACATAAGCATAAGATTAACTGAAAATTATACAATAACAAATTCGCGCGAATACATGTTTTGTATCATTTTATTGTAATCTTTCAATAACATTTAGATTGGAACCGAAAAGTTTATTTTGTTAAAACTATTCCTCTTTGTAGTTCTGCTATAATGTATAGATATAAAATTTCAAAATAACAAACAAAAATAATTTCTTGATAAAATGCGAAAAATAGACCAATAATATTTGCATTAACCTCATGATAAATATCCATAATCAGCAAAAAACAATATTTTTCTTGATAATTAGTACCTAAGGATGCGGACAAACCTCACAATTATTTAAAAGTGATAAAAGTTATTTAAGAACTGTTCTTCTTGTTGGGAGTTGGTGTCGTTGAAAACAGTTCTGGATGAAAAGCAACTATGAAAAACCACTTTGCACAAACACATCTGTCATGGTAACCACCCTTTTCCAAAATGCAAAATTTTCATATTTTATAAAATTTGAATTTATTTAATAAACGTTTATTGGAAACATCTACAAATAAAACCGAAGCACCTCTTTAAATTATTTGCTCATCAATATGAAACATCTTGTCTATAAATTGCAACTGCGTTAGAACAACTCATTACAAAACATTATGTATATTTATGTCATCATGCATTTGACATAAATGAGGAAATTATGTATAACCTGATCAGGGCAATTTACGTCCCAACCAACACAAATTTCTAGAGATTCTAGTCAAGTAGCAAATTTAATGCAAAACTAATCAGAAGAAAAAGAAATAAACAATTGAATAAATGACCGGCTCAACTGGCAAAAGAAAATTGTGTAGTCTTCCACATTCCAATATTCCAAACTCCCAACCAAAATTTAATATTATTTCATACAGAATCTTCCAACATTCAATTCATCAGAACAATGCTTAATCTACCCCTCTCAGTCCCGAGCATTATCGAATGCGCAATAAAATTAAGGGTAGACAAACTCTGAAGTACAAACGACAATAGAGTGCAAGAGCGTTCTTTCTGGAATCCCCCCCGTAGATTCTTCGCAACGCAGCTGCTCTTTAACTCTCATGTTGCCAAATATTGCAGCATTTTTTATTTCCAATTTAATTTTTAAGGAGAACTACATTTTATATGACAAAAAAATATCATTTGACTCGAAGTTTTTATTATTTATTACAAATTTTTTCAGAAATTTCGACCATCGAAAGATAGGCGATAAGGAAGCTTGCACTACTGTTCACTACCATCGGCATACCAGTTTTTAACGATACCAAAGAAAAACGTATGGGTTTATGTAAAGCCCTATAGGGAAAATATTGCTTGATGTAAGGGTGGTTCTGAACAATCCACCACCATAAATTTGATAATTTTTCGTTTTTTCAATTAATTTATATGCTTGCAGCATGTTAAACGCTGTTAATTTTGACTTATCAGCATTTCCAAATAAAAGCACAGTATTTGCTTAAAAGAAAAACTGAATCGAATTTTCCATCAAATTCGAATAGCAATGAAACCGAATACATATTTGGGTGCATATCGGCAACTTTGTTAACTATTCGCCCATATGGGTCATAGTATGGAAAAAGAAGGAAGAGATAGATGCCGGCGGGCTTCTTTGTACCAGTAACACACAGGACGTTGCCAATTTTTAATTTTTCTGAAGATGTAATCCGTGGCTGTCGAGGACCACCAAAGCAGAAATATAATAGAGAATCCGATAGATGAAAAAACGCGATAAGGTATAAAACAAAAATAGATTCAATGTGACGCATGAATCATCCATCATCCCAATTAAAGCAGAAAAAACGCTATTTTCAACATAACACTCATCAACTCCGAAATGATACACCGAACGCGAATGTCTATTTAATTATGACTAATTGATTTAAAATTATTAATTATAACTTTCTGCAATTATATGCTGTTGACCCTTCACTGTAGATAAATTTAATCAAAGACAAAAAAACAAAAAAGAAACAAATAAAGTAATATTAATTGGAAAATGTCACAAGAATTGTTATCTTGCCATGCAAATAAACAAGTTGTCTAGTAAGCAATTTTATCATCTAGCAAAAGTTCTGAATCAAGGCTGATTCATTCCCGTAAGAACAGCACCCACTTTCTCTTTAGAAATGAATTTTTTATCTGCTATGATAAATAACTATTAAATGTACCATTTAATATAAAAAGTAAAGGAACGGCAACACGGTGCAGAGCTTCGGACTATAGTAAGAGACCACCCAAGCGGTACCCTGACGTCACTGGGACCACCCGCAGCCAGCGAATGTTCCTGAATGCCTTGTTGTCACATTGATTATAATGGAATAAGTTCTCGGATTTTTAATGAGTTCATTGATGAATGATAGTTGTACTAATGAGACTCAGTCGGATATTAAATTAATTTGAACTCGAATGATGAAGATTACAGTAATACAATTTATGAATAGTTTGTTTACAGAATACATTTGAATTACAATGCTGTTGTTTAATTGTTAAGTTTAATTGTATTATTGATCTGGTTTTCAAAATCAAATATAAATATAAATGACTTAGTAAAAAATTCATGATTAATATAATTATGTTTAAAATGTGCTACCTGAGTCGAAGGCTCTAAAGAACATTACATTAACGATTGCAGTGCAAGAATTTAGAAAACCTCTATGAGCTATGACACAAAATGAGTAATTTGTCTTTTCTAGCAATGGGTAAGCTTCAATCTTCAATAAAAAAATTAGTGTAGAAGGAAAAGTTAATAAAAGCGCAGGTGTAAACCAGCACTTTACTAAAAGAAACACGTAAATACTGCTGACTAAATGGGGAAAATGACCCTACAAATGTTATTCTTGGGATAAAACATTCCTTAAAGATCCATAACAATCTGGTCTGGAAATTTATTCAAGTCTCGATGTGGGCAATGCACTTCCTACGCCAAGGCATCAAAACAACCCATTCTGTTTACTGTGACTTTTCGTACTATCGTACCGTTAATGGTTGACGGTACTATTGGTATATTGATTGTTTATTACTTGTCAGTAATTTAGAGCTGGATTTTTATGGGGAGGTGTACATGCTATTAGTAATTCACAACTGCAATTTATGTTTAAAAGGATAATAAAAAATTTCAAATCTATATGTTGATTTACGGCAACATGTGGCTTGCATTCGTGCAAAAATGTTACTTTTTTCATTAATATTGAAAGATTTGCTTCGCATAGTTTTCTTGATTCATCTTTATAGTTCCTGTCTTTCAGTCACAAAATTAAATTTGATGAAATTATGTACATATTAATTTAAACCAACAATTTAATTCCTATGGTACTTTATGATCGCAATAACTAAAAATAATGATAAAGTAATATAATTTCCGATAATAAATTAATATGTGACAGGGGGAAGTTCATTCGCGTCACAAAAACAACATATGTTTTTCTCTGGTGGGCTAGACGAAAAGCTACTTGAGAATTTCAAAGAATAACCTGGAGGTTTTATTAAGGATTCGTATAGTGACTCCAAAACTGAACATTTTAAACCCCAAAACACCTTTTATTTGCTGAAGCAATAAACAATTTTATAAAACTATAGTAAGCATATAAGCAGACATCTAAGTGTTTAAGATTTTTTTTTAAATCACACTTTTTAACGCCCTGTCAAAATCTGCACTAAAAAGTATGCATTACTATTTGAATTTCTCAAACTGCCCTCCGTCCGATCCACAAGAAAAAACTAGGGGATTTTTATTTAAAATATTTTTTCGTATGATCACTTATTTTAGAAAAGTGCATCAGGATTTAAAAATACACTCGGTATATTAACGTTCATTTGAAAGGGCATTAAGCACCACATAATTAATGTCCACAGGAAAATCTGTACTAATGTGCTTAACACCAAAATCTGCTAGAACGTAAGTTATTCAACAAATATTACAGCTAATGTTACCTGAACACGCCAGCAAAGAGGAAAAAAGAACAGAAATCTTCTTTTAAATTTTTATGTTAAAATAAAAATACTAATTAAATGACATTAAGGAAAAAGGGATACCGGCTCCATTAAAAAACGGAACTTACCAGAAGATAACAGAGAGCGTATTTACCATTCCGACAATATAGTGTGTCAAGGCGGAAAATTGACATAACATATAACGGCCGACGAGACCACCCATCGCGTATGTGTATACCGTGCTTCAATTAATGAACACATAGTATGCAAAGCCGATGGACAATTACATTATATTAACATTTTATAGTCTTCTTTGCATTTACAGTACCATAAAGAAAAATAAAACTGTTATTGCTTTAACAAATAAGCAGATACAAAAGTATGTAATGAAAATAGTAAACGACTTTTTATATGTCTGGCGATCTCTGGGCTAAAAGTATTTGAAAGCGCAGAACACCCTGTTGAGGATTTATCAGACTTAAGCCACTTTGCATACTAATAATATTCAGTCAGATCTACAGGTAGGTATGCAATCTAAGAACACAGGTTCTGATAAAACATACACCCTGACAACAGTTGTGTGAATTTGATTACATTTTTTTGCCATATGTTAAAAGGCGTGAACTGTAAGGGCTATGGGGAGTTTCTGACCGGTGGTCTTCGAACATCTGCACACGAGAGTAATATTGAGTTCCTTTCTGCATGACTTGTGCTATCTTCCTAAATTGCTCTCACACGATACAAGCGTGTATAAAGGCTTTTAAACTACTTTCTAACGGAATGTATACCAGCAAGTAAAACGTAAACGTTCATATCACTTCGGGTTCAAACAGCTTCTTAGCATTGTAAAATAATCAGTTATTAACGACTTTTAAATAGGTATAATAAGTTAACTTTAACGCGTTCCTTCAAAAACAGGTTGTACAGTTTTTCAAGATTTGTGTCTCACTCAAGCGCTCAATAATGTAGCGACTTAAAAGAAGAAAAGGAAACACGTAAAAAAATGAAGTTTGCAAACATGGGATTTTTCCTAATCTACTGGTTCCCAAATAGAAGTCTTCAAAACTTCAATCTACAGTCCACTCTACAATCGATATTAGAAAATCAATAAAATCTTTGATAGGGCAATGGATATGATGGAAAATGGAAGCTAACTAGGTCCGCAAGCACTAAAGTTGCTAAGAGATTATTATTCAGAACTTTACCAAAAATTTGTCCCATTTCCTACCCATACTATAACTCGCTAAGAGAAGAATTAATAATTAGAGTTAAAAGCGGACACACACGGAAGGTTGTGTGTGCATGATAAAAGATGGCTAGTAAAAAAGGAAACAATAGCGCTTTGCTTGTAAAAAAGTGCCATCTTTTGCAGCCGGTAACCAAAAGTTACATAAATAACATGAAAATAGTAAAAAGTTATTAACAATAAATTCCTTAAACGAGGAGCTGAAAAAAAACAAAGAACGGTAATTATCGAGTTCTAATCGCGTAAGTAAGCCAGACAATGAGCTAACATTGTGATTTTCAAATTATCGTGGGTGAGAAAAAAATGATGCGGGCTTCAAACAAAACCTTTGCTCAAAATTTGAGAGCTTTTTGTCACTGATCATAAAAAGTCAATAAATGCTTCAAACAAACAAACGGGCACAAGAAGCGCAACTGATTCAGTCCAAGACATTGTAAGATTCAGATAAAGAAACTTGAAAGAAAAGACTTATTCAGAAAAACAATAAATGCTTGAAAAGTGCAGAATAAGAAGATAAGTAAATTTGTGTTGAAAGCGTGCAAAAATTGAAACGATATAACTATTTAGGTTAATAAAAAGTTGTTTACTAAAGAAAAGAATGAAACATACCGAAAAAAAAATTGAAACAGAAATCTGTCAAACCGAGCTCAAGAGCATAAATATTGAACTTTTTATCAAATTAAAAAACATCTTTTGTTTACTCACATTTTTGTCCATTTTATAACCGATTTTAAACTCTCAATAAAGGATTTTGAATGAAGTGCGTTTATTTATTTCTCGATTTAAGGTAAAAATTATTTATTGAAACTATACTCAGATTATGATGAACGAATGAAACACTTGATATACTAGAAGCATCAATTTCTTTAGAAATACGTGAAAATTTGATAGTTTGTTAATGTATAATAAAAATACAGGGTGTCCCAAACCCGGTGCACCGAGTTGTGTTTACTAGAATCCAATAAATATACCGGGTGTGTCGAAACAATAAAATATGCAAATTAGGACTTCACATAGGAATATTTTTAAAACCACAAAAATGCATGAGATACCGTTTCTGTACTAAGAACTTTGTGAATCTAGCTGTTTTAAAACATTAAAAAATTTGGCGACATTGTTACATTTGCCCCTATCATTAAAGTTAATTTTGACCGCATCTGTACAATATCAGGATTTTTTTTTTAAAGTCCAACTCAAACGAACGAATAACTATGAGTCATTTTTTTTTAATTCACAAAAGTCCAATAAACGATGTAATAATTATGAGCAACATTTATTTTTCCACTTGCTACTTTGAAAGCCAATCATACCGTAAAAGAAACGCATCGGAAAAAATGTATATGAAGATCTGGTCATATTTTCGCCCTATAGTTGATGACCAAGAATTTTGGGACATCGTGCGTATTAAGAATTATTCAAGCAAATATTGCATTACTTTTAGTAAGTTAATAAATTATTAGTATAAACTCGTCGATGGAAAATGTCACTCTAGCCACGAGAGAATAGCATATACCCGTAAGATAATTCTTAAACCTACCGTATGATGGACAAGGCAAATAATTGCAACCTTACATTATTCGAATGTTTTTTACTTTTACTAACGACGTTTATTAGAACGTTTAATTGAAGTAGTTTTTTGTTCAAAACTGAATTTCAACTACCCACTTTGTGCACTGTAAAAAATATATTATTGCCGGATTAATGCACATAGATGTTTGCGCCGTCAACTCAACAAGCTGTTACATAAAAACATGTATAAAAAAGCAAATAATCATATAGAATTACAATTCAGAACAGCAATTATATTTCGTATTTGATGTGTGTGAAAATTGCATTTGGCTGTAAACTTCAAGATCAAATTACTCGAAACGTGCTAGATGTAGTATCGATTTCAAGCAATTCTTTTCGAACATTAAATGTCAGTAAGCCCAAGATTTATGAAGTCCATTTTTTCAAGAGTATTGTTACGAACAAAGTTTAAGAAAATCACCTGGCGGTCTTGAGACCCTCCTGAATAAAAAAATCTACATAAAATCCGTAGTAAAAACCAAATAATCATATAGAGTTACAATTCAAAAGAACAATTATATTTCATATTTGATGTGTGTAAAAATTGCCTTTGGTTGTAAATTTCACGATCAAATTACTGAAAACGTGCTAGATGTATATGTAGATGCAGTATCGATTTCAAGCAATTCTTTTCGAACATATAAATGTCAGTAGGTTCAAGATTTATGGTCACCATTTTTTCTGCAGAGTATTGCAACGAACAAAGTTTAACGAAACACCTCGCCGCCTTGAGACCCTTATTAACCGCTCAGTCCCTATTATCCACAAATTCTTCGAAACATAAAAACGTATTTTAATGTGTCATCTATTTTAATATGCAGTTTGCAAAAATAGATTCGTTCTGCAAATCCCATTTCTGTGAATGTTGAATATTTTTATAACATTAATTATCATAAACGTGCTTAAAAATTTAATTGATATGATAAAACTGGTAGGAATGATCTCATAAAACCTAGTTTCCTCCTGGCGTCATTACATTGAATGGAATCAAATATATTCGATTTCCATTTTGAACAAGCATATTTAATTGGGATAGGTTTTGCATTCGTCGTTGAATACGCAATACCCCTTACGAAATATCTAAAACATCAGTTCAGCAATTTAAATGAATCCTCGCTAGTTAATCGCAAACATCTTACTTTTATATAACCTTGTTAATTAATTCCTTCGTATGCCTTCAAAAGCATGATTAAATTTTATCACAGCATTGTCCTACTTTGAATGAAAATTTGTAGAATATTTTCAATCAGGTTTGTTCCCCGGCCTGTTTTGACCAAATATTCTAAGAATAATTGTTAATACCATCGTAATAAAAAGTATGCAACCGCTAGTTTCAGACACAAACTCCCGATCTCAAGTGTCTTGTCTTCAGTCGAAAGCACTTTCTAGACAAAAGACATGGTAACGAGACCTAATAATTATCATCACTATAGGTTTGTTCTAATAACGGGTTGGTTCTGATCGAAGCTACTTTCTTTCGTTAGTCGAATTCCGCATTTGAAACGCGTGCGGGTGGTCTTACTGATTAGATCTGATCGGTTGGAAATACCTTGGTTATTAATAAAACGTAAGATGCAATGCAATTAAGCTTAATTCAAATTTTACTACATCTAATTTTTATTGGCCTTTGTGTCTATGCCGTAGAGTTAGCTTCCTCAATAATTGGAAGTATTAAAAAATTTGAATTGTTTTTAGAGCCGATTCGGAAATAATTGAATCCCCTACTTTAATAAATCATTCTTTACTTTAATAGTATAATTAACACAAAAATCGAATAACAAACGTATGACTAACAAACAAAAAGGTAAACGACTCTTAGTAGTAGATTTAAGCATTTAAAAGTGGAAAAACTCAAAGAAAAACTATAACATTACTGCTATTTTGAATTAAGTATACGCGTAATTGACAAGCTAGGCAGGTATTCCACATAACGACTAAATCGAAACAAAAAGCTCAGTTTTCGCCCATTTTAATATAGGTACTTATTCATAGAACAAATACTATTTGAATGAGATAAATATATAAAACTTTTTATTTCAAAAACTGCAAACTTGACCAACTGTCCTAACTGGGTGCGTCTTAATTCCACATGAGTGAAAACAGCATGAAGCTTAAGTTTTAAAATGCCATTTATAAATAAATTGCACATAACACGTAAAAGTGTGGACCACCCAAGCTTTATATGCTTTCAAATTCAATAATATTGCCGGCCTCAGTGTTTATAAATTATTCATCTTAATCACTTCATGATATTACAATGAAAATATACTTTTTTCAAATCCATGTCAACAGAAGTAAAACTAAGGGCATCTAAAGCAAGCTATTGCGAAGCTAAAGTGGGGGGTTTATGGGTAATAAGATAATCCTATCAACGGCAAGGACCACCCAAGAAGAACGTCGCTATATTAAAATAGTAGTCCAAAAAAGGCAAAAACACAGGTGAGGACTAAGCTCATTTGAAATCGTAATAAGATTGAAAGGACGGTGATTGATAATCGATCAGGTAAATCTTCTTTGTTTTTTTTTCACAACAGTGATTTATAAGGGGGTCTTTTTACGACCAACTTAAGTCTATCCATCAAATGTTCGATTTATATATTTACGTCGCAGTAACAAACCACAGGTGATTTAAATTAACCTAAAAAATAAACACAACGCAATAAAAAAATAAGTGCTAAGTCAAAATTAATCAAGGTTGGTCTTTGTTAGGGAGTTAATCGCTGCTTAAATTACATATGTATATCGATTTAATTGATAGCTGAGGTGAACTGGCTGTTTTCTCAAATTTTAGTGAAATTTATTAAAACCTCATATATCAAAAACCAGAAAAAGGTCAGGTATCATTGGATTGTGGGTTGTAAATCTAGTATATAGTAAAGCATACATTTGAAGATGATTTAGCTTCAGAAATATTTTAAGTGGCGTTGAGAAGATTTGAAGGCAAATATAGTATTACACATTATAGATATTTTAAGTGTTCGATAGCTCCTAACTGGTCTTTAATACTAGTTTTACTATAACCGATCCACATTCCGCCCATTTCCCTGCAAGCGAGCTCTCACACACTCACGAAGCATTTAAAATTTAAATAGTTTTTCAAAAAATGCCACACCAAGAACTTGCCTGCTAATAATCGAAACAGTTTGAGAAACGGGATATTTGGCTGTTACGTCATATCTTCGTGTTTTAGACACGCAATAGCAAAATACTGAAGAATACACCTTTGAAACCGCAAAATTATAGAACCAACTGATTAAGTCAGAAGTATATTTATATGTTTCGCGGTATATTTCTTACGTGAACATATAAGCAACAATTTTAAGGGAAACTTCTATAACTTCAGAAAAAAAATGTTCATGAAACTTGATTGATGGAAACTTGACTGGCAAGATGTGATTTTTAATACGAATCAAAAATACATAAGTAAAGTAGGACTAGTTTCCCTCAATTTCAAAGGCAATGGTAGGTAAAGCGCCATAGATTTGTTTCTGATTTTAATCATAAAAATTATAAACAAAAGTTGTCTATTTAAATTATCACATTATTTCTACAGACCAGTACAGTTCCTACTATGGAAATTAAAACCGAAAGCCGGTTTGAACCTGCCAGGGAGAAGTAACTTCTATTATTTCTAAATACAGAATCAATAATGGCAATAAAAAATAAATTTTCATTTGAAAAAAATAATTACCTGAAAACTTAGTCGTTCTAGTCACATGAGCAATTCTCAAATTCCACTCAAATAAGCGACAAAAATGCTTTTTTTACAAAATCCATCATAGCCATTTGTAATTTAGTATACAGAAATATATCTTTAAACCATTAACAATAAGCATTAAAGAAGAATCTGAGAAATGTACAAAAGAATGGAGTTGTTCCTTTTAAAATAAGCCAGCGGATATCAACTTCCGGTATAACCCAAACAGCCACCTTCAGAAAAGATTCTCGCGTGGTTATAAGACATATCTTTATATTTCGATTAAGACTGCTAATCCCGTTTCTATTATTGACATTCTTCATAAATTGTTATAGCTGATAAAAATTAATAATGGCATTATTATTTCACTTCATTTATTTTGTTTCATAGTTTACCAATTAGCTTTTTCTTCTACTCATTTATTGTTTAGTTTTGTCTATATACATAAGATCTTTATTTCTCAATAGGCTATCGACCTATCGGTCTTTCTGCCCTGTTTTCTAGTATTAATATTAAAATATTAATTCAGACCATTAATCGCCACAAATTATCACAGCAGTGGCAAATAAAGTGTTTAATTTAAATATTGCAGAAAAGCACTGTTTTTCCAACAGAACGCCACATATTTTTAAATTTTTTTACTTCTTATGGAAATTTCAATTACTTCTGGTTATCTCCTGGTATAAAATATGAACTAAAATTGGATAGTTTTTTAGTTATTCGGCTTTAGCGATGAAAATTCGTATTTTTATGGTTTATGGACATTTGACAAAGCCAACATTTCTCCGTTCTCTACAAACACATAATATTGAAATTTAGCAGAAGAAAGGACTAACACTATATTAATATCAGGTTTGCAAAATATTTATCTCAATTTTTTAAACTCAAAATGGTCAAGCTCAAAAATCACTGTTATTTTCAATGGCACGCCCTTCCTAATGAATAATAATATTTATTCAGGATAAGCGAACTTTACATTTTTTATAAATACTTCGTCAGTATATCATTGATAACTTTCGATAAAATTCAAATTTTCTAAATAGCTCTGTTATGTTTAGTGTTTTAGTGCAATATTGCATCAACAGGACAGGCCTAAATAGAGCGTATTTGTAATTTCCTTTTTTAAACTTTTATACATTCGTTTTCATTAAATATTGTTAAATTCCTCTCAAGTTAGTATTATATTATTATTTTTAGTAAATGCCAATTTTTACTTATCTAAGCAATTCTTGGTCAACCCCACAAATATAATGCAATGCCAATTTGGAAAATTGCATTTGCTCCAAAATTACTAGACATTAGAGGAAGTATTTCGACAAAATAAAAGGCTTCGTTCTCTTGATTAAATAGCGCTAACATATGGGGTCTGCCATTTAAAAAATGTGAGATTTTTGAGCTTGAAAATGCGTTAACTTGGACGATAATTATGACCACCCTGCAATTTCAAAGACAAATATTTTACAAAGCAAAGATTAAGAGAGTTTCAGTCCTTTATCCTGCTAAATTTCTAAATTTTGTGTCAACGGTTGTCTTCTCAAGACAACGGATAAATTTTGATCAATCAACACCATGAAAATGCAAATTTTCATCGTTAAATCCGAACGGCCATAAAAGTACCTACCCAATTTTTTTTCATATTTTTTATAACAAAAAATGATAGAAATTTGCATAATAATACAAAATCAAACAAAATATAGGGTGTTTTATGAAAAAAGTTGTTTTCTATACTAAACTACGCGTTTAGTATCTTTACAATACACCGATGATGATTTTGAGACAAATAATACCGGTTAAGCCATAATTTGCTTTACTACTACTATTGTTGGGACACCCTGCACATATGTACTTCGCTTGTAGGCATGTTCGCACGACTTCTACACAATTCTAAGGTTGCTGATTGCTTAATTTTGTTGCGTGTTGTCATAACTTACTGCAATAAATGAACCCAGAAACAAAATTGTACGAGCAATTAGATCTGTGATACAAAAAAATACAAAAAATGGAGGAATCTTCTAAACATTGCCCTTAACGAAAAGTTGCTAAACATATTAATAGATGCAGCCATAAGTCATTTCCGGTTCCAGGAAACGTAAATGTTATGGAAAGTATTATCTGCATGTTACGTAAGATTTGAACTGCCTAAAGAAGAACAGGGGCGGGCAAGCCCGCGTTAGTGGCGCTCTGCGGGGCCCTCAATGCAGCGCCCAAGCGGGCCGCCTTCAGACCACACAAGAAGTCATCAACGTTGGTGGTCTTTTGCGTCCGCCGGCCAAGGTTAGCGTAACGCGGCTTTAGCTTAAAGCTGCATCCTGATGCCCAGTCGGGAGGCGATTGTCAAACTCTCCAGCTAACTGTCTGATACGAGCCGATACTCGAAATCTGACTACTAATTACTAATTTAAATATTTAATTAAGTACTTAGCCCATTTACTTCTTTGCTGGTACATTTTTTTTCTAGCTAAGCCGGACGCAAATAAATGTAGTCGTACATTACTGAACGGTTTTTGCTGCCTCCTCTCGTCAGTGGTGGCCCAAAATACTTTTTCACCTCCGAAAGTATAAATATCTCAAATCATATCAAAAGGGTTAAAATATCCGTTTCATTCCATTTACCTCCAAATTTTCCTAAACACGATTATCACATCCTAAACAAGCTCCTGACAAGCTGAGAGAAGATGAATTGTAGGTCCTTGCCTTTATAACCAGACCTCCAGGGTAGATAAAATGCCCTTGGGGCATAAATCTGGTACACACTTATTTGGTTTGGGAAAATAAAGGCCTTTGAAACTGACCTCTTACTTCGGAGAATAATTTTACAAAATCGACCACAAATGTCCGAGAAATATCTTTCAGTCGGTTCGACCCGATATAAGGGTTTTTTTACCTACCTTCTGGTGCTAACAACATTGTATCTACTTAATAGGACACGGTATTCGAGCCTATAGTTATTTACGTTCGGTAACATCTAGATTAGAGTACGTGAAAGGTGTACCTACACAACAGTATTATATGTAGATATAAATTATACAACATTGAAAAAATAGTAAATGTGACTTCAGTCTGAATAAGAAAGATAATTCGATGATAATTTTGAGACATGAAAATTCAAATTTACGTAAGTAAAAATAGAGAATGCCTTACATATCCCTTACATCGACCTTCGAGCCGTGAAACACATTACCCCGATCGTCATCTGTCAGTAGACTTAAATTGTACATAAAATGATGCAGTCAAAAATATAGGTACTAAAAATGAACTATCAAAAAACGCAGAAAGAGTTAATAGGAAATTTACTGTTAAATTGATTACTAAGCGCAACTTAAATATAAAAATTACGACACATTTTTCTATTGGCAATTCATTTATTAGACACCGTTGGTCAGGTTTCGTTTGATTTATCAACTTAAATATGCGAAATCCAGATGTGGTTTCACTTCGTCGATTTATATTTAAGCTCTTGGGTTGCTGTTCAAATTTATCAGAATGCAAGGGATTTACAAGAGCAACGCATTTTATCTAATAAACTCGGAAATACATAATCGCACCGCCATCAATATAAGCATAGTTTTTAGTTAAAAAAGTCGCCAGTATATGCAGGCTGTACACGTTCAACATGCTTCCTGATGATTAAAAAAAAAGTGCGCTCGTCTAACATATTTAAAAAGTCCTTATAATCAATGTTAACTGAGAACTGTTTTTATACAATTAGTGAGTGCGTGTCTTTGACATGAATCACATAAATACATGATCATTATAATAATAATAGTAATTATAACTATGAGAATACTTCTGTACTTCTGTTTTATTTCACTCAACATCTGACTGATTTACGCTGGCCATTTTCCTACCCCTTAGGACCATAAAAAAATAGTTTTGATATATTTTTAAGACTACATAGTTGTTGGTAAGTTGTAAAAATAACCTATTTGGTGGAATATTTTCAACTTTTCGTAGGGTTTAAAAATCGGAAAATGGTTGCGGTAATTAAGGTTGCTTTTGCATTATTTTAGTACAACTATTTTTTTATATATGTTCCAAGTAGTTACTCCCAAACGTCTGTAGAGTTCTAGATAGTATAAGCAACGGCTCAATGGAAATTCTGATTTGTCTTGCGTCTTTGTCTCAAAAAACCTCTAAAATGAGTCCTCAAATTGATCTTTAATGTTTCAAAAAATATTGCTCTTACCTCTGGTTGCGTGGGATTCTAACTCTCAAATAACTGTGCAACATTTCTCAAGATAAAATATTCGAGACTTACCAAAACCACACGTTACAATTGATCAGCAGTACAGAGCAACGAATAATAATAATAATAATTTGATGAATTGTCATTGTTTTGCGCAGCAAATAACAAAAACAACCTGCCGAAAAGTGAAATTATTGGAAACAAACAAAAAGTTTGTAAAATTCTCCTCCCAGAATGAGTGCCTGAACTGAACATAATAGCAATCAGTGCTAGGGAAACGTTATTATCGAACTCCTATAAATCACAGCGTCATAATATTATTCTTCAAACAAAAAGAAATTTTTAGGTGCGTTCAAGAACCTCAACTGACCACCGTAAAACGCACGTGTTTATTATGTTTTAAGTATTTTTGAACTTGTATCTTACAATTTTTTCTGCATCTACTAATTTTGAAAATTATAGCAGTTATCGTGGTGCAAGCTGATAAGAACAGAGTAATGCACATGTGCTATGATCCGGTAAAAGTTTTTGTGCCATTTTCTCATTTCTAAAATAAAAAAGACAAAGTAAAACAGAGGCATGTAAGTAACCGATAGTCAATGTACCAAAGCGATTTGCTATTGCTGAAAAAAGATGTAGGAACAGTAAATTTGCTTATTCTGACTTCCATTGATTTTGGAGATGTTTTGATTGCCACAGCGTTCATCGTTCGTTGACCATTTTCAAGTAAATATTCTAGGACAAACCTTAGTTAGTTTTGCTTCCCGGTTTAACTGGTGGTGACTAACTAGGGAACGATAGCAAAATAGAAATATGTTTTAATACACATTTCCATTCACTATGTACTTGTTGCAAATTTTTTACTTTGTTACTAGTGATTTTGAATAATTTTCGGTACGTTTAAGAGTGAGGTTGTCGTGGCATTGTTACCTAATATTGCAACCCAAGCTGCATGCATTCTCCTCGATTTGAACGCTTTCAGATTTTCACTAATAAATACATTTTACACTTTTTCGAATTATAGTGGTTTCTCTCAGCTAAAACGGATACCATAATGTTCAGGGTCTATATCTATATACCTTGAAGATAATTTAGGAATATAGAATGCCGTTTGAAAATGATTTAAACATCTCCAAGGCGGTCTGGTACTGTTTCGAAGTTGAGCAGTAAATTTGACAAAAAAATTCCTTGAGCGATTTTATTATTTTTCAAATCTTAGCACATGATTTTCGATTGTAAATCGAATTAGTTAGACGTGCGTTATACCGTTATCGTTTTACCTACAGACGCAGCAGAAGACGTATGCAATGCCATAGCGTTTTGTATAAAGACTTTGTCACACTTTCCTGTATTTTGTATTGTCTTAAATCAGCTTCTTCATACAGTTTTTAATTTTTGTATTACGTATTCAAAACGAACTTTAATTTGTTGTTTAATGTGTTAAATTACCTGATTTAGTTGTGATAGTGCAATATCGGCATCCACCCAACCAGGCCTCGTGTACAGGTCCGACTCGTGTCGAGACTCCGGCCCTGGCGCATCGGGCGCCCTGGTCCCAGTCGCCATCTGTCAATACTCAGGGCCGAGCTGGCCCTTTGTGGCGCTCCGCTCCATTCAGCGCTCCATAAATCAGCCGACAGATCAAGCAAACTATAGGCCAAAACGTTGTATTTAGTCTCTGTGTTTTTCGAGCAAAAAGTATAAATAAAGTATACTTAGTAGTTTTGGATAGTTAGGCGAATTCAGAAATGAAATGGGGCCAAATTTGCGTAAAAAAATGGCCAATCCAGCAACATTTTTGAATATTAGGATAATCTGAGTCCATTCTAGTGAAAATCTTTATTATTTAGCTATCTGTTTTTGAAACAATTATTTACGCAGATGGCAGTAGAAATCAATAGTTTCAAAAACATTGAGCTAAATAATAAAGGCCTTCAGTGGAATTGACTTGAACCATCTTAATATTGTCTGCTATACATATGAAAGCATCCAATTTTGTCAACTAGGTATTGGCTATTTATTTAAACAAAAACGGATTTTTCATTAAATTGAAGACAAACGCACCTAGTACTAAATTAAGTAATTTAACTTCAAAACACCTTATTGAACTCGTAATTTTGAGGTACATATAACGCACACACTGATGGTGCTCAGTACCACACTAGGCAATCGTTACCCATATTACCTCATAAATGGTACAATACAGGTACTACTTCCGAATAAATCCTCCGTCAGTGTAAAAGACTATTCAACATTACAAAGCGGCAACGTCGTAAAATTGGTGAAGAATTTAGGACTAGGTAAAGTTTTTCATATTTTTCTCAAGTCGAAAAGTAGCCTTGCATATAAGAAGGAAAGCACAACATGAGATACCTTTTGAAAAATCAACGGTAATTAGAGCTATATTATAATTGAAGAACAAATTACCTGTTTGTTTACTTTTTAATATCAACGATTGCATGCGAACCAATTTAAAGAGCATGTTTTAATGTTCATGATCACTGAACATATATGCATTTTTCTAAATTAAGTCTTGCTAAGTCTTTTCTAAGTTGTTTATCAACGAAATTTGCGAAATAACACCGTTGTTAATAATGGAAAATAAGAAGACCATTTCCAGGAAGATTGAAGAAATCGTCGAACGTATACAAACGTTTAAATGAAAAAGTATAATTCAATAAAACATATAAATTAAAATGCACATTATTTACCCGGTAAAATAGTTAACGTCCTGTAAATAAACAAAAACATTCTCCCTGGGGTTCATAGAAGATCCCATCGACAAACGATGAACACAGAACGAGGCGGCATTTTTTGGCGGACCATTTTTTAAACACAACACTAATTCACATTTACCGTATAACCACAAATACAAAAATATAAAATAAACACACAAACTATACGTATTTATAAAAATTAAATTCAAATTCGCTCTTCAGAGCTAAATCTCTCCGTCTACGAGATTCTTTCGAACTAAACCCCGTTCACTAGCAACTCGAACGTAGTACTCTCAAATGTTGCTGTTGGGTCTTGGGACCTTCCACTCGTTCATTGTATTTCTGCTTTGAACGTACGACTTGAACCGACGAGGTCCGAGCCAAGACCACCCACATTTTATATGTAAATTCTCAAAATTACATTAGTTAAGTTTTTTGTCACCATTTGAAGTATACAAGCTGACAGGGCGGTTCTACACCCACCCAGGTAGATTCACAAAAGTCATTTTTCTCTCTATTGTATTACAAGTATTCCAAAATGCATGGTTTTCGGCACTGAAAGTGTGTAAGTTTATGGCATATTTGGAAATTGGTGGAGCATTACTAAAGGGGGTGGTAGGACCGGTCATTCCATATCAATTTGACTAGAAATGATCGTCTAGAACCCAATTTGAAGCGTTTGCTTTTTGCAACTCTTCCCTCAATTTTTAGGATGTACATATTTGCTTTTATTGTTTTTTAGTCGAATAAACTGGAACGCAGCCCGGCACTACTTATTTACTGGTGCTCTAGTAATTCAATTAATACCCTATCAAATAAGAGTTTACTACATTTTGGAAATGTTGGGTAAAAAATGGGATAAAGTTTCCAAAAATTGTTTTATGTCACTTTGAAATACATTCAAAACGTCCCTGTAGGTAGAAAGTGAAGAACTGTTTTGTAATGTACGCAGTGTCCCAATTACTCGATCCGATACAAAATTGCATTTTCTTAAATATAATTCCTTGTATGCAAAATAAATGTGAGTTTTATTAAAGTTTATCTTACTCAATGCTGACGATTTTGCACATATTTTACGCCATTAAAGAATTAATTAAAAATCAGAAATTTTATTTAAAATGTAAATTTTGAAGAAAAGTGATTTCGTCTTTGGACTTCTTTTTATGGATTATCTGAAGAAATTGGTTTATGCTCAAACTCAATCCAAGAATTTCGAGCTTTGTAAACTTTAAATAAATTCTCAACAGAACGGAATAAATAATAATTTTGTGTTCAATAATGTTTCGTGTTTGTGTCAAATGTGTTCTTATAATGGTTTCACGAAAAATAATGTTATCGTCAAATTTGTAACCGAAGAATGCATTTCATCAACAGCTTTTCATAGTAGTATTTTTCCATGCCTTGAAACATCAAGACAATTTATTGGTTGCGAATTTTGTCCTTTTATGAACAGTTTTACAAATTCACTTATAACACGGAATGAACCAGTTTTCCAGCAAATGGGACAAGCAGCCAAATATAATTCAAAAGCTCAAGAACGTTTCATTTATTGCACCTATTGTTACATTCGGATTATACGACTTCTACTATTTAATGTTTAAAAGTATAATTTAGTGGATAAATGGAGGGGGTGCATTTTTAAATTATTTTCTAATGTACCAATAACTAAATGTTCCAATAAAGAGATTTAACCCAAAGTTACATTTTTTCAATATGTTGTTATGTCATTAGGCTCTACGACTACGACCGGAATAAATGTAAGTTTATCTTACTTACGATGCATGAAATAGTAATTTAGTTTTGTGAAATGAAGACCATTTTTAAAAGTTTAAGTTCTCCACAGACATTTCGAAGTTCGACACCAAATTCCAATTTGACACCAATACCATAAAAATATACAGGGTCTTCCATTTGAAAAATTCATGCTGCAACTTTACATATAGGAAACAGAGACATGGGCGAAACACACACATTATTAAGAATATTAATTTGACTAAATATTCTAAATGCAAAATGAGTTTAAACATTAAGGTAAAATTAAAGTAGAAACGAAAATACATTTTCGGAATTCTCATAACTATGATTTTGATGCATGTGCATTGCATGAACGAAACTATATTTTGTGGATGTCTCTTTTTACTTTCAGTAACCCTCTGCTTTCCTAGTTCCCATACAATATTAGGTTTTAACTGCATATGTTTTGTTCATGTCACATATTTGCGTATGACGTATAAGTTGCTGGCAATTGCTTTTTTTGTAGACATACCTATATTTTTCTGTTGTAAAGGTAAAATATTAAATGATTTTATCTATAATGTTTATGATAACGGTCGAAATTCCAGACTTCACGGTTTTTGGCGTAAGTTATTAATGGGACATTGTATAAGTCATCCCACGTATTTATACCTATTCAAACCGGTTGCTCTACCCCATATTTGCACTTGTATCTGTTAAATTGAAACAATAGCCTGACGTGCAGGCTTGCTTCAACTCAATTCAATTTGGAAAAATTCACTTTTAACGTTGCATCAAGACCCATAAAAAATGCGTTTCATATCAGTCAAAAGCCCCCAACTTGCCAACGCAATAGTCAAATTTGACAAGTCAGGTATCTAAATGTAGAAAATAGAAAGATGTATCACTCAATCCCCTTGCCATTTAAGATATTTGAGAAGGTGGCTCTCGAGGGTAGATGGTTAAAAACACGAGGTGATTTCGATGTCTAACTTGTAAAGTATTGCAAGAACCCCAATTTTTAATGTATTGTTCGTATTCAATTGAATTCAATACCCTTTTATGTATGGCTTTGGTCGGCACAACGCCAATTTTTTTGTTCAGATACATTTATTTATTTTGAATTATGAGTATTTTGATTTGTCATTCTTAAATAACCACATGATTTTATAAAGTGACGAGTGTCAGTATATTATCATTCCCTTGGGAGCTCAATTGAAGACGCTATTATTTAAAACAACAATTCTTATCAAGTGGTGGGTGTCGTCACTCGTTTATAGTTTCAGCATCAAAATTTTGTCAACACATTGTTACAAATTTATAGTCATGCAAAAATTCGATTTTTTAATGAAATGAAAGATTTTTTTCTGTACTTCCCAATTTTAATACTGCCCAATTTTGAATTACTCTGTATATTTACCTTCGCAGTAATTCGGGTTTTAAAACGTAACTTTCTTCAGGATTCTATAACAAACACACTAAATTTCACATGTTATTATCCATTGATTTGTTCTCATCTTATTTATAATTTGCCAGTGGAAAATATTTTTATTTTAATTACTTGCTACTTTTACATCATTTTTACATCATAATGTTCGAAATTAATATTAATCGTTTTACTATTTTTTTTACCGATTCATGTTCTACATTGTTGGAACGGATGCATATTTTCATATTCAAAATTCAATCGAATAATTCTAGAATTTTAGCAAAGGAACCATCTGCAAAGAAAAAGTAAAATTATAGAAAGCGCATTCATTTTACTAAATCAAAATAATTGTGTTGCCTCATGTTCAGTTAACTTAAGTAATACATGGTTGCTAAAACCTATGCTAAAATCTGAAGTAGACCATAGAAACATACGCCAAAATTAAATATACATTAAAATTATTAATTAATAGGGCCGAAAGACCGATTGGGTCAATACCCTTTTTCAGTAGGAAATAAAGATTATTTATATATGTATTAATTGATATTATCTTTATTGGTTTAAGCAATGGGATTTCAAGTCAAAGTCAAATAATTTACAATTTGTAAAAAACAAATTATCAGAATTATTATTATTACAAAAAAACATATTGCATTCTCCTATTATTGTTAAACAATTTACTAACATACTCTTTTTTAGGTTCATTTCGTTTTTTAGTTAATCAAATTTTTGCACGTCTTCTCTAATCTTTGTAATGCTAAATTTCATTAGTTTAGTTCTCCAAGAGTGACTTGAAGCCCCCCATTTTCTTTATTAAGTTATTTGAGTTAACGCAGGTGATATAATAACAGGAAATTCTAAATACACTGTCTTCACTTCTGTTGAGATATAATTTTACCTTGCACCTGTTATTTCACTTATCGATTTTGATACTGATGTTTTATTTAAACATCTGTTATAATACAGGTTTTCTTATTCCATACGAACCCTAATCCTTGAAATAACATATTTAATTTCGTGATCAGTTATTGTCAGAAAATCGCTAAGGACTTCTTTTGCTTTAAAGTCGATGGAAATATTGTGATTTATTGAAATATTTAATGCACCTGTGATTCTAGTATCTGTCGAATGTTCTAATTTTATTCAATTCAATTGACAAAATTGCGATAATAAATGTTGTTCTTTTATCTTATATTTTACATATGGAAATATTTTTATTATAACTACAGATATTCATCATTAAATATGATTATTTTATCTTTTTTATTCAGGAAGAAGTGCATTTTTTAAGGACAAGGGTCAGCTCAAATTTAGCAAAACAAGCTGATAACAAATCCAACTTTTATTTGTTTCCTAGGTACTTTGATTAGTTGTAATTTCAAAACTGAACCCAAATCAAAACAAAAAATTATAAAAAAATATTCGCCATTCAACAAAATTATCGATTCAATCAAGAATTTATTACAGATTATCGAAAAAATTACCTTCCAATTCGATTTCTTTATTTGCGAGTTTATAAATTGATCGCGAGTCGCGAGTTGTTGTGAACCATATTTCAGGATAAAAATGCAAACTAGTATTGCATTCGTTCCATCATATTTTTCCACTTTTGTAGCATAAACAAACGACTTCATCCATCTTCAAAAACAAAATCTGAAGGAGTGCAATCCGGTGATCTCGGTGGCCAAAGGGAAATGTGGGTTTGCTAAATGTTGAATAGTATTTGGAAAATAGGAAGGCGCCTGCATTATCATGTTGGTAGATACTACGAGGTCGAATATCGAAAGTACGTTGTCCAATATTTCCCTTAAATTATCTTCCAAAAAATGTAAATAAGCATCCTTATTAGGGCGGTTATTCAATACGAAAGAACCGAACAGCTGATCATTTAGAATGCCGCACCATACGTTCATACTAAACCGACTTTAAAAATTGTGTTCTTGCGTAGCATGATGATTATCTTCCGACCATCGGTTATTGTTGCATCAATTTTTAATTCCATCGCGAGTAAATTGAGTTTTGTCAGTAAATAAGATACATTAGAAATCGTCTGTTCCACGAATCCATGGACAAAATTATAATATTAAAATAAAATCGTCCTTTGACAGATTTTGTACTTGTTGCTTAGGAAAAGCCTGTAAATATTGCTGTCGTGGTGTCCTCCAAGCCGTTATTTGTGGGTTCTTCTGTACAACGTCTAGAAAATTGTCATGACGACAATGTTGGTCGCTTTTGACACCATTCTTGATCGTTAATTGTACAACTCCTGGAAAATGACAAACATTTTGTTGAAAATAATCTGCTTTTCCAACAAGATGTAGGTACCTTCTCACTATGCCTTACTGGTACTGGTACGGAATTTTTAAGCGATCCTTTTCCTGGACGACATATTGGAAGATGTGGTGCTATTGAGTGGCCGGCAAGATCACTCAACCTGTCCCCGTTGGGGGTATTTGAAATCTAAAGTGTATGCCTCACAGCTGGCCAATATTGAAGATTTTAAGAAGAGCATAATAGATAAATGTCGGCAATTGACACTGAAAGTCCTCTCAAATGATCGTGTTCTATCTGAAAATATGCCTGTATTATTATACGGTGTTTAACGGAAGTTGAACAATTACTTTAACGATAAATGCTATTATTCCGTAATTTAAGCAGAGTAAAGAGGACCAGTGTATAACTTTTATATCTCAATTTCATGGCAAGACACCAAATGAATAGTAGAATGCATTCCTTATAAAATAACCTTTGCAACGATGCCGAAATTTATACGGAGTGACTGCCGATAAATTGATGATGATTCCGAGATATCTTGGCAGTTTTGAACCAAAATATACTTTTGGAAGATACTAAGGGTCGTGAAAAAAGAGGTTGCGTGGAAAAGTCGCATTGTGCCGAAACTTGAGAAGTTCTTCATTTAGTGGTCAATAATTGAAGGAAAAAAAAGCCTTTTCTATTCAAATACATTTGAACCTGACCTTCACTGAACTCGCCCCTTTGTGAACTATAAGAATGTCTTTAAGTTAATAAAGTTCATTATTTACATGCAGTAGACTAATATTGGCATAAATCAAGCATTTCTCAAAACTGCATCAATAGAGAATAGCAGCTAAAATAGGAGAACGATATTATTCCGGAAATGTATCTATTATTTTAGGAAAGATAGGGAGTACGTACTACTAAAACTGGCTTCAACGCTTATATAAATAACTACGGATTCAATTTCAAATAAACAGGATTCCATTTTAGTTTTGATGGTTTTTTCTGCCCGACGTCAAAATCAATATAGGGATTAGGGATGGAGATATGTTCTACATTCTGGGAATGTTTCAACTTGCCAGAATTTCAAATACGGATCGTACACTCATGTGTACTTATTCGAGTAAACACAGATGAATTTACCTGATCCTAAATAATTCTCGTCTCCGGAATCGTTATGTTTTTGTTAGTATTGCGATATTTTTTTAATTTAAATTGAATCCGGCTGTTATGTATTTTAATAGAAAATCTACAAATACGATGAACATGTACAAAATTAGTTTCATGGGCGCTATTTATCCCTGCAATCGCAGGACAAAACCAACAATTTGCTCACTAAGTAGTTTTTCGATATATCAGCAATGTGTACTTAAACCTAAACGTTTTTCCTCTCATTTATTTTCACTCTGTGCATTGATAACAGGTATCCATACATACACTCTCAAAGTGATAAAAATAATGGATAAAGCGTACATGATGATTCAAATGTTTCGCATTACATTAATCACTTTTTCTGAATTACTTTATTGACATAAAAGTTCACCTTATGAGCCATAAGATTCATCCCTTAACTGCAACCCCATCATCCGCAGCCACCCCAACTTTTTCTGTTTTTCGGTGGTTTAAAGCAACTGGATCAAAAGCTAATTGTAATGTCTTTACTTACTTTATCAAACAGGGCGATTCTAAAGAAATACTTTCTAGTTACTTAATTTAATTCAATGAAATTCAATTCAGATAAATACTATCTCATGATCATCATCGTATAGCAGCTTATCTCGTCCACTGCTAGACAAAGCCTAACCTTAACCATTTTGCTCGGTCTTGGGCATCTTCGATCCAGTTTGAAGATATTCTTTTCAAATCGTTCGTCCATCGAATCGACCCTGTTCCTAAGTGTTCCTGTGGTGTTAATTTCGTCGTATCATAATCCTTGAATTCATGTTGAAATTTTTAGATATTGTCATAAATTAGTCTCTCAACGCGTTGGATTTTTGCTAGATTTTGAATAACTTTCTTTTATATTTGAGCATAGAATTCATGATAATAGATTAGCTTTACCAGCGGGACGAAGCTTAATAGTTCGTGTGAGCTTATGTTTTGTTTAATTTTGAAAGGAATTTTAAAAATAAGTTTTGATCGCATACGAAATTTGTCCTGTTACTCTTCTGGTACATTTTGAGTTGTTTCTACTATACTAGAGATAAAGTCAAGCTTTTCAACGTTTTCTGGTGCATATGAAAAAAATCGTGCCTTTAGAACGAACAAGTTTTTTAACATCAAGTTTCTTTATTGACTTTTGTTAATCAGTTTTTCAAATTTATTGTTTTGATTTTGTATTTTGCCATAGTGCCTCCATAGTATTTAGGTGGACATTTGAAAGAAAATGTTGGGATAGCTGAGGATGAAGGTTTTTTAAATAAGGGATACGTAGTGTGACCAAAAGATGATCAGTATTTTTATTGAAGTTACCTGTTTCACCGTTTTAGAACCTGTTAGAGTTTGTCGTCGTGGATCTGGTTTTAGGTACCGAAAAGAGGTTGAGGCAAAGTTTGTATTTCTGCTAGTGGTTGTCTAAATTAGGATCTGCACCACGTTTAGAAGTAATATAATTAGTATAAATCTCCTTACTCGACTATTTGCAATTGTCATTTCTCATTCGGGATGTCATTATCGCATTATAAACAGCAATAACGAATTTCGCATTTTAATATGTATAGCTAGAGTTCAAATTTGCAGTTATGATTAAAATTATATAATTAGTTTCAGGTACTTAATTTAATGCGTTTTATCTTTCACATTTCAAAAAATTCAATATAGCACCAAAACATTGAGAAACTTATTCCTCTGCTAACAGAATAACAGAAACCCAATCAAATTTAATCAAATTACAAACTCTTCAATTTCAGGATTTTGAAGCAGCAAGTATCTGCGGCAAGTTTGGCAGAAGCCGTTTCAATCCTATTCGCTTCCTAATAAAAAATAACACTCCCTACCTGCTTAATATTTAAGTGATTTAATATTAACGAATATTGACAGATACAATTAGATATAAACAAAAAAAACAATCTAGTTTAAAAATTTGAAACACACTTAAATGTTGCAACAACCAGTGCCCAGCAATCTAATGATTCCCCAAATGGAAGTGCAAACAACAGAGTTAAGTAAGTTAAATACATCAATCAAATAGTTTTACATCCCGTGTTTTCTTTCTTCTTGCAGAATGTTTTAAATTGTTTAATAGAATGCCTGCATCTCGCAATTGTCACTTTCTTCTCTCCATCTCTAAAACAACATAAAATAATAATAAAAATATTCACCTCTCTCGGCTCTGGCGACTATTTCTGGTCCGATGAGCTGTTCCATCATTTCTCTGTTCTCCTTTGGTGTCCATCCGAATGCGCTGCTTCCATCAAAACTGCGTCTTTTTTGATATTCTGGTTGAATAATGTGAAACCTTTAGTTACAACCACAATGACTTTGTTTCCAATAATCTCCCAATTTATACAGGAAAAGTAGACAAAGCTAGCTGAGCGTAGTGAGGCTTCCCTAGTGCATCATTGAAAGTTGCTAAAGTGCCAAAATATTTCTTTTTTAAATTCAACTGTTGAAGAAAAAAATTGTTAAAACCTTCTTCGTGAATCCTATTTTAAGAAGGCAAATTAGAGGGACATTTTCACAGCATTTTTATTTACAAAATTTATATTATTTTGAAGCAGATTTCAATTTTTTCGTATCTTCTAAGCCATATAATTTCTGGGCACTGTATATTCAAAATAATAGATTTCACGCTCCTGAAGTAGACGACTTAGTAATTATCTACTTTTCTGATTGTATAGAATATTAAGTATCAATTTTCGTTTTTTTAACCATATATTCGTTTAGTACCTCGACACATTTTAGTCGTAATTAATGCATATTGTATGTAAATGAAAACCATGAAAAGATTTTCATGGATTTTAATATACCATTAAAGCGCCCATGCTGGGACTTTCTTTTCAAAGAAAATGCCGACTTACTTCCTTTATGTTCTTTGAATTCAGAGCGTCAGGACCAAATCGCTGCATATATAGCTTGTTTCTGTCCTTTGTAAATGCTGTGTCGGGTTCTCCGAAGTCTAAAGCGACTTCCAGGAACAACCCTGAACATTGTCGATAAACGAAAAACATTCAGATTTTTCGCAAATTTCTCATAAAGTAGGCAAATCCACTTTTGCACAGTTCAAATGTAAATTTACTTTCACCAACATAAAAGCTTAACATTTAAGTGAATTACAATAGATAAATTATTTAAACAAAGAAAATAATGACTATAGTTGCTTTAAAAATGCCTTCAACATAAATACTAAATATCTAAAAAACTAGAGAAAACCGTTGAAACCGAAAACTGCTCAACAAAACAGATTAACGAACTATTAAATCGAAAAGTGACTCAGTCAACAAGTTATCCGCATGTATTTAATGTCGGAAATTACAGCCAATGACCACCCTGTAAGTTCCTACATTTCTTCACCTAAACAAACATGCAGCAACAAACAAATAAATTTTGACCCCCGGTTTAAAATGATGTTCTTAATAAAATCTTGACGAGCGTTTTAAAGCTTTACCGATGGCCAGACCACCCACGAAACGATAAGCCAAACAAAAATAAAAATGAAATATTATTTTACAGATTAGTCTTCTTCAAAGTGGCGATGATCAGTCTGAAGATTGAGGATAGTTGCCAGGTGTTTGAAGGGCATTGAAATCTTGTTCGCGAATATCTTAATTGACAGTTAAAATGAGCTTTATTTGTGATTCGATTGTTCAAATTTGGCGTAATGATCATATTACAGTATTCATCTGTTTTCTATACACTTTTCTTCAGCCTAATCATTGATAAAGAAGATATTGTTCTGTTGTGGACAGTATTTTCTAAAATGCATTATTAGCTTAGAGTCCTAGTTATTTAAATGTTAGTAGGTTGATTGGAATAGAATTTATTTACAACGATATTCAAACTATTTATAATACAACTTCATTAAGCTAGGAAATTTTGTGTTTATTGTGTAGTTTTTCTACAAAAAAGTGTGCAATATTCTCGATTTTTTTATTTCGACAATACTGCCGAAATCGTAGACTTACGAGGGTTTGAATAGCAGCAATCAGCAATGATATTATGATTTTATAACTTTCGCGCTCTTAGGTAGACTCAACAAAGTTAGTCGGTTATTTTTTTGGCCATAATCAGTTTAACTCGCTATTGAATCAATCAGCATTTACGGAAATGTAATCAAATGTCATCTTAGCCCATAGCGCTCATTCATTAATATGCAGGCTGATTCGAAATTGGCGAAATTTATGTGTTATGCGAAGTGTTGTCTGGGGGCATTAGGTAATACAAAAAAATAGTGTAAAATTATATTTTCATTGAAGACATATTATTGAATTAAAAATTAATTCAAAATTTCGCAAAATATTTCTGATTCGCAACTGCAAACAACGATTTCTCATTAGCATTACATATATACCTGCTGGTTTAAACCAACATGCATAAATAAACATATTAAAAGGTAAATCTAAAAGGAAAAGCGTAGCAGAAACACAACACCTCCAAACACAAAATAATCGTGCTGATAAAAGTCTAATTTCCTCACATTAATCGGTTGAGACGAATTCAATAGTTCATTATTTAGTATTCCATTTGTTTTTCCAAAGGAACTATACAGAGTGGTCCACTTTTAATCTGCAATATAAAAGGTATATTCCACAACCAACAACATTACGAAAATATCATATACAGCACGTGCCAAATCGTATATATTTTAACCAATAGTCTTCCAAAAAGTTACAAAATTGCTCCGAATTAAACCTTGGAGGTAGATAATGCGGTCCAATTAAATTACAGCCCAGAATCGCCCAATCAAACATTAATACTGAATTCCTGTTGAAACGAGCGGAGTTCGAGCGTAATCTCAAATTAGCGCAGAGTAAAGAAATAAAGCTCATTGAAGAAGTCGGTCAATTACATGTATTGGAAATTTAAATGAGTCGAAAACTAGTGACTTTTCAAAAGCACGAAGACACACGTTTTTTTTTTAAACTATGTAGTTTTAAGAAAAGTTTTAGGAGAAAGTCTCAAAGTTACTTTGAAAAAAGGTTCGTAAAATGTTTTCAACATCCCCAGTATCCCCTCGAGCAAGTTTCCCGAAATGGGTTGTATCTAAGTTTAATTAGTTCGTAAGACTTGCACACCGAGTTTGAGCCTCTTAATTTATGTATTTAGAAAATTGAAATAGAAAATAAATACTCGTTGAGGGAGATAACTTTTAAGAACTGCTACCTGCGCTGGGCCACCTGTTAGAACTATAGTGTGTGTAGAGGACACTTTCTCAATGTTATGTGATTACCACTGAACTGCTCAACTTCACTTCATAGTCTTTCGTGTTGAAAAATTCTGTTTCTGATTGAAAAAAGATTTGTGTTGAAAATGTACAAAATTGCATGTGGCTTAATGTTGTACCACTTTCATTTTCT